>NC_091126.1:47552748-48208248 GCF_040183065.1 Periplaneta americana
ATATGTATTGTAAAATTGTGTTGTGTACTGTAAATTTTATTGTGTATTGCTTATCATTTTATTGTGTATTGTTTATATTGTGTATACCACTGCCACCGGGTGCTTGCCCACTTGCAGTGTAAATAAATACATACATACATTCCATTTCACATTCCTTGAAGAAATTTTATAACAAATTACCCTGAAGAAAAGTTTCTATATTAGCTTCAGGACTCTAGAACTTTAATAGGCCTACATACAGTTGTGTAAACTGTATGTAGGCCTATTAAAGTTCTAGAGCTCTGAAGCTAATATATTACCAGATTGGAAGAGCCTTGCTATTTCAATTAGGCATAACGTAACCAAAACAGTAAACGATCCAACATGTCTGATACTATATTGTTTTGATGAAGAATCTGTAATTGATTCCGAAACTTTGGGCATATTTTCCATATATACAGAGTGAACCGTAAGTAATGACAATTTCAGGGGATTATTCTTAGAGTTATTTCAAACAAAAAAAGCTCAATACAATTTTTCTCGTTTTGCTTCCTTTCGGAGATAAATTTTTATATGAAACATTTCATAGAGTGTTTTGGAAAAGCAATTGAAGTGTTCAAAACCATAGTGGGCCAAGCGCCATTTACTAAAACCGTAGAAAACAAGGGTTAAAATGAAGTTATCTACAGTAATCTCAGACCTCGAGTGACATTTATTCGGACTATTTCGTGAATAAAATAAAAATGTAAATAATATATCCCTAAAATTCTCTCACAAAATGCTAATAATGTGTATTTGTGAATACTTAACCTATTCAGACATTGTGAAGTCGAAATAGATGAATAACGATTACTGCAATAAAGAAATTGAATGTTTTTCAGTAATGCCAGTTGGGAAAAGCGAAATACAGATTTAAAAATGTTATTTACATGCACTGTGCTTTTCTCTTGTTGTTATAACAGAAATACTTTTTCATTATCTGCTGAAACCATAATTTAATTTAAACATTTTATAATTTAATTACAAATAACCTGATTAATACATTAATTAAATGAACAATTGTTATGAAGGAGTGTCATTTTCTTTAGACATAATGGATATGGAATTAGGAGATGTAGATGTGGAAGTAGGATTTCGCATTTTATTTAGTACAATGAATTCATGCTCATCGATTTATGTGGAAACAGTTGGCGACACTGACTAAACAAAAGTACGACCATGCGATAAATTGATAGTGATAAATCGAGTTGCAGAAATTATCGCGATGTATGACTGTGATTGGTTGCAATTCAAAATTTCATTACACTTCATTGGCCGAAAATGGAATGACGTCATATAAACGAAATAGTCGCCATAATTCAATGGAAATATATAGCAAGTAATATAAAGTATACACATTAAAACTAAATGGTATGTCAATCTTCGTTAAACTATGGTATTCACTTAACTTTAACCCTTGCTTTCTCCGTTTTAATAAATGGTGCTTGGCCCACTGTGACTCTGATTTAATATCCAACATGCTTCGTCAGTTTAAGAAAGTAAAGTATTATGATAATAATTGATTGAAAGAATTTTAGTTTTGTCCTTTAAATATGCATAGGCTAAATTTGATAAGAACGAATGTAACTTTTCGTTCTGGAAAGAAATTTTACAAAGTTACATTTGTTTGGATCAAATTCCAGCACATTTAAAGGAAAAAATAATAATCTTTCAATCATTTATTATCATAATACTCTGCTGTCTTAAATTGCATGAGTACATTGGGAATTAAATCAATTGCTTTCCAAAAACATGTTATAAAATGTTTCATACAAAACAGCTTTTATCTCGAAGAGGGAGGAAAAACGAGCAAAATTTTGTATTAAACATTTTGTTCGAAATGTCTCAAAGAATAACACTATGAAATTAATACCATTACTCACTATTTATCCTGTATATTGTACAGTAAAAGCTAAACATTTTCTGTAATCACAACCATTGTGAAAGCTTAAAACTTAATAAAAAGTACTTGGTTCTCTTGCAGAAAGGGACAAAACACAGACTAAATTCCCCTTATTTCATTTCCCATCTGCAACTTTCTCCTGATTGTTAATAAGTATTCAAATTGTTTATCGTTGAATACAAAGAAATGCTTTTAGTTTACAAGTTGTAATTTCCAAACTTGCCTTAGCAAGTTGGATGTTACAGTTCCTGTGAGAGAAACTGTGAGATACAAGACGTAGAAACGATCATGACAACATATTTTTTTATTATTGCGAGTTTGTTTAATGGAGTAGAATAATGATCGTGACTCAACAATCATCTCTGAGTGAATGCACCGAAAGCCCTCGATTCACATGAATCCTTTTATGTCACAAGAGAGAAAGAAAAAAAAATGTACGTTGTTTGCACTGAAACCTCGGTTCGAAACGGAAGTATGCATATATTAGAGCCGTGCGAAATTGGGACTATAATGTCGGTAATACAAGAGTCGCAACAGTAGCGGCTTCGTCATGGCAGGTGGATGGATGCTTGCGAGTCGGTTTTTCAATCGTCTTTGTGAATAAAATGAGGGTTCTCAAGTAACAGTTTCCTCTTACGGAAACACTGACGTAAAGGTGTTACATAATGTCTAAGTAATAAACTTGGTCTCCTTTAATGAATAGTAGATGATGTTAAACCTTGTAATGCAGATGATTTGGGTATTAAAGAGAGGTGAGTATGCTCTACTGTTCCTGTTAGCCTTAACTGTATGGGAGGAAAGTTGTGTAGTATTTCTTATTGCAGATATTTAAGTATAATTCTTCTGCTCTGAAATTACTTATTTAATTCGTTTTAAAAATCATAGAGTTTTATCTTTCAGATATAGTGAGAGTCAAATAAGAACAGCTTCTGAACAGCAAATATTGCCATCTTGTCAGTGTTGCCAACTGTTACCAGATATTACACGATCCTACGTACTAAATGACTTATTTACTTACAGTATGTTGGAAGATTATTCTAAATAATTCAATAATTTGTAACATATTTTCGTAGGCAAACTATATGAGAAAGGGATCAACACGTCAAGTATTTTGTCTGGCAATACGAAATTCATTGGTTTGACTAAACAATTGACTCACGAGACCTAACCTAAAAATGTATTTTGTTGTTGTTATTGGGTTATTTTACGACGCTGTATCAACATCTAGGTTATTTGGCGTCTGAATGATATGAAGGTGATAATGCCGGTGAAATGTGTCCGGGGTCCAGCACCGAAAGTTACCCAGCATTTGCTCGTATTGGGTTGAGGGAAAACCCCGGAAAAAACCTCAACCAGGTAACTTGCCCCGACCGGGATTCGAACCCGGGCCACCTGGTTTCGCAGCCAGACGCGCTGACCGCTACTCCACAGGTGTGGACATGTATTTTGTTTGACCACATGAAATTATAAGTACTAACTCTGAAAACTTGCCTGACTATAGTCTTGAATTATAACCACAACGCAACACATAAAATAACTATTATGTATTAATATCAATACTGATATTAATTAATTATTAGTACGTTCAAATTTCATCAGCTTTCAGTAACAGGCTCAGAAATCTAGTACAATTTTAATATCATGGAACTCCAGTACCGACAAATATTGTCGATATTTGTATCAGCTGCCAACATACTAGTTACAAAATTACTACCATTTGTAGTATTTGTCAGTATCGAAATTCGAAACGAAGTTGGCAAAAGAAAATTCAACCTGCAAACTAGAAAATCACCACAATCCACTAGCATATGTAGTAATGGGGGAAAATGGTTAGCTTTCACACTTAGAGTATGAAGTAGGCTGACCCGAACTATACTTTAGGGAAACCGGATCTTGAAAAATAAGGAAAAAAATTTCAATTTTGGTTTTCTACTGCATTATATTATCTGACATTTCCTCTTTCGAGCTGTAAGGCCTAATGAAACGTATAGCTTATACTACTCACTTCTAAAGAGCTAAAAGCAATTGTATCAATCTGCCATTTGCAACTGCGATGTAAAACATTTTGAAACTCACGTTGAACAATAGCGAAAATTTTCATTTTTGATTTTCTTACTGCATTACTGTATATTCTCTGAAATTTCCTCTTTCGAGCTGTATGGCCTATATGAAACATATATTACTACTGACTTCTTAAGATCTAAAAACAATTGTATCAGTCTGCCATTTGCAGCTACGATGTACTGTACATTTCAAAACTCACGTTGAACAATAGCGAAATTTTAATTTTTGTTTTTTTTTTACTGCATTACATTCTTTGAAATGTCCTCTTCTCAACGGCATATAAAATATACACACTACACACTCCTGAAGAGCTAATTTTTTGTAACAATTCGCTATATGCAGCTGGGTTGTTCTAAACATTTTGAAGGCATTTTCCGTAAAAATGCACGCTTTCTAAGTTTCTAGCCGTCTACAGTAAATTACTCCAAACTTTCAGGGAACATTTATTATATCTTAGTTCATGACTTAACACAGACATTTTAAGTTAGGAGTTAGCTCTAAAAATGTAACAAAAATAGTATTCACATTCGCATTATATGAGAAAATTCATAACTTGCAAATTATTTTTTTTTCAAAAACCCCTGTTAAATTAACGCTAAAAGTGCCAAGAATAAATTATAAAAATGTCATTATTCTACTCTCAGTAGCTTCTGAGAAAAGGTGCATTAAAACCATTAATATAACATAGGTTAAGATAGGAATATCCGGGTTCTCTTCAGATAAATTACAACTGTAAGGCGCTTAAGTATAAAAATATTTGAGATTGAAAATATTTCTTAACGCACTCAAAAGCTTATTTATTTTCTACTTTATGTTAGACAACGTCTCAAATACTTTTGCAGTAAATCACGATGGAGATTTCACAAAAGTTGCTATGGGATTTAGTACTAGAAACGTCCAAGAACTTCTTGTTTGTTAAGATAACTGAGAATTATTGCAGCCTTCAATGGAGCTGGCATTGAAACCTGTCCTCAGTACTGTATATTCACACTCGTAATAAAGTTATGCTCGGGAAAAGTTAATCCACATAAATAAAAAAAAGTCGAGAAATAATTTAGAGCTGATTTTATAATGTATATGCCCTTTTATTTTCATATAAGAAAACCAATATTAAGAAAATAATTATCATTGCTCAAATAGAAATAAAATTTACCTCATTCATTGAGCTAAAAGAAGCGACACATGGAAATACGTTCTTTGCGTCGAGTTCTAAAAATTAACATTAATGTCCGAATACTGTCTTTGACTTAAATGTAAATCTTCGAACATAGGTATATTGTATTGTGCGAGATCGTGCGTATTTGCTTGGTTTCCGCACAAAATCAACCCGCGGTAAGTCTAAAATTCCACATTCAGTATTCCCAACCGAACACACACAACAATTTCCCTCTTCTTACCGCTTAAGTGACATATTGATTTTAGTGCTTTAGGCTTTTAACATATTATTTTTAGAGACGTTCAATATAGTATTAATTATAAATTGGAAACTTACCACTGCAATTTCACCTAAATTGCACTGTTAATTATTGCTTTTAAATATTTGCAAAAATTAAGTAGACTCTACAACTCCACTAAAGTTACTGCATTTCGTGATGCATGTAACATTAAGGAAGCCCTTTGTTTTAAGTTCGCATTTATAGACTGGGGGAAAAAAAAGACAGACGTATGTCACGGACTGCTGGAGTATAGTAAACACAGAAAACATTTTAAAGCAACAATGTTGAAGATAGATATTTTTGTTTTTTAAAATTGCCGTCATTGAACAGAAACCAAGATGGAGATTTCATTGCAACTAATTAGAAATTCCTCTTTCAAGTATGTAATAAACGATCTTCGCACAAAATAATGTACGATACACGAGCGGTATGTTTTCTTTCAATTTTCGGAAATTAAAAAAGCTCAACTACGTTTCGCTTTTTCAGACTTTTCCTCGAACATGAAAACTTCAACATACCGCTCTTGTAACGCATATTACTATTCTTTAAGTTAGAGTGTACATGAGGAAGCAAAGGGGAAAAGTATTTTTCGAAATAATAGGCCTGGTAATATATTAATGAATGAAAAGGCTTGAAGTGCTGAATAGATGCAAAGCTATAAGGTAACGGCATTTTTTTAAGCTATTCACATTCAGATGAAAAATTTCAACTTCAATTATGATGAACAAAATATCGATTTTTTTTCTAAACAACAGTCGGGAATGCATATTTTCAAAAATCATTAGACGAAGGTAATAGTCAATCTTACACGGAGGGACTGCGGTCATGTTAGAACATTTTCTGTTCATTGGTAGGTGATGCGTACATGAAATATGTTCATTGAGTCATATCAGTAAATTAATTTATTCTTCACGTAAAAGCATATACATTTTTCATGTTTCAGAGATAAATTCGTGTACACTATTACAGCATTAGAAAAAGAAACTGGCTATGATTACGTAAAAATATAAGCTGTCTTATACCGCTTCATTAAAATAGATACTATGACAAGCTTCTATATAGGCTTATATACTTGACAACCAGTCTAGTCTGGAGCATAAAGGGCGGCGCATTGTATTGATCTTATTATAACGTTCCGTAGACTAGTAACATTATTTACATTACTGATTTTACTGCACTCAAAATATGTAAAACATTAAATTAAGAAATCTATAATGTTGTATGAAATGAATAACAATAATTTTGATTGCTAGACTTCCCACGGTGAACTGCAACATTCATTAGTCTAAGTACTTAGGAATCGATTCCAGTGACAGCTATAAAGACTGGAAGCCTCTGGGTTTTATTCACGCACTGCTGAATATTGTCGTCACGGATCAAGTGTAATTCTTTTCAAACTTGTAATATTTGCATGTCGTACGAGACGAGTATTTTTAAACTACGAAGGTTTTTCGTCGTAGAATTTTCTCCACCGCAGTCAAGTGATGTGCTAGTGAATTTAATGTTTCCGACGTTTAGGGACATCTGAGTTACGTCATCCGTTAATATAAAATCTGTAAATTTTATCGATATTTATGATGCTTCATCTCCTTAGACGACATTTAAATTAAATATCACTTTATCGTAGGCACAAATTTTAAACAAAAAATGGGAATGAATCCGTTTGAGACCTGTCAACTCGTCTCGACGCCTTTGTGAGTGAATGCCAGACGATATAGATACCGGTTTACTATTTTAGGGTTTTGAGGTAAACTGTTGTAAGCACACGTTGTCAAGGACAGATACGCTGTTTGGTTGGATTTACGCAATCCAGATTGTTATGCTGCGGGTCACACGTTGCCCGCGGGCCTTACTTTCTCCATCCCTGTCTTAGAACAAAACAAGTTTGCAACTATATGAAGCAGAATAGAAGCAAGAAACTTCGCTAATGTTACACCTAGTACTAAGTTCTCTCGCGGTGAAGGGGTTTTCCCACTTCGAGGTCACTAACTCATTTAAGGGATAGGTTTTGTTTAGTCATTTCAGGGGTTGTTGTTAATAAATCTTCTTCCGAATCCTTCAGAAATATCTAATACACTGCAATTATATTGATAGTTAATAAACAATTAATTCTACCGCTGCGAAATTAATTATTTTTATATTATTTTATATCACACATATTTTAAGTATTATGTATGCAATGTGGTTGCATGCGTACACAATCAATATATTACGCAATGCCAGTGATAAATAAGTCTAAATTAAATTAAATTTTATGACCAACTTCATGTACCAACAAACTAGACAGAGGTTAGAATATATTTCGGATTTCGGAAGAAGAATTCGTAACAAACACCTGAAATAAGTTAAGAAAACCAATCAAGTACCTCAAGTCCGGCATCAGAAGAGTCTATTACTGAAATTAAGACACATTTAAGAGTGACAACATTGTTGTTATTTCAACAACCGGATAATTTTAGCTAGGGGGAGGGGCAGTCGTGTAAAAGAAACAGAGTGAGTTCAGGTTTTTCATGTGCTCGGCTATTAAGCGTGATGTTACATAAACGTTCACTCGACAAAAGAAGCGTCCACGATATTCTTTTCTGTATTTACTGTAATAACTTGAATAAAATATAGCCGTTGAAGCATTCGACACTTAATTACAAAATCATAGCTTCTAATTTTGAAATAGATTAGGGTAGCCCGCTTTCGAAGAGAAAAAAAAAACGATATCTGTGTGAAATGTAACAATTATTCATTTATTTTAAATGAGAGGAAAGGAAAAAGCTAGTATTTATGGTTCCCAGGGGCCCCGAGTTCAGTGTTGCTTATCACATAATAGTTGTAACATCTCCCCCCCACAATGTAACGGGCGGATGACCACACACTAGATTAAGTTGCACCAGTCACCAACACTCCTCCGGGGGCCCACAGTGGGTGTCGGGGGTCGTGTGCCCGATCCTAAAGCCTTAAAGAGAGGTTAGCAATAAGAAAATGTTAGTGCTGTAATAAAACTGTGTTGTGTACGTACTTGCTAGACCGCGAAGATCCCCGCCGCTCTCGCTGGGCTGGCCACCGATGGCTGAATGCTACCTGTAAATTCACCAACCGCCTTCTTCACCTGTCCACGTCAGGCGAACAGAGGGGGAAGCGGCTTCGCGCGAAGCACCTGCAGTGGAGAACAAAACCTGATGCCAACACATTCCCTCTCTGTAATCGCCTGCTCACCTGACTCCAAGCCGTAAGTCGATTCTAGTCAGACAGTCACTAGTCAGTCAGTCAGTCAGTTAGTCAGTTATCCAGCTGGCCGGCAGCAGCGCCAGCGATCAAACACATGGCAATGACGTCATCAGTGGTCATCGTGTTATGTAATTTTTGAGCAGAAATGTTTCTTATTTATTAATTACACCTGAATCGACTTGTCCTCAAAGCGACAGTATGAATATGGTGAGAGACAGCCTGTAGTAGGCTTGCAGCCAGTAGCGAGACATGCTTTCGACCAAACCCGGTACCCATCTAGCATCACGTCTTGTCCTGGGCTCCAAGGAATTATTTCGTCTTCCAAATTTTCATTATATCAAGAGTGAAGTACCCCAATTCACAAGAAGCCCATTTCCAAATATATTGAGGAGACCGGCGTAGCTCAGTCGGCTAAGGCGATGCCTGCCGATCCGAAGTTGCGCTCGGGCGCGGGTTCGATCCCCGCTTGGACTTATTACCTGGTTGGATTTTTTCAGAGGTTTTCCCCAACCGCAAGACGAATGTCAGCTAATCTGTGGCGAATCCTCGGCCTCATCTCGCCAAATACCATCTCGCGATCACCAATCCCATCGGCGCTAAATAACCTAGTCGTTAATACAGCGTAGATAAATAACCAAGTAAAATAAACACACAAATTTCATATCAATAGACAAAAAGTCTGATTGACTGTCTGTCTGTTTCCCTAGCTGCTTATTTATCTGTCTATTTATGTCTCCATCTGTCGATGTATCCGCTTGTTATATATACACTACTGTTTTCTGGCGGAACGCGCCGGTACAGCATTCCGGCGCCCTTTTGTTGTGTTTTTTTATTATGAAACGAGAGAAATGTGTTAATTAATTTTTCTTTGAACTCCGCTTAGGTCTAGAAACTCTTAATGTCGGGCGAAAAGGATGTTAAAAACGATATTGGATAGTAATAATCTCCCACTCTATTATAATATATCGTACACAGAGTTCCACCACCTTTTTCTTCAGAAGAAAAGCACTGCGTATACTGTATGTATATGTTTATACGTATGTAATGAAGGTGCTGTAAGGACGTAAGTAAACCTATGTTCTGTATGTACGCATCTATATATGTGCTACGTGTATGTACTCGTATGTGTGTACATTATTATTATTATTATCATTATTATTATTATTATTATTATTATTATTATTATTATTATATGTTTGTGTCCGTGTATTTGTCCTACGAGTGTGTGTGTGCACGCGCGCGTGTTAGTCCATTCTGTATGTAAATGTATAGACGTTTCTTTCAAATTAATGGACACACACGTATTTTGTCCATATTCATTATTGACGAGTAGTTCGTATCGCAGATATATTTACACCGAAGTAACTGTAATCAGTATGAACACCTTTATATAAGATGCATCAAAAAGAGATTGATTGGACAACACCATTAGCACAAACTATTTGCACGTTTCCTTACATAAGAAACAGTACTGAACAATAGCATACGCAGGATTTTTTCAAGGGATGGTAATTATTAAAATTGTTTACAGTTTATATTATGGGTATTTTAAAATGTCTATTATTATTATTATTATTATTATTACTATTATTATTATTACTATTATTATTATTACTATTATTATTATTACTATTATTATTATTACTATTATTATTATTACTATTATTATTATTATTATTATGTTCTAATAGAACATATTCATGAATATCCTTATAAAATCTATCAAACGTAATTTTTTTTTACAGAAATCCAATTTTTAACAATTTTTAACTTGTGTTTAATTTTGTATAATATCAAATGCTTGTGTCATTATTACACTTAGCTACATAATAATAATAATAATAATAATAATAATAATAATTATTATTATTATTATTTTTAATATTATTATTATTTTTAATATTATTATTATTTTTAATATTATTATTATTTTTAATATTATTATTATTATTATTATGTTCTAATAGAACATATTTATGAATGTCATAAAATCTATCAAACGTAATTTTTTTACAGAAATCCAATTTTTAACAAATTTTAACTTGTGTTTAATTTTCTATAATATCAAATGCTTGTGTCGTTATTACATTTAGCTACATACTTATTATTATTATTATTATTATTATTATTATTATTATTATTATGTTCTAATAGAACATATTTATGAATATCCTTATAAAATCTATCAAACGTAATTTTTTTTTACAGAAATCCAATTTTTAACAAATTTTAACTTGTGTTTAATTTTCTATAATATTAAATGCTTGTGTCGTTATTACACTTAGCTACATTATTATTATTATTATTATTATTATTATTATTATTATTATTATTATTATTATGTTCTAATAGAACATATTTATGAATATCCTTATAAAACCTATCAAACGTATTTTTTTTACGGAAATCCAATTTTTAACAAATTTAACTTGTGTTTAATTTTGTATAATATCAAATGCTTGTGTCGTTATTACACTTAGCTACATAATAATAATAATAATAATAATAATAATAATAATAATAATAATAATAGTAATAATAATAATAATTATAATAATAATAATAATAATAATAATTATTATTATTATTATTATTATTATTATTATTATTATGTTCTAATAGAACATATTTATGAATATCCTTATAAAATCTATCAAACGTAATTTTTTTACAGAAATCCAATTTTTAACAAATTTTAACTTGTGTTTAATTTTGTATAATATCAAATGCTTGTGTCATTATTACACTTAGCTACATAATAATTACATACAGAGTGAACCGTAAGTAATGTCATAAATTTCAGGGGTTATTCTTTAAGATATTCAAGACGAATAAGTTTAATACAATTTCTTCCTTTTCGAAATAAAAATTGTTTTAGGTCTATATGAAATATTTCATAGCGTGTTTTAGGAAAGCCGTTGATTTATTTCCCAATATGCTTAGTCAATTAAAGACAGCACTGTATTATGATAATAAAACATTGAAAGAATTTTAGTTTTGTTCTTTAAATGTGCAGAAATTTAATCCGAAGGAATGTAGCCTTTCGTTCTGCAAATAAATTTTACAAAGTTACATTTGTTCGGATGATCAAATTTCTGCACATTTAAAGGACAGAACCAAAATTCTTTCAATAATTTATTATCATAATAATATATTGCTCTCTTAAATTGACTGAGCTTATTGGGAATTTAATCAATGGCTTTTCCAAAACATTCTATGAAATGTTTCATATAAAACAATTTTTATCTCGAAAAGGAAGCAAAAGCGAGGGAAATTGTATTAAACTCTTTTGTTTGAAATATCTCAAACAATAACCCCCTGAAATTAATGGCATTAATTACTGTACACCCTATATATATATAGTCAACAGTTACTTGCATGTGGTAGGTAAGACACTTTACATAACAGAGATATCCACGGAAACAGTAAAATATATATATATATATATATATATATATATATATATATATATATATATAATTTCTTTAACTTCAAGAGGAGTATTCAAACCCGGGACTCTCCCTTGCTTACGCCCTGGTCCTGAGTAATGCGGAATAGAATAATCGTCTGTACAAATGTTTGAATCAGAGAATAAATGACATCTACAAAAAATGCATCATATTAGAAAATTATTTCAGAGAACATTTTTGATCTTAAAGGGCTGTATGTAGGCCTACATTGGTCGCTCGCGAGGAGTCAGTTGAACCGTTCAGATAATAGGACGAAAAGTGGCACATATACAGCGGCTTTTTTTTTTTCATAAATATTTTCACGCATCACTTACTAATATAACAGAAACAATTTATTGTACTGTAATTTGGCAGGCGTCCTCCCCACTGGAATTTACATATTTTCAAAAGTCCGTAAAATGCTTATTCATTTTACTGTTGGAGCAGCTGGACGAATCCTATTTCCGTGACATGTATTGTAGTATTCCGGATTGTTTAAACAAACTCACCATTCAAATGTGCAGAGAAAGAAAAAGAGCAAGTAGAGTGTATCTGGGTATGATGCAAATTTAATATAATTATTTTTCATAAATTGTTAAAAAGGCTTTATCTGAAATAGAAACATAATGGTGCTAAAATTCAATAGCCATCAGATTATTTTTTCGTGATCTTAGATTGACAGATGTTAGGCATCCCTAGCATTTACAGGAATATATTTATAGACGAGAAATTAATTTATATTTGTAGAATTATAATTTTCGTTGCGGATTACTTTAAAGTATAACAGCGAATAGGCATGGGTAACTCGAAAAGTGCCATTGTTAAGAGACATTTTCTCTTCTGTTGCAAGAGCATTTGTTAAATGTTTGTGAAGAAGTGAAAGAACATATCAGAATTCGGAATAGAATAGGATGGATTTGTTAGTGATTTTGTATAATAAGCTATTAATACAGTGTATCCCAAATTGATGTATACACTTTTTGAAATAATATTTTACAGCAAAGAAATGAGATAGAAGTACGATTTTTTCAGTTTGTGATTCAGAAGACATTGGAAACATGGAAACATGTCCATCTCTTTATAAACAAACATGGCGGTGGAATTATCGTTCGATGAACGTAAGTGGATACTGAAATGTTATTGGAAAATGGAGAATGTTGTTGCGGTTCAACGATGTTTGAGGGTTGAATTTGGAATACAACCACCAACAAGATTAACTATCACAAGAATCCGATACAAGTTTGAAGTCGACGGAACGGTGAAAAATGTGTTGAAAGGACGGTGCGGAAGAAAGAGAAGTTCCGCCGATAACGAGGGTGTTGATGCAGTCATGCAGGCTTTTGCACAATCCCCAAAGTCAATGAGGCAATGTTCTCGTGACATTGATATCAGCAAATTCAGTGTTCATCGAATTTTGCGAGCTCAAATTCTTCAATCCTGTCCGTTTTTGCTGTCACTTTGTTCTTCACAATAATGCTTGCATAGTATTTAATATATGAATATCAATAGGATTAATTTCGACACAAGCAATATAGTTATAGTATACATATAGGCCCCTATACTGCAGGTACATTATTTCTTCAAGTGCAGCAGGCAGACAGAACTTCGCATGAAACTTTATTAACGCAATGTGTTTATAAATCCTACTGTCTAGTTATTAATTATTTTTGGTTAGTAAGAATAAAAAATAATTGGCAGTTTATTACATTGTTATGTGTTATTAAGGGTCCGGATGTGTCATTTCTAGCTATAAACTTATTCGTCTGCTTCCTTCAGGTGCCACTGATATGGCGTCGCGCGCAGTGTTCTATTTCACCGGTCCTGAATGGTCCGCGCATTTACTGATGTAGGGCTTATCCTGGTCAACCTGTAACTATTAAAGATGATTAATGAAATTATGCTAATGAAGGCGAAATGAGAAGTAAAACGCCTAAGATTACCCAGTAATTATGCTTCAAGTGGTGAGGGAAAACCTCGGAAAAAATCCCAACCAGGTAGCTTGTCCCAACCAGAATTTGAACCCTGGCCCGTTCGTTTCACGATCAGGCAGGGTAACCATTACTCCACAGCGGTGGATACCTTTGCATGTTTAAAGACAAAACAACTTTCCCCGCTATTCTGTTTCAGTGCGCTGAAATTATAAGAAAGTTAGAGCTGCAAGAAACGTACTGTATGTAAACAATTGACTTTGGGACGCAGCGGTAATGTAACTTTTAATATTTATGGCTGTGATTATAGTGTTTTGGTGCTTTAATACTTGCAAAAGTGTCCTAAGTACGGTCTGATTTTATTTTTTTTTTGTCTTTGTTGAAGTAGTTTTTGTGGCTTCTTACCTTTTAAAACATTTACTCGTATTTAAACTTTTAATTATCTTCTAATTAATGTGTTGTTCAATATGTATTTGCAGAGCTGCTTTATATTAATTGATTTCTCACATACCCGTGACAGCTGCTTCAGATTTTACGATTACTGTAAATCATTAACCTCTTTTACGAGCCTCACCTCCAAGAAATGCTAAGGCCTTTTATTAACTGCCGGACAACATATCCATAAGGTAATTGGCCCGAAAATAGATGGCTACTTTTATCACCTCTGTATTAGGTTCTCGCCGCTTGCACAGGCATGGAACACTGCAGCTTTATGAAGTGAGTGGTACGATTTGGCTAGGTAATTTAAATCTCGAATCTCAGCTACGAACTTCCTTGGCATCAACCTCCTCGGTTTGAAGGTCGAGGAGTGTTTGTACGGAAGTTTTGCCGCAATAAACAGAAAGGAAATCGATCGCGTTGCGTTTATAATAAAATATTAAAATCGTTGTTTTAGACAGCCATTCCTAAAAAGGAAATTTTTTAAAGCTAAGGAAATGTTTAAAATGGATTGTTATATGGTAACGTGCGAAAAGTACTTTCAACACTAGTGTAAAAACGTATTTTAACGCTGACTTTTAATTCTTTGCGCCGATTGTCAATCGCTTCCCACCAGATGTCACATGGGATCAATCACAACCGTTCAATAAAGCAGTTCAAACAAAGGAAGGACTATGCAAATCTGGCTTTCAGATAGTAGCTCCCTATAAAGCAGGTTTGAATAATTTCAAGGAAAAATTGTTTCGGGGCCGGGTATCGATCCCGGGATGCTTCGCTTAGCGCATGAATGCTCTTCAGACTGAGCTACCCAGGAACTATACACGACACCGTCATAATTTTTTCCTTTATATCCACACAACTAAAATGGGCTGACAAGACGCCAGAACCCATTTGAGTTGTGTGGATATAAAGGAAGAATTATGACGGTGTCGTGTATAGTTCCTGGGTAGCTCAGTCTGAAGAGCATTCATGCGCTAAGCGAAGCATCCCGGGATCGATACCCGGCCCCGGAACAATTTTTTCTTGAAATTATTCAAAGGCAGGACTACTTCTGAAAAGACTGTTTTTGTTAAGAAACCTGCAGAAATTAGTACATTGTTTCAACAACTATTTTTATCAATAAGTATACGAAACAATTAAGAACTAAAAGCAATTAAAACTAGTAGGCAGCCGGATGCGAACAAGGCTCCTAGTTTAACGCTCTACCACTGATATAAAACTAGGGCTACTGTTTTTAATGTGATAAACATAGGTAGGAAGTTCGTACCAAAACAGTAGATTTCAGTTGATTACAGCAATGCGAACAGGGTCTTTAGTTTAACGCTCTACCACTGATATGAAACAACTACTGCTTTTAATGTGATAAACTTAGGTAGGAAGTTCATACCAAAAGAGTAGATTTCAGTTGAGTACAGGAGTATAGATTTCACCCGCGCCTCGCCATGCTCCCGCTCGCTGCAGACGATACGCGGTTCACATAAACGACGCATAGTATCATTCTGTGGAGCTGTGTACAGTCGTGAACAGTTTGAAGATTATTGTTAATTTATATTAATAGTTTATGTTTTGAAGAAAGTGAGCTATTCTGTTATTATTGTATTATTTACGTAATGTTGATATTATGAATGATTCCAAAAAATATCATCTGTTATTAAATAATTATGCGAACAGGATTATATAACACGTTTATTTTTCTCCCGGATTATTCTTCGATAAATTTTGGTTGAAAGAGAAGTTTATTTACCATCCGTCAATACTTGTAGGTTTTGGTGCTACTATGCATTCGGTTGCGTTACAGTCCAAGTTCATTCAACATTAGAATTACGATACGAATTTCCTAGCTGGCATTAGAATAGAAATGAAAAATTTGCTTGAACAATTATGAGTTTAATATTAAGTGCCACATACGAGATACATTATTAGATTCACAACGTTGTTGGTCACCTGATGATAGTAAGAAATACTGTATCATATTTAAGATTTGCTCCAGTAACGTCTTGTAACGTAGAACGAATATTTTCAGAGCACAAATATTTTTTTCTGAACATAAAAGAAGCATTTCTTTTGATAAAACGAAAATGTTCATTGTTATTTGTTGTAATAAGGCTTGAATCATAATTGTATAATTTGTATGTTATTTTTATATGTATGGGTAAATTATTTTAGAATGGGACTTAAGAAGTTTATAATTACAGATAACTTTTTTTTATATTATTTCTTCATTCTTCTATTGTTCTAAGGCCGTGGACGATTGGAGCACAAGTTTGGTTAGCACTCGGCTGTACATGTTTGTCGTTCTGGTTAATTGACGTTGAGAGCTGCGCTACTACCTTTCATTCGGTAGAGATATAATCCAAGCTCACAGAACTTAACAGTTTCGGTACCAACTTCCTAGCTCTGATAATAAATTAATATTGACAATTAATATTCTGATAATAAAGTTTCACTGTTATGAGGCAGAGTACAGCAGTGGAGAAATCGGGGATGAATTGTATCTATCAGCACGGATCAACGGATATCTTAAAGAAAAATAGTGTGGGCAACAACATATGTCAAAAATTAAATTATTTTGTTCACAGGTTCGCTCCAGTCGGCTTGCGGCCTCGTTTCACAAACATCCTTCCACACAGAACATAATGTCTTTTTTAGCACTTGCATCTTAAATAACTAGTATGTATTTTGGAAATATCGGACCTTCATTTTTTCGGTATACGTGACAAGCAGGGCAAGGGATTTGGAACACTATAAGGTATTCGAAATAAATAATTAATCCATTTGTTTTTTTTAAGAACATGTTACTAATATTTATCGTGTGAAAAATAAGAACACTTATAAAAAAATAAATCGTTACTATATTAAAAACTCTTCTCAAAATACCACATAGATAATTAAGAATTAGGAAAAATTACAATTGTTTTTTTAAACCTCTTAATATAGTTTTTTGTTGGTTTCCCAAAATGTACGTCAATTGATTGATGCCCTTCAAAATAAATAAATAAACAAACAATAAAGAAGAGAGAGATACATAGGCCTATTCTTTCTCGACATCTCAAATGTTACAATATTACACATTAAATATTAACAAACATAAACCTTATAATCTTTGTGTGACTTTTTATAGCACACAGTGAAAATGATTTTCAAAATTTCCATTGAGAACGACACTCTGTTACATGGTAGAAAAAACTTAGGTTTTGACATGGAAAAAACTGCGTTCCACGTTGGCTTTCACAGTTGCAGCATACAGTACTTCAAATTAGGCACGTCACTTAAATGGACATCTTCAATGACGTCATTAGTATGTGTGTTCGATAACACATTTGAAATTTCACTAAGTGTGCTATATCCACTGTGTTGATGTGATTATGTCTCTAAGTTCGATCGAGTACTAGAATGCGATTCCAGAACGTCGACCGACATATTTTGAGACGATCTTTGTCGCGCCTATAATTTTATTTCTATACCTACTACACGACAAATTCAAATGAAGTATAGGGTGATTGATAGACGAAAAATCAATGTGTCAACCGTAACCTTGAGTCGGAGCGGGTACAAGCCAAGTTGCAAGTCTGTGCATGTCCGCGTTGGCTCGTAGCAGTGTTCGAGTGGCTGGAGGTACTGCGTCAGTAGAGAAATTTGGCCTGTATAGCAAAGAGCTGTGATTAAATATCTGCAAAACAAGGGAATGTCTCTATCTCAAATTCACCAATATATTGCAGACACCTTGAGAAAATCTACTGTATCTTATGATACGCCTATAGTAGAAAGGTGGTGTCGAATGTTTAAATGTCAGAGAACATCGTATCAAGATGAATATGGTGGCGGCTCTTCGAGAACTGTCACAACACCAGAAAACTTCAATAAATTGCATGATTTAATGCTGCAAGATCGACGAGTCACCATCAGCTATAAAGTAGAGAAAACGGGCTTCTCTTACCACAGTGCGCATGATATTCTGATAAACGAATTGGGCATGAAAAAATAAATGCAAGGTGGATGCCTCGGGGCGTTTTTGTTGCACACTCTTTCGTAATCTTCGTAACACATCCGAAATGTGGAGAAATGGGAACTGGTTGCTTCACCACGACAATGCTCCAGCCCACACAGCTCTGACGGTCGGAGAGTTTTTGACAAACAACAGCATGGTACTTGTGCCTCATCCACCCTACTCACCCGATCTGGCTCCGTAGAACTTTTTTTTGTTTCCACGGATGAAGAAATGTCTGAAAGGAAAGCGATTCAGTGATGTGGATGATGTCAAAGAAAACACCCTGTTTCTCCTGGCGGAACGAACTCTTTTATGGACAATGCCATTCACATCAAAAAAACAAATCAACATTGTTTTCACATTGGATCGCACTTGACGTGCTTTCTTGGGTCGTAGTGAATTTGGAGTTTTCCACTGGCTCGACGCTTGCTTTGATTCTGGATCGTACCCATAGCACCAAGACTCATCCCCAGTCACAATTCTTTTAAGAAATTTTGGATCGTTCTGCACTTCATTCTTCAAGTCGCGGCAAACTCTCACGCGGTTTTCTCTTTGGTCATCTGTGAGCAAGCGAGGAACAAATTTTGAAGACACCCGTCTCATGTGCAAATCTTCGGTTAAAATTCGCTGGACCGTGCTCCATGACAGGGTCGTTTGCTCAGAAACTTCGTCAATGGTCTTTCGACGATCTTCATAATTTGCACGTTTGATTTTGGCAATGTTTTTGTCATTTCTTCCTGTCGAAGGACGCCCGGGGCATGGCATGTCTTCAGTTGACATGTTGCCAGTTTGAAACGGAAAACCACTCGTAGACCTGTGATTTCCCCAAAGCATCATCATTAAAGGCTTGCCGAAGCATCCCAACGGTCGCGGCTGCAGTTTTCCCTAACAGAAAACAAAATTTTACAAACACTGTTTGTTCCTTGTGGTCGGCCATCTCACTAATCGCCAAACGGTTGAAACAGGAACGCAAACAACACAGCACCACAAACAAACTACTTAACTCAGACTGACTCCAGCTCACTAACGGTCGGGGGAGACCCAAAAATAACACCACCTGAGAGCACAACTCGTAATTACAAAGCATGCGCGCGCAACAGTTCGATTCCGGTTACTTTTGGGTCCACCCTCGCATTTGAAATTTAAAAAAATGTAGCAATGTTAATCTTAATAATAAACTTCCATTTTCTCGTATATTCCAATGTTTCATAAGGGAATTATGCCATACTTTTTTTTTCTTCACATGGCTTATTTTATTCATACACTGTGGAAGTCAGAAAACCATAACTCCAGCAGTGTTTATTTCAAATTGTAGCGTAAGATAATGTAAAAATTTAGGTTTTTGAAGTATTTAATTGATAAAGAATGTAATTTTACACAATATTAATAGGTAAATGTATAATATTCAAAGTTAATAAGACATGATAAGTTGTTTTTCCACTCTCCTGTAAAATTTGGTTTATTGGAATTAGGGAGTTTTTGATTTCCCTGACTCACTTTATGTTTTTGGACTATGATTATTAAAAAAAAAAAAATTAAATTGTTCCTGTAGATTCAACCGTTGTGGCTCATGGATAGCGCTTGCGCTTTCTAACCAAATGGTCCTTGTCTTCATTCTCGGCGTGGGCAGTGATGTGTCTCCATTGTGTTTGTTTCTTGTCTTGTACTCGTCCTGTGACGTCTCTGCGTCGCGTCTAGTGTTTGTTCTCAGATAGTTCAAAATATCTAGATGATAATGTAGCGACTCGTGAAAAAAAAATCTTCGTATGTGTAGCATTTCTTCGCATTAACGTTTTTGATAGTTCTGTATACACAATAAATGATGCGTTGACAGTCCTTTCTTTTCTGTCGTCTGAGTGCTTCAACCTCATACTGGCTAATGGAATAGACTTGTCACATTGTAATGGATACTGTCGATGAAAGACCTCGGCTAGAAATATCTACGTCGGTCTGCTTTATGTGGTGTTTTTGTAATTACCTGTAACTGTGTGATTAAGTAAATCATTTTATTGGAAATAAGGATTGCATGACAATGTTCGAACAATCCTTCTATGAATCAATCCGTACATAATCTTCCCAGTATTGCGTAATTATATTAAAACTTAAGTTTCAGGATTTTAATTGGGCCAGTACTTTAACTTAGGTAAAGATTAATCTTTTGGTCTTACAGAATTATCTATGGTGGTTACCATTTGTTATTAATGGAGAAAAATTCTCTCCGTCGCCGAGGATCAAACCCGGAACCCCCAGTTCTATGCACTGGGTGCACTAATCACTGAGATACGCCGAATTTCAACCCACCGCATCGGATCGAATCTTTCTCCTTTGGTTCTTTACCTTTAGTGGCCTTAGTGCGTAGAACTGGGAGTCCCGGTTCAATCCTCGACGCCGGAGCTAATTTTTCTCCATTAATAACAAATGGCTATACTTTAACCCTGGGATGAAGGTTTTTTGAACTTGGTTAATTAACGACGTTGTATCAACTACGAGGTTATTTACCGTCGATGGGAATGGTGATAACGAGATGGTATTTGGCGAGATTGGGCCGAGGATTCGTTATAGATTACCTGACATTTGACTTACGGTTGGGGAGAACCTAGGAAAAAACCCAACCGGGTAATCAACCCAAGCGGGAATCGAACTATTAATCAGACAACTGTTATGTTTAAAGTGATACTTTTGAAGTAGGCTAAATGTGTGTAAGGCCCTGTAGAGTTAATATAATAATATAAATAGGGAACTTGCTTGATAGTGTCACATGTTTATAAATATTTTTAGTTCGTTTAATTAACGGTAAATCTCTTTTAAAACCAAGAATGATTAAAATTGTGTTACCAAAATCTGTCTTTCACGATGTTAGTTAAATATTCTCTTTCGTTTCTCGTTATTTTGTGATTATGATATAGTTTGTGTCGAGAAAATCATTTTAGAATATGTAATTTTCATAATCATGACGTAAGATGGAATAGAGTGCGGCGTTGCCATTTTGACTGAAGCAAGAGACCCTACGAGTAACAGAATGCCAGGAAAGGTCGTTAAATATCACACTCTGCACGCTGACGTCAAAAGCGGACCGTTGATCTGTGCTACCCTTAATACCCATTGTTAAGATTCCTTTTACAGTAATTTCACTGATAACCAACATTTTCTCTTTAAATTTGCGGATATAGATTTTACGAATAATTTCTTCTCACGGGAAGCAGAAACATGAATCTCGGATAAATCTTGGTAAATTAAAGCCAATATTAAACACAAGCGAAAATATGTCAAATATTTTGTCAATTTACCGTATGATCAAGTATTTATCTTACTGGCGAATGTCTAGTTTTGGTTTGTGAACTTCACAAGAGTGAACGAAATTTTAGTCTTAATTATGGAGACTATTACACTTTTACTGCGTCATACTACTTTTGACCAATAAAACTGTACGAAACGACGTATTTGAAATAATCATGGATGCTTATCCTACAATTTTATCACCTCCCTAGCATTTGTTTGTTTTTATCACCTCCCCAGCATTTATTTCTTTGATTGTCAACATTGTACTTTCAATAATTGTACCTTTTAAAATGATTCTTGTTTATTTTTTCATCCTTAATTAAAACTTGCCTTCTTGACTATTATTCGTCCATAGAGTTTAATGGAGATTATATAGTTGGCACAACTGGTAACAAGAGAACAGCTCATTATAACACCTAGCCATCTAGCGGAATATTTGTAATGATGAGATGGTACAATAATACATTTTCAAGATAGTTTAGTATTTCAGTAAATCAATTAATATTTTTTGTATTAGAGTACTTTATTTCTACTAATCTTTATATAATTTCTTTTAATCGTGTAATAGTGAACTAAATCCCACTCGAGTTTTGATTTTCTAATGATAAATCAAAACCTCTAGTGAGATTACTATAGATAATTACTAGAGATGAACAAAACTAACTGTCGCCCTAGCTCGCTGCGTTCGTTGCATTTGTCTTTCGAGTCTCGTCTCGTCATTCTCGTGCACTTCGAGTCTCGCTCATCATTCTCGAAATAGCATTTGGTCGACTTGGAAAGATTTTGTAACTTTGAATAACATAAATCATTGAGATAAATAACATTATAAATGTTTAAATGAGACAGAAAGACAAAACAGAACAGTATCTTAGTTATCAAAATGTTCTGATTCTATGATATTACCTATGGTTATATAAATAGAAAAAAAATTCTCAAATAAATTTGGATTTCTAAGAAACATAAAACATAACGTTAATAAGTATATTTTCACTTGATATTGCACACTTGATCTCAAACATATGAAAAGAGAATAAGGGCCTAGTAATTAAATAAAGACTAGGGAACGGGTTATTTTACACTGAAAAGTAAAGATGATGTTTCAAATAGGCTACTTGAATGTTTATACATATATAACAGTTGCCAAAGTAGATAGAAGTTCAGTCAGGTATAAACAACTGTGACGATTCAAGGCTGCTTGACGTTCGGGACTTCGGGAGTGATCAATCTCGACGTCTCGAAACACTCACAAGCAGTCTTTACGTCAATGACGCGACGTATACAACATTGTCGTGCGGGTTTTCGGCTTTACGGGCGCTGCTTGTCTTGCTTTCTCGATCGTTGTTCATCTCTAATAATTACATATTTTTCCTCAACTCTTTTGCTGTGTTTAAGTGGACGTATACGTGAACGAATTGGAAGATTCATTACAAATGTGCTGATATATAAGCTAGAAAAAACACAAATATTTGCAGCCATACTTTGATATAATTAAATCGTTTTATTGGATTTTTTATGAATATTTTGAGGTGCGAGTTATAAATTTAGGTTCACAGTTATTTTTCTTCACTGACCATTACATAATATTTGAAAATATTCTTAAATTTATTTAAATCGCACGACTAAAAAACGACGTTTTCTTTTCAGTGAGTTATTTAACAACGCTATATCAACTACTAGGTTATTTAGCTTCGACGGAATTTGTGATGGCGAGGTGATATTTGGTAAGACGAGGCAGAGGATACGCTGTAGATTATCTAACATTTGTATTACGGTTGAGGAAAACCTCGAAAAAAAAACTCATCTAGGTAATCAGCACAACCGGAAACCCAACTCACGCCAGAGGACTACCCCGAAATTGGCAGGCAAGCGCCTCTGCCGACTGAGCTACACCGATGGCTACGAAGTATGTTAGGAAGCTGAAATATTTTAGACTCTCAGAATTCAACTACGTTAAAAATTAACTAAGCCTATTATCATGGTATTAACGTAAGCATTTCAAGTATTTCTATATAAATTATGAATTTAATTATAGTGATTTTATAGTTGTATGGAACCTCTTTTATTATAGCTCATACAGAAAGGCTAGTATAATATTATAATTTGAAGATTATCCTATTAAGAATTGGTAGTAAAAAATCAAGATATTTTCATATTCTTTTTAGATGTGTAAACTCATAATCTTAAGTATATGTGAATTTTGAAATATTTGTTCACATAGTACATAATAGTGAGTAAAGAAAGGCTGTACACCAATAAGTTACATTTCACTCCTTAAAATATTCCAAAATAATTCATTATATCACTCCATAAATTACGTAAAATTAAGACTGCAACTTCCGTTGCATCTACTGCTTAAATATTACCAGATTTATAGTGATTTTTGTATGCGGTCTTATAGAGACCCACTCAAGTTAATTTAACGTTTTCGGCTTCTACGTTAAATGAGGCGTAGTTTATATTGTTCTTACTCGAGTACATACAAGTTTCAATATATTTTAGTTTTAAGTCATATTTAAATCAAGAAATGAAATGAGAGCGCATTTTATTAATTTTTTTTTTTTTTTTTTGGATTTTTAATGCTAAAAGTATTTAAATTCCGCATGAGACGGTAAGGTAGTATTGAAAACTTACTGTTCAGAGAATTTTATGTTTCAGATCCCTTTACAAAACGTTTGCTAAATGAGGTTCTTGCAGACTAGTTACAATAGTTGACAGTGGGTGCGGTCTTTCTGATGTTTGTGAGCGTTTTTTTTACGTTTTTTCTTAGAGAATTGCTGAAGTACAAAAAGTGGTGGAAAGGGGTTGAGAAATTACTTTCGTGGTAATTGCGTGTTATTTCGCGCAGGTTATGTGCGTGCCATCACGTGGAAGTCTTCCGGAGTATACGCATTTTCGTCAACTGCGCATCCAAGGTCATACTTTAACCACTGCGGAATGGTTTTCTATGCGTCACACCATTCTGTTGGATCGTAGGTGTGTATGCTTTGAGTCTAGAAATAAAGAATGTAACATAATATTGTATGAGTATGAATTCGTCCTTTGTTATGTAGCGGTTACCATGCTAGCTGTTGGATTTCAGTTTTGCTTGTTCAAATCCGTTTAAGTGCGATAAAATCCTCGATATGACTTTTCTCCAAGTAAGCTGGGAGGACAGCAAGGTAGAATAATTCTAATTATTGCCGTTTATGAAAGAAACCTGTTCGTCATAGAGGGTTCCAGGGAAATTTTGTAGGCCATTTATAGTCCACGTCGAAATACAAATGTAGCAAAACTTTTCGATCGCACTGGCCCAATATGCGAGAGTTCATTCCAATCGCCACTTCTAGTCCATACTATACCGTTAACTTACGAGTGCAATATTGAGTAACATTCCTAAAGGTAAGTAAGTTCTCTTTTCTCGATATTTTAGAGAAATTACTCAATTTCATATGAATAAATATTTCTTACTGTGCCCAATCACGAATACTTGCTCACAATGAGAGTAGTTTTTTCGATAGGAGTAACTAATAGGTTATTATAGTGCACATATACTTAGCTATACGTTTTGAGAAAACTGCAAAAAAACATTGGATGTACCTACGTTCTAATCTTTCTAGAATTGATTTTTCATATGAATTGCTATATTTATAAATATTTTAAAGAAACTTTTAATTATGTTTGAGTGCGCCAGGTTGTCCTTAATTTCGAGGGCATGTGTTGTTTCTCAAATACCCGAAATGATTTCAGTAAATTTATAGTTGTTTGTATTTATTTTGTACTAGCCATACCCGTGCGCTGCGCTGCACCTTTTAGAAATAAATATAAAGTAATTACATAATTAAAATAGGACACTTGATCCAAGGAACATTCGTATTTGATAGAAGAATAAATCGTTTAATACGTTACTTAATTTAAATTGTATTTAAAAAATTAAAATGCGATCATTTTGATCCAGAGACGACTCATTTGGTGCAATGACAATTCCTTTAAAATGTTTATTTTATTGTTATTACATGCAACCATAGTTTAATGAAGATTGACATATCTTTTAGTTTTAATGTGTATATATGTTTCCATTGAATTATGGACTAATAACTTAATTTTAACCCTTGTTTTCTACGTCTTCAGTAAATGGCGCTTGGCCCACTATGGTTCTGAACCCTTCAAATAACTTAAATAGTGATACGTGATATGTAATTATATTTCTTTCTTTCGAAAATGTAAGAATTCACGATCTCCTATGTACCATTGCCATGGAATGAATAAATGTGTTTTTTCTTTCTACTCAAAAATTTTATATTCTGCACATAGGAGTTACTGCAGGAATAACAACACAATAATCTGAGACGGCGGAGAAAATGTATTGTTTTGTTATCTTAAAAGTCTTGTATATTCTTAAATATCAGTCCTATCAAAATTCTGCATAGAATAAAAATGTACAGAATAGCCTACCACGTTTCCTGTGCATAAGAAGCTATTTTAATCTTACCAGTCCTCGATTCACTCAGAAATTACTGTAATAACATTATAGCATTATGTCCATCTAGAGAAACTACACTTTCCAATGGTGAAATAATAATTAATTATACAAATCGGTTAATTTAGATTCCGATATTACTTCATACAAACACAGAAACATTATCTGTAGGCTGTGCTTCATAGCTTTCGATTGTTGTTGTCCAAGGCCCTTTATAGACTGTAATTTGTTTTTAATTTCATTACACCGCCTTAGATGGCAGTTATTTTAATTTTAAAACTCATTTATCTCATTAAATACCAGTCCTACCAAACTTTTTCAAAGAATAAAACTTATCGGAAATCATTTTTAAAGAAACTTTTGTTACGTAATATTTTTCATAAAAAATAATAATAATAATAAGCGAGACATTTCGATTTATTTAATTCAGGCCCCCTTATAACCCCCTTTAAATAACGTATTTTGAATGGCATATAGCCTAAAATTTAAGTTACAAGAAACTTAATTTATATTCCAATTTTCATCGCAATCCGTTTAGCCATTATCGCGTGAAAAGGTAACAAACATCCAGACAGACAGACAGAAAGACAGACAGATATACTTACTTACTGACTTTTAAGGAACCCGGAGGTTCATTGCCGCCCTCACATAAGCCCGCCATTGGTCCCTATCCTGAGCAAGATTAATCCAGTCTCTACCATCATATCCCAACTCCCTCAAATCCATTTTAATTTTATCTTCCCATCTACGTCTCGGCCTCCCCAAAAGTCTTTTCCCCTTTGGCCTCCCAACTAACACTCTATATGCATTTCTGGATTCGTCCATACGTGCTACATGCCCTGCCCATCCCAAACGTCTGGATTTAATGTTCCTAATTATGTCAGGTGAAGAATACAATGCGTGCAGCTCTGCGTTGTGTAACTTTCTCTATTCTCCTGTAACTTCATCCCTTTTAGCCCCAAATATTTTCCTAAGCACCTTATTCTCAAACACCCTTAACCTATGTTCCTCTCTCAAAGTGAGAGTCCAAGTTTCACAGCCATACAGAACAACCGGTAATATAACTGTTTTATAAATTCTAACTTTCAGACTTTTTGACAGCAACCTAGTTGACAAAAGCTTCTCAACCGAATAATAACAGGCATTTCCCATATTTATTCTGTGTTTAATTTCCTCCCGAGTGTCATTTATATTTGTTACTGTTGCTCCAAGATATTTGAATTTTTCCACCTCTTCGAAGTAAAAATCTCCAACGTTTATTGTTCCATTTCGTACGATATTCTGATCACGAGACATAATCATATACTTAGTCTTTTCGGGATTTACTTCCAATCCTATCTCTTTACTTCCTTCTAGTAGAATTTCCGCGTTTTCCCTAATAGTTTGTGGATTTTCTGCTAACATATTCACGTCATCCCATAGACAAGAAGCTGATGTAACCCTTCAATTCCAAACCCTCTGTGTTATCCTGAACTTTGCTAATGTCATATTCTAGAGCGAAGTTAAAAAGTAAAGGTGAATGTGCATCTCCCTGCTTTAGCCCGCAGTGAATTGGAAAAGCATCAGATAGAAACTGTCCATACGGACTCTGCTGTAAGTTTCACTAAGACACATTTTAATTAATCGAACTAGTTTCCTGGGAATATCAAATTCAATAAGAATATTATATAAAACTTCTCTCTTAACCAAGTCATACACCTTTTTGAAATCTACGAATAACTGATGTACTGTACCCTTATACTCCCATTTTTTCTCCAATATCTGTCGAATACAAAAAATCTGATCAATAGTCGATCTATTACGCCTGAAACCACACTGATGATCCCCAATAATTTCATCTACATCCTTCTCAAAAGGATATTCGACAAAATTTTGTACGACGTCAACAAAAGTGATATTCCTCGAAAGTTACTACAGTTAGTCTTGTCCCCCTTCTTAAAAATAGGTACGATTATGGACTCCTTCCATTGTTCTGGTACAATTTCCTTTTCCCAAATAGCAAGTACAAGTTTATAAATTTTGCTAGATAAAACGCTTCCACCCTCTTGTATTAAGACAGATAGACATACAAACAAAAATTTAAAAAATGCGATTTTCGGTTTCAGGATGGTTAATTATACATGTTAACACCAATTATTTTTGGAAAATCGAAAATTAACAGAAAAATTTTGGCTACAGATTTATTATTAGTATAGATGTAAGTTAATGAGAAAAATTCTATTCAAGTGAACATTTAGTATATCATGTATTTTGCCTTCAGATTACAAAATGAAAAGAAAAATTCTGAATATTTTTAAAGTGAACACTGATATCTTATTGGAGTTCGGCGCTACAACTCCCAAGGTGCGCCTTCTCTGTTACGACTAGGCCAGAAAATATTTTACTATAAAATCTTTTTTTTTGTTTTCGTTTCCTTCAGGAAAATACTGTCACGATATCGTCACTTAAAATAAGGCGGTCATATCTACTTTCTCCTACAGACGTGCAAATAAATATATAAATGTCAGAAACAGAAAAAAAAACTCGTTTTGGCTAAAAATGGACTTGTGCGGTTTTTAAAATAATCGTTTGAATTTCTCTATTCTTCGAATGTATAAAAGCAGATAGGAGTAACTACTCACAACGTTTCGAGTTATCTCAGTAGGTTGCTCAGTTGGAGAGCAGATGTGACATTTGAGGTTAATGAGGAATATGTAGATGTATGAAAGCAGAGGTAGTTTTATAAAATTAGAATAAATTAATTTAGGTTTGATTACAGAGCTTTGTGCATTTGAAAAATGTAATGTGGAATGAATGGGCAATATTTTAGGATAAACATACGAAACTCGTAGTGGAAAAAAAAAAACAACACTCAGAAGGTGAGAATTTTCTTGCGATATTTAGACGATGAAGGATTTCAAACTAGAGTGGGAGATGATCTCGGAGTAAATCAAAGCACCGTATCAAGAATATCATCTAATTTGTTAGCTATCACTTAAAATAAATCACACCAATAGATTAAATTACCCACCATAGGAAATTCTCTTCACAACGATTGATTAATCTTAATCAGCCATTTTGTTTTTGTGGTATTGTAGAGGAATAAAGGAAGATTACATCTTTCTTGCAAAGGTTTTGTTTGTAATCGATTCCTACTATCCTGCCTCTGGATATGACTATTGTCACAGCCGTCTGCAACTATACTCATAGAAAATAGCAAATAATCAGTCCAGGAGATTCGTTTTTATTCATCTGAAATTCTGTAGTTGTTCATTTAAATGAGTCTTTTATTTACTTATGAGAAATTTGTCATGAGTATTTCTTTTTTCTTTTTATAGGCCTACATCTCATTCATTGAGTTAGAGAATACGTCACTTTTAAATGAATGGTAATAGTCAAAGTTTCATATCGAATTAACTTGAATGTCTGTAAGAGGTGAAGATCGGATTTATTTAATTGCTAACGATGAATATAAGGGTTTCACAATGTTCAAAGTTTGGTTGTGCCTTAGTCTTGTGACAGACTAAATATTCACTTAAGTTCATTTAGCATTTGTGAAGATCCCAGCGAAAAGGATACCCAGAATAACCACTATTGATTTTCTTCTTCCAATTAGGGTAAACATTGGTAATTTCGTGATAATTTCATGAAAATTAATTTAAAATGCAAATGTGTAAATATATCCTTATTCCGATTTTTTCATCTAAAAGACGATAATCTGCTGTACAAATCTGGAGACATAAAAGATTGGACACATTCTTGAACAAGTGCCAAAAACCACTTTTACAACTTAAGCTAAAAGGTTGGTTATTTCGTGATAACCTTGGTAATTTCGTGATATTACATTGGTAATTTCGTGAGAGGTAGATGATTTGTGGAAAAATTCAATTAAAGTCAAATGAAATTCTCATTTATTGTTACAAGACTTCAAACATAGTAATTCCGTCTAATATCCATAGCAAGGAAACATAGAAATACATATACACATAATAAGAATGAAATCAAAGTAAAAATTGATATTGAAAAGGGTTCTTCTTTGCCCTGAAAAGGTGAACACTTTTATTACGTACTTGACTATAGCCTATATTACTAGCGTAAGTCCAAAAGTAATGCATAACATGTGTTTAAAAATTATATTTTTATCCTACAGCTTTGCTATTTTCACAGAATGTAGATGCATCCTTTAGGAACAAGATGTCACTTTTGCACATAATCCCCGTCCCTTTCAACTGCCTTACGTAACCTAGGAACGAGGGCCTGTAGACCAGCACGGTAAAAGTCTGGACCAACACGTCTGCGCCACTCTTTAGCAGCGTGCACAAGGGAGTCATCTTCTAACCTCGTTCCGCGAAGGGATCGTTCAGTTTACCAAAGAGATGGTAATCGCACGGTGCCAGTTCAGGACTGTAAGGCGGTTGTTGCAGTGTTGTCTATCCGAATTTTCTGATCTGGTCTGTGGTCTTGTGACTGACATATGGCTGTGCGTTGTCGTGCAATAGCAGAACATCCTGCTTCTCCCGATGTCGTCGAACACGACTCATTCGAGCTTGAAGTTTCTTGAGAGTTGCCACATACGCTTCAGAATTAATTATGGTTCCGTGTGGCATGATGTCCACAAGAAAGAGTCCTTCTGAATCGAAAAACACAGTAGCCATAACTTTTCCTGCCGAAGGTTCACTTTTGAATTTCTACTTCTTTGGTGAATTTGCATGATGCCACTCCATTGTCTGCCCCTGTCTCCGGTCCAAAATGGTGGTTCCATGTTTCATCTTCAGTCACAATTCTTGCAAGTAAGTTATCTAGCACTTATCATTGGCACTTAACATGATAACAAATCAAACAGAAGCTACACTGAACCCATTGCGTCCCCCTTTCCTTTTTTGTTATCACATCTTATCTTCAGATTTCTAAAATTCGTATTGTAATACAATTCTTAGTATAAAATGTAGCGCTCAATGCTCAACAAAATTTCGCGTCAAACAGCTATGATTTCTATCAGTAAGCTAAGCCTATATGGCGACTACAGCTGTATCTAAAATTCCAAAAACATTTCCTAAAATTTCATTAAGATATAATAAATCTTTGTACCAAAAATATCATATGCTTATCTTTAATAACAAGCCTGTAATGTAATTACAAACATCCACAAAATTTGTACGCCTGAGAAGTCGACGCTAACTTGCTCTCCAAACATAAAAGCTCACTGAAGCAGCTATAATAGTCACACAAAGCGTAGCTGTATGTTTCTGGAAATCGGAAAACATATGCAATCCCTTGACGGAAATTTGAATCTCGTAACGCCATTGGTTAGTTCACAAAAGAGCAAAGAAAAAGTATCACGAAATAACTACTGCAACGAAATTACCAATGTTTACCCTACAACTATGCACAATTTTAAATTTTAGGCCATAGCAATCCGAATCTGCTGGTTGTGGTGGTAGTGAGAACTATGGTTATAGTTATGGTTTTAACTTCTACAAGTTCTCAAAACAACTACGTATAAAAGTGAAGATTTAATATTTTAAATCTGCAGACATTTTAACAGAAAGTTATAAACCTTTGCATTTAACAGTAATAAAAAACTATACAAATCTACCTGTTCGCAACGATAGAGAAGTTTATGGGATAGGACATGAAGTAACTTTATGCACTTCAATCCAAATAATTTTTTTGTGCACCAGTGGTAGAATAAATTTCGTGTCTACTATACTGCACGACTAACAAGCAAACATTCTGATCGGAGCTGATAAGAAAGTTAATTTTTTTCTTCCATCATCTTAATAATGTCAAAATAAGTGCTTATATACATTTTTGCCACTTGACCGCAATTATGAGGCCGTCCAGAAAGTGATTTTTCCTGGGGCCGTTTACAGAAAAAGCACAATTGCATGGAAAGATTTATTGAAACAGATACAGCAATTGTTGCGCTATTTCTTAACATATCCCCCAACTGGAACTGAGATATTTGTCATACCCTGGGATCAATTTTTGTATCCTTGTGTCGTAGAAGTCTGCCGCCTGGGATCAGCGTTTGACAGCCGTCTGCACCTCTCTGTCGATCCCATGTGACAAATGTCTCAATTCCAGTGGGAAATATGTTGAAAAATAGCTCAATACTTGCTGTGTCTGTTCCAATAAATGTTTCCAATGAAATTGTGTTTTCTTTCTGTTAACGACCCCTGACGAACTTATTTTTACGACCCTCGTAATTGCGGTCGAGTGGCCAACATTTTTATAAGGCTTCTTTTGACTTTATTAACATGATGAAAGAAAAAAAAATAACTATTTTATCTGTCCCCATCAGAATGTTTGCTTTTAAGCTGGTTGCAATATCCTCCATACTACGAATTATTTTCCAATCATCAAAACTACATACAGTACCTCTGTTAGTGGTGAGCAGTTCCTCATAGATCTATACGATTTCGCCATGTTATAACGGATAAGATCCTGTGATGTTTCGGTATCATTTCGGTGCCTTTTTATACAAGTGTTCGAGTCATCTACGATTCAACACCACTTCCACCTACTAATTATTGGACAAACTGCGAGAATATCTATTGAGTCGGCCTGTGAATTCAGCGTCTCGCAGCACAGGAAGTGTCCTATTTTTCGAAATGGATATGATAATGATGCAGAAAGTATAGGGAATGCTAGTGGAATGACGAGGCAAAAATGAGAGAACCTCTGAGAAAAGCTCTCATAATTTTGGCTTTCTCCATCAAAAATATAACTCTGCACATATATGAGATTTCAACTTGCCGTAAGCTAGCACGCTGCCAATTGAGCTATAGTGCGTACATTTTATATTTTCACGCTCACTGTTATAGAACGGATGCGGTAGTACACAATGGACTGCACACATGCGAACGTTGAAAGATAAAACGTATGCACTATACAAACACGGCTGATCCCTGTGTCAACTAAAAGTCAAACAATATTACGTCAGCTGTTCTCAATGTATGAGGATTTAGTGAATACCAGAAAAATAAACTAGAATGCTAAAACATGACGAGGAATAATTTATTTCCACCCTGTATTTATTCCGTCTACTCTGTAAGAAATAAATAATTCAATACCACCATTAATATAAACTTGATTAAAAAAACACGATACCTTTCAATTTGTTCTCTAATCTTCTATCAGCAGATGGGAGCAAAACCTTTTTATACAGTATTTGAATTAGGGTTTTGGAATTGATAACATTTTAGACACGCGGAAACAAATTACATGAATGATTCAATTACCAATTTCCCGAGAATTAAAAAGTGATAGAATACCAGTAAATAATTATTCATGTTCCTATTGCGAACATTCTGTTTATAAAGTGACTCTTTATCAAGATGCAAAATGGGCTTCGATCTACAGCGTAACTATGCGAGATTTGGTGTGGAAATAGAGGTTTGTAGTTAGCCCTATTTTTTTTTCGTTTACTTCTGTTAAACATATGTTCCATTATTGCCACAGCATTACACCACTGTCTGTGAATAGCCTTTGTAATTTAAAAGAGGCTTTGAATAAATGACGCAACTCGGATTCTATTCACAAATACATTTTCATGATACAATCGCGCCGGATGCAGAATAACTGTGGAAGTTCATAGTATTGTTAAATATATACATGAACACACATGGTGATTCATCAAAAGTAGGCCTATTGGACATTCTTGCCGAAATTTACATGTGATGTTTAGTTAGAATATATGAAACTTACGAATTGTTCGTGAAAATTGTTACAGAATACAAGTGAGAAAATTAGTTGCGCATAGCAACAAAATTTAAAATCCTAAAACTCTTTCTTTGAAGGAAAATAATATTTCTGAAATAACTATAACTCATTAACGCGAAAAATGTTGCATTTTGGACTTCATTTATGTAACTATAAAGAGTTTGAGTAGGCCTACTGTGCAGTTTGACTCTCTACTCCTGCCTTTGAATTCAGTAATTGGATTGGAGCTGAAGGATGGAAGAAACCCACAGACACGTACGCGACTTATACAGAACCATTTTACTTCCAAACTTTGAGATGTGCAAGAAATTATCTATAAATTTTGTTGGAGCCCTCTTTTTTAGGAACAGGATTATTCTTCATGCTACAAATGCGTAAAACATGTCTCCTAACCAGTGCTGTCATGGGGACCATACGGCGTATGGGAACTACAGTTTTTTTTTTTTGGATAAATCGCAATATAGCGAACGCCAGTAGGGGAAGTTATCCCCACCCACATGAAATGTGCATTCGACACAACACTCGCCTATCAGGTAGAGTGTCTGATGAGCTAGTAGGGGAAAAGTGGAAGGGGTCGTGGGCGGAGCTTCTACGTTCGCTATATTGCGATTTGGTCCAGTTTTTTAATAAACCGTAGGGGGAAGAGAAAGTTTTGCGCATACGGAGCCATACGGCGTATGGGTGTCTAAGTGTTGTACACGGAAATCTATATATTTTTTGTACACGGAGACCTGTGCCAATCTTTGATCACATCTTGCTGTTCCTAATGTATTGATACTAACAAACACCTACAGCGCTGAAATCCAGAACCCTATAAAAATAATGTTTGAAAAACATCGAAGTGCCACAGACGTAGTTCAGTCGGCTAAGGCGCTTGCCTGCCGACCAGGAGTTGCGCTCGAGCGTGGGTTCGATTCCCGCTTGGACTGATTACCTGGTTGGGATTTATCCGAGGTTTTCCCCAACCGTAAGGCGAATGTCAGGTAATCTATGGCGAACCCTCAGCCTCATCTCGCCAAATACCATCTCGCTATCACCAATCCCATCGACGCTAAAGAACATAGTAGTTGATACAGCGTCGCTGAATAACCAAGTAAAAAAATCATCGAAGTGCTGCAGATACACGCTACAGTATTCATCAAAACAAGTGTAGGCCACATCTACTGTAAGAGTTTCATGTAATCGTGTTTAAATGAAGCTTGTTTTACGATAATTAAAATGTAAAGCAAAATATGTTTTTACTTCTTTCTTAACATAAATACATCCATTAAATAACGGCGGAGGAATAGAGAGAGGAGAGAAAACATAATTTAAGGATGAAAAATAACAGGGGGGAGCGTATGATCAAGGAAAAATTTACCTTGACAGCACTGCTCCTACCTTTAGTTTCCTCATCCAGAAGATATTTATATCTCTTAAAATCCGTCGCTCTTGAATCCACGATCCTGTCGGCCTGGGTAACGTAGTCGGTATAGCGCTGGCCTTCTGTGCTCGAGATTGCGGGTTCGATCCCGGCCCAGGTCGATGGCATTTAAGTGTGTTTAAATGCAACAGGCTCCTGTCAGTAGATATACTGGCATGTAAAAGAACTCCTGCGGGACAAAATTCCGGCACACCGGCAACGTTGATATAACCTCTGCAGTTGCATTCCTTTCAGTGCAGACTTCAGACGCCAGTTTATTTTCAACCAATGATCCAACCAATTCCTTTTTCTCTTCCTGATCAGTTTCAGCATCATTCTTTCTTCACCCACTCTTTCAAACAGTTACTTTTCTTATTCTGTCTGTTCATTTCACACGTTCCATTCTTCTCGATATGCACATTTCAAATGTTCTAGTCGCTTCTCTTCACCTCGTCGTAATGCCCATGTTTCTGCTCCATACAATGTCACACTCCACACAAATCACTTCATTAGTCTCTTCCTTAGTTCTTTCTCCAGAGGTTCGCAGAAGATGCTCCTTTTTCTATTAAAAGCTTCCTTTGTCATTGCTATCTTCTTTTTGACTTGCTGGCAGCAACTCATGTTACTGTTTATAGTACACCCTAAGTATTTGAAGCTGCCCAATTGCTGTACTGCCTCATTTAGAATTCGCAAAGTTTACCTTCTTTGTTTTTCTTCCTATGACGAAGATCTTCGTCTTATTTGCATTTTTATTCATCCCACGCTGCTCACAGCTGTCATTTAGCTCCAGTAGCATATCCCTTAGTATCATCTCATTACAGATTTAAAAAGAGTGAGTCTTCCTATACCGTCTAAAATCTAAGCCGACAAGTTCTAATGCATTGCTTCGTTTCTGTCACCCTGACGCCCACGTAGTTTCTGCATAAAAGACGAGAGTGTGGAATATTGATTCGGCTTCCACAGATGTACGTACATGTAAGTCAATTACGTCATATCGTTTCTCTGTCTCGAATGCACTAAGTCGCCAATTCCTTTTTATAATTAGAAACTAAATAAAGACACAGACTCCTGCAAGCACCAATAATCACTAAAGGCTGCAATACTTGGTTCTAATAATCACCAATTTATTTATTTGGCAAATTATCTGAAGTCTTACATAATTCGAAGTTGCAGTTGAATCGTCATATGATATAGTTGCATGCATTTAAATTATACATTTATTATACCATAATCTGACTCTCGGTTCCTGCTTCTAATCCCTGTCTGTTCCAAGTTGAAATGTTCAAGGGGAAAATAAAGTATCAGTGTGATCTCTCTTCGAATAGTCATTTGACAATATTTTCAGTATTGATTAATATCATCACAGAATCGTGAAAATTTTCCATTTTGTCCAGAGAGCAGGACAAAATAGCCTAATATATTCATATACATAGTACCAGCACGGTATTTCACAGGATACTTCAACAAAATTCAAGATAAAAGAGCAATTGAAATACAGCATGATATACCGCTAATTCAGTGAAATTCATTAACTCTTCGTCATTCTTTAAAAGAAGGTTACAACCAATGAAATTTATTTCGGTGGCTGAATATTACCAGAAAACTGTTACATGTAATTGAGTAAAATTTGATGAATCGTTTCCTATTTATTAATTGTTCGTCATAATACTTGTTCATTCGGTACATTTGTAACAAATCTAAGAATTTATAGTATGTAAAATTTAGATAAATGTATTTTTATAAGACGCATAAAAATTTTTGTAAGGTACTAGTATTGAATAAAGTGTGAAATGTTGATTAATTTTTAATACTAGTAAGACGTATATTTTTAACAATTTTAAATGTTTTTATATAAGATTATAAAACTATTTTCATGTCACATTTCTATTATGCCTTCTTCGACAGCGTACCAGGCTTCAAATTTATCAGATTGAAGTTAGATTCCGATAGGATAGTGGCAATTCGTCTCAGAACCATAGGAAATGGTCATGCGTCCCTTGCCTTATGTTTAGTATGTGTTGTTTTAAACGGTGACCTTGGAAGATTATTCAGCAAGAGTAACTCTCTACTAGTCATAGTAAATTTCAATCACTGGAAGTGCCCAATGTTCTATTTGTTTACAGTATTGTTTATAATATTCCAGAAGTGTTACATTATTTAAGTAGGTCTAATTCTCATAGCAGTCCCCTGCCTCAGTATGTTCAAGTCCAATGTTCGGATATTACAAGAGGAGAGGCGTGGGAAAGGATTAACATGAAATTACAAAATATAAATATCTCAACGTGTAACTTACTGACAAGGTTAACTTAGCAGCAGCTGAAGTATTTATATTAATCGTTGTATCTTGTTTGTGTTGCCCGTAGCTTATTAGTACGAAATTAGACTGTATCACAAGGATGACTCGTTTGCTTGTCAAGTGCCAATTTTAATAATCTATTTATTGTAACAGAATATCGTAAAGTTATCTCAAATATTTATCTTAATCAGTGTATCTTGTTTGTGTTGCCCGTAGCTTATTAGTACGAAATTAGACTATATCACAATGATGGCTCGTTTTTCTTGTCCCGTGCCACTCAAATATTGATCTTCTTTTAACAATCTATTTATTGTAACAGAATATCGTAAAGTTATCTCAAATATTTATCTTAATCAGTGTAACGCCCGTGGCTTATTAGTACGAAATTGGACTGTATCACAAGAATGACTCGTTTGCTTGTCCCGTGCTACTCAAATATTGATCTTTTAACGATCTATTTATTGTAACAGAATATCGTAAAGTTATCTCAAATATTTATCTTAATCAGTGTATCTTGTTTGTGTTGCCCGTAATTTATTAGTACGAAATTAGACTATATCACAATGATGGCTCGTTTGCTTGCCACTTGCTAGTCAAATATTGATCTCTTTTAATTATTCTGTTTATTGTAACAGAATATCTTAAAGTTATCTCAAATATTTATCTTAATCAGTGTATCTTGTTTGTGTTGCCCGTAGCTTATTAGTACGAAATTAGACTATATCACAATGATGGCTCGTTTGCTTGCCACTTGCTAGTCAAATATTGATCTCCTTTTATTATTCTATTTTTTGTAACAGAATATTGTAAAGATTATCTCAAATATTTATCGTAATCAGTGTATCGCCCGTAGCTTATTAGTACGTACGAAATTGGACTGTATCACAAGGATGACTCGTTTTTCTTGTCCCGTGCCACTCAAATATTGATCTTCTTTTAACAATCTATTTATTGTAACAGAATATCGTAAAGTTATCTCAAATATTTATCTTAATCAGTGTATCTTGTTTGTGTTGCCCGTACTTTATTAGTACGAAATTAGACTATATCACAATGATGGCTCGTTTGCTTGCCACTTGCTAGTCAATATTGATCTCTTTTTATCATTCTATTTATTGTAATAGAATATTGTAAAGTTTATCTCAAATATTTATCCTAATCAGTGTATCTTGTTTGTGTTGCCCGTAGCTTATTAATACGAAATTGGACTGTAGCACAAGGATGACTCGTTTGCTTGGCACGTGCTACTCAAATATTTCTCTTCTTTTAACAATCAATTTATTGTAACAATATTGTAAATTTATGTCAAATATTTATCTTAATCAGTGTATCTTATTTGTGTTGCCCGTAGCTTATTAGTACGAAATTAGACTATATCACAATGATTGCTCGTTTGCTTGCCACTTGCTAGTCAAATATTGATCTCTTTTTATGATTCTATTTATTGTAACAGAATATTGTAAAGGTTATCTCAAATATTTATCTTAATCAGTGTGTCTTGTTTATGTTGCCTGTAGCGTATTAGTACGAAATTGGACTGTGTCACAATGATGACTCGTTTGTTTGTGACGTGCTACACAAATATTGATCTTCTTTTAACATACTATTAATGTATCTGAATATTGTAAAGGTTATCCCAAATCATTCTACTGATTGCATGACGAGATATATCATACTATTGAATGTCTAATGGTGGTGCAAATACCTCATAAAATAAGAACGTAAATAGATCAAATCACTTAATCTCTAAATAGAATAAAAGACTACGTATCTATCTTGAAAAAAAACGTTTGAGCAGCGTTAATTGCTGCAGTTTTATGAAAATGATTTTGACATCCCTGAGATTATTGCTTATGTTTGACTATCAGTTGTGTTGCTAATTACAGACAGATTCTCGAGTGAAGCTACTGCACGAGGAATGAAAACTGTGCATACGGAAGGGGGGATAAAGCTGCTCTGTATAATGACGCTGCACAGTGCGACAAAGGGCTCGAAATGTCAACGAACTGCGTGAATTGCAGTACGATATCCATTAGCTGAAATGCTCATGAGTAATGAGCAAGTCGGCTATACGACTATAGTGACCCTCAGAATCATAATAAAACATTTCAGTCTCGCTTTCACATCTCGATAATGTAACATTACCAACATTCGCCCATTCGTTCGTTTATTCGTCAGTTCTTCGTACACATTTTCGCACAATGAAATTCCATTCCTTCACTTATTCGCTAATAATTCATCCAGTTTTCCAAAAATCCGTTTATTAACCCACATAATCTCTTTGTTTATTCTTTCACATAAAACTCAACTTAATTGTATGAATACGATTATTTCACGTATTGTAAACTGGACTACTTTGCTTCTATGGGGTCTAGTTTGCCCCAAAATTATAAAAAGATTTAATGGTATATGATGGGCACAATATTAAGTATTGCGTATTAGTTATAGTATAGGCGAGAGTCGGGTAGTATCGGACAGTGCGTTTCTTTCATCTACCACCATATGGTAGTACCTGAATGACATGGTTACGTTACTCTATGCGATATCACAGAAACGTAACCATGTCAATTAGGTACTATCATTGTGTGGTAGATGAAAGAAACTCACTATCCGATATTACCCGCTGTCCGATACTACCCGACTCTCCCCTAATATCATAGATGGCACTCTGTGACTTCCTGTAGTTTGTCTATGGACTCACCAATCTTGTATCACTTATTGTTGCGGAGTGATTGAAAGTAATCGTGGTTTTGTGAACAAAATTAAGTCATAAGAATCTGACATCAAATTTGAATCGAAAGAGGTGAGCATATATTAATGTTATGCACAATTAATTTGTGATTGACAATCAAATAACCGTTTTCTTGAATATTCCTTTATTACTTCGTTATTGTCTTGTGTATCATGTAGAATACAATGACGCCAGCTATGGGGTTACATTGCACCCTGCAAAAAGTGGAGCAAAGTAGCCCCCACCACTTTTCTCTTTTACCGCCATCACTTTTCTCTCTTAATCGTCTTAATTGTTTGTCTGTAGTCTAATATTTTTTACTTCTATTTAATCACTTATATATTTAAATCTTTAAGTTACACTAAGTTCTACTTGATCAACAATTATGATTTTAGAGATATAGATGGGAGGATAATATTAAAATGGATTTGAGGGCTGTGAGATATGTTGATAGAGACTGGATTAATCTTGCACAGGATAAGGACCGATGGCGGGCTTATGTGAGGGCGGCAATGAAACTCCGGGTTCCTTAAAACCATAAATAAGTAAGGGACGAAATAAATTATAGTGTTTGATCTTTTCTATAATTAAAGCCGGTAACCTGCTGTGTAGAATTTTATTTACATCCAAACTTTAAAATTTCCACTTAAAACTAGCAATTTATATTAGTTAGATCACTATTACAATGAATGAAAATTATGTAACTTTGCTCCATGTTATTTTTCGCTCTATAAAACATCGATTTTCAAAGTGGAGCAAAGTCACACTCCCGTATGGGCTGCTTTGCTCCACTTTTTCCTAGGGCATTAACAATTTTTAAATTATAAAATCAAAGAAAATTCATTACAGTTAGTATCTAACATAGTAAACTTAACAATGGATCACTTTGTCAAATTTTTAAACAGTTTATATTGTATTTATATTTTCTTTTAAATTTGATTAAATATTGGAGCAAAGTAGCCCCGTTTACGGTAATACTTTCATACAGAACCCAATTTAATCTTTGGAATATGTAGTTTATTGATTTCGAGTGTTAAATATTAGGTGCGGTACCTTGTTGACTAGTTTCAGCCTGTTGTGGGCTATCTTCTTGTGTAATCAAGATGTATAGTCATTTAATCATTTTTAGTATATTAATTATTTCACGCAATCGTACACATATACATTATTCGTCTCATTAGTGTCCTGCAATGCTCGAACATGGGACAGGCGAACAAGATACTAAAAACTTCACCTATTTCATATGAAAAACTAAGCACAATATCAGTGCATAAATCCCTAAGCGGCTAAAACTAATCTAGTGCAATGTTCAAACATGAAAGGGGATATCAAGATACTACAAAATTCGCCCTATTCCATAGGGATCCAAAAATACGTAGAAATGAAGCATATAAAATAAAATAACAGAGTCCGTTGAAAACCGGCAAGAGGCCTTAAGTTCGGTTCATGTTTTCCGAGTCACAGGTTGGCCAGTTGGAAATGACTGGCATACATGATCCACACAACATACAATACGATAAAGAATTAACAATTTTATAGAACAGAAATTTTCTGACTAGGCTTGATCAGAAGTATCAAGTTACGGCAAGGATTTCACTAAAACGCTAAAGTCAATCTGCATAAATTTACGCTTGTAACATGCTTTAACTATCATTGATTCAGTATGGAATAAATATTTTCCTAAAAAAAATAAAAACTACTTTCTTAAATGTGGGCCACGAAATCAGAACTTCTATCCCACTGTTCGCTGGTCACGTATGGTCCGTCACAGGGACCTGTAGCGTAGGAAGACGAAACAAGACCTCTGCGCAAGTGGTATGTGGAAGGGTTAGGGCCAATGATCGCTCTGGGGGGAGGTGTTGGTTGAGCGAAGCTAGCAATCGCTTGCAGGGATTGGATCATTTCTATCTGAACTTACTCTACCTTCTACCTTGAGCATCTTACCCCTTAGCGGCCTCGAGCTGATGCTGCCCGCAATACACTCCGGCACAGATAGACTCCGCCCTCATATGCGTGAAGTTACTTCACAGATTCTTGGGACGGACCATAGTTACCGTGCTTGCCGTTGAACCCAAGGTTCCGGGAGAGAAGTAAAGTTATGATCTTTGTTTAGTAGATTCCTGGCACCTATAAACCCTGTATCTGATTGATTGATTGTCTAATTAGTTTCAGGAGAGCTGGATCCGGGATTGATCCCTACACATAGACTCTTTAAGATCATTGCACGCACGAGGAGGTGTGATTGTTTAAGTCCGATGGATGGTCCAGGTGGCATTCGTGAATCCGACGCTGACTGGCGGCCATCCTTCCTGAACCCTGCAGGTAAGGTCACATCATCAGCCGAAATCCTCATTTTATTTTTATCATCGTTCTATACACACTTTTTTACTTCCTAAATTTTTTTTTGTTTATTTAAATTGATGAAATCAGGTTTTATGTCAGATACGAAAATGCGGAGACTACTGTATTTTTCTTATGCATAAGAACAGAAGCAAAAAAAAAAAATGATTAGCATGTAAACATAAACGGGAAGGAAAGAAAGTACCCAATGAGGTCTGTACTTTTATAGAAAATTACCTTAAAATATTCTCATAATCTCTCACTTGTAACAAAGATTCGTGTGTTTTCAGACAATTGTGGGGAACGAAATAAGAATAATACGTTATCGAGATATATCCTTGCCTTGACAGACAGAGGAATATTCTCAGAGCTTTCACACTTCTTTCCAATAAGCGGTCATTCTTACATTCCCTGCGATCGTCAATTCAGTATGACAAAAAAGAAACCTAAGATGCCACGATGGCATTCATACAATCCGTGATATTACAAATCTGATTTTGACGAGCAACAATATGTTCAAGTTCACTGTAAAAGAAGTACAGTATGTGCTAATGATATTGTGAACTTTAGGGATGTTGGCCCATTTATTATATAAAAAAACTACCGTTTCAGAGGAGACAAGCATGAAAGATGTGTCAAGATCTGAGAAAGTTAAATTCAAAATCAGCAACTATCATCTTCTGAAGAGCGAGGCCAGAAATCCTGGTCATGTAACAGCGCAGACTAACAGCAGGGGGTTGGTGAAGGACACATTCAGACTGTCGCTTTCTGGAAAGTACACTCCAGTTTTTCCAAAAGCGAATGCTTATTCTGATGGTAAAGTGCCCATTAAATCAGCGAAGGTCGAGAATATTAGAAATACATATACAGCGAAAGTGAGGAATTTTAGCTGCAAGTTTTGGCATGTTCGACTTCTGACATCAGAATGGATGATGTCTAAGAAGTAACACGCTTTGTAAAAATTCATAACAATTTTGACTTCTTTGTTCTATAAATCCGATTTTTGAGGTTGTCCCGAATCACGCAAGTGAAGTGGGTAGGAATTGGATACACATTTTGTGACTCTAATAGCCAACAATTTTATCTTGTGTAATTTTTTGACAATTAAAATGTTTTTCTTGAATTTGCCCAAATTTCTTAGTGTAATATTCTTTGTTCTAAGCAGAAAGGTCTTCAGCCTACATTTTATTTAAAAAAGAGTGTCCTAAAATGTTTAGACAAGTAGTTAACCCCGCACATCAAGATAACACTGATTAACAATGTGTACTTGAATTTTCTTCTGAAAATATAATCACACGAAGATATACAGTAATTTATTTTCCAACATTTTAACTTTTGTGACTGAAGTCCTTTTTGCATACAGCGATTCATTTACTAATATACAATCGATTATAATAATATAATAGTGTATTAATTTTCATCGCAAACATAGTAGTTAATAGATGTTAAATTACCGAAGTTGTAAAAATGAAATAACATTTAAATTTTTACGAGATGCATAAAATATTACTTACTGAGAAAGCTCCCCCCCCTCTTTCTCTCTCTCTTTCTCTCTTACATTAACATATCGATACTTTCATCGCTTACTACGTGTACATAACCATATTTGTATTTTAGATCACAATCAGGGCCAGGATGATTTATATGTTACTGTTACTACTACTACTACTACTACTACTACTACTACTACTACTACTACTACTGTTACTACTACTACTACTGTTGCTACTACTAATGTTACTACTACTAGTGTTACTGTTACTACTACCACTACACTTACTACTACTACTGTTGCTACTAGTACTACTACTGTTGCTACTACTAATGTTACTACTACTACCGTTGCTACTACTACTACTACTGCTACTACTACTTACTACTGTTGCTGCTGCTACTACTACTACTACTACTACTACTACTACTACTACTGAGGGATAATCATAAGACATTCCTTATACTGCCAATTCAAACGATATTTTCTCTTAATATCTCGCCCTGTTTCCGCGAAATCGTCCGCCGTTTCTACGGTAGTAACATCAGTTTGTAAAACCTGTTTTGCAAAAAAAAATATTTATAATCAACTTAAAAATGAATGCAAGTACTTCTTTAATTTATCAGGTATGTTCAGTGTTCTTCTTCTTCAATAGATTTTTGACATCTCTCAAGATTGTTTTAGAGTACTCGACTGACCTCTTCTTGAGAAAAGTTCAAAGTGACTTGTCGGACATCCCCCCCCCCCCCATTTTGCATAACTCAGTACTGCAAGAAAAAGGTCGCAGTACTATTTGCTATACACCATACAACAAACAATTATAAAAACACAATAGCTTGCACTACACTACGCACGAATAAGTAATCCCTTCAATCTTTTCAAATAATTAGAAAAAGGACAGTAGGTTGCACTGCACTACGAGCGAATGAGTAATCCCTTCAGTGGCTCAAAATGGACTGAGTTGAACTGCACGCATGCAACGCCCGACAATCACCCTTGCAATTCTGCGCGTACGACAGGTGCACTGTGGAAGGCAATGTTTTTTTCTAATTCCCGTTTCGTCATATGAGGTCTCTGTACTACTACTACTACTACTACTACTACTACTACTACTACTACTACTACTACTACTACTGCTATATACTACTACAACAACAACTACTACTACTACTACTACTACTACTACTACTACTACTACTACTACTACTACTACTACTACTATTCGAGAGCTACAAGTGAAATTCTTGAAGTACTATTAAAGCGGAAATGTTTAAACTAAATTTAAAACCTAATTTTTGTGTCCTGCAATTTAAATCGGTAGCGACGTTTTTTATTCACTTTCTCTCTGGTGTATTTACCTGCATAGTAACTTTCAGAGGGGGTTTCGACCTGATGTGTAAGTTTAACTTGCAAGGCTTTTTATCGCTATTGAAAGTTCATTGCGCCGGCCAGGTTTGAACTCGCGCAGGTGAGATCGACCAGAAAACACTCGATCGACGACAATAAGCAAATAAAATAACAAATGAAATATTAAAAAAATAAGTGCTTGGTCACGATAATGTAACATTATTTTTTCGTATAAATACAGTATTTCTGTTGCACCGATCAGTTCAATAAAATACGGATTTTGAAATGGGAGGCGGAGCCGATGTCGACATGCTCTCGGTCTTCCCACTAATGTTCCCGGCTACTGAAAAATCATCCCGTGCGCCGTCCAACTTTGATTCGGTGGAGCGATAATTTGAAACGTAATGATTTTCCATACTGCACGTGTTTCTATGAATAACTTGTCGATAAGCAGGCACACGCCACCATACTTCCTGTTGTGACCTGACCTCAAGCTATTTTAAATCTGTCTCTCAGAAATGTACATTTCTTGCTTAGGTCATAATTGATACTTTAAGTTAATCTGTACTTCCAGGAATATGTAGGCTATGCGGAGTTCTGTCTTGGGTGCTGACCTATATCCTTATTCTCACTGTCAGCATTATAATAATAAACATATTTCACTTTAGTACTATTGTACCTAGGTATTCCCGCATTGACCCACTCCAATAATACTTCAGGTTTCAGACTCCAAGACTATTCAGTTTCTTTTTCTACAACCACCACACTAGTGAGCAGATTTTCTTTTTTCTTTTGTATGAAGTAGGAACCCGAAAGCTAGCCCCGAAGTCCGAGACTTATTGTGCTTTACTACTTATTTTATGTGGGAATGGCTTTCGGAGCCTGAACGGTTACTTTCTTGTAGAAATCGTGTTTCAGCTATGTGGTGCTATCTGTCGATTCAGCCATGTAAACTCGAAGTCTTTTGAAGTTCCGCTAGAGTGCTCTTTCAGCACCTAGTAGCGTACTACGCCTCCTCAGACTGATGCCGTTTGTAAGCCAATCACAATACTAATCCATCGGCACCAATTTGGTAGACATAATTTAAGGGGGGACCGAGGTGAAAATAGTGATTTTTCAAACTATACATGGTAGAAACCTAGTTTTTTGCACAGACAGTCTAATTGATACTAAAAATAATTGTGGCAATTTTGAACTCAATAGCTCTAATAGTTTTGGGATATATTTTTTTTCTTTAAATTAAAAAAAAAGTAACAAAAATGAAAAGTGATTTCTCACATAAAAATTAATGTTATGTTCTATTTCTTATTTTCCATTCTTTAGTACGTAATAATAAAATGTCCGAAGAAATTTCGAATAGTACTCGGAAAAAAAAATGAAGACAAAATGGAAAAAAAATTAAAAAACAGGTCAACATTTTACTTTTTATTTTATTTTTAATTAAGTTCAGCCCTGACAAAAAATTCCATCGGTCATTTTAAGAAACACATTTTAAAGAATATTATGTAAAAATTTCAGAGTCCTAGCTCTGACATTGTGGGAGAAGATACACTTTGGATATGACAAAATTATCAAAATATTAGAACCGAGAAAAAAAAAATGTTTAAAATTTTGCATGGTGTGTGTATAACAAAAACCACATATTCATTGAACCTGTACTTTTAGAAATGCTCAGTTTTATATAATGATAATCCATCCCTATTTTTGGCAACATTTTCAGCCCTTATCTTCGTGACATATGCTACAATTATACTTGCTTACACTTACTTCTATATTTGTTTCAGAAGTTTATGAGAGATTAAATGCCTGGGCGTAGCTGGACTGTCATGTTTATGCGATGCAGGCTTTTAAAAATGACGACGAAAATAATTGTTCCAGGTGTCATAGACAAATTAAATTTTGTAGAGATATTCATCAAAGTGTAAGTATTTAATGTAAAAACCACAAAATCCGAATTTTTGACTAAAATTCCAAAAATATCACCTCTGTCCCCCCTTAAGTGATAATGATAAATATTTAATTGGAGTGTGACGGTGGAAATGAAGGGAAACCAAAGAACACCAAGAAAAACTCTCAAGAACCATGGCTTTATCCACCACAAGTACGAACCACCCTTACGGCACTCGTCAGTATTACGCACTCCGCCCCACAATGACTAGTGGGGAATATTAAGATGTTGCAGTCCTAACCAATTTGTTTAGAGAACCCCTCTTCTCCCCCAACTATCACCAGTATCATAGCCTATTTTACGTAGCCATTATTAAAATAATTATGTGTGCTTTGTCGTATTTTTAAAACATTGGGTGTAAAAGAAATGTGTTATACAGGATGTAAACGATATTAACTGCAGAAAATACTGGTGATAGATTACTGAACAAAAATGTAAGTCCCCGATCGCCGGCTGGCGACGCACGGAGGGGGCTGGCCTAGGGACGAGTGTTTACCTGTTCGAAACCTGGGTATGCAGCGTGGGTTTGGGAATTCGCCTAGCTTGAGAATTAGCGCGCAAGGTCGTAACAGATCGCAGTGCCGGGCCATAATGCCCCCTCCCATAAATTCCATTTCATTACTAGACTACCAAATCTCGGAATCATACCGTTCTTGCACTGAAAGCTCGGGCATATTTTTTAACGTATGGAACAAGCAAAAAATTAATTTCACCAAAAAGTGGAGCCCTTTAATTTATTGTATTCTTTTTTCGAATTTCAACAATATGTTGAAACTTGATTTCTTCAACGGTTGGAAATTATTTTGTGCGAGCTCGTGCGTATTTGCTTGCTTTCCGCACAAAACCAATACGCGGTAAGTGTGAAATACCACATTCAGTATTCCCAACGTAACACACATAACAATTTCCCTGTTCTTACCGCTTAAGCGTCATATTCATTTTACTGCTTTAGGCTTTTAACATATTATTTTTAAAGACGTTCAATATAGTAATAATTATAAATTGGAAACTTACCACTGCAATTTCACCTAAATTGCACTGTTAATTATTGTTTTTAAATATTTGCAAAAATTAAGCAAACTCTACAACACCACAAAAGTTACTGCATTTGTAATGCAAGTAACATTAAGGAAGCCGTGAAAAAATCAAGATTCCAGACTCATCACAGACTGGGGGAAAAAAAAGACAGACGTGTATCACGACCTGCTGGAGTATAGTAAACACAGAAAATATTTTGTAGGAACAATGTTGAAGATAGATATATTTGTTTTCCAAAGTTGCCGTCATTGAACAGAAACCAAGATGGAGATTTCATTGCAACTAATTAGAAATTCCTCTTTCAGGTATGTAATAAACGACCTTCGCACAAAATAATGTACGATACACGAGCGGTATGTTTGTTTTCATGTTCTCGGAAATTAAAAAAGCTCAACTACGTTTCGCTTTTTCAATCTGTTCCTGGAACATGAAAACGTCAACATACCGCTCTTGTAACGCATATTACTATTACAGATTCCATCTTCATTGTGTTATTGTTCAACTGAAAAAAGTTTTCTTTTTTAATTTCAACATTATTTCGATATTTTATTCCTCCAATGTGTCAAATTGGTAGGAATTGTTTGCAGGCTTCATGTTTATATATGTACCGACAATGGCCGCTTCCATTTTGATGAGAAACCGAACATGTTTATTTGGTACCCGTGAAAGTCTGATATCTTTATGCCGTAATGTTTTCTTTAATTAACGTTTAATAATGACTCTGTCTTGTGATTGTTATGGGAATGATTCTCTAACCCAGTTCGTTCGTGCATTAACCGAGAAGAAAGGAGGACCGAGTAATTTAATGATTCGCTACCAGTTTAAAATAGATTGTTTATTTTTTACTTCTCGGGCAGTTACACTAGCTCTTCCAGCTCTTACCGTTCTCCGGACGGCTGACCTGGCCACCTGGATAAACTCCACAAATAGACTGTAACTACCTGTTATACATCGCAGATGTCAATGGACCTATGAGATGAACTTGCAGGTTTAATGACTGTAATTAATTTTAAGTGCTTGAACTCTCCGGTTGCCGTGTGTTAGTGCATTGATTCTTCCTAGCGCTATTGCGTTCAAAGAAACTCGTGGAAATGGAGTAAGGTTCACCTGGGGAATGTGCAAATGAGGGAATGACGTGAGAGACCTCACATTTGGAATAAAGTAGCTTCAGCCATCGTACCGTCCGCACTTAGAGTTCAGTGTGTTTTATAAAACATGGCGTGCGGGATAGTATTGATTGCAGCCGGGCTCTGCGGCCAAGCAAACAAATTCCAGACACACGGGCACACACAAGCAGAAATATTTTTGGAATTATTATCGCAAACATTACAACGGGGATTAAAATCTCGACGAGTCGAGCGTCAAATCTCTGGGGTAGGGGAGAGGAAGAAAGCGATAAGGAGAGACCATTTTTACGCCTTCGTTGTAAGAAATGCAAGGAGAAAGTATTCTGATGGTCTGAACAATCGATTCAGAGATGTTCACGGAATTATAATTTTTCAGGATACTTGATACAGAAAAAGTATATTTCTCCGAAACGATGGTACAATATTTCTCTTCGCCTACGCCTATATGTTAAAATGCCTGGGAAAATTATTTATGTTATTTTTATAGAAACTTCTGTTTCACTATTTGTTGCTATGGCAAATGAAATAAATTGCAATTCAAGATATTCTTGAATGAATTAAGGCTGGTCCAGAATAAGCCGGGAACGAAAACCAGAACGAGAACGGGAAGCGGAGGACGTGAACGTGAAGATTTTTGATTCACAAGGAAACTACTATGCATATCGATGTGTATGTCAATAACGATATGTAAAGTCGATATTACTTATTCTGATGTTATTTGTGTATAATTGACCAATGGCGTTCTCTCATGAGTACAAGCCAGCCAACATGAACACAGGTAAACAAACTACAAAATTTATGGCACGGAATATTTAGGAATTCAATTCACGTGGTAGTCCGGTCACATATACGTGTAACATATGTTGAAAGTGATTCTACTGAATTTCTGAGTTATTTAGAAACGATGGGTGAAAAGGAAATTATGTCACGGCCTCCTTACTACAAAATATAATTCAACCAAACAGGTTTTTGATGACAACAGAATGAATGTAGTAGGCTGTGATCGGAAACGAGAACGGCAAATTAAAAACTTGGCCAACCTTCACGTTCACGTTTCATGTCTCCGGCAAGCTTCTCGTTAATTATGAACGCTCACATTTAAATATATGTATTTTAACAATTTTTCCGTTCTCGTTTTCGTTTCCGTTCCCGGTTTATTATGGATCAGCCTTAAGTGTATGTTTTTTCTTTTTTTTAAATCCATACCATAAAAATGGCCTTGCCTCAACAAAAGCGAATTGCCCTTATTCATTGTTATTATGAATGTAATAGAGATTGTTCCAGCTCACTGAGAAGATTCAGAAATCTAAATAAAATGAGATATGGACCCTGCAATTTATCGTCGTTGTGGAAGCTTATAAAGAACTGAAGTTATTCTGCTAGACTTTTCTCTCTGTGCTTTTAATTCTCTAGAAGAGAAGCTACTATTGGTAGGGGGCGAAAATGACAACAATAGCTGAATGTTTTTAAATTGGATTATGCTTTAATAAAGCCCATACCTTTATGAACAAATTGTGTTATTATTTATCTATAAACTTATATCTTAACAAAGAGGATCTCAAATTCTTCTCCAATTTTTATTGACACTATATTATATGAATGGTTTGTTTCCAAAAAATGCTATTTCACTTTCACATTTTTACAGGAAGGAGAAATATTGCTGGCTTTGAAATATACAAACCAATTTTAAAAATGCGTGTTTACTTTTCAATTCATTGAATAAAGAACATATTATTTCCTTCGCCAAAGTTTACTTTTCAATTCATTAAAAAGCTTTTATTTACTTCGCCAAAGATTACTTTTGAATTCATTAAATGAAGAAGGTGGTATTTCCTTCGCCAAAGTTTACTTTTGAATTCATTAAATAAAGAAGATATCATTTCCTTCGCCAAAGTTTACTTTTGAATTCATTAAATTAATAAATATTTCTGTTTTTACATGTATTTACTGAATTCTAAGGAACATCTGACATTTGTATTTGTGGTGGACATAGATAAGATTGTGAGAGTTTTTTGTAGTTCTCCAGTTTTCCCTCGCCATTCCGCCAATACTCACCTCAAATCAATCATCAACTCCGTCACAAGAAATAGGGCACCACTGTGGTGATGGATTGTAGATTACTCACAGATATGAATCTTTATTTGCTTTATAGGAACATGACAACTCATAACTTGTTATACTTTGTTATTTAGAATGATTTGATGACGAGTTTGCACGATGAGAGACCACTACAAGAGGTACAGTGTACTGATTTTGTGGCTGGATATTAATTCTTAGAGAGCAGGTGGTGAAACTGACTTAACCGGACAACATAATCGTTATGTGGCCGATTTCATCGCAGATTCACAAAAAGATTATTTGACTGAAATGCTTAGGGATGCCCTATGTCCTACCCGTTAAAAACTTCTATAAATCTATGGATATTATTTTATTAAAATTGTGAAACATTAATTCTGTCTCTCTCTCTTATTTCGTCGTATATCGGACATTAGACAATAAAAAAAACAAGAATTAACCTCTCTTGAAGTCTATATCTAATGGGATTACAAATTACCTGATAAGAAAATGAGTGAACAATGCGATGGTGTTTGGGTAAAAATTAGTTTTGACATAAATAGAAATTAAACTTTGAACCCTTATTGTAAATAATTTTGCACACAAATAAAAACATCAAATGATAGTATTATATTTTTTGCACATGCACTTGCAGAATTTAACTAGTGTATTCAACCGGGAAAGAAAATTCTACTTGCACAAAAAATGACTTCAACCCCTTCAAACCATCGAATTTCAAGAATTTTGAATTTGAAATAATGCGCAATTGGAGTACAGGAATACAAGACGTCTATAATTTGTCATTGAGAAAGATTTGATGACAAGATTGCACTATATCTCTGACAAGACTAATGGATGCAAACATGAAAATTTAAATATATTTGAATCAATTTAAATTAACAATTACATTTGAAATATCAAATACGATGCTACATTATTGTTACATTCATACATCTTCAACGAATTCATATTTCATTTAAGGTGATGGATAGAAATCCTGCAACGCAGTGTAGTGAGAGATATCAGGAATATTATTCCGCGAAATTAAGGTAGATCCCTGACCTTGACGGCTGTGATGCCCGTAACCGACGAGACTGCAGTGTGAGGACCATGGCGACATCCGCTAGTATTCGAGGGATAATCATGATACCAATCGAAGGACATCTTAGTGGCGTCCGGGTGATATTTTGGAAATATTTCATAGGATTTCTTACTTTAAAAGAAACTCTTGAAACAATCATCCAACACTTCCAATGTTGAAGCTGACGTGATTAAGGCATTACAAGCTCTCATGTTGAATTACCTGAATTTATATATGCTGTGTTGAAATGTGTCTGAGATCATTGTGCATCTGTTGACACAGAAAGGTTTGTCTAAATGTGTAATTTGAATGTTAGTGACCGTAGGCGTAGAATGAAAGAAAATAATATGGTCACTTTTGCTATGGTTTCATTCTACAAATAGAAACGGCTGATGTTGCATAATACAAAAAAATATTTTTATCAGTGTTATAAAGTTGTGTTTAATTTTAGTATGTAGAATAAATTGTTGTATTAAATCTTCTTATATCAATATTTTAACATCTAATATGTAATATAGGGTTATTTTTTCAACAGTAATCTCACTAGACGTTTTGATTTATCTAGAGAAAATCAAAACTCGAGTGGGATTTAATTGACTATTACACGATTAGAAGAAAGTATATAAAGATTAGAAGTAACGAAGTACTCCAATACAATAAAATATTAATTGACTTACGAAAATACAACTGTCTTCAAATGTATTATTGTACCATCTCAACATTACAAATATTACGCTAGATGCATGCTAGATGGCAGTAGTGAGCAATGCCTTCTCGTCGAGAAGTTCTCGATCTATTATACACGATGGCAATGTTACTAGTCAAGAAGACTTTGTTGATTCAGTTTCATTTTTATTAAAATGCAACACTCCACTTCAATTATCCGAATACCAGTAATCAACGTCACTTGACAGATGATTTTCAATAAATCTTAATATTAAACAATCTCTGATACGTGACTATCCATAATATCATATAGCAGAAGCTATAACATAACCTAACTAATATACACAAGTGTTAGAAAAGTTTTAATCAACGACGATGACATAAAAAATAAACATGAATAATTTAAAAAGGAATAATTATTGAATGTACAATTTTCAAATTTGAATGTGGTTGGTGGTTCAATTGATGTTATATTGGACGTGTGCGTAATAGAAGTGGAACTCGTTGATTTAGGCCTACATGGTGTATTCAACTTATTCAGAATTTCCGAATGAATAATTTTAAAAGGAATAATTATTGAGTGTACAATTTTCAAATTTGAATGTGGTTGGTGGTTCAATTGATGTTATATTGGACGTGTGCGTAATAGAAGTGGAACTCGTTGATTTAGGCCTACATGGTGCTCTTCATTTATTGTAAATCGGATTTCAGAAGATGCATAGGTATGATCAGTGATTTTTATTAATTCTTGTTCTTGAATGCCAATGCGAGTCATATTTGAAACTGCTGTGCATCGACTGGAGTGGTTTGTAATTTATATATATATATATATATATATATATATATATATATATATATATATATATATATATATATATATAAATAAATATGTATATATGTATATATATATATATACGTCCAGACCAGCGCAGTTTCAAATGTTGGCAAACAACGAAACAAATGCTAGGGACGCGATAAAATTGTGCGATAAGCAGCCATGATTGGTTGAAATACGTCCTTTCGTACCGTTTTATTGGTCAAAAGTAGTATGACGTAGTAAGAGTGTAATAGTCACCGTAAAAACCCCTTTCCAATTTATATGAAATTATTGCGATTATTTTGCAACTAATTAGCGATAAAACGCGAAATATAATATTATATATATATTTCTTAAATTAATACGAAATCCTTTGGTTTCAAGTCCATGATGTAAGTTACTCGTCGCAGTTGATAAAGCGTCGTAAAATAACCAATTAAAAAGTTATTTGTCGACTGCAAAACAAAGCAAGTAAACAGCGAATAAATAAGGCACAGTAGTACAACGGGACATGACCCACGCCGCCTTCTATTGTACACAGTAGAGGGACTCTAGAATACAGTTAACTTGAAACCACTTGCCTCTCTCCCATTGGGCACTAAGTTTCGCTCTCTGCTCATAACTTTTGGGGACTGTACGCTTAATGGATCTATCTAAATACTCGACACGCAGGAGAACTTCGCCTCACCAATTCGTACACGTAAATAAACAAAATACAGTAGACCGATACAAGCTGTCTGAAAACCATTACTCTAATTAATTCAGGTAGGCACTTAGTTTCTTGTGTAAGTTTGCTTGAAAATAATTGTATTGACGAAAATGTATTCTTTTACCAACACAATTGAATTGTATTACGTACACTGACGTTCAAAGATATCTGACTCCATAATCGATAGTGATCGATAATTTGTTGGTGTAAGCGTGGATTCTTTAGTTATTACTTCTATGAATAGATGGCGAAGATAATAGTAACTGTTGCCAATTATAATTAAATATACCCGCATTAGAGAGTTCGAATTTCATCCCATTTTACTAAGTTTAAAACAACACAGTTTAGGTACAAATTATCAATTATGAGAATAATTTATGCTCAATCTACATCATCATTTTTCCTAACAATTTTTCAACGGCCCCAATAATGGTGTCACCTATTGAGAAGTAGCGGAACTCTTTCAAGGTTCGTCAGTTCTTCATATCTTTGGTTATGACATCCCGTGTTTGGAAAGTTCGCTTACACGATCATAAATTCATAGGTCGGATATCTTTGAAAGTCAGTGTACAAGTGTGGAAAATGTTTTACAATTTATTCTCCATTTTCTTAAAGACTTTCACTTATATCGAAGTCATATGTCTAATTTCAAAAGACGTGGGGATATCTCGGATAGCCTATACAAGTTTGTTATGAATTTTTAATTTTAAAGCAGTGTGTGGATAGCTTGAGCTACGCTCACAGTAGTAACGATTATTTTCATAATACAGTGTTGCCACATTGTTCAATTAAAAATTGTTCAGATGAGATTTTTTTTAAACATTTTGACTTCTTTTTAATGCAGGATTATCACGATGTAGTCTGTGTGCACGGATTTTAGGACATTCTCTATAGTAATAGCATGCGCTGAAAAGGGTAAAGGATAAGAAGTGTCTCGGAATATGCACCGTCGTGCAGAAGGGAGAGAGAGATAAAGCATAGCCGCCAGCAACCGCGGATGTACCATAGTGCAGTCTCTTATCCGCGGGTAAGATACGCTAGCCTGAGGACGCACTGTGCCGATGACCGCTGCTCTATAGCATTATTTCTGTAAGATTGACAAAGTTATATCACACTTGATTTAAAGAATTTAAGGAAATTCACAAGTTCATATATTTGACAGCATGACATATCGTTACTTACTTAAAACCATGTTAGCTTAGTCGGTAGAACGACGAGTCTGCTCTAGTCCACAAGTTAGGACTTGTTTGACTACTAAACTAGCGTGTCCAGATTGAAATCTCGGTTGGCATAAGTTGCCTAGGTGAGGTTTTTTCTCGGATTTCTTTCTCAACACATTCAAGATCAAATCCCTCACAACTTCTAGGCTACTGGTCTTCGGGATTATTTCGCCATCGTTGTCACTTTCATGTTCATCATCAAATAAAGCGTGAAGTGAACCTACTTTGGAACCCTCACGTTGAGGTTTACTCCTATGGGACTCTCATGTGGAAATTCAACTCTAAACGGATTCAGAGTGATAACAAACTGGAAAGACAAAGATGTAATCCCAGTGGAACAACATTTTTCAGACTAAGTTTACGAATAGATCTGAGTCCAGTCCGCATTCTATCAAATGAATATCAGTGATAGTTTATTTGAAGTATAAAATAGGTTGCGACTACTCAACATTTACAGTGTATCACTTTGTTGTTCATACAAGGCCAAATCTATTATAAAAACAGAGTTTCCAAATAAGTTATTGCAAAATATTAAATTGTACTTTTTAGTTTGAATATAGAGACATAGCATGTGTATAAATATTCAAAGAAAAAAGCACTTCAAACAACAAAATAAATATATGAGCAGATACTTTTTTCATGTTATTTTGCTGTCAAGTATGTTGTATGCAAATGAAATAACTCTTAATAATACAACATACATGATGATCTTCAATTCATTTCATACACATCATAACCTCCAAACCCACAGAATCACACCACAATCAATCACTTAAAAGTTCCATGCAATTACCGGGACTCTACGAACCCCATGCCATTTTAAAGGTGACTTCGCGTCATGTTCATCACATAGCCAGGGAGACCGGCTACTTGTGAAACTTTAAGTATGTTCATAATCTTCAGTAGTGTTAACTTAGATGTGTACGAAAAAAATCAATCTGTTAATTTTTCAAGTTGGTCTCAGTGTAGGCCCAACTGAGTACCAAAACCTTTGTTTGCTCCCATCACAGAATTGAGGCGGTAGCCGGAAAAAGGGCCTATAAGCAAAAGTCATGTTTCGAGAAAACTATGATTGAAAGATTTATTTTTGTGTAATTGCAATTTGAATGCACTTTTATCAAAGAACAATTTGCATACTGTAACAATAATATTTGTCTACTAGTTTCTGTTAAATAATGTATTCCAACTTTAATAGTGTTAATAAAGAATATATTTTATAGAAGCATTTTATTGGCCCTTTTCCCGAAGAAGTTAATTTTATCAAAATACTTTCAATATGATTATATTTTAGCATAAATTAAACATCTGCATTGAACAGCGCACATTACAGAGGTTTATAAGTTCATAATCATTTTAGTAAAATTATATTTCTTACATATATCTCATAGTTCCGTCATAAATTGTATCCAATACGTAAAAATCAGCAATATCTGTTGAGTACAGAATATACATTACACGTTATATAATATTAATCTAGAATGGATTCACACTCACTTCAAAGTTTATCTTCAGAGTGCACATCCCGGGTGGACTCACACTCACTTTGAGGATCATCTTCACTGATGTTTTCTGAGTTCAACTACTACGCAAGGATGCATGGATTCATTCAATTCTCTGCCCTCCCCTCTGTTTAGAAGATTTTGAAACAAGGGTACGTAAGGAAGTAGATTTTAAAACGTAGAATCGAATTAAGCATTCTCCCGAAAAAGGACCTATAGACCTATAGGCCCATTTTCCGGCTACCACCTTAATTATGCAAAACAGGTGAAATTGCAAAAAAAATTAAATTTACATTTCTTGTTCAAATTATGAGCCTTTTCACTTTCTAGTGTACTGACGTGCCTTTGAATCACCCTGTATGTTCAGAAGCAGAGCAAAATAGATTAGGGTGACTGCGAATTCCAGGTGGCCCGGGTTCGAATCTTGGTCAAGGCATAAACCTCGTTGAGATTTTGCGGGGTTTTCCCTCAACCCAGTACGAGCAAATGCTGGGAAACTTCCGGTGCTGGACCCCGGATTCGTTTCACAGGCATTATCACCATTTCATTCAGACGTTAAGTAACCTGAGATGTTGATACAGCGTCGTAAAATAATCCAATTAAAAATGTTGTATTTTGGTCATTATTACGAGGATATTCCCAGAAGATGTGGTAATGGAAGTTCATTGTCTTCGATAGATGTCGCATCTCTATCAATAAGTTAGACTGTATAACTTTTTATTATATGGAATGGAATTACCGAGAAAATCTTTTGTCTGTCGGTCACAGTTCAACAAGACAACTGTAGGATCGATATGTCTGCCTGGAATTCTGTGCCATGTCGCTGCTTCAGGTGTTGCGAGACGTCGTTCTACATTTGGCCACCTTTCGCGTCTAGTAACTTGGTTATTAAGACACAAATTCAAAGCCAAATGAAAGAAAATACCCAGCACTGGGATGCTGTTTAATTTCTTACAACGTTATTAGTGTTATTCATAATCAACACTATTGACAAATATTGTATTACAGTATATAAGCGAAGTATTGCATAATATTGCGTATTTGGCGAGAAAATATAAAACCCAATGTCCACATGAATGTAAGATATAATAGCTTTCAATACAATAAATCAAATGTAATGTGGCTACACATCCTCCTGAGTATGCGCAAGTAGTTGGTTTTCTGTTATCAATCCGCAAAACCCGAATTCTTTTCTTGAAAACAAAGTGAAGCTTTGTTCCCATTGCGTGTCTCTCGTCTTGTATTTCTCGTTTGTTGTTATAAAATGTTGTCCTTGACACACACCGACCACATGACCAGAGTGTTCTTTCATTTGTGGATGTAGGAAATCTGTTTAATATCCATATATGTCTGGGAACCGAAGAGACAGAGGATCCAGTCGTGAAATGATTATTATGATTGTAATGCCGTAATAGTAATAATAGTAACCGTAATAATAGAGAATAACGTTAAGGTTGAAAATAAATCGAGTTATGGTAATCATGGAACGGATTTTTAATTACTAAAAGCCTAATATTCCAACTAGCTATAATTTTGAACGAGCATACATTACACCGAATGTGGTGTAAATAAAGCCGCTGGGTTTGAAAGCGGTAGCCAATTGTAGCGAATGATGGAAATCCGTATTCGCTGTTTAATTGACAAAGTTGGCGCCATTCTGTACTGTTGACTACTTTTGACGTAGACTTGTGGGTGGATTTAGTTCAAATGAATAGTCTCAACCGTTAATTACATAGCAAGATTCATTCATTCATTCTCTAGATTCATTCTTCAGTCTTAGTGATCCAGTTCGTCTCTGTTAGATTTCAGTGTTCTCTATTTGTAATATTTTTTACCCTTAAAACTAAAGAAATAGTAATATGCGTTACAAGAGCGGTATGTTGAAGTTTTCATGTTCGAGGAAAAGTTTGAAAAAGCGAAACGTAGTTGAGCTTTTTTAATTTCCGAGAATTGAAAGAAAACATACCGCTCGTGTATCGTACATTATTTTGTGCGAAAATCGTTTATTACATACCTGAAAGAGGAATTTCTAATTAGTTGCAATGAAATCTCCATCTTGGTTTCTGTTCAATGACGGCAAATTTGCAAAACTAAAATATCTATCTTCAACATTGTTGCTTTAAAACGTTTTCTGTGTTTACTATACTCCAGCAGGCCGTGATATACGTCTGTCTTTTTTTTCTCCCAGTCTATGATGAGTCTGGAATTTTGTTGATTTTTTCACGGCTTCCTTAATGTTACTTGCATCACGAATGCAGTAACTTTAGTGGAGTTGTAGAGTTTACTTCATTTTTGCAAATATTTAAAAACAATAATTAACAGTGCAATTAAGGTGAAATTGCAGTGGTAAGTTTCCAATTTATAATTATTACTACATTGAACGTCTCTAAAAATAATATGTTAAAATCCTAAAGCAGTAAAATCAATATGTCACTTAAGCGGTAAGAAGAGGGAAATTGTTATGTGTGTTAGGTTGGGAATACTGAATGTGGAATTTTAGACTTTCCGCAGATTGGTTTTGTGCGGAAACCAAGCAAATACGCACGATCTCGCACAAAAGATATTTTGGTAACAACTTCAAATTAGTGTAACTCTGAAAATATTGAAATTAGGATAAATGTTTATATGACTTTTTTCTCAGAATGTCTTCGGAAATAAGGTTCGTAAGTGACGGTAAATCCTCGTGAATCACCCTGTGCTTGCACTTGGTGCATTTCTCCTTCATCGCACTCAGTACTGAATCAGAACTTCTTAACTAGAAAGCCAGTGCAGTAGCAATTGTAAACAGTACTCCAATAATAAATCTCCCACACTCTCCAGAAAATTACTAAGTAATCTGCCTTAAGTTAAGCCAATGGATACAATAAAGGCAACACATTCATTTATACCAATGCTACATAGTGCGGTTATCTATTTTAGCAGACTACCAAAGTTTGCCGTGGTAGTGTGTTCCAGGTCGTTTCCGTGACAAGGAAGCTTTAAATAGTGGCTATTCCATTAAGAGACACTGCAGAAAGAGTTCGGAACAAGTTTTGTTTGTTTTTTTTTTTTTTTTGTTTTTTGTTTTGTTTTTTTTTTTTTTTGTCCTGGTATTGATATTCCGTTCGCAATCTTTTCGAGCCTATATTCATGGAGAAATAAATGTAACGCTAATATAGGCCACAAATTTAAGCATCTTGCTTTTTCGGGTGTGACCCAGTTACATTGTATTTATAGAATAAATTGTAATATGTAGGCTATTTTACTAGGAGACTGGTAATCAATTTCGAATTTTTAAGAATATTCATATACGAGTATTACAATAATATTGTAAAATATCGTAAATAAATAAATTATTATTATCATTATTATTATTATTATTATTATTATTATTATTATTATTATTATTAAATTCTTTGCATTGAAATCTGAAAATCATTTAAAACATATGATAAACAGAACACATTTATATGTCAAATATATCTCTTCGGAAATAAACATCCCTAATAAATTATGAGTTTGGATCAAGTCCTCGGATACCGCCATATCTCAGTGGTACGGAGTTCGATTCGCGACCCGAGACTGCGCTATGGTGTAGATTCGAATCCCATTTGAATTGATTACCTGAGTGGGGTTTTTCGAGACTCTTCCAACTGTAAGGCAAAATGTGAATTAATCTCATGGCGAATCCTTGGTCTGATACAATTCGACTTTCACCAATTTCACTTACCCTAGGTTACTAGTAATTGATACAGCGTCGTTAAATAGTTTATATTAAAATGTCGTTCTCGGTATTGCAGTAATGAGCAATATTTCCAATTAGAATTAGTTATTGCGCGTTCAAAATCGACTGAGAATATTTAATTTGTTAGATTGACAGAATCATTAGGATAATTTTCTTTGGAAGAAAAATATATTGACTTTTTTTTTTGTTTAATTACGGCGCCCTAAAGAAACTTGTTTCTCAATAACAGAGATCAGACAAAATTTAGCAGTCATTTATCCCTGTTATCATATAAGTGGGTACAATAAACTTTGTCTTATACGTGGTTCTACCTCATAAATGATATTTTTTTTTTTCATTTCTACAGGGACATCATTTTATTTTTACTTCAATTTTTATTGTACCTGAGTTTTTGAATGTACTTCACTCCCACCCCTTCTACTAAGGAAGTTCTAACTCCACACAGAACCAAGACCGCAGATAGTAAGCAGTACTGAGTTACTGAGTATAGTACGTTCCAGAAATATGTTCGCGTTTTCCAGTGACGAAAGAGCTTTCAATATTGAATCATATTTTCGCACAGGTACTGTCCGTTTGCCTACGTCGCATCCCGATTTCCCCCACCTGCTTCTGCTCGCCCCTCTGTAAAAGCTGGGCTGTCTTAGCTCTTTTCTGAAAACATTAATTTTTCTTAGGAATTGGACGTTTACGTAATATTATACAGCTGTTTAATTTAACTTAAGTAAAAGGGCCTCGTTAAGTAATTAACTGTCACGTGATTTCCTCCCTTCCTACAATCCTGCGGCATAACCACTTGGACGGACAGTAGATAGCATGTCTGAGTAATTTTATATTTTCGGGTCGGGCAGAAGTGAAGATTGAATTCACAATACGTAGAGTAGTTACAGAATTATTTCAACATGAGTTGCTAGTACGAAGGACGAAACTGGCAATTGGAATTAGATGCAATAGTCTATAGTGCGATAATATGCACAAAAGAACTGAAGCCTGTATCGAAATGAACGGCCACCATTTTCAAAATTGTGTTTAAATATTCATATTATGATTATTTTTCAATTTAACTTCTTTCTCTATATTGTACGCTAATGTGCTGTAGACAGTATACACTGCATAATGAATACGTTCGCATGGATAACTCACTTCGTGAGTAAAAACACTTATTCTTAATACAGTACTGTACTTTGATTAAAGAAAAACCTAATGAAAATTATCAAACTCAGAATCGCGATATTTCCTAGTTTACGTAAATGGATGAACTACTTTTCTTCCATCCTATACCTAGTACAGTGATTTGTGTTTTACGCCAGTATCATCGAACTCCAGTCTTGGAGGGGGGAGCAAGCGGTGTTTCCGGTTCTCTAAAGGTATAGACAGGTTAATATTAAAAATGTTAGTAAAAATAAAATGATGTCCCTGTATATGATCACAATGAAGAAGGATCTAAATTATCACAAACTCATAGAAGTTTTAGCAGCCAGTCACATAACTATGTATCACAGTCGTAAATACCATCTTATTGAGGTTCTGGCTGGTACATCTATTATCAGGCAGTACACCTCACTTGATGATGTGTGTTAGAGGAAGAACAATTGTTTTTATGCATCTGAAGTTTGACTAGTGCAATATGTAGCTAGTCGGCAATGTATGCAATGGAGGGGGAAAGGAACTGTCCATCCTACCCCATTATCTCCTGGCCTAGTTGTCTCGTAAGTGGAGCCTTGTTGGTATCATTGTGAGGTTCAGACCAGTCTTCGGACAGTTGACCCTAAACAACAACAGTCGTAAAAATCAAGAAATTAATATCTTGAAATAAGATATACGTTTTAATACATTTGAATTTATTCATTGGATGTTGGTGTTCAAATTTGCTGTAACTTCAGTGACTTTATAAATATTTTAGTTGCCTATTTACCGACCCTGTATCAACTACGAGGTTATTTAGCGTCAATTGAATTTGCGAGATGGCATTTTGCGACATGAGGTCGAGGATTCTCCATATATTACTTGACATTTGCCTTACGGTTGCGAAAAACCTCGAAAAAAACCAACCACGTGATCATCAAAGCCGGATTCAAACCCACGCCCGAGAGCAACTCCGAATCAACAGAAAAGCGCTTCTGCCAACTGATTATGAAGGGCTGAGAATGATATAATCCTAAACCACAAAGGCAACATTTTAAAAGAGAGCGTACTGAAAGTTTAGAGTCTAACGCTATTAGGTACGGTATCATAATTTCTTCAGTGTATTTTTCTGTTATTTGTTGAGTAAATTTTATAATGTTTCACTAGTACCTTCCCCATATGTGTAAGAAATAAATACGCAAAAGAATTTTTTTCTCTTAAAGAGTGACTTAGGACTACCTCATGCTCAGTCCTTCGTATATCTGTGTGTATCTGTACCTGTATATAATGATTTAAATATATAAAGCAAATTAATGTCCGATTTCCGCTATCCGACTTAGGTGTAAACCTTCGCCAGTCTAAATATTTCAAAATTATTTTGATAAGTTTGATTTAGTAGCCAAATTCTGTGATTCGATTCAAAGTAATTACAAAATTTATTTTTAGCGAAAATTATTTCAAAATAAATTACTCTTCTAACATTCTTTTCAACATCATGCAACTATTTTACCTATTTTCATATGCATTTTTCAATTCTCTTTCGCTTTCTTTCAAATGCGAAATTGTGCAGATAGCGTAGTCATCACATAGACTACATATTGCAGCTGTAGTTTTAGTTAAACAATCCGCCCTCTCATTGTCAACAATAATTCCAGAACGATCCCTCACACACTTCACGGGCGTGTGCTTTTGAGAATGAAAATAAATTTCAACCATTTTGTCTGAATTATAATGTGAATTATACAGAATGTTAAAAATGTATCCAATATTTTAGGAGGTGCTAGCATGCATCAAAACAAGAAAATAATGTCTAGTAAACATGGGTCCTACAACACACACTTTCTGAGATCTGAACATAAGAGGTGCTCAATGGCACGTCAATTCATAGCAATGCATTTCTCTGCTCTTTGCCGTAAGGAATCACGCACTCTTTGAAATTTGTTGTTAACACGTTAATAAGAAAGTCCTGATAACGAGCTCCAGTTAATCTCCGTGGTAGCACGTATGGCACTATTAATCTATCACAAAGAACGGCTGCCAATAAGTTGATTGAGAATCGGTGCTGATGCCTTGTTTCTTCAACTCCATGGGGATTTTCATCAGCCTACACATGCTGATTACGAAAATTCACAACATCATCTCTGCTGAACCCCGCTCATATCCGCAACTAAACTTTTGTTTTCAGTATTCCTTGCGACGTATCAGTATTCCATGCCAGGGGTGTCAACTACGGTATGATTATCTTTTAGTTTGCTGTATTATAGGGCAGAAAAATGCATTGCCATAAATGGACGTCACATTGAGCACCTTCTATGAACAAGTGTTCAGATCTCAGAAAGTATGTGTTGTATGACTCATGTTTATTAGACATGATTTTCTTGTTTTAATGCATACTATCACCCCCTAAAATATTGGATACTTTTGAAACACTCTATATTTGAGGAGTGGACTTTCAGAAAGCAGTTAAAAAGAATTGCACCAAAATAATTTTACATAAGCCTCCATACTATACGTATGATTTTCGCGTCACTATATAATAATTTACACAGTTGTATAGATATGAATTTGGTTTGGACATTTGTTCATTTTCCATAAAGCTGTTCTTTACATTAAAAAAAAAGAACGTGTACTGTTCAAAACTGCGTTTTGAAAGTCCACTTCTCATTTGTCACTTGTAGACATCAGTGTAGTTCCTGAAACAACAGAAATACAGGTGACACTAAAGAGCTCATAAAAGCCGTTAAATCTAATAATTTCAGAGTTCGATTCATTTCAATCTTCCCACTGCAAATTTGTGTAGTCTCTAATGGAACTTAATAATTTTATCGTCTGTTGTTATGAACTCAAGGCTATAAAGGTATTAAAAGAAAATCTGGTGTGTGTGTGTTTACATAATGTCGAATATGTAGTGTAATTAATTACAGCTTCCAAAGGATAAGGTTGGAGAAACACTGTTGTGTATAACCCATTATATTTGCACAGCTCTTTGAGCAGGAGCTTTTGGTACATGATGCACTACTAAAGTCACAGACTAACTTATTGATCCCTTACCACTGGCTTGAATGTTTTGGTCTTGTTTTCTGTGCTAGTTGTTACAAAACGAATATTTTAGAACTCGACCTCTGTCTGGAAAACTAATCATAGTCGTGTGATGTAAAGTGCGTGAAATACAACAAATGAATAAATAAGCAATTTTAAAACATAACATATGGCATTAATATTGAACAATAAATCGCTGGAGATACTGTGCTTAAAGAATAAGAATGTTTTTTCCGCCGTCTATGTAATTTTTGTGTTTCAGACTCGACGTCGTGCTGGCACCAATCAATGATAATCTCACTATATCCTTGTTGAGTGTCTTATGGGAAACAAAATTGGTGTCTTGAAGACGATCTAATTTTCATTATACGTTGGACACGTTTTGTAACGAATAAGTTCATATCATGTTTCCAATTATTCCATTTTGTAGGCTACTTGATTTCATTGAATTATCATTCAAAAGACATGCTTAATTGAAATTGTTTGCTGTTAATTCGAATTAAAACAAATTTTCGTGTTCAGAATTTTGTAAAAATATATGTTTACGCTACAAAAGTAAGATATACGGCATAACTTTAGTCTTAAATTCTATCATGTAAGTGGGTATGTACAATCAATTCTTTGATAAATTCACATGTAACAGCTATTCTTGCACTAGTATAACTTAATATTGCTATTTGCAAAAATGTGTATTTAGAATTGATGCATTATTACAACGCTGTAAAGATTTGTAATGAGATTCTGTATTACCACTTGTCAAATACACATTAAACCTAATGCAAAATAGTCACTATTTTTGTATCTTTTATTAAAAAATACTACATTATAAATACTAACCTGGAAAATTATAGCGTCATAACAGCAGTTTTCAGTAGCTCTCTTAAAAGTCTAAACTCTGACTGTCCAGACTTTAAAATCATTTGTGGCTCGATAGTGAAACAAGTTATGAAATTTCAGATTTAGTCTCTGTAAAAATTACAAAAAAAAATAATTATTTATTCTGATCTTTTTCAGTAACGGTAAAGGTTATGATAACTTCAGAGAGTAATTTGTGTAGGCATTATTTACCTTTATAATTTATATCCATAGTATTTTTAATTAGATGAATAATTATTCTGGAGTATTATTTTTTCTTTCGAAGAAATGAGTTTTCTTTTTTCTCGCATATTGGTAGTGGTTAGGATTACGTCAATTTTACAAATATATTTTTAAGCCTTATCATTACTGTTCGTAGAATTTCTAATTGAAAGCATAATTGTGTTGATAAAACTAATCATTTTCCCCCAGAAAAATAAAGTATCTTCTTTTTACATCTTCCTAATATTTAGGATTGAGTTTATTTCGCCAAGCAATACACAGGCCTTACAAGTATTCTTAGGTAGTATTTTCTTAAATTTTTAACTGGAAACCATCTAAATAATAATTACCTTCTACTGTAAGTTAAGTATTTAGTTTCTCCAGCGTGTCTGTGTTTATTTCGTGTTCTAAATGTGTTAATCATAAAAAAACAGTCTCGGGAAGCGCATTTTAGTCGCTTTTAATTTTATTCCACGTTTTATTTCAGAAGTTGTCTTGGATAAAACATGATCAAATCCAATTTCTTTACAATTTCGCCTCCAATCACATTCATTTTGTTGCATTGTTATACTATGATGTCGGTATCAAAACTGTATTCCGAAAATATATTTTCCAAATAAGTGAAAGTGAACACTCTTTCCATTATTGGTTTCAGAGTCTTAATTTTGACTAGCGATGAATTTATTTCCATCCATAGCATTTTTAGAGCGGGACGTTCACATACTATAGCTTTAATCACTCTTATTCAGGTTGTATGCTCTTTCCTGTTAATTTTCTCTAACTTTACGATAAAAATTAAACATTTCCGTAAAATTCTTTGAAAAATTTTGTCATCAGTTTGATTCTATTTGTATTGATTAGTTTTTATTACTGCTACGGGGATACCTTTACCTTTACCTTTTACCTTTATAGGCTTTTATTTGCAATATAAGAGTTGAAGAATAGGCCTATTGGGAAAAATCACAGCCTTCCCGTAGGATTTGTGGATATGCATAAAATTGAAAATTTTGATATTTGATATATTATTCCATATTGTCGTAAAGAAAGAGGTTATTTAAAACATATAATAATAATAATAATAATAATAATAATAATAATAATTTGCCTTGAAGGAATGCACTATTCTGCTTCTTTCGTCCTCATTATCTTGTGGATAACGAACCAAATTTAGATAACTAGCGAATCTTGCTGGTAATGTGGATAGCATGACTCAAGTACAACGCCGCTTGACACACGCACCCAGTCCCTATGGGATGGATATGAATTTCATTTTCTGTCGGTGATACTGGATTTCTAAATAGAGAGACTCTACCTTTAAAATAAACAATAAATTTTATATGTGGATGAAAACAAATACGAACAAATTAACAAACGAATTCTAATTTTAATTTACTTTTAAAGAATACCGACTATTAAGAATGTGTAAGTCCGCCGTTTGATAATAATAATAATAATAATAATAATGATTTATTTTAGCTGGCAGAGTTAAGGCCGTAAGGCCTTCTCTTCCACTCAACCAGCAAAAAGTGTATATACATATGCATGAACTTACAAAGAATCCTGCATGAACTTACAAAGAATGGATAGTGTGTGAGCTTAACAGCCAAGCCTTCCTTGATTTGATTCCCGGTGTCGGCGAAGACTTATCTCCATTCCACAAGAATGAGTGTTTGTTCTTTAGTCTTGCACTTGACCTACGACGTCTCCGCGATGGCCCTGTATCGTGTCGACCACACGGTTAGGGAGTCTCACATTGTGAGAGTGTTTAGTTTTGGTCCAAAGATGCCCTTTCCTACACTGCATTGGACTGTAAGTCAGTATAGATGAGATTGTTGTTTAGTCACCTGTTCCAAGACAGGTTGGAACCTCATAAGTGACAACAAAAAGGCATAACTTATGAGGCAACTAGGCCAGGAGATAAGGGGTAAGGTGGCCAGTTCATTTCCCCACCATTGCATACATCGCTGACTAGTAATATTACACTAATCAGACACTATATGTATACAAACAATTGTTCTTCTTCCTCTGATAGGCTACATATCGTCAAGTGACATGCACTGCCTGATAATAGATGTACAGTAGTGGCAAAGAAACCTGACCGACCCTTGTACCTGATTTCAGAGCCTTGTTCACTCCAGAGCGTCGGTGCATATTCCTTGGACCCGAAACCACCTGTGCAGTTGAACGACAGCCACGCAGCTGGTTACTGTTTTCGTCTTCATTGAATGGTTCAGGTATTTAATTAACGAATTATTCCCAGAACATGAATTTTACCAGCTTATTTTCTAATGGCTTTCGAAATGGGCTACGTCAGCAGTCGAAACTACAACAATTTCAATAGATTACTCGCTATCTTGTGAAGGCGGGCATGGCATGCGCAGTGGCTCATTTCGGGGACTTTGATTATTCCGTCGGTCCGGCTTTTTTCCCCCCACTACTGTACATATGAGCCAGACGTTCATTGAGAGGTAATAATGATAAAAAGAATAAGAATGAACAATTCCGTCACTGAGGCTTAACAGATGGTGCGTGTGCTTCTCAACGAAACGCTCCGTGGTTCGATTCCCGCCGTGGAAGGAAACATCTCTAGTTCACAAGACTGGGTGTTTGTCCACTTATCTTGTACAGTCTTCAGGATGTGACGCCGCAGAACCTACGCAAATGTTGCCTCCCACAGTGCGCCAATCATACATGCCAAAAGTCAATGGCGTTTGTCGGGTGTTGTATGGGTGGAGTTCACTTCATTCTGTTGCGAACTACTAAAGGGATTACACATGCGAATGCAGTTCAAACTATTGTTTTTGTAATTGTTTGGGAACACTGAAAGGATTACTCATTAGCGCGTAGTGTAATGCAAGCTCTTGTGTATTTTTCTAGTTGTTTGGGAATTGTATATAGCAGCGAGTTTTTGTAGTTTTAAGTTACGTAAAATGTGGTAGAAGAAATCATCCGACAAGATATTTCGAACATTTCGTCAAGAAAATATTAGAACAATATTAGGAGATGTCAAAGATACACTGAAGCAGAAAAAGGGAACGTTGAGCATTATTTTTGACACACATAACATGCACTTGTATTCATTTTTAAGTTTTCAATAAACATTTTCCTCGCTAAACAGGTTTTAGAAACTGAAGTTACTATCGCAGAAACGACGCGAAGGCTGATTTCGCGGTAGCTGTGTGAGACGTATAACAGTAAATGCCACTGAGCTTGCTGTGTGAGGAAATCGTCATGTATGGAGAATTCTGTACGTGTCCTGTGGCGTCTTCGCGGTGGCTCTACTTCGTGTAGAGCATACGGTCTGGGAGGCACACATTGTGTGAATTTAGTATTGCTCCAAGGACATCCTTTCACCGCAATGAATTGTAAGTCTGCACAAAATGAGAAGGTTTAATAAGCCAAAGAAGAATACAAAGATTGCATAGTACTGTATTTTGGTTTAATGAGAAAAGTATGGAATGAAGGGAACCTGAAGTACCAGGGAAGAAATAAATGTAGAAAAGAAACTAAACCCGGACCTAATAGGACGCTTTCTTTCTACTGCAGAATTCTGTAACTTATCTAGGATATACGTGTCTGAAAAGGAAAATCATTACATGCTTACTGGTAGCCTTGATTTTTTTTTATCACATGACGCTATGAACACTTGAGAGACTTCGTTTCTCGAGAAGTTTCAATTTTCCGTCTCCTGACATTTTAATTCCTAATTATCAAAAAAAGTGAATGAGGGTCTTAATTTTGCTCATTTCCTCTACACACGTGGCTATTAAGGACAAAATTCGGAGTATTTGTTAATTTACTGAGCCAAGTCAGGTTCAAAATGTGTCTAACCATAACCACGAAACATTGAATCAGTACAGTCCAACCATTCTGTTTCCGCCCGGTTCTATCAAACACAACACAATGGCACAGAGGACAACAGTCTACAAACCAAACATTATCTTACTGCACAAATCAATTAACAAATCGTAAATGTTCAGTATTGCTATTACTTGAATAGTTAAATGGAAGGATAAGAAAACAATACATACATCGCCGATTAACGACATGTTACACTAATCAGAATTCAGATGTATACAAACAGTTATTCTTCCTCTGACACATATCGTCAAGTGAGATGTACTGCCTGATAATAGAGGTACATATCAGCCAGAACCTCAATCAGAGGATATGTGATACATTTTCCTTTAAAAATTCACCCAAATATAGTAACAAGTACTGAGGTCAGACGAACGAGGGGACCACCGCTCTTTAGAAACTGTTCGCTTATCACCGAATAGAAAATGCACTTCATGCAAAGACGCTTTTGCAGTATGCTCCGCGCCCCCTTGTTCTTGAAAGTAAGCGTACAGTTTCTCTTCTGCAAACTGCGCAACGAACACATTACATACGTCGTTTATGCAACGCTCTGAGATTATGGTGTTGTTGAAGAAGTTGGGTCTAAATATTTGAGTGCTGAAAGTGCCATCATACCATAATTTTACAGAATGAAACAGAAATATAAGAATGTTCTCTGGGATTTGCAGTGGACCGTTATTTGTACAACCTGATAGGTAGACCATGTCTTGTTCGACTTGAACTACAGTGGAGGATCCAAAAACCATTGCTCAATATCGTGTATCAACTCACATTATTCCACTCATTTAGCGGTATTTGCTGAGGGAAGATCTTTCTTTGTACGGTTTCAACTGTAGTCCACGAATTACACGATAAGACGAGCGATACATGTCACTTTATTATAGGCTATTCGATATCTCGTGAAACCTACCTGCACCTGAGGGGAAGGAAAAAGTGGACTGAGAAGTTTCCGTCTCTCGTTACCCTTCGACTTGCAAGCTAACTAGCTCACTTACCCACACCATGAGGTTCTTACTATGAGCTACGGCGCACGAATGCATTTAGTTTAACGAGATAACGAATGACCTGTAAGAAAGTTTCCGTATATTCTTGGTGGACTTATATTTATTCTTCTGACATCGTCTACTGCTTCAGGTATGCGCACATATCTCTCTCTCTCACATGTATCGGTTTAGCACACTTTCTGTCTTTGAAATTTCTTGATCAACTGTTGAATAGTCCTTACTGCCAGTATTGACTTAGTGGGGGATTTTAGCAGCAACTGACTCTGGAGTGGCCTTACAATATAATATTTCGACGACGAAAAGTAACATTCCACAGAAAAAAAATCCTCCGTTGTAGCGTAAGTGCCATTCTGAACACTTCAATACAATTGATGACGAATCTCAGCTAGAAAACCTGCAACACAAACGTTTCCATTAATCAACGAAAGCTGTGCTACATCTAGATGAAACACAGCATAACATTCTTATGTGGAATCTAAAATTAAAGGGAATTGGCTTAACTGGATTGACACGTGATGAAAGGACCATGAAAAGGTAAATTTGAGCCACACAAGAAATAAATGTTTAAAGGGTAAAACCCAAGAAGGAAATACCTTAACGTGCTGTACATAGAGACTTGCATAATGAAACAATTTCGCATAACAGTTCTTCTTCAGAAGCTCTTTGACTTGAAGTGTTAGTTAACAGCAAAATGGTCCTGCATTTTCACTCCGTTATATTTATTTTCCCTACAGAATGTTTTGCACAACAGACAGACAAGGAGCGATTTTACATGTTTTTCGACCCACCATTAGATGAAAATGCTGTGTGAGTCGATAGGTGGTATAAAATGTCATCTGATGTACACTTAAGACAGTACAGATTGTCACAATTTCAGTCAACATAGTGTAGGCTACTTCGACGAAGGATTCTGCAATTTCATATAAAATCAAAACATTTTTGTTTCGTTTTGTTATTGGTGTTATTATGACTTAGCATTGCGGTCATTGCTGATCTTTGTGCTAGCTTCCCAGCTAGGCACATTACCAGCTGACTGCATCAAGGTTCACTGAGTATCTAGGTTTCCAGCAGGTAATCCCCTAGAGCAGCCCCTGTGTCAGTCGGAGATATGGACATGACATGAAATTGCAATGCAATGGAGATTGGACAGAATGGCGTTAATGCTTAACATGGGGAAACGAAGAACACCGAGGAAAACTCCAGCTTCGATCTTCTCCACCAAAATAGTAACTAAGGATTTTTTAGTGAAAGAACCCCATGTCTGACCAGGACTCGAATCCAGACCGCCAGCGTGATAGGCCGATGGTACAGATATTGCAGTCACTGTAGGTATATATATTCTGAATTACTTTGCCAATCAAAAGAGGTCTGTTAGGAATACCTGTCAGAAACTATAATGAGGTTTTAACGGGTTATAAAAGCCTTTTACATGTCAGAAAACCCGATGAAAGGGAATTTTTTCCTAAAATGTTTCCTCGAATTCCTTTATATTACTGACCTGGCGACTGTATAATACACTGTTGCACTCCTGTGACATGTGTTCAGTACGTAATTTTTATCATAACAGGCCTGTAGTATTGTAAATAGGGATCCGGAAGTTTCGTCACCGATGTTTGGTCACCCGATGATTTCGTCACACATTACATTTTGCCACTGCAACATTTTGTCACCGATTCACTTTCGTCATCACCGTATTTTGTCACCAAATCACTTTTGTCACCACCATATTTTGTCACCAATTTAAATCGTTAGAAGTCCATTACAACCGATATATATTTCTAACTACTATGAGGAAAAAGTAATGGACGTCGCGACGAATACTTTTCCTGATGTCACAGTGGCTGGCTGTCTCTTCCATTTAGGCCAAACATTATGGAAACGAATTCAAACAGAGGGACTATCAGGAGAATATCTTAAAGGAGAAAACTTCGAACTAAGAAGCCAGTTTCATTCCTTGATTGAATTGGCCTTTTTACCAAAGGATGATGTAGTTTACGCCTTCGATATTCTCCAAGAAAATGTTATGTATGAGCTAACCCCAATCTTCGAGTACATTGAGGATAATTATGCCATGGGTCGTAGACGTGGCAGAGGTAGGCAGCAGCTCATGTTCCCTCCAAATACATGGAATTGTTACATTCGTACCAGGGAAAACCTGCTCAGAACAACAAATATTTGCGAAGCGTGGCATAGACGTCTCAGTACTTTAATGGGCATGTCCTTCAGTTGCTACAGGAGGAGACTGCAAGGACACATCAGGACATTGATAAATTGGAAGCAGGTCAATCTCCACCCAGAAAAAAGACGAAATACACGTCCTTAAATAACAGAATTGCACGAAATGTCGATGGGTATGACGCCTATAGAGCAGAATATAACATCCTTGGTTACCTTTACCTACGTGCCATAGGTTACAACTTCAGTGAAAGTTTGGTTGAAAATCCATGAAAACAGGATGAATGTATGAAACTTCAAAATCCATATTAATACAGACCATTAAAATGATTATACAGTGATGGTTTTGGACTCATAATGAAAATAGCCTGAAAGTAATTTTCTGTATTATGTTGGTGACGAAATTCCCTCAGTGTAAAAAAGAAGATGACAAAACATATATGACGAAATATCTTCGGTGACAAAATCTCCTGTCACAAAAAACATTATGACAAAGTGTAGGCCTATTTGATGACCAAAAAACTAATGACGAAAGTAAGGTCACAAATTATAACGGTGACGAAATTTCTGGTTACGAATTGCCTAGACCCTTGTCTATCACGTCGTCGGATGTTCGAATTTCACATCAAATCCCAAGTTACTAAACTAACGGAAGTGGTGGAATAGAAGGCGTAATATAATATGAAAATTTATCTACTGCGCCATTTGACTCCGATAAATGTCAGTATGAAGGAGAAAAATAACATGAGATAAAATAATTTCCTTCATAATATACTTATTGGGAAAGTACAAAAAATTACCTACTACAGTTAATCTCGAAAATTCGTTATTGATTCATATAATTAGATACTTTATTGAATTTTATTTTTTTGATCTCAAAATGTAATCACGTTAAAGACAGGAACAAAAAGGGAATCGTTGTTATCTTTTCGGTATTATTTTGTTATTCATTTTAAAAATTTTCTGGAGATATTTCTTGCTTTACAGTCTATTATATAATTACTACCACATTACATTTTTCAAACCATTAATTTTTTTCAGTAATTCCTTCAAAGGAATTTATGTTTCCAGGAACAATGTGTTCTCAAGCGAAATTTCAAGCTACAATATTCCTCTGAGGCCACGAACTGAAATACTGAGCACTGAAGTAGTTTAGAAAGTATCTGCAAGATGGCGAAACAATCACGTCTACTACAAAGTGAATGAAACTGTCGCCAGATAGCACAAGCGACTAAGAAACCCTCGGGTGTATCGACTACATTGTCATAAATCGAAATATCTGCAGTGAAAACAAAAAAGCGACTATAGAGATATAATTGAGCTGATATGAAGAATGCGATGAGGTGTGTGCTGAGAGCAAACCAGCAATCACCGTTACGATTCTGTTCAAGGTTTCGGAATAAATGCCTAGCAAACAGGTTCAAATATTTCTCTTCTCACTAACGTCAATCTACTGTGGGTAATGCCCCTCATAATTTATTTCCTCTTACATTTGAATCTATAAATAATAGTTGTAATACTTTTACAAGAAATGCAATGAAACACATGTTACTATCGGACAAGATAATTACTGTAAGTAATTCAGACACAAAATGACGGTAAGTATGACCTCATTCCAGATTGGGCGCGAACTGCCATGAAAGATGCAATCATTTAAGTAACCTACAGCTAAGATTTTAGTCCACTGAAAAATAATTAATTCTGTTACACCCAATCTCAATATTTCGAGGGAAAGATACATTTCGATCTGTGTAAACCCGTAACTAATGAAATTGATCTCACTTATAACTGCTGATACATTTTCAGATGTAGTTACACAATTTTTATTTCAATAGTTAGCACAATAAAAATAGAAGTATAAGAGCAGAAAAAATTCAGAATCCCGAAATTTTCTTGAACAGTGTTATTTATAGTTATTTCTTTATACCGACAAACTAATGAAAAAAGAAAATCTATAATTTTATCACGTGTTTATGCGTCAACCTATAGAAGCATTGTAGTGTAGTGGTTTAACGAAGTACTTTTTACTTTGTAAGCGGTCTGCGTAGAGCTGCACTATAACACGCATCTAATATTTCGTGGTTGAGAGAATTTAAGGAGAAAATCGGCGGAATAATACAATGTGACTCTAGTTGAACTGTTTTTAATATATGATTTTTATACTTCATGGTATAGTAATTTTTAATGAAAAATAGATGCAGTTAACAAAAATTATTCATCAATATGACAGCTCATTTTTTCTTTGAAATCGTAAAATAATTTAAGGTAATAAAAGCAGAATTATTATAGTACATAATTATATGTTTTATATATATATATATATATATATATATATATAATAATTGTAAATTAAGATAATATTTATCATTGCTGAAATGTGGAAAATGGAACGAAAAATTAAACATGTTAACGAAAAGTGATACTTTCAAATAGTATATAATTTTTAGTTACCATTTCTCTCATTTTATTGTGATTTTTGCAGTCGCTCACTTTCAGCAACTTTTATGTTTGGTGTTATTTTTTGGACATAGCATACCCATAGGGATGATTTAAAATATTCGTCAATTAATTGATTTCTGTGACGAATGTTTGTATCCGAAACCAAAGTTTTGTTCCTTTACTGACTTCGATGTTTGAGGCTTCTCTTGGGTATTACGATTATGTCAAGGAAAATTATCAAACACAAGGAATTCTTTGGAAGTAAATGTGTAATAACTTCAATGATAACTATTAAATAAAACTTTGTGCCTATTTTGTTGTGATAACCGTGGTCTTCAGGTTACATCTTCTATGTACGAGAATAGACACTGGAAACGAATCCGTCTCTGCCCTCAGAATGAAAAGTGATTACCAGGCAGCGAAACTTATTGCCCAATGAAAAAGGTTTGCTGTTACTTTACTATACGTACGGGTTTGTTTACTTGCGCGTGGATGGAGTCATGGTCAGCGGTGGAGAGAGATAAATAGAGACGACAGATTTTCGCTTATTGACCTGAAGTGTAGAATGAATATAGTAATTTTTGATAATGTAGGGGAGTCGGTAAGCAAATTAATTAACAATTTCAGTTTGGACTTAAAGACTGAAATATAAGAATTATTTAAGCATGTCAGTAAAGTGGTGATTCAGAAAGTTGGAAAATATGAGTTACATGATTCATATTCATTGTTTGTAAATTTAATTGAATTACTCAACCAGCAAATATTGTCCAGATAAATGTTGATAATGTTAATGCACTTACACAAAAGGTTAAACAATGAATTATTTGAAGGATATAAAAAGTAGTGTTTGCAGTGCAGCATTTCTTACTTTGAAAGAACTAGTTTTGAAACAATCATCCAACACTTCCAATGTTCAAGCTGACGCGATTGACGCACTACAAGCTCTCATGTTGAATTACCCTGAATTTATATCTGCTGTGTTCGAATGTGTCTGAGTTTCTTATTTTCCATATACAGAGTGATTCAGATCACCCGTAACAGTAATTTATTTCGGAAACTAATGCATTAAAATTTTAGAGACAAAAATATTTGTAACTAAGCCACATGTGAACTTTCACTTGAGCTTGATTTCATCAATCAGCTCCAACAGGAAGTAGGGTCAATGGCGTATAACTTAAAAATTTTAAATGGGAGTCGAGTCAAATAGGATAACATTTTATAGAACTCTTGAAAACAAACAACTTTCATAGGAAACGTTTTTATTAATTCCTACACTTTCAATGAGAAAACGTACGAGAAAGCAATGCCATTAATATTGAGAAATGTTACTTACTTACTTACTTACCTGCTTGCTTGCTTGCTTGCAAGGAACACGAAGGTTCATTGCCGCCCTCACATAAGCCCGCCATAGGTCCCTATCTTGAGCAAGATCAATCCATCCTCTATCATCATACCCCACCTCCCTCAAATCCATTTTAATATTATCTTCCCATCTATGTCTTGGACTCCCCAAAGGTCTTTTTCCCTCCAGCCTCCCAACTAACACTCTATATGCATTTCTGGATTCGGCCATACGTGCTACATGTCCTGCCCATCTCAAATGTCTCGATTTAATGTTCCTAATTATGTCAGGTGAAGAATACAATGCGTGCAGTTCTGCGTTGAGTAACTTTCTCCATTCTCCTGTAACTTCATCCCTTTTAGCACCAAATATTTTCCTAAGAACCTTATTCTCAAACACCCTTAACCTATGCTCCTCTCTCAAAGTGAGAGTCCAAGTTTCACAACCATAAAGAACAACCGGTAATATAACTGTTTTATAAATTCTAACTTTCAGATTTTTTGACAGCAGACTGGATGATAAAAGCTTCTCAACCGAATAATAACAGGCATTCCCCTATTTATTCTGTGTTTAATTTCCTTCCGAGTATCATTTATATTTGTTACTGTTGCTCCCAGGTATTTGAATTTTTCCACCTCTTCAAAGGATAAATTTCCAATTTTTATATTTCTATTTCGTACAATATTCTCGTCACGAGACATAATCATATACTTTGTCTTTTCGGGATTTACTTCCAAACCTATCTCTTTACTTGCTTCAAGTAAAATTCCCGTGTTTTCCCTAATCGTTTGTGGATTTTCTGCTAACATATTCACGTCATCCGCATAGACAAGAAGCTGATGTAACCCGTTCAATTCCATACCCTCTCTATTATCCTGGACTTTCCTAATGGCATACTCTAGACCTAGAGCAAAGTTAAAAAGTAAAGGTGGTAGTGCATCTCCTTGCTTTAGCCCACAGTGAATTGGAAACGCATCTGACAGAAACTGACCTATACGGACTCTGCTGTACGTTTCACTGAGACACATTTTAATTAATCGAACTACGTAGTTTCTTGGGAATACCAAATTCAATAAGAATGTCATTGAGAAATGTTACAAGAAGAAAATATAAACAAGATAAGTCCATTTAATGTTGACATAGTACACACGCACAATTACCTGGCTGAGTGTAGACCTGGTGGCCGGCAGCACCGTCGAGGGGTGAATATAAGTAAATTACCCCTTCCCCTTTGCTTTCTCAGCGGTGTTTCCTTCAGTCACCGCAATACAATACTTACAGTACATACGGCCAAGTCTACATGTACAATGCACTTAGCCAGGTAATAAGCTCAGATGGAATTGCCCAACAATGTAAGCCTAGATTAAGAAGAAATAGTTTTGTTTTCTCTGTACCCACATATGTACATTTTTCAAGATTTGCAGTTACTTTTGTGACTAATAAAATAAGTACCTAAAAGTCAAGAGTGATTACAAACATCTCCTACGTACTACAAACAGTAATGGTTTACACAAATCAAGAAGGTTTTGATATGTTGATGATATTGGGCGAATCTCGTAGAAACTTCCGGGCTGCTGAGCGTCTGTGCCCGCAAAGTGCTCGTCTTGCTGCTCGAGTACAAGCAGCTGGACAACTGAAGCCTACCATAATCAAAATAGATGTAACAGACGACCTGTGCAAGACGAGAGATCAGCTGATGTCATTGCTGCCGTTCTTGTCAATCCTCACGACTCGACCAGGAGAATTGCTAGGGAATCTGATATTAGTCGGACACGGTGTGGAGGGTTCTGAATGGCTGTAAATACCACCCTTACCACATCAATATGCACCAGCAGCTTGAAGGAGAAGATTTTCAGAGTCGTGTGATTTTCTGCAATTGATTGTCGGGTAAAAACCGTCGGTTTCATCGCAATATTCTTTGCACAGATGAAGGAACGTTCAAGATCAATGGCGATGTCAATATCCATAATGCTCACTACTACTCTCAAGTCAGTACTCTCTGGCTGAGGGAAGTGGACAACCAGCACAGGTGGAGTGTCAATATCTGCTGTGGCATCTTCGGACACCGAATCATTGGACCTTATTTCTTTGAAGGTGCTCTGAATAGCGTCTTGTATGCTGACTTCCTGAAGAACATCCTCAACCAGCTTTTGGAGGACGTACCACTGGCAACACGATCAGTAATGTAGCTTCAGCAGAATGGTTGCCCAGCTCATTTCTCTTTGGTGGCACGTGATAGAGCTCTTCCCTGGGCGATGGATTGGGACATGCGTTTCTATGGTATGGCCAGTACTATCTCCTGACTTGAATCTTTGGATTTCTATTTTTGGGGACGGTTAAAAAACATCGTCTATCAAGATTGTCCCACAACAAGAGATGGCATAAAACAGCGAATCCGGGAGACCTGACAGTCATTTGTCCATGCCGAAGTGATAGAAGTCACTGACAGTGTTGGTAGAAGAGTACGGGTACGTGGTGCTCAGAACGGCAGACAGTTTGAAAATAAAAAAAAAAATAATGGAACTGTCGAGTCCTACAGTAACATCTGTCAACATTAATTGTCTTATTTATATTTTCGTCTTGTAACATTCCTCAATATTGATGGCATTGTCATTTTTGTACGTTTTCTCATTGAAAGAGTAGGAATTGATAAAAACGTTTCCTATGAAAGTTGTTAGTTTTTAAGAGCGCTATCAAATGGTATCCTATTTCACCCCGATTCCCGTTTGAAATTTTAAAGTAATACGCCACTGACCCTATTTCCCGTTAAGGCTGATTGATGAAATTAAGGTAAAGTGGAAGTTCACATATGGTTTAGTTATAAATATTTTTGTCTCGAAAATTGTAATGCACTATTTTCCGAAATAAATTACTTACGCTTGTTCCGAATCATCCATTGCCTTTTCGTACATTTTCTCATTGAAAGAGTGGGCATTAATAGAAACGTTTCCTATGACTCTGCTGTAAGTTTCATTGAGACACATTTTAATTAATCGAACTAGTTTGTTGGGAATACCAAATTCAATAAGAATGTTATGGAAAACTTCTCTTTTAACAGAGTCATATGCCTTTTTTAAATCTATAAATAACTTGTGTACTGTACCCTTATACTCCCATTTTTTCTCCAATATGTGTCGAATAAAAAAAATCTGATCAATAGTCTATCTAAAACCACACTGATGATCCCCAGTAATTTCATCTGCATACGGAGTTAATCTTCTTAAAAGAATATTGGACAAAATTTTGTACGACGTCAACAAAAATGATAGTAATACCATAATCTAAATTAAAATCGTCGAATTGCTGTTTTACATAGACTAAGATTCGAAGAAATAGGAATGTAGAAATACCAGAACATGTGGCAACACGTGGACTGAACTAAGAAACATTATTATAGCAAAAATTTTACTAGAAAATACTGTTGAAGAAAATTCTAATTGAAGTTAGACTACGACAGACAGGAGTGAAATTCAGCTGAGAAAGTGTCAGAGTCGAAAGATTCAAGTGTGAAAGATACCATGTCTAGAATAACTGGGAGTTAAGAATATTTATGTGGAAATCGCTTTACATTTTGCATGTAGGACCTGACGTAAATTTCTTACACAGTCTTAATGAAACTGTACCGCAAGTCTGTTAACAGAGACGCAAACTGTGAGAATCATTGCCTCACCAGTTACGGTAAACACTCTGTATTCGCCTTTGTATTTACTTTTAACAATGGTCGAAATCGTTAAATCAAGCGGTACCTGATAAACCCCAGAGCCCGAAGTTCCAAACTTTTAAATCCTATGTCAGCATCGGAGACTCGAGCTATCCGCAAAGACTTCACACTAGTCTGATTTGAACTGTTGCTGATAACAGATTATATGACGCGAAGGTGAAGTGTGCTGGTGGAATAATAGCGGTAGCGATAGTATCTTGCAATGAACACCACATTGGCTCGATTACACTTCATGTGTAAATGCTAGAGATCGAGAAAGCAAGAATAACAGCGCCCATCAAAGCCGAAAATCCACACGACAATGTTGTATCCGTCGCGTCGTTGACGTAAAGACTGCTTGTGAGTGTTTTGAGACGTCGAGATTAAAAACTCCCGAAGTCCCGAACGTCAAGCAGCCTTGAATCGCCGCAGTTGTTTATACTTGACTGAACTTTTATCTACATTGGCAACTGTTACATAAAACAATCAAGTAGCCTATTTGAAACATCATCTCTACCTTTCAGTGTATAATAATCGTTCCCCGGTCTCCATTTAATTACTAGGCCCTTTTCAAAAGGCTAGGAATTTTCTTTTCATATGTTTGAGATTAAGTGTCCAATCTCAAGTAAAAATATATTAACGTTACATCTTTTATGTTTCTTAGAAATGCATATTTATTTGAGAGTTGTTTTTTTTCTATTTATATAACCATAGGCAACACCATTAATAGAACCAGAACATTTTGATAACTAAGATACTGTTCTGTTTTGTCTTTTTGTTTCATTTAAAAATGTATAATGCTATTTATTTCAATGATGTATGTTATTCAAAGTTACGAAAATAGACGTTCACAAATTGGATTGGACTGTTCAATGCTACTCTACACCTCGCTTGTACGACCTCTTTTAACTTATGCAGCGCCAGTGTGGGGGACTGCAAATAAGACACTCATGCATCGCCTACAAGTTCTCCAGAACAAGTTCCTGCGTACTGCAACAAATGCCCCCTGGTTTGTAAGGAATCAACAACTGCATCAAGAATTGGGAATTCTTCCACTAGAACAGTACATCCATTCAATGTCAAAATCTTTCTTCAACAAACTTCCTGGTGTTCCTGGAGCTGTGACATATAACATTGGAGCAAGATCTTGTCAGCCATCTCGACTTAAAAGGAAACTCCCTCAAGACATCCTGCTTAGTGATACTGACGACTCTTCATAATTTAACACAGAAAATCATCATATTTTTGTTCACATAATTCACAAAAATATTAAATTAATTATTTTAAATTAATTAGAGGAGCCTTTAGAGCCAACCTCAGCATGATATTCTGCATGTGATATTCCATAATTTAACAGTGGTCTGTGTAGCAAGTTTGCTGGTCGACCAATATTAAACATAAAAAAAAAAGTTACGAAATCTTTCCACGCCGACCAAATGCTATTTCGAGAATGATGAGCGAGACTCGAAGCGCACGAGAATGACGAGACGAGACTCGAAAGACAAATGCAACGAGCACAGCGAGCGAGAGCGGCAGCTAGTTTTGTTCATCTCTAGCAAATGCCGCCCTTTGAAACAATGGTTTTATACATAGTGCAGAAAAATTATATTGCAAAACACTGTGATGTGCAAGAGTAGACCTAAACAAACAGTTTGAGACAGTAAAACATAGGCCAGAAACGGATGATTACGGCTGCAGAGCCTGTTTGTTTGTAAAAGTTCGAATACACCGCCACTAAGCTGTGTTCATAAATAAGAGAAGACAACAAATCGTAACCCAGACGATTTTTTTGCACAGCGTTACCAGACACAATATCAGGACGATATGTGTAAGGTCTATGGTTGCGAGTGTACGGCGAATGGTTCGCTAGCAGACACAATATCAACGACGTTTGTTGACATCAACCTGAGACTGCGAGAGGGAGGTTCATTTCCATATAATAGACATAATTCTGATCGCAGGCGATCGATACGAACTCCGGAATTCGAAGAAGGAATTACGCGTCAGTTTGAAGAAGAACCGTCAACAAGTAAGCTATCAGTTGCTCGTGAAATTGGGTTGAACTAACGACTAATGTGGAATGTTTTGCACGAAGAAAGATGGCAGCCATTCCATCCAAACCACTCACTCCAAGTGCAATCTCTGCATCCAGGTGACTCTCCCGCTTGGGTGCTTTTTGTCGGTGGATGCTATTACCAGACCTTGGAGAAGCCTGGATTTTCCTGTCATCATTTTCACAGACTATTACACTTTTACTGCGTCATAATACTTGACCAATAAAACGCTACGAAAGGATGTCTTTCAACCAATCATGGCTGCTTATCGCACGATTTTATCGCGTCCCTAGCATTTGTTTAATTTTATCGCTTCCCTAGCATTTGTTTATTTTCATCACTACCCTAGCATTTGTTTCTTTGCCAACATTTCAAACTACACTGGTCTGGACGTCAAAAAAAAAAAAAAAAAAAAACAGAAAATTACAAAATACTCCATTCGATGCACAGCAGTTTCAAATATGACTCGCATTGGCATTCAAGAACAAGAATTAATAAAGAGCACTGGTCATAGCTATGGATCTTCCCTGAATCCCTGTTTACAAATAAATGAAGAGCACCATTCGGAAATCCTGAATAAGTTGAGGAATACACTATGTACAGTACATCAACGCGTTCCACTTCTTTCACGCACACGTCCAATATAGCATCAATTGAACCACCAACCACTAAAACATTCAAATTTGAAAATTTTACTTTCAATAATACCTTTAAAAATTATTCTTGTTTATTTTTTATGTCATCATCGTTAATTAAAACTTTTCTTGTTTATTTCATAATCCCTAATTAAAACTTTTCTAACTCTTGTTTATATTATTTAGGTTATGTTATAGCTTCTGCTATATGATATTATGGAAAGTCACGTATCAGAGATTATTTAATACTAAGATTTATTGAAAATCATCTGTAAAGTGACGTTGATTACTGGGATCCGAATAATTGAAGTGGAATGCAACTGTTTTAATAAAAATGAAATTGAATCAACAATACCTTCTTGACTAGTAACCGTCTACAGAGTTCGATGAAGATTCCATAGTTGACACAACTGATAACAAGAAAACAGCTAATCATAACACACTACTGCCATCTAGCATGCATCTAGCGTAATAGGCTATTTGTGATGTTGAGATGGTACAATAATACATTTGAAGACAGTTGTACTTTCGTAAGTCAATTAATATTTTATTGTACTGGAGTACTTCGTTACTTCTAATCTTTATATACTTTCTTCTAATCCTGTAATAGTCAATTAAATCCCACTCTAGTTTTGATTTTCTCTAGATAAATCAAAACCTCTAGTGAGATTACTGTTGACTATTACACTCTTACTACGTCATACTACTTTTGACCAATAAAACGGTACGAAAAGACGTATTTCAACTAATCATGGCTGCTTATCGCACAATTTTATCGCGTCCCTAGCATTTGTTTAATTTTATCGCGTCCCTAGCATTTGTTTAATTTCATCGCGTCCCTAGCATTTGTTTCTTTCTTTGCCAACATTTGAAACTGCGCTGGTCTGGACGTCAAAAAAAATTATATATACTGTATATAAAATTACAAACCACTCCAGTCGATGCACAGCAGTTTCAAATATGACTCGCATTGGCATTCAAGAATAATAATTAATAAAAATCACTGATCATACCTATGCATCTTCTGAAATCCGATATACAAATAAATGAAGAGCACCATTCGGAAATCCTGAATAAGTTGAATACACCATGTAGGCCTAAAACAACGAGTTCCACTTCTATTACGCACAAGTCCAATATAACATCAATTGAACCACCAACCACATTCAAATTTGAAAATTGTACATTCAATAATTATTCCTTTTTAAATTATTCATGTTTATTTTTTATGTCATCGTCGTTAATTAAAACTTTTCTATCACTTGTGTATATTAGTTAGGTTATGTTATAGCTTCTGCTATATGATATTATGGATAGTCACGTATCAGAGATTGTTTAATATTAAGATTTATTGAAAATCATCTGTCAAGTGACGTTGATTACTGGGATTCGGATAATTGAAGTGGAATGTTGCATTTTAATAAAAATGAAACTGAATCAACAAAGCCTTCTTGACTAGTAACATTGCCATCGTGTATAATAGATCGAGAACTTCTCGACGAGAAGGCATTGCTCACTACTGCCATCTAGCATGCATCTAGCGTAATATTTGTAATGTTGAGATGGTACAATAATACATTTGAAGACAGTTGTATTTTCGTAAGTCAATTAATATTTTATTGTATTGGAGTACTTCGTTACTTCTAATCTTTATATACTTTCTTCTAATCGTGTAATAGTCAATTAAATCCCACTCGAGTTTTGATTTTCTCTAGATAAATCAAAACGTCTAGTGAGATTACTGTTGATAAAACAGCATTTACAATGGAGGGAGTACGCATTAGCCACAACACTCAAATTAGGACAGAAGCAAACCCCCAATGCTACACGCGCCCGCGGCCACCAGGACCAATTTACTTTTAATTATTCAGTAAGCATCGTAGTGATCACCTAATTGGTCCATACTTGCTCTCGTCATGGATGAATGGTCCACGTTACGGCGTCATCCTAGAATAGGCTATGTGCCATCGGAACTGCTGTAAGATGTCCCATAGTAGGGTAAACTGTATAGTAATTGACCACTTAAGCTAATGAATAATAAAACAATGAAATAGCGAAAAACATTGGTAACTTATTGAGAGAAATTTTAAGGCATTGGGTCAAGTGAAGATTCAGAAACAAATCAAAATCAATAAACGAAAGAAAAAATAAAATTTTAATGCAAAGATAAATTAAATAAACACAACATGTCCACTTTTACAGTTATTGACCTTCTACTGCACAGTTATTGACCACACACTTATTAGTGATTGACCATCTACTGCACAATTATTGACCACACGATTATTAGTGATAGACCGTCTACTGCACGGTTATTGACCACACACTTATTTGTGATTGACCGTCTACTGCACGGTTATTGACCACTCACTTATTAGTGATTGATCAACATTTTTCACATTTTTCACTCTTTTCTTGTCTGTTTCGTTTCTCTTGTTCTGTTCTTTCTCATTAAGAACTCTTCGCCACCGGCGTAGCTCTGTCGGCTAAGGCGTTTGCCTGCGATCCGGAGTTTCGTTTGGGCACGGGTTCAATTCCCGCTTGGGCTGATTACCTGGATGGGTTTTTTTCCAAGGTTTTGCCCAACCGTAAGGCAAATGTCAGGTAATCTATGACGAATCCTCGGCCTCATCTCGCCAAATACCATCTCACGATCATCAATCCCATCGACGCTAAATAACCTCGTAGTTGATACAGTGTCGTTAAATAACCAAGTTAAAATAATTTTTAAAAATAAAAAAAAACTTTTCTCGCTACCTTTTCTCTCATCTCTTATTCGCTTCCTTTCTTCTCTTGCCTCTTCTTCCATTTTTCTCTTTTGTGCCTTATCAGAAGCAAGTGTGTGTCTTTTCTCTGATGTTATTACAAATGGCTTCCCCAGCACTGGGCGAGGACCAAAGGACACTTTTCCTTCAACGGGATATTTGTTTCTGGACGCTAAGGTTGTTTTCAGGAAACCAAACTTCTTGGCAGCTTCATTTAAATCAATTCCACTGCGGACAGGTTCTATAGCATTTCGTAAAGCTTCCTCTGTATAATGCACTTTACCTGGCTTAGGCATTATAATATAGTATCAGTCCTGTAAAAATCCCCATCATTTAACCGATAACATGTATAGAATTGGAGAAAATTGGTCGTTATTCTAACAAATAATTTATAAACGACCAATCACTGTAGTTTGCGGACATTCACTTTACAGTGATTGACCACAGGGCATTTTTATGTCATATAAAAACTTTTACAAAATAATATTCTGTGGACGGAAACCTTATACCTTTTCTCACACTATGAGTGTGAAAACGAGCATCAGAATTTATGTAATCTTTGCTGAATAAATAAATTATTGTGAGCATTATTCTTAGCAATTACTCTAGTTACTTACACTTGCTTACGTTCAGTTGCATTTCCAATCGATTTCAGTCCTCTCAGACAACAGACACTAATTCAGTGGGATGAACAGTGACAACTAGCCACAAATAAGGGTTGTTACTAGAGGTACATGCAGCAAAAAGTGAAATCACGATCGTGGTTTATTCACAATATACTTGAAAAAAGGAAGCGGTCAATCACCGTGTACTGGTCAATAACTACCTAGTTTACCCTACGTTCGGCGGAGCATGTAGTTCCAACACTATAGCACTCAGGCTCACTTTGGTGTTTAGGTGCGATGCCACTCCTATACACGATTTGGTAACCAATGGATTGGCAGCGGAGCAACCATTATTTCGTTCTCACAAGATCTCATTCCTACGGACTTCTTCCTCTGGAGATACATAAAGGACCTGCTCTACTCCGATCTTATCGGGTCGTAGGAGCAACTTATTGCCCGCATTGTAGCAGCTTCGCAAGTCATTCCAGAGACGCCAGGAATCTTCGAACGAACCTGCTGCCAGTTTTTAATCCAAAGATGTGCGCTGTGTGTAAATGTACAATAAGGTTCAAAAAGAATGGGCCGGCGACAAATGTTTAAATTCCAGAAACACAACAGTGCGCATGCCCGTCTCCTTGAAGCTCCAGTTCACAAGATGACACAATTAAACCATGTAAATGTGTTGTATTTTGTTCTAAAATATGTTATAAAATAAAACGAAAGGTTGATTCTAACTACATCAGGGCCTCTGAAGAGTGAAATAGCAATGAAATTGATAAACACTAAATCTGTCTAAACGAGAAAGCTACGTAATACCCTAGACTAAAATATGAGCCATTGTAGCGTAGGTGGCTTAAGCATGCGTCTTAACCAGGTAGCATTGGTTGTAGTAGGTTGGAATCTCCGTTAGTCCTGATTTTATACATTACAAATTTACCAAAATAAGTTTTCATAAACATCATTTACGCAAGTACCAAGTGACGATGTCGCCTGGAACTCTACACAACCCCTCCTCCGGGCAACACTGTCTGTTAATAAAACCCGTCTGATTTTATATCTGATTTATAGCTTTTAAAATATGTTTAACTACAACATTAAAACATATTATCATTGTAAACATAGGATTTAGTTCTATTCGTTTTAATAATGGCAATACTGAAGTGATACTGTTTATTATTCTTCAGTTCATATTGGAGTTTATCCATTTGGCAACTACTAACAAGCAAACGTTCTGATAGGGGCAGGTAAAAAAGTTATTTTTTTTCCACCATGTTAATAATGTCAAAAGAAACGCTTATACAAATTTTGGCAACTTGACCGCAATTACGAGGCCGTCCAGAAAGTGAGTTTCCCTAGGGCCGCTTATAGAAAAAAGCACAATTGCATGGAAATATTTATTGAAACAGATACAGCAATTGTTGCGCTATTTGTCAACATATCCTTCACTGGAATTGAGACATTTGCATTTGTGTTGTAGAAGTCAGCCGCATCAGATCGGAACCAGCGTTTGACTGCGTCTGCACCTCTCTCTGTCGATCCCATGAAATGAGAAATGTCTCAATTCCGGTGGAAAATACGTTGAAAAATAGCTCAATAGTTGCTGTGTCTGTTCCAATAAATTTGTCCAATGAAATTCTGTTTTTTTTTTTCTGTTAATGGCCCCTGGCGAACTTATTTTTTACGGCCCTCGTAATTGCTGTCGAGTGGCCAAAATTTGTATAAGCACTTCTTTTGACATTATTGACATGGTGGAAGAAAAAAATTTAACTTTTTTATCTGCCTCCATCAGAACGTTTGTTTTAAGAGGTTGGCAAAATTATCTCTTGAGAACAATGAAATTTCGAATCGTCCAATTCCTGGTCGGCCGTGCATCTCTACAAGGGAAGAGGACGCCATCTTATTCAGAGAAGTTGAAAACCACCCTTTTCCAAGTGCCTTTGAATTGAAGATGGCGTCCAACTTTCCTGGCTCCCCACTAACCGTTTTAGGGAGCATGGCTTAAGGTCTAGTTGAATGCAACAAAAGAGCATTTGAAAATGGATCATGTCGTGGACCGTCTAGCTTATGCTACTATCCGACAGGACTTCGACTGGAGAAATGTCATTTTCTGCGACGAGGTAGTTGTCTCCAATAGCACTTATAGTCCTGCCCGTGTGTTTCGTATGGATGGCCACCGATAAGATGAATACTTCATGGGACGACTTCACAGGTCGGGTTGCGTGAGCGTTGCGTGTTGGGGATGGATGTCATACACTGGGGCAGGTTCCCTAGAACGCATCCACAGTCGGTTTGCGGCAGAAGTATATGAACATATTTTTGCAAATGTAGTAATTCCTTTTGCCCGAGAATGGTATCCAGGCGGAAGACTTGTGTTCCAGTAGGACAACCACCCGGCACACACCGCCAATCGCATTCAAAGTTGGTTTACGAGGAGACCTGATGTCGACCTGCTCGAATGGCCTCAAAATTCACCTGATACGAATTCAATTGAAATGTGTGGCTAGATTGAAAAGAATTCTACGTTCTAACTGACCAGAATCACCCGTACGAACAGCAGACGAATTGTGGGACAGAGTACTAGATGCGTGGGAGGAGGTGGCGACGGATATAGACCTATTTTTTTTTTTTTAATTTTATTGGTTTTTAATTTTATTGGGTTATTTTACGACGCTGTCTGAATGAAATGAAGGTGATAATGCCGGTGAAATGAGTCCGGGGTCCAGCACCGAAAGTTACCCAGCTTGTATTGGGTTGAGGGAAAACCCCGGAAAAAACCTCAACCAGGTAACTTGCCCCGACCGGGATTCGAACCCGGGCCACCTGGTTTCGCGGCCAGACGCGCTGACCGTTACTCCACAGATGTGGACATATAGACCTATAGACGTAAGCCAGTCATATCAACTAATGCCCATAGACGCAAGCGCGCGTTTTAGAGCCCAGGAGAACGTTTTACAACGCAAAGTAAATAGACAGACGAAAGAGGTAGTATATGCCGCTTGATCGAGCTATATACAGGGATGGCCAGCACTGACTCAATGGATAAAGGGAAGAGAACTTATTAAAACTATATCAATGTTAATTTTTTAGATTTGTCTGAGAAGTATAAGTGCATTATAAGAAAGTAGCTTTTTTATTCAAAAGGAATATTTTCTCAACTCTTTCTTTCCAGAAAAGTGAAGTTTTCAGATATATTTATTTAGTATCCTTACAGGTAGTGAAACAATGTTTTCGTAAATCTAATATATCGTAAATACTTATTACTAAAGATAGTATATAGAAAACTTTGAAAATATTCGCATGGAAAATGTTCGTAAGGAAATGAATTAACAAAGCAACTACTGTTACATTATAAACAAAAGATATGTGCCCATGTGTTGTAAAAACGTCAGTTCTATAGCTTCAGAAGATTTCGAGAAAATAATTTAATATTCTGATGATAGGAAGTTGCGCACCAATGTCACCTTAAAAGCATAATGCGATAATAGTTTTGTTATGTAATATTACAGTTAAAACATATTCCTAGGTGACTTTGCTTTATACTGTAATATTGTTTTCATTAGTTTATTGATTACTTTTATAAGGCCAAAGATATCATCACTAAAACATATTCCTAGGTAACTTTTCTTTATACTATAATATTGTTTTCATTAGTTTATTGCTTACTTTTATAATGCTAAAGATATCATCAATATCAATTCCAACTTCTCATGTCATACTCAATCTCTTTCTTTGGGATATCACTTTCTTTATGAATGATGTGTTTCATTCATTTAGTACAGTATCTGTTGTACTACTATGGAATTTATGTGAATATTCCTTCTTAACTTTTTATTATGTTATTAATGTTTGAAACAATTGCAATATTAAGAAATTGGTGTTAGTATTTTTGTTTTACAGACAATATAGGTAGTGTCAAATAGAAAGAAGCCATATAAAAATAACGACCTAAAATTTCACGTTCCATTTTAAACTTGTGCACCACTGTTTTCTTAATCCAACACGGTGCTTATTCATGTACATCAGTGATGTCAACGAGTGCGCAAACGTGCTCATAGCCCGTATGCGCTGATCAGAGCACGTAAGGCACGCAGGTACAAGTCACTGGTGGACACAAGGGTTGTACATTACACGTTGATGAAGAAGTCGTTCAGTAAGTTTCAGGCTGACTATACTCTTAACGTCTTGTGTAAGTGAAAGATGAGGTTGGTTTGTGGAAATTATTTAGTTATAAAGACAAGCAGTGTCGAACACCTGAAATCATTAGTTCATCTACAGAATTATATAATATTCAAATTAGTTTATTTTTATTGACATTAAATAGTAGTAAATGTGTGTAAAGATGTATTGTAAAGCTTCTTCCTCACAGCATTGTATTTATGTTTCCAGAATAAAGTACAAACAAAAGTGTGTGCTGCTAATGGCGTAAATTCGTTAAATGTCAGTTAGGAGTTGTGTCTATAAATTGTCCAGATTTTCTTACATAAATTCTCAGCTTAACGATGTTTCTTATTATTACGATATTGTTGTGCCCAGATATTTTGAATTACGTGAATATCAGAATTCATAATAGAAAAACAGAGACAGTCCAGAATTAGTTGACTCTACATGGATCGAGGAACCTAACTTTCTCAAGGATGTATTAGAGCATCTGAACGTTTTGAATTTGAGATCGCAAGGAAAGAATCAATTAATCTGTGTCGACAGATATTGTTAAAAGCTTTCAGATGAAGATTTCATTGTGGATGTCGCAGATCTCACAGCACAATTTTTTCTATAATTTGAACGCCTTCACTCATTGACTTCCTGTTCAACAGTGTAAAATACTGTAATGTTTTAAAAAATATCTGGGAAGAGTTCCACGGACGATTTAAAGATATTGACATACTCCAGCTCAAGTTGGATTTGTGTCGGTAAAATTCAGAAAGAAAAAAACACTTCTGAATTACGCGAGAAGTCAGGAATTTAAATTTGTTTCTAGAAGTGTGATGATGCTCAGATAAGTAATACATGATTATGTAACAGTTAATAACAATAATTAGGCCTAGGCTAATTATAGGCCTCATTATGTAAAACTGCTTAAGTTAAAGAGAAGCTATGTTTATTATTTGTTATATCCTACTATTTTATAATTAATTACATTTATTAGAGAGGTACAAGCTGCAAAACATGCCTTTATTTCTTGTTTTCTTATATGAGCGTAATACATTATCTATTACTTAAGAGCAGTTTAATTCATCTTGCAGTGATAGGCCAATATAGTTCATTTTGCTCACCCCTTCTTGTTCACCGCTACTGCTTGTAGAACAGATTCATTGGAACCCGTGCGCGCTTGGAAGCACGTAATGTCTTTCGCGTGCTCTGACCTTGACATCCCTGATATACCGTACATAATCCTTCCTCCTTCCATACCTAGCACTTGATGCCCACGCACGACGTCATGGTCAGAAAATTGCACTTGCTTTGACATCAGTGACGTAAGCTATATCAAGTACTGGGTTATTTAGCGTCGATGGAATTGATGATAACGAGATGGTATTTGGCGAGATGAGGTCGAGGATTACCTGACTTTCGCCTTACGGTTGGGAAAAACTTCGCAAAAATCCAACCAGGTAATCAGCCCAAGCGGCAATCGAACCCACATTCAAGCTGAACTCTGGATCAGCAGACGAACGCGCTACAGCCTGAGCTACGCCGGTGGCCACCACATGATAATTAGGTAAATATATCACATAACGTATCACAGTTCTGAACTAAAAGTAGTAAAGGAGCATGAAGTAAAAAATTGGAACATGAGATATGAATACTCTGTAACATGAATTGAAACAGTTCTGTTGACATCTGTAAATATTTGTGTATCATTTTACGGTGTTGTTTGTGTGATGGCATTGCAGACGTTAAACAATATTACATTACAGCTTTGATATTTCTGTAGCTATGAGCCAACGTTGATTACTCACTATCTAAGTCCCTTAATGCAATGCTTGCACGTCTGCATTTATTGTGCTTAGATTGCGTTTACATTGTGTTTTACTACGCACACAAACAATGATTACAAGAGTAGCAGTTTCACTATAGTAGGCCTAAGTATGTCAATTGAAACGTGACAATTTTCCAAAGATTCATTCCGCAGAATCGTTTTCTTGGAAGATATAGAGGAGTATTGCCCAAATTCTGAATAACTCCGACTTTGTTGGTGAGCTAGGATTGCCAGGTCTCTCGTATTTTCGGGTTCTCCCGTATTTTACTCACATTTTCGCCAGTCTCCCGTCTCGCGTATTTGATAATATTTTCCCCCGTTATTTATTTATTTATTTACTTATTTACTTATTAATTTACTTATGTATTTATTTATTTATGTATTTATTTATGCGTTTATGTATTTATTTAAGTATTTATGTATTTTATTTATTTATTCATTCATTCATTTATTCATGTATTCATTCATTTATTCATTTATCCATTCATTTATTCATTAATTTATTCATTCATTCATTCATTATGCTGTGAAAGTTATTCTACCTACGAGGGTCGCACAGAAAATAATGCCCCACATTTTTCCTACAAATATTGTTTATTCCACAAAATGTGATTTACACAATTGAAAGAATGATGTTTTATCTACATGTCCTATTTTTCCACATAATCTCCTTCCAGTTATATGGCCTTCATCCAGAGAGGCACAAGGACGTGTATGCAGTGTCGGTACCAATCCTTATGCTCATTATGAAATCACTTCTTCACTGAGCGAATAACCTCCTCGTCGTCCTCAAAATGTCCTCCACGAATGGCATCATTTAATGTCCCAGAAAAGTGTAAGTCCGAGGGACCCAGGTCAGGGCTGTAGGGTGAGTGGGGTAACATTGTCCAACTCTGTTTTGTGATGTGTTCCGAAGTCCCCAAACTTGTGTGAGGACTAGCGTTATCTTGTTGAATCAAAACATCTCCTGGGTTGTTATGCTTCCAGTGACTTGGGTGCGCAGTGAAGAACTGGCTTCGTAACTAGAACAAAGATTGACATCGACATGGCATACATGCCCTTGTGTCTCGCTGGAGGAAGGCCATAGAACTGGAAGGAGGTTATGTGGAAAAATAAGATAAGTAGATAAAACATCATTCTTTCATTTGTGTAAATCACATTGTGTGAAATATATAATTTTTGAGGAAAAAATGTGGAGCATTACTTTCTGGGCGACTCGCCTACATATTTTTAAGTGTAATCTACAACGATAAATTCTCATTAATTTTAAACCTGTTTCGTTAAGGGAAATTTCAATTATAAAAGTTTCTGAATGAATGCAAAGCCAGTGGCAAGTATTAATAATGCTATGAGATTCATTTTAAATTACTTTTTCGTACAGGTATACTGTAGCCTATATAACATCTTCCTAAAGGTAAAACATGTCGATAAAGTCTTGGTGGAACGATTTTGGCAATTATTTCCACAATCTCCAGCATTTTCAATTTGAAAACCTTGTAATCACAGTGGTAGCATGCATAAATTGTATTCACCATCAGCAAATTATTCTGCACAGTCAGTCGATACCTGAGGAATACATCGAGGTGTAACTTTCATTATCATTATGTAGCGGGCCACCGGCATGGTTTACAGTTAGGGTTGCCAACCCTTCCCATATTTTCCTGGATCTCCCGCATTTGCCCTTAATTTTTAATAGCTTCCCGGCTCCCTTATTATTCTTCTCTTCGAGCATTTTTCGCCTTCATTTTTTGCATAATGTAAAAATTGTAAATCTAAACATTTGCGTGAATGATGATTGTTTTTATGATGAGGTTTGTTGCTCAAGAGATGAATTAAAATCTGCTGTCTTTATAGAATGTAATGCTTGCCAGAAATGGGTTGTAGTGCTCACCCGTTTAAAATCAAAACAGTGTTAATATTATAAATTTGGAGAAACTGGCTAGTTTTGTTCTAAGCAGACCAAGTAGTAATGTTCATAAAAGAGGGTGTTTCATCTCATGAACAATAACTGGACAGGTGTTTGAAACAGGAGCACGACACAGCTAATCAAATTAGAGCTAAAAACTGCAGTCGACTTCAACGATTACGCGAGGCAAACTCTGTCTCAAAATAATTTAAATTTAAGCGTAGCTGCCAAAGTGTAGAATAAAGTAGTTTTCCAGTAACTGAACCAAATAATTTGTCAATTTTCTATGTGAAATTTTGTGGATTCTTTAGTCTCCCGTATTTTCTTCAAAAAAAAGTTGGCAAACCCATGTACAGTCAAGGAGCGGAATTTGATCTCCAAGGTTGTGCTCGAATATTAGTTCGAATTCCGCTTTAGTTAATTACCTGGTTAAGTATTTTCCAAAGTTCACTGAAATGCAAGGTGACTCAACGCCAGTGATTAATTCAGAGAGTGGCCCGGGGAGAATTTTTCCTCGAATTCCAGGAAATCACTCGGGAGTTTTCAGGCATTTTCGAACTAAAATATACGGTAATTTATACAATATTATGTTTCAATTTTATTACGAGTTTTCAATAAGTAAAATAAATAATCTTATCCAGATTTTTAGGTAGTTGTTTCCTTGAAGGTTTGTGGTCTGCCAGAAGATTTTGATTGGTTGAAATTTAAATCGTCTGAATTTTTAAGTCTTGATTTTTATAGTTGAAAAGTCAGATGTGCTTTGTTTTTTCTGACGTAGTTTTCAGTGTTATTCTGTTATTTTTGTTTAGCAAATATAATAATTTCGTTTACTAAAATAGTTATGGCATATCGTCGGCTTAATTATAAAACTCCGTAAGTCCAATTTTTCTCAAATGTCGAAATGTTGTTGTACCAAGAGCTAGAGGATGGTTCAGTGAAGGCTCTATGAACATTAGTTCTAGTTTTAAAACCCATTTTATTAATTGATGCATTTTTTGTGTAAATTTACTTGGTATTTTTCGCATAATACTACGCCAAGGGGTCGGCATTAAAAGGGTTAAAGAAAAGAAATAAACGCCTTAAATGACTTTAAAATAAACTTACTTTACACCTCGACGTTTGTGTGTGTAGATCTATGTGTACAAAGGGAACTGACGAATGTTCATTCATAAGTACGTAAGTCTTTCAAGAAGTCCATTATGGGTACAAACTTCAGGAGAGAGAGATGAGAGGAGATACCGCGGAACCAGATAACATTGTGTCCTCCCCTAACACCACCAGGAGTCCCGACCTGCATGATCGTTACACGGATAAGAGCGAGGAGCGACAAAAAAACGTTTATAGTTGCTGAGACAACAATCGGCCTACTTCAGCAGACACCAAATCATTGGTCGTCTAGATCTAGAACGTTATACACAAAAACACTGGTTTCCACGCGGCAACACCGAAGCTCGTACAACATACCCTGAAATTATCTAGAATTAAAGGAGAGTATTGTCCACCGTGTATGCTGGGTAACTTTCGGTGCTGGACCCCGGACTCATTTCACCAGCATTATCACCTTCACTTCATTCAGACGCTAAATAACCTAGATGTTGATACAGCGTCGTAAAATAACCCAATAAAAAATGCACCGTTGTGGCTGAGGGGTTAGCGAGTCTAACTCCGAACCCAGCTGACCCGTGTTCGATTCCCGGTCAGGACGAGTTGCCTGGCTGAGGTTTTTTTTTTTTTTTTGTTTTTTCCCTCAAATCCTATGAATGAATATCAGGTAACTTCATTAGGCGATTGGAACCCCACTCATCTTCGCCACTTCCTTTCCTCCCCCATCATCCTTTCCTCTTCATCCCGTTTCTGGTTTTTCAGATCACTCCCGAAGCTGCTGACTCTCTTGACCGGCCTCCGTGGAATGTAGGTCAGCGATGTTGGATGGCTTCTGCAATGGCACCCGAGGCGGACCTACTCTGGGGAGGAGTTTCGCCTCGGACCGACAGGGGGGGCCTTGGGGAATTTGTCGAAGTAGGAATGGTATATGGATTCTGTCGGCTGTAGGGACCGGTCGTTAAGTGAGTCATGTGGTTAGGGCGGTGCGTGTAGGGGATCTGTGGCATGCAACTCATTCCATATCGAGAGTTAGCGCAATATAGATTTCAAGAGGTCGCAGTGCTGGGCCATCCGTGCCCCCCTCAGTTAAATTTCATTCCAGTTCATTCCAAAGGAGAGTAGTACCTCTGTATAAGGTCCTTACTGATACGTATATCTATTATCAGGCAATAGATCTACATCTTGCTTGAGGATATGTGTCAGAGGAAGAACAACTGTTTGTATACATCTGAAGTCTGATTAGTGTAATATGTTACGAGTCAGCGATGTATGCAGTGGAGGGGAAAGGAATGGCCACACTACACTACCACGTTATCTCCTGGCTTATTTCTCTCATGACTGATGCCTTGATGTTACTTACGAGGTTAAAATCTTTCTTGGGACAGTTGACTAAACAACAACAAAGGAGAGTAAGGTGAAATGGAGTGTTCATGGAATAAATTTCGTATTGTTGAGGAAAACGGGAGAGCTCCGAGAAAAAATTCATCCTGGAATCTTTTTCAAAACGAGTAGGGTCTATAATTCCAATTAGTTTCCGAGATCGAATCCAAGCCCGTGGAATGAAACGTCAGCTTTCTAAGACTGAATAGCCGAAGGAGGTTCCTGAATTGAATTTAATTCAATTTAATTTCGGGAGGGGGGGTGGCATTACGAGCCAGTACTGCGATGTTGAAGACCTATTGTACTAACCCTCAAGCTATAATTTTTCGCTGTAAGAAAAATCCTAATGTAAACAATAGCACGTGACTGAAGTGAGGCTTCATTGGCCGCTGTTTGGCGCCATGGATTGAAGATTCTCAGCACGTGTTCCCGCCAACGAATTAGATACTATAGAGAGGCAGTATACCTCTGATACAGTATGCGCTCCCTGCGGAGGCTGACAGTACTATGGATCGTTCCCTACAAAACATGCGGTCTATAGTACCGCCAGCCTTCGCAAGGAGTGCTTATCAAAGGTATACGCCTCTCAGCTGCCTCTCTATACTAAACTGTGCAATGTACAGATGGACATGTCAGTATATTTAATTACAATAAAATTCTATCTATCTAGCTCGTTGGTTCCCGCCTACTGTTGTACATTCTGTTTCATGTTAAACATTTCCCGTTACTTGTCAAGTAGGCCTAACCTCATTACTGTGCATTCGTTTGCTTAGGAAACATTTACTTTATAATTACTGTAATTAAATTATTTTTAATTCTTATGTCTTCACAATGGACAGTTGCGGATGCAGAAGCCATACTTCAGTACCACGTGCTTACGTGAACAATTACGGGCTGAAGTCACGCCAGCTTGTTACAAGAACAGACTACCTCAGTATTACTGTTGGTATTCATCCACGTTCATAGTACACAACAAAATATAAAAGTAGCTTTTCTCTTACACAGCGTTTTATATATGTTAAATGTTTCATCGTATTTAACAACTAGAATTTGTTTTTTTTTTTTCAAATAATACAAGATTGTGGTTTCCAAATACGAACTATTTTTTCCTGCGTCATGTGAGTGTTTCGACTGGGAGCCAATCACGAGTATGACAGCAACGTGCTTATGTTTACATTAGGATTTTTCTTACAGCGAAAACAGTATAGACGCATTCCCAAACCCACACAATTTAATTACAATAAGGTTCGCTGTGTAACCAGGTTATGAGTAGGCAACCCAAAACGTCCCTAGGCCACCCCTCCTCGTTAGAGCTCTATATAGAGCTCTACTCCTCGTGCGTCGCCAGCTGGAATTCAAGGAATGCTACGGATTGATGATTGAATGGAGATGTTGACGTAATGATGCAATGTCTATATGGGGTAAAATGAGAACTCCGAGAAACCCCCAACTGCGACCTCATCCGCCATAAGAATCACTAAGGATATTTTATATGAAAAATTCCAAGCCACACGTGACAGACCGAAGGTCTGACCACTCAGCCACCGCAGAGATTGGAGGCTTTTTATGGCGATGAAAAAGTTTCAAGAATCGGTATGCCGTTCTTCATCATCTTACATTTTCTCTAGGCTACGGACTGGAAGGTCCGGGGTTCGATCCCAAGTGGTGACAGGATTTTTCTCGTCGCCAAACTTCCAGAATGGCCCCGAGGTTCACTCAGCTTCCTATAAAATTGAGTACCAGGTCTTTCCCGGGGGTAAAAGGCAGTCAGAGCGTGGTGCCGACCACACCACCTCGCGCCCGAGCGCAACTCCGGATCGGCAGGCAAGCGGCTTAGCCGACCAAGTTCATTGCTGTTACTGTTATTTCTTCTTTCTCTCTATTTTTTTCTTGTATTATCTTAATAAGTTTTCCATAGAGCTCTTTGATCCTGTTGATCTATTGTAATTTTTATTATTTTTGTTAATGTTTCTAGGCCTACTTATATTTGTATGTTTTATCTGGTAGGATAAAAGAAAAGGCACTATGCCCTTAATCCTTTCAGGTCAAATAAATAAATTTACCAGCCGACAGTGCCGTTTTATAAAGATACATACAATAATCTCGACAACGTTGTGGTAATTGGACTTTTGAATGATTTTCGTTGAACATTCCCTCGTTTTTCGTGGAAATGTGTCATGTCAAGTTGGGAATGCCACTGACAAGAGAACGTTTAACACTGGAAGGTTGCGTAGGACCTTCAGATTTTGCACACTGATACGTCATATTAGTGTAAGATGTGCCAAAAATTTGCGAAAATAATATGCAAGGTATTAAAAACGATGTTCCGAATATCTATGTGAATCTAATTGTTGCGGAGCCTTTTGAGTTCAGCGTGTGGCAGAGACGAGGGAGAAACAAGGTTGCAACTCAAAGTCTGTAAACGCAGAGTTAAATAGGGTCCATCATTACGAACAAAATATGAACTGATTTCATGCAATTAAACAAACTGATAGTACATTACATTGGTAAGGTATTTAATGATCTCACAAATTAAACTCATCGACACAGGTTTGTCTTTCTTAGAACCTGTCACTATCCCTTCTTTATTTCTCTTATTCTCTCCACCTTTCTGGTTGTCTATACACACTACAGTCTCACTGAACATAAACAGAAGAAAACTATGAATTGTTCATACAGTGATGAAAGCACAAATTCTTATTGCAACATGCACAGCAAATAAAACTCTTGCTGGATCCTGCATGGTATATTTTAATCCGTAATATGTTTAATGGACTCGCTTTTTATGTTCAGAACCAGTGATTTAAACTATTGCCCACAAGAACATAAGCTAGGGATGGTAATACGTTCAGGATAAAATATGTTACATGATAAATTTGTACTAATAAATTATGTTATGACTCCACAATTAATATGTGTTACGTTTTTCATATTATGTCTCTTGTGCACAACGTAAAATAAATTTAATAATTATATAAAAATAAACACTTTCTTTAAAGAATCGAATGTAATTTTCAATACATTAACTATGTGAAGTTACCTTCAAAACTCAAAATTATTTTAAGTACTGTACAACGTAACTTTTCTATTTATTTACTAACTAGGCAAATTGATAACTTGCCTTTATTTGAGGAATTATGCATCGATGTAACACTCTCTCTTTGAAACACAAAAAGAAATAGCTAATAAGCAGGCTTAGAATCCAAGACAATTTAAGAATGAAGTGAAGTTAACAGTGCAACAGAATATAGATGGAGTGAGGTGGCGCGGTGAGATTTGTTTACGTGTGCGTTAGGGTACAATCCGGTTCGTGATCAGAGAGAGGTACAGTAGTCTTCCGTCTCTCCTACGAAAAGAACTCAGGCCATCAGAGTGTATTTTCAATATATAGTGAACATTATGAAAGGTCAGTGGAATAGAGAAAAATTCTCTCCGGCACCGGGATTTGAACCCGGGTTTTCAGCTCTACGTGCTGACGCTCTATCCACTAAGCCACATCGGATTCCCATCCCGATGTCGGATAGAATCCTCTCAGATTGTTTCACCTCTTGGATTCCCTCTAGTGGCCTACCCTCATGCACTGCGTCATAGATGTATGACATTGGGACAATGTCCACATATGTGCAGAGGTGCACTCGTTATGAGTGACTAAGTGGCCGGGATCTGACGGAATAAGCGCCGTCTTAAATCACTAAGGGCCGTATTCATAGATATTCTTAGAGCGGGCTTCCGGTGGATGATCAGCGAACTAACGTTTTTCGTATTCATAAACCAGTGTTAGCGATATATGATATGAATCCTGTACAAGTAACCAGTCGATAGTCTGGGCTAGTTTAGCACGCTCGTAGCGCGGGCTAGCGAAATGTCTATGAATAGCACCCATAGTGATTATTTTTCGCATATCATATATTATTATGATGTACCGAAGTAAATATGATATTTCCGTGCAGATATTCTGCGTCGTCATATGATGAAAGAGGAGAGGATTCTATCCGACATCGGGATGGGAATCCAGTGTGGCTTAGTGGATAGAGCGTCAGCACGTAGAGCTGAAAACCCGGGTTCAAATGCTGGTGCCGGAGAGAATTTCTCTCTGTTCCACTTATCTTTCATCATATGATGACGCAGAATATCTGCACGGAAATATCATATATACTTCGGTACATCATAATAATATATAGTGAACAGTTTTTTCGAACTAGTTGCAAGTATGTACTATATGGTTGTTCATTGTAACGCTTACGACTTCAATGTCGCCGAGGGACATGAAAACTTGTGAGGTATGTATCCTACTTCATTTTCTACCGTCAGTAGATTATACTATTAACTGTAGAATATAACGAAGCACATTGACATCTTGTTTACATTCACAGTACATCTGTCTACTATGTTCAAGGAACTCTATAGTCAAGTTGTGCGTATATTGGTTGCTAAAGTGTCCCGGATCCTAAGCCTGCTAATAAGTAAGCAGTATTTCCAATAGTAACAGGAGATTTTCTTTAATTGATTAACACTTTAATTCAAGTTAGCAATTATTGCTCGTGTATGTGAGAATATAGTGAAAGATTCCATCACGCGAACAATTAAACTAGTATGGTATTCAATTTCTCTCAAATTAAACCTATAACTCTATAGCTACAATACACTGTTGTGTTCGATGTCATATTATTCCGAACTTACCCACCATTGCCTCGCGACACAAGTACTACACAGACCTTGCCTTCTTCCGAGCGACAATATCAGGACTTCCAAACTACTATTAATATTACAAATATTGTTTAACTGTCTTATAGGTCGATAGTGCTGAGAGTATAGTATGCTATATCATACTTCATGATTATGATATAAAATGTATGTGCAGAGACCCGAAGTATAGTATAATATACCTCCATTCATGCTCCAACTGTATCCTGCAGAATTTTTTCAGCATTTTTCCTCATGTCAGTGACTTTTTTTTTGAAGTGCATAATTATATTGAACTTTAAAAATAAAACAACAAAGGTCTCAGAACTCAGAAGAATAAATTTGTCACGCAATAATTGTGACGCAGAGTTGATATGATGCAGGGCACCTCTGATACACGACTAGGATTGCCAACACTCCCGTATTTTCCGGGACATCTCGTATTTTCCGGGACATCTCGTATTTAGCCCTAATTTTTAAGTCACCCGACTCTCATATTTTTCTTCCCTTCGAGCATTTTCTCCCTATTTTTGCATAATGTAAAAATCTATTTTAAACACTTAATTTTTGTGTGATTGAAAGTTATTTATATGATGAATTCTATTGTTACAGATATGCACTGAAATGTGCAATCTTTGTAGAAGCTAATACTTGCCGAAAATAGTTTCAGGGCTCACTAGTTTAAAATCAAACAATGTTAGAGTTACGAATTTATATAAAAAAGAAACTAGTGATTTGTGTTATAAGTAGAGATGAAACAATTCCTTCCATGGACACGAGGTTGCCTACGTTTCAACTATACAGTGTGGGTGTCTCTGAACTCTGCACAGCGGTCAGATGTAAACAAGAGCAAGTTTCAGACATACAAAGTACAGTATACTTCGGTGGAACATAAAAGTACGCACTACCTGTTGGGAACATTTGGAGTGAAATATAACCAATATAAAGTTGTTGCTCTTGGTAGTCCTCTATGGAGTGTACATTCAACTAAAGCCTACATATAGACTATTAAAATGACAAACAGGAGCTCGACACATCTAATCAAATCAGAACTGCGCATAACAATCAACTTAAACTACTCATGTGGGGGATTTTTACAATTTGTTCGAAACTATAACGTGTGAAGAAGTGTCTCAGAATACTCCTAGTTTAAGCCTAAGTTTAGAATAAAGTTGTTTTTAGTGCCGCTAACTGAATTAAATAATTTGTCTATTTTCTATGTGAAATATCGCTTAGTCTCCCGTATTTTCTCAAAAGCAGTTTGCAACCTTACACACGACATCGCGTTGGCAAGAGTCAACATTCCTACCGTTTTAGGGATTCGGAACTACCATCATAATGTTGTATACAGTGTCATGAACTTTGTAAAAATTATCACACCTATAGTCTAATTGGAAGTTTACACTCCTTGGCACAAGTCACTATATACGACAGTACAAGACTAGCGTCTTTGCTTCGGTGCTAGTGCGCTGGTCTTGCATCCTGGTGCCCCATGTTCGATCCCCGGCTATGATGGAATGTTTGTGGACAAATGCACTTTGCATAGGTGTTTTCTCGTTATAATCCATTTTCCCTTTATCAATCCAAGACACTCCACCGTCTTTTCATTCCATCTGTTATCTGCAGTAGTTGTTAAAAATGGGCTGGATTTAAATCTTGGGGGCAATAGGGCTACGGCTTTCCGATTTTCATATAAGAAGTGCTTGGGGCTCCTGGACCTAGTACGCGTCTGGGGGGAGGGGATCTCTGTCAAGCCTGAGGTAGGACGGCCCACCCACCAGCACCTTAGGCTACCTGTCAGACTTGGACAGTAATCGCATATAAGACTTAGAATGGGCCAAAGTTATCCAAGTGCCAGAACCCGTTCTGTTTCCAGCCCTCGAAATACCAAAACGGTACACTGCAAGGGACGCATACACAGTCCAAATGGAAAGAAGATAAATTTTCAATTTTCTGTCGGGAATCGAATGAGAGTCCACCGGATTCGTAGTCACATGAAATACAGAATATGATCCTTGTCAGCCAATATGGGTTGATAGCGATTCCAGCGACAATTAAAGTGGAAACAGGTTTGATTCGCTGTGGATAAATAGAAATTATTTCCTTTCCACATGGACTGAAATTATGTACAGTATTTTGTGTTTCTTTTATGTTGCCTTACTCCTTACACCGTGCTGACTACATACTCAGAGAGCTCCGTTACTTTTGAATATTACGTCAAAGTTACATTAGTGAGAATGAAATGGAACAAAAGCCATGATGATGATGATGATGATGATGATGATGATGAAGATGATGATGATTATGCTTATGATGCCACGACGACGATGATCAGTAGAAATAAAGTTTACTTTTACACTATAAAATTTCTGTATTTGCATAGGCAATGCAGTCATATTCGATATTACAATAAAAGTGGGTTTCTGGACATATACAATTTTCTTACGTTAATAAGTTGTATGCTTTGCAAAGAGTAACAGATAGTTGCAAAATTTCCTCAATACGCGACCTCTCCCACGTCACGTGCTACCAATTACGGGGAACACTGCGGGTCGCTTGGACACCCTACCTACACACTATTGGACTCCAGCATGTTTTTCAGTGACCCACTTTTATGTGACGTTGCTAATAATCGCACAAAAAGAAAAATTAATTTACAAGTCTAGAAATCTCCTTCGAATAGTTCCCCGTCGAAAACATACACAAAATAGCCCTCGTAAAGTGCTTAAAATGTAGTCCAGGTGCACATAGTTTTACGTAGTGCTAGGCGGCAGACAGAAAGCTAGCCATTCTGGCAGCGTTTCTCCATACCACCACCAGAGGCCAGCTTGCGCCGACATGACGTGAATTGCGTCCCCCGTAATATACCTTGTCTAGCTTCATACCTGCGCATTGTACAATCGTTAGCAAGACGCTAGCAGTCTGACGTGATATTCCTTGTGGTGAAGTGATTCACTCGGTGCATGAGCAGTGGACACGTTCTATCTACAGCAACCTGATATCATCAAAGCAACGTGATAAGGTGAGGATTCCATATGTAGGGCTATAGTCCTAGACGAGTTCAAGTTCGAGGAAGACTGGGGTAGCGGTGGAGGGGGGCGACTGGAGACTCCAATGACAGTATAAGCATGTAGCCAAAAATAAAAAAAAAACAAAGCAGGGTCGGTAACCGGGATTGTTTTCCAGGATACAGAAATTATTCACGACGTATTTTACAATATGTAGTTTTAAAACATAGATCGTCTCTCAAAGGTTGCTAATAAATAGCAGCTGAATTTAAAATAGACGTGAGTAATGCACAAAGTGATGAAACATGGGGCAACATGTTTAAGCTGAATGTTGGATGAGGCACAGCTCCACATTGGTGTGCTCATAAACTTAATCTATTAAATTGACAAACAATAAACTTTCAGAAGTCCGTTACTTCAGTATTTAGTTCCGGATAGAGGGTAACGAACGCTGATGGAAGTGTCAATTGCAATGTGTTTACCGATAAGTTGAAATGAATGCACGAGACTGAGTTAACATGGACGACAAACATTCCACTTCCTTGATTAGTGTTTGAGGTCAGGCGACTGGTTCTCTCTCCATTCACACCTTGTTCTGAATGGACACCCGTGCTGATCAGGGGCATGGTCAATCTTGTGTCTTTATTTGTTCTCATAAAGAGAAAACTTTTGACAGCATTTAGTTACGTGACAATCATATTAATCGAAGAGGTTGATTCATAGTTTCATGTTAATAGAATTTCAAGACATACTTTAGATACTGTTTTTAATAAACTTTACAATATATTATTTTATTTTATTAAATTTTATGTGCATTATAAGTCATTTGTTTTTTAAAGAGATTCAAAAGCTAACGCATTTTTCGTTAGTATAGAATCAAGGGAACTGACCACCTGCTTAACTTGAATGTTGGCCTCTGTTGAGTGGCTGTGGATGCCACATGCGTTTTAATGTTGGTATAGCTGCGAACAGCTGAATTCACTCTACCAGCGTTGAAACAGCTGTGGGAAAATATTACGACATTTGAGGTAACTTTAGAGGTGTAATAAATAATTCATTTACTCACTTTATGAGATCCTTCTAGATTTTAATCACAAGCGAATACAACTTCGGTCATACGTATGAAGAATATCGTGAGATTAGATTAAAATAGTTAACTTGCAGTAATTTTTTTAGCATTAATCTTGTGTTTTATATGAAAGAAGCAGCTTGCAGTAATGTGTGTATGCGTTTTTTTGTGTTATATACTCCGTCATTAACGAAACGTTATCCTTTTTTAATTCGTTTAATGATTGTCTGTGATTTTGTAGTGTACTGTTGTATGAAACAGTGTACGCGAGTATTAAAACCGTATTAAAATTTTGGTAACATTTGCTTTGACAAAATCGGTTTGTGAATCCAACGAAACCTGGTTCATTTTCTGGCTACGAAATGGAGAATTATTTGTTTGACTCTATTGTCTTTTGTCCCGAATATGTCTTCTTTATGGCTTCGTGTAATGCTGAACACATGGTGAAGAAGTCTTGCTAGTTATTAATAGTGCATGTAGTTTTCATAATCAAGAAGTAAAGAACGGAAGAACTGTTCTTCATAATGAAAAGATTACTTTTCTCCCTTATTATTATTATTACTATTATTATTATTATTATTATTATTATTATTATTATTTAATTTAGGGTCCACACCTGTGGAGTAACGATTAGAGCATCTGGCCGCGAAACCAGGTGGCCCGGGTTCGATTCCCGGTCGGGGCAAGTTACCTGGTTGAGGTTTTCCCTCAACACAATATGAGCAAATGCTGGGTAACTTTTGGTGCTGCATTCCGGACTCATTTCACCGGGGTTATCACCTTCATCTCATTCAGACGCTAAATAACCTAAGATGTTGATAAAGCGTCGTAAAGTAACCTACTAAAATAAAAAAAAATACCTTAGGTTACGGCTCACGGCACGTTTTCTCTACTAAATGTATTAAGAGCTTCTTGATTTGACTTCGTGGGGTGAGGAATACGTACAAATAACTAAAATTATTGAATCTTCGATCTCGCTACTCACCATAGACGGGACTGACATCTGATTTATGTTGCGTTATTTCATGATGAAATAAAACTGAGAGATAACATAACTTTACAAGTATATATATATATATATATATATATATATATATATATATATATATATATATATATATATACATATATATATATATATATATATATATATATATATTTAAAAATAAATAAGCTATATTTCGTAAGGTTGAAGGTCAGTGACAGGTGAGATTTAGTTTGTTCAGGTTCCTACTGTGCCTTGCAAGTACGATTTTTAGTGTATAGGTATAAAAGGTAAAAGGTAAAGGTATCCCCGTAACATGCCATGAAGGCACTTGGGGGGCATGGAGGTAGAGCCCCATGCTTTCCATGACCTCGGCACTAGAATGAGGTGGTGTGGTCGGCACCACGCTCTGACCGCCTTTTACCCCCGGGAAAGACCCGGTACTCAATTTAATAGGAGGCTGAGTGAACCTCGGGGCCGTTCTGAAAGTTTGGTAACGAGAAAAAATCCTGTCACCACCTGGGATCGAACCCCGGACCTTCCAGTCCGTAGCCAGCTGCTCTACCAACTGAGCTACCCGGCCGCAGTGTATAGGTATACAAATAGATTTACCCTGGACCGAAGAAAGGACTGCTTTCCCACGTAGAGCAACGTAATGTTGGTACAACTGGGTTAAGTGATTTCGTGTGAAAATGTGTGAGAAAATCATCCGCCGGTTGTGTAAAAAACAGAGATATGTTGGGCGGGTTGGGAGAGTTCAGAGTTTTCGCAGTGATCGTATCCTGTCTTCAGCGCAAAGTGCTACAATTTTCAGGGTATTTTAATTACTCAGTACTTTTTCCCTCCAGTACGTTTTGTGTAGCTGGATCGAAGATTCGTACTGAAATTGAGCGGAAAGCAATAATAAACAACTATAAACTTGTCACAGTCCTCGGTCTTAAGTCACTTACCTATCCCCTTAACTAACCCACTATAACGTTGTTATAGTCGCTTGTCTCCTGTCACTTAGCTATCCCCTCATTTAACACACTAACCTAACTTAACCTAACCTAATCTAACCTAACCAAACTTAGCCTAACCTTTGGCACGATTATTAACGGAAATGTACGCCGACGGAGGATAAAATTAAATGCAACACGATCCCCACGATTGGACACTACACTAATGTGTGACGAACACAATAAACAGACAAACTTCAGTCTTTCCCCGTTAAATATATCGCACACTGAAGTATACCCAAGATTATACAACTTAAAGTTCGAAAAAGTAATGAGATAAAATGAAAGTTATTGCTTTCGTCTCAATTTTACTAGTTTGTACATAATCTCAAAGTAAAATTAAGGAGTTCTGAATAAATTTCGTCGCGAAAATGCGCCATCATCTAAACTAAAGTAATTACCCTATATTAATATTATTACTACTATTAGTATTACGATATATTTATGCGGAAAATCACATTGGCATTAAATACAGGAAATTCAGTGATAAATTCAGTGATAAATGTACTCGTAGAACTGTGAACAACATAAAATGTTTATCTATTCAAAATATGTAGTAGAATCAGAATTTTATATGAGGACGATGGTGGTGGTGCTATTTACAAAACGAAGGATTCTATGTTGGTATTAAAAATCTACACAAACTCTCACATTTCATTGTTGTTAAGTCTTAAGATATTCAGGTTGAAGAACCCTTGGCCCAGATAGCTTCTCAGGTAATATACAGTATTAGGAATGCTGTCGTATTTCTTAACATCCTATTCATTGCCTAGCTTTAGTAGGCAAGAGCAAGTGTCCCTATATTATTGAAATTGTGACCATGTGTTTCAATTATAATGATGTAATAATTAAAATGGCATTTAAAATTCGTTATCGAGGACGTCCGAAATGAAACAGGATAAGAAAACTTGTCTTAAGCATTTCGAATTTGGAACGATACCTTTGCACTGTAATCTGAAAAATTAAGTGTACTAATATGTCTAATTGCATATAAGACATATTTTTCATATTGATTGTATGTAAGGATAGATTTGAATGTGCCAGTGAATAGTTGTGCAAGACTCGACATTGCAGTTTCAGCAATAGCAGGCAACGTGTTTAACTATTGCAGTAAATAGGCTACACTGTAAACAAGGCATTAACTAGATTAGATGCTTTCACATTCTTTTCATCGTTATACTTACGTGCCTGAAGTCTTTGTTAATTTTTTTGTTCAAGTATCGGTCTCTGTTAGCTATGCAAATGTTAATTTCGTGAAATAATATGCTTATATTAAAAGTAGACTACATAATTTTGCACTAGCGATAAAAGCGACAGATTGTTGATTAAAAACAAAATTGCTTCTCTTTGCGGATACGTCTGTAACAATAGGGAACATGAAAATATTTTTGTCGCAAATTTTCCCGATAGATGCATCTCAGAGCGACATAAATTATTTGGGCGAAAAAAGAGAGAAAATTATTAAAAATTTTTACTTCATAACTTTTTTAAACGCTTAATGCACCGTTTAAACACCTTTAACTTGTGAATCTAATATCCACTCTTTTTTATAAGCCGAAACTACAATGAAAAAACACACATTCCAAAGGAGATTGGGAGATCAGCCTTTTTCCAAACCCGATCATTGACTCTTGGCAGAGAGGAAAAAGTACTATCTGAAAGGTTGCTTTGTTTGCTAGTGTTAAGGCCAAGGGTGTTGCTATTTTAGGAATTTTGTCAGGATTCAGTTGTAAAGATGGGTCGAACGTAGACAGTTACATTATTTTCATTCCAAAGCTAAATAATTTGCTAGTGGATGTCTTTACGTAGGTATCCAACAAAGTATAAATTTTGTGATGTGTGAGTAGATTAGGAGAAACGAGATACTGTCTAAACATTGTTTAAAAAATAACGATCATGTGCACCTTAAAGAAAAAAGTGTAGCTCCTAAAAAGAAGCATCAGCGAAACCTCTTTTATACTGTAATTATTTTGACACCTAATACGTAATATAGGGCCCTACTGTTATTTTGTTGCGTAAAATTCCCTTTCCAATTTATATGAAATTATTGCTTTAACATTAACTAATTAGTGATAAAACGCGGAATACAACATTATTATTGCATTTTTTTTTTTCGAAATTAATGTGAAATTCTATACTGTCCAATTATAAGCGTATTGTGTTATATCTAAACAATATATTTTTTTTCTAAGATAGTGCGTAAAGTTACATTTTACCCTCTGTTATCAATGTCCAAAGTGAGCTTTTAAAACACTAGTGCGTAAAAAAGTAAGTAATATCTTTAGGCACTACTATTCATTTTACGCACTGCCAAAGAACATGAAATATTCAATGTACAGTTGTCAAAAGAAAAAGTGGCCGCTCTCCTGAAACAAAGTGCCCTTCGGGTATCTTCGCTACAATTCGGAGACAGGCGATGTTACATGTTGTTGGACCACGTTGCCTGATATCTACAGTTATAATTGAAGTATTCTGTGTGTTATTAGATAGCGTAATGGTAGCTTTCCGGCCTCTTATTCGTGAGGTTCTGCGTTCGACTACAACCTCGTGCTTTTTATGTTCTTTTTTGTTCTGTTTTAGAGACAAACTATACATAATGCCTCCTTTCTCTTTTACGATTATTTTAGTAATTAACATCAGGTTCATTAATATATTATGCCATGACTTTATCATTATGATATTGTGGCTGCAAATCGAAAAAAAAAAATGATGTTATTCTCAATAAAAATATCTTTCGTGGCATAAAAAAAACAAATTTACTGGCTTCGACCTTAAAACATTCAAACAATTAAGCGTTCAAAAAACAAAACAAAAAGCCACAATTCAATATTTAGTCTATCTTCCTCTTATCTCGATCATCTTGCAGTCGAGTGGGCATGGAATCGAATAGTCTTTGCAAATAGCGACTGTTCTTAGACACGATATTCCAGGCATTCTGAACATACATAAGTGTTCTACCCATGGACAGGTCTTTCATTGCAAACCCAGCAATCTCCAATCTTTCCTATTTTCTGCCTTCCTCTTAGTCTCTGCATATGATCCACATATCCTAATGTCGTCTATTATTCTTTTCAACCAGAGACCCAACCAATTCCTTTTTCTCTTTCTAATCAGTTTCAGCATCATTCTTTCTTCACTCACTTTTTCAAACACAATTTTATTTCTTATTCTGTCTCTCCACTTCACACTCACCGTTTTTCACCACATCCACATCTCAAATGCTTCAATTCGTTTCTCTTCATTTCGTCGTAATGTCCATGTTCCTTCCCCATACAATGCCACACTCCACACAAAGCACTTCACTAGTCTCTTCCTTAGTTCTTTTTTCAGAGGTCCGCAGAAGATCCTTCTTCTTCTATTAAAAGCTTCCTTTGTTCATGTTTGCAGTTTTCCTTGGGAAGGATAGGCCTAAATGCGGTAACATCCCGTTGCTTTCCGCACACCACTATCTCTTTCGCATCTTATTAGATTCTATGGGGCCCAAGCGTGGAGATGAGGAGAGTGGATTTGACTAATTGGGCCCTCCGGACTACTTCACCGAAAGTCACGGCAAGGGTTAAATATTAGTTCTATCAGGATGTTTGACCCGATCAGAGACCGGGAAATCTCAATTAGCCTTTGCCCCCCGCATCCGGGACTAGCTTCCACGAATCATCAGAAAATCTTAGAGTGTGATTGGGCCAATTTTTCCGAAAATGTTTCTACACTTTTGCCCTCGTAGCTCTGCGGACGAACGTCGGAATTTAGATGTCAACGTCTCAGGTTCAATTCCTCGTTACTCCTTTTCATTTTATTGTAGTTCAAGATAGTATAATGTAATAATACAAAAAGAAAACTAATAGCAGTATTATGCAACTGGATTTTTCCAAACCTAATATTAAATTTATGTTATTTATATCGCTGAAGAACGATTACAATATAAATAACTTGAATATTATTTATACAGTATCACTAAAGAACGATAACAGAATATAAATGATAAATATCGGTTTGTTTAATTAATATAATATATTATATAATACGTATTTAATTATCTAAATAAAATAACCTATTTCACAAAGAAAAATGTTTATTTGTGTTATAATAATTACTTATATAAAATACAGATTATTTATATTGCGAAAGAACAATAACAATATAAATAACTCGAATATTATTTTATAATGCTAATTAAGGAAACAATATAAATGATAACTTGAATATTATTTATATCGCTAAAGAACGATAACAGAATATAAAAAAGTGAATATTATTCATATCGGAATTTCACAGATTTATTACAGATGTATTTAAGAAATTGTGAAGAATAGTAATTAGTAACAGTGTCCTATTTATTCTTCTTTGAGCCAAATTTGTAACTTTTAAAAGTGTGGTTGCTGTGTTGAAGTGTATGTGTTGTAACGGATGCTTGATTTGTTATGTATGGGAGTCAGTTATGGGATGCTTGATGTCGTCACAATGTCGTAATTATAGTTTGATTGTGTTTGTGTGACTATTGTGTATTAATTTATTATGTATGGTACGGAAAGTTGCATATTTGTGTTATAGAAGTGTTACGTATGTGTGTTGTTAATGTTTTTGTAGGTTTCAAATTGATACCTGATATTTGTTTTGCAATCGCAATGCCTAATTTACGGATTGTTTATGTTTTGTTTACATCGCGTAAGCTAATTTAATTTTCTTTTCTATTTCTCTTTATGCTTATCTTTTTTTGTGTATAAAACTATAGCCCTAACATACATATGTAAAATAGGGCTAACCCCATTATAGATACAATAATCATTATTATTATTATTATTATTATTATTATTATTCATATCGTTATAAAACGATAACGGAATACAAATGATGACTTGAATTTTATTCATATCTCTAAAGAACGATAACAAAATATAAAAAAACGTTATATCCACAAAGAACGATAACTGAATATAAATGATAATTTGAATGTCATTTACATCGCTAAAGAACGATTAAAAAATAAAATGAAACTTGAAGAAGGCCCGAACCCACAACCTTTGAATCATTAAATAAGCACTCTACCGCTGGTCTACGAGGTGCAGATATGGAACACTTTCATAGTTCCGAAACTGCTTGTACAGGGACATCACTTTATTTTTACCAACATTTTTAACATTAACCTCGCTATACTCGGAAACACTGTTACCCCCTTCCATTACAGGAGTTTGGTGTTACTAGTGCAATATGTATACAAATCATTTTACTAGCTATAGGAGGAGAGAAAAGTAGTGTATCCATTTATGTTACAGGGAAATACGATATTAGGATTTTCAGTTTGATCATTACTTTTACGGTATTTTATCAAAATACAGTAGAGTAGTAACATTTTTTTTTCACAAACTCAACTCTTCAGGAGGTTTCATTCATTATATAATGGCATATTACCGTACTTTCGGTAACTCTAATCTTCACTTCAAAGTTATTCAGTCATGCTACAAACCGTACCTGTGCGAAATAAGCAGGCCGGGTATTTATACGGAGATCGCGAAAATCACGACATAATAGATATACAATAGATTTTTACTAATCCTTACGAATTAAGTGATTCTGATTAATAATATGCTGATAAAACAATCGTGAAATGAAGTTCTAATAGCGAAATATGGACACATTCGCCAATTATTATAGTGTCGTTTTATAGCGAATTTCATATTCTGAGTTCTTTTTCGGACATTTTTTATTTGAATTTGTTGCACATTCAAGTAGGCTACATTACATGGTATTCCAGGTGTTCTCATTACATTAGTGAACTCAAAAGACGGAGAATTCAACATTTCACTAATAATTTGAAAGTATTAATCTGAGTGCTACAGGTTTTTTTTTTTTCGTTTTTAATGAATATGTGTTAAATACAGTCTCAATCCAACAAATATTGTCTATTGGCCATACCGCACCTTTATCAGAATCCAATGAACCTTTAATGTTACTTGGGAAGTAATATTCATACTGAGTTAATATTCCAATTTCAAAAAATTGTATTTTCCAAAATTTCCATTAATATCCAACAAAAGTACAAATCAATCTCCAACAATCTCCGCCGACACCAATATTAAAAACACAAATGATAAAAATAATCTCCATAAATACCTGCCCCTGAAAATAAGCTTCAATAATAGAGACGCTTTATTCTATGGAAAACGCAACCATATTTCTGAAACACACTATACTCTGTACTGTTTACTTCACTGCTAGCAGACTTCGAATGCAACAGCGGCCGTAAGTTTGCGTGGCTGACGGGAGCAAGAACATTACTGCAAGGACTGGGAGTCAAGTACATTCAGAAACGCAGGTACAATAAAAATGCAAGTAAAAATAAAGTGATGTCCCTGTACAAGCACATGCATCGTGTAACATCGCCGCGACCCGAAGTGGACTTTGAAAATATTCGCTGTTCACGAGTGCGATCACTTTTTTTTTTTTTTGACAACTGTACAAACTTCATTCAGTAAGAAATTAATGCATTAACTCAATCTTTCATTACTTAAATATTAAACGTAACACAAATAAGTAATACATTTAACATTCATATCTACATTTTATCCCTTATTATTCTTAAGTTTCATGTAGTACTCATCATAATGAGATTCGTCATTCAACTGTTTCTAACAGCTTTGTTAATTGTATGGCCGGTTTAGACGGCCATGAAATCATGAACATGAATAAAGCAGGCTGACATTTCATGCATAGTTTTTATTTGTGTGAGAATTATGAACTAATGTATGTTGGTAAACAGTACGAAGATTAGTTGAAACCTCATCATAAGTGGAACCAATAAGGAGTCCTTCATGAGACAATTAAGCCAGGAGCTAATGGGATAGGGTCGCCAGTTCTTTTCCCCCTCCGTTACATACTTCGCTGACTAGTAACATTTTTTATTTTATTTTAGTAGGTTGTTTTACGACGCTTTAACATATCTTAGATTATTTAGCATCTGAATGAGATGAAGGTGATAATGCGCGTGAAATGAGTCCGGGGTCCAACACCGAAAGTTACCCAGCATTTGCTCATGTTGGGTTGAGGGGAAAACCCCGGAAAAACCTCAACCAGGTAACTTTCCCCAACCGGCAATCGAACCCGGGCCACCTGGTTTCGCGGCCAGACGTGCTAACCGTTACTCCACAGATGTGGACACTAGTAACATACTGTATTTCACTAACCAGACATGCGATGTATGCAGCAATTGCTCTTTCTCTGATACATATCAAGTGAGATGTACCGTCAGCCAGAACCTCAATCAGAAGTATATGAACTAATAAAGGGACATAAGTTTCGAAGTTTCTTGATCATATGTGTCAGCATGGAGCAAAGCATGGATTTCAACATAGCCGAAGTGAACACTGAGATGAAGACGTGAGTCCCAATGTAAGGGTGATAATTCAATTATGAAAATGGAATCCGACTTCTTTAGGTTACCAATTAAACGACGCACATGCACATGCTCTCCATCCGAGTTGTTACGTCGCATCTCGGTTTCTTCCTCCCGTTACTGCTCGCTCCTCTGTAAAGGCTTGTGATTGGACTTCTTACAAGCAAACATTATCATGGAGACAGATGAAAAAAGTTAATGGTTTTTTCTTCCGCCGTGTTAATAATGTCACAAAAAGTGCATGTACAGGGACATCATTTTATTTTTACTAACATTTTTTATATTAACCTGGCTATACCTTTGGATTAATGGTTCAGAGCCGGAAACACCGTTTGCTACCCCCTTCCACGATTAAAGTTCGATGATTCTGGCGTAAAATACAAACAAATAACTTTACTAAGTATAGGAGGGAAGAAAAGTTGTTCATCCATTTACGTAAACTAGGAGATATCGTAATTTTGAGTTTGATAAATTTAATTAGATTCTTGTTTAATCAAAATACAGTACAGTATTAACAATAAGTGTTTTTATTCACGAACTCAGTTATCCATGCGAACGTATTCGTTATGCAGTGTATATTATACTATCTACAGTACATTAGCGTACAATATAGAGAATGAAATTAAATTGAAAAATAATCATAATATGGATATTTAAACACTTTTTTTTTAATGGTGGCCGTTCATTTAGATACAGGCTTCAGTTCTTTTGTGCATATTATCGCACTATAGAATATTGCATCTAATTCCAATTATCAGTTTCGTCCTTCGCACTAGTAATTCATGTTGAAATAATTCTATACCTATTATATAAAAAAGTACCTTACGTACTGTAAATTCAATCTTCACCTCTGTCCTACCCACACAGATAACATTACTCAGATATGCTATCTACTGTCCGTCCAAGTGGTTATGTCGCAGGATCGTAGAAAGGGGGGAAATCACGTGCCAGTTAATTACTTTTATTTAAGTTATTTTAAACAGTTGCAGGTGAGGGAAATCAGAATGCGACGTAGGCAAACGGACGACAGTACCTGTGCGAAAATATGATTCAATATTGAAAGCTCTTTCGTCACTGGAAAACGCGAACATATTTCTGGAACGCACTATACTCACTAACTCAATACTGTTTGTGTTTACTACGACCTTAAGGCGACTTTGACTATATACGCTTGTTTCTGTGAGGAGAACAGTTGGACGTTTACTAGTAGAGGGGGTGGAAGTGAAGCACATTAAAAAACTCAGGTACAATAAAAATTGAAGTAAAAATAAAATGATGTCCGTGTACAAATTTTGGCCACTCAAGCGCAATTACGAAGGCCGTAAAAAATAAGTTTCCCTGGGTTCGTTTACAATTTCATTCGACAAATTAATTGGAACAGATAAAATTGTTGATCTATTTTTTCAACATATTCCCCAATGGAATTGAGACATTTGTCATATCATGGTATTCGACAGAGAACTGCAGACGGCTGTCACACACTGGTTCAGATCCCAGACGGCAGACTTCTACAACACAGGGATACAAAAGTTGATTCCACGGTATGACAAATGTCTTAATTCTGATAGGGAATATGTTGAAATATAGCTCAACAATTGCTGTATCTCTTTCAATAAAACTTTTTATGAAATTGTGTTTTATATATACGTATATACATACACAAATTTGTGGGCTAAAGAACATGGAGTATCAAGTGGAAAAACGAACAATTCCGAGTTTAATAGAGGAGCAAAGGCAGTGGATTCGGCTCGAAACTTTTGTGCCGTGTACGGGGATAATGTCATTGTAGAAATCAGTGCAAGAAAATGATTTTGTCATTTCTTTACACAAGACCCCATACAAAAGTTGGTGCATTCCCATATGATATCATGAATCTGGTGAAATAAAGAAGGCGTGTACTACGAATTGCTTCCCAGGAATATAACCGTAACTGGTGACATTTATTGCCAAAAAAAAAAAACTCAGACGCCTAATGGCTACAATTGAAGTAAAACGACCAGGAAAACTGCATTAAGTACTGCTGTAACACTATAATGCACGTCTGTACTCCGCTGACATGATGAAAGCTATCTAGGAGCTTGGTTTGGAGGGGAGTCCACAACCCTCATATTCTCCCTATCTTGCTCCATCAGTTTTTCACATTTTCCTTTCTCTCTTTAATAATCTTCAAGGGGACTTATTTTACAACCAAAATGCTTTACATTTTTGTCTTGACGAGTTCTTTAACTCCAAACCAGCAGAATTTTTTTCAGACGGGGAAACTAAAACTACCCCAGCGTTGGCAGAATCATAGACAATGTAGGAAAATTGTATATTACTTATTAATTTCTGTTTCACATTCATCTCAAATGAAAGCTTTTGTTACAAAGAAGAAAACGCTGTGAACTTTTGCGTCAACCCAATACATACAGAGAATGTGAGGAGTGATAGACTAAAGGGAAAAAATAGATTATTATACATTTGTCCGTTTCCATATTTCTCACATCTGCTATTCGTTAGGGGAAACTCCATTATACTGGTGACAGACTACAGTCACTAATCGCGATTATCGACCTAATCATGATCGTGTTTGTAGTGTGTCACCGTTCTGATCGCGATCAGGAGCTAAATCCTGTTTCCAGAACTAGATAATCGCGCTGAGGCACGGCCCAGTGGACGAAAGTAACATTTTAGTAATCTTTGGTTTCGAATCACCTTTATTTATATTATTTAGGAAGTCGTGATAGCTTCTGCTATGGAATTTTGTTACCCCTTCCATTGTATTATATGAAATAGAAACGAAAATGAATGGCTAGAAAATGATTTTGGCTACTATTAGTGGAGAAATTTAATGCAGATGTGAGAAAAGTAAAAAGAAATATATTAACAAATGACAGACGAATTATTCATATTAGAGAGAGAAAGAGAGAGAGAGAGCAATAGAAGGCTGCTGAAAGATGTTTCATTTCAATAAATAATGGATTACAAACTGGAACTGGTTTCTTTTTCAGATTTTCAAATTTCAGTCTCCATTACGACGCTATCGTTGAGGTTAAGGTTGATTTTAAAAATATGTTTTATTACAAAATAATATAAATTTTTGGCATGATACAAATTTTATAGGTTATAAAATCTCTTTTCAAAATAATATAAATAGTAATGATATAAATTTTATCAGTTTACATTATAAATCATATAACAATTTTAACAAATAAATTCCCATATCAAGCTGCAAGAAACAAAAAAAAAAACCAATGAACAAACATCAAAAGAAAGTACAGGGACATCATTTTATTTTTACTTCAATTTTTATTGTACCTGAGTTTTTGAATGTACTTCACTCTCACCCCTTCTACTAAGAAAGTTCCAACTCCACAGAGAGCCAAGACCGCAGGTAGTAAGCAGTACTGAGTTACTGAGTATAGTACGTTCCAGAAATATGTTCGCATTTTCCAGTGACGAAAGAGCTTTCAATATTGAATCATATTTTCGCACAGGTACTGTCCGTTTGCCTACGTCGCATCCCGATTTCCCCCACCTGCTTCTGCTCGCCCCTCTGTAATAGCTGGGCTGTCTTAGCTCTTTTCTGAAAACATTTACCTTAGGAATTGGAAGTTTACGTAATATTATACAGCTGTTTAATTTAACTTAAATAAAAGGGCCTCGTTAAGTAATTAACTGTCACATGATTTCCTCCCTTTCTACAATCCTGCGGCATAACCACTTGGATGGACAGTAGATAGCATGTCTGAGTAATTTTATATTTTCGGGTCGGGCAGAAGTGAAGATTGAATTTACAGTATGTAGAGTAGGTACAGAATTATTTCAACATGAGTTACTAGTACGAAGGACGAAACTGGCAATTGGAATTAGATGCAATAGTCTATAGTGCAATAATATGCACAAAAGAACTGAAGCCTGTATCGAAATGAACGGCCACCATTTTCAAAATTGTGTTTAAATATTCATATTATGATTATTTTTCAATTTAACTTCTTTCTCTATATTGTACGCTAATGTGCTGTAGACAGTATAATATACACTGCATAATGAATACGTTCGCATGGATAACTCACTTCGTGAGTAAAAACACTTATTCTTAATACAGTACTGTACTTTGATTAAAGAAAAACCTAATGAAAATTATCAAACTCAAAATCGCGATATTTCCTAGTTTACGTAAATGGATGAACTACTTTTCTTCCTTCCTATACCTAGTAGAGTGATTTGTGTTTTACGCCAGTATCATCGAACTCCAGTCTTGGAGGGGGGAGCAAGCGGTGTTTCCGGTTGTCTAAAGGTATAGACAGGTTAATATTAAAAATGTTAGTAAAAATAATATGATGTCCCTGTATAAACTTTAGATGTTGTCCAGGAGGGAAACAAACATTTACGTATGTACATAGAGAAAATTGTTTCATCTATGGTAAGTCACCTGTTGACCAGAAAGGACCAAGCATGACCTAGTGTGTCACCATATTTTCGGTAATCGCGATCGGAGCTAATCGCGATAATGCTAATCGCGATTAGCGATTGTAGTCTGTCACCAGTACTACAGAGCTACTTCTAGATTACTAGAAAGTATACCTTTGCCAGAGGGTGGGGTAGAGTCTATCTTAACGTAAAACAGCAGCTAGAAGCACAGCAGAGAGCGAGAGAAAGAGAACAGTCTTTAAAATATGCGAGTATGCTACTTGAACTGAATATATGCATGTTAAGGAAATTAAATTGCAAACAAAGACATTGGATGAATAAAAATACATTAGTTTTGTTTCAAATAGCATCCTCTGTCAGCATTTAACGTAAAAGACACTCAGTATCCTGACACAATCGCTCTCTTTTTCTTATGTAAAAAATAAGTTTTTTCCAGTCAATTTATGTTCATGGAAGCGGCAACATGACAGCGACAAAGATGTTATAGGTTGTTGCTGAAATTATACAGACATGAGTGATGTGTCTGCATAAGAAATTTATATTCAATGCAAGCAGCAAGGGTGACATTCACGTGGACATCGAAACACTGAAGTTCGCTTTGATTTATGTATGATATGTGCTTTATAGGTTATATAAGGATGCTAGAAGGAATATCAAACCAGCAGATGTAGAGAGTGTGTCCGGCTGAGACTTAGAAAAACCCTGGCTTTGTAAAAAATGGAATGGTCTAAAATACGTTTAACCTCGACACTAATCGGAGGGCATTGATCAAATTTGAACTATGTAGAAATGTTTAAATTTAGGTACATTAAGGCTGAGGTCACGGTCAGGATCTGCAACGACCAAATATCCTTTTCCTGTTGTTAAATGTACACGTGCATATGACAGCAGGAAACAATACTTCGACAATTTGAAGCTTGACCTTGAACTGGGCGTGAGTGTACCCACAATGCAAGCTTCCTCGATGCTCTTTCTTCGAAGTGCCATTTGGACGAGATATTTATAGGTGTGCCCTCACTGCTTTGAGGTAAATTTCCGTCTCTCCAGTAGTATTTTGTATAGGGTTAATATATATATGGTTGTACAATTTCAAGGAAGATTCTAGTCTCACAGTAACTGTGGAAGTAACAGAGAAATGTTCTCTTGCCGTCATAGAAAATGAAGCGGTTTCTGTGCTTTCCATTCTTTCGGAAGTACGAGAATTCAGAACTGAGAGTATGGTATGATTTTAATAATAATAAATTTAGTATGACTTCCTTTAAAAGAAAAGTAAGTCTAGGAGGAATGTACTGTATCATAGATTTACGTAAAGAAGATAGTCCTCATATTCAATTAAAGACTTGAAGTAAATTACCGTCTGACTGCCATTTTGGTAAAAATTGTTTTTTTGTTACTAGAATAAAAGTGTATGTATCTAGCCCTATAATATGACAAAAAATCGGGATTGCCAGATTATGTTGAGTACTAACCTAAAGTCTACTTAACTGTAATTCGAGGGGTTGTTATATCTTGAAATACAGGGTGATTCACGAGGATTTACCGTCATTTACGGAGCTTATTTCCGAAGACATTCTGAGCGAAAGAAAGTCATATAAACATTTGTCCTAATCTCAATATTTACAGAGTTACATTAATTTGAAATTTTTCGTAAAACACCATTATTCTTTGGCTTTAAGGGTAAAAGAATATTATAGATAAAGAATGAACTGTTCAGGAGTATTATTCCTTTAATTAGCTACTATTCTGAATCTAAAAATGTGTTGTGAATTTCATAGTTCCTTACTACAGAATTTTTTTTTTTTTCGATTTTTAACTACAAAATTACATTTTTCTTACGCGTTTATCACAACGAAGGTTACAAATCACGCCACTCTTGTAAATTCTTCAAGACTGTACAGTAGTGGCAAAACAACCGGACCGACTCTTGTAGCTGATTTCAGAGCCTTGTTCACTCCAGAGCACAATAGACTGGTAACTAAGACTTTCGTGGTTCGAATCCTGCTTGGGAAGGAAACTTTTTTTTTGTTCCTTATTCAAATTTATTCCCAATACTTTTCGATTGCTGGTAAAATTCGTGTTCTGGGAATAATAAGTTAATTAAGTAGTAAAATATCGCTGCAATCGAAAAGTATTGGGAATAAATTTGAATAAGGAACAAGAAAAAAGTTTCCTTCCCAGGCAGAATTCGAACCACGAAGGTCTTAGTTACCAGTCTATCGTGCTCTGGAGTGAACAAGGCTCTGAAATCAGCTACAAGGGTCGGTCCAGTATTTTTTGCTACTACTGTACATTAGGATGCATAATGAAATTGTAAAGAGTCAAGTTCCTAAAGTCATATGAGTTGTAAAAATTTTTGTGATAAGTGCGTAAGAATAATGTAATTTTCAGTTAAAAATTGAAAAACAAAATCTGTACAAAGCAATTAACAACGCTTTTCAGCTTCAGAACACTTGCCAGTTAAAGGAATGATAGGCCTACATCTGAATGGTTCAATCTCAATTTGTGATATTCTTCTATTCTTAAAACTAAAGAAAAATAGTATTTTACTAACAGCTTCAAATTAGTGTAACTCTGAAAATATTGAGATTAGGACACATGTTATATGACATTTTTCTGCTCAGAATGTCTTCGGAAATAAGCTCCGTAATTGACAGCAAATCCTCGTGAATCACTATGAATATAGGCCTACCCAATATTTAGGGATGAGTTGCATCGTATATGAGATTTTTTTGGCTTTCACAGTGATTGCGATTGGAATTAGACTTTTGGGTAATCCGCCGTATCCTTGAACTTGACATTTTCAAAGTTTCGAAACTACGTCAGTCGTCCGGATTAGCCTGGTGTAACGACCCCAGCAGAGTAGGCGACTTCTCTGATCTTTCCCTGATGATGGGAACTGTATGTAGTTCCGAAACGTTGGAAATGTCAAGTTCTAGGACGCGGCGGATTATCCAAAAGTCTAATTACAAAGTTGTATCGTATTATATTTTTGGGATTTGGAATTGGCTTCAATGAAGTGGTGATAATCCTATAAAACTGTTCTGTCATTAATAGGGACCGTATTTTGTCCCAGGGCGTACGGGAATAAGGTTAGCTGTTCATTGACTATATTGACGCAACGTCATATTTGACGCGTATCGCAGCATTTTGTTTGTGCTGAAGTTGACGTTCTATTCATGATCCAAAACTAGACGTCATAAGCTGTTTAAAATCCATTACAGTGATAAAGACTGATATACTACGATGATGTTTTCTACAATTTAAATTATTTTTTTCATTAATTAATTGATTTATTTTTACTGGCAGAGTTAAGATCATAAGGTGTTTTCTTCCACTTAACCAATATAAAAAATCATAGAAAATATAAATAATTGCAACAAAAAACAGTTTAATAATAATAATGATGATGATAATAATAATAATAATAATAATAATAATAATAATAATAATAGGAAAACGTAGAATTTTTACTTACATGTAATTTCAAGCGTTAAACAATTACAATTTAATGTTAAATAAGACAATTTGTATCAAAGGAATGATACTTCATAATGAAGGACAAGTGATATATTAAAAATAAAAATTACGTTCTACAAATAAAATATACTTGAAGAAAGATCATATTCTAGAGACGAAAAGCATTCTCTTTGATAATCGGCTTTTGAAAGTAGCTATTGTCTGAAGCTCTGTATACACTGTTTACAAAATAAGTATGCTATAGTATTATGAAATAAAATATATTTAATTACAATACAAAATACTGTACATATTCGTAATAGTGTAAATAATGTTTGATCATTGTAGGCCTACATTTTTGTCATAATGTAAATAGTAAGAGAAGCGTATATTCTAGTGTACATAGTGTAAATAATATAAATTATAAATATTAGTGAAATTGCTAAAGTGGTCTATAGTTTGTTCTGCCCAATTTGACCGATGACTATGAATTTTAGATGGTAATTAAAACTTTAGTATATTTTTTTTATTTTATTGGGTTATTTTACGACGCTTTATCAACATCTAGGTTATTTAGCATCTGAATGATATGAAGGTGATAATGCCGGTGAAATGAGTCCGGAGTCCAGCACCGAAAGTTACCCAGCATTTTCTCGTATTGGGTTGAGGGAAAACCCCGGAAAAACCTCAACCAGGTAACTTGCCCCGACCGGGATCCGAACCCGGGCCACCTGGTTTCGCAGCCAGACGTGCTGACCGTTACTCCACAGGTGTGGACAACTTTAGTATAGGCATGGGCATAACGGAGGGGAGGTAATATGATCCAGTTCACTCCTTTCACAACATTTCCGACGTGTTTACATCACATGAACTTGGCTTTTCTTTCCCTTAGGAATCTACAAAATTATTGCGGCATGCCATTACATTAAACATTTCAAATCAAGTGAAGTACGTAATATAGGCATTCATATGATCACTATGGCGTAACACTCCTTATAAAGAATCGCTTATGAGCTCTTGAGCGACTATATTGTTTGGTCAGGACGAGTCTGTCTATATTAAGATGAATACAATTACTATATAAACGTAAAGCAGTTACGAGATGGTAGACTGTTAGACGTGTACGCGCAATACTTTTCATCAGGGTCACTAAATAAATGTTCTCAGATATAGGCTACTGCACGTGGATTCAAAGATTACCAACTTCTTGGCTGCGAAATTACGTAAATTAAGAGACTTGCCATTAGGTAATAATTAATACAATTCCTTGGTGGTTTAAACTGGCATTTGAAAAAGGGCGTTGTTCTCTGTTTCTCAGCTGTTTGAAATGCGATAAATTGATTGGACTGCATTTGCAATTAGTAGTGATTGTGGGTTGCCTTTTCTATTAACAAATTTTTCTTTATACATCTTGATTACACAACTTTTAACACTAAGATATCACTTCGGAATATGTATTACATGTCTTTCTCGTGTTAAATTCTGTCGTACCTGGTTAACATGTTTTGTCCTGTTATGGGCCTTCTTCAGAACTGCTTGTTGTTGGTCTTGGCGCCTTTTGTTTTGTTTCCTGTGGGGGGTGTTTGTGTAGTGTAATGTGGAGTCAAAGAGCGTGTGTTCTGAAATTGAGTTGTGTGTTGAGAATTTCATTTGGATGTGTTTTTGTGTGTCTGTATATTTCGTATTGTTCTAGTGTGTTTAGTTTCTGGCTTTTTGGTTGGAAAGCAATGAAAGAATTTTAGTTTTGTTCTTTAAATGTGGAGAAATTTGATCTGAAGAAATGTTACATTTCAAAATTTATTTTCAGAACAAAAAGTTACATTTGTTTGGATTAAATTTCCGCACATTTAAAGGACAAAACTAAAATTTGTTCAATCATTTATTATGATGCACGAAATATGTAGAAGAGTTATATGAGACAGGAAATCGTCCAGATGACTTGGCTATAGAAGACGAAAAAGAATTTCATATTTTAAGGGAAGAAGTTGAACTAGATCGTAGGGAAATGAAGAATGAGAAAGCAATAGGAGTGGATGGAATTCCCATTGAATTAGTGAAATGCTTGGGTGAAAACAAGAGAGGAATTCTGTAATTATGCAACGAAATATATCAGAAAGGCGATCGGACTGAAGATATTATGGAGACAGTGTTGCTTCCAAAACCGAAGAAAATTTCAGTAAATGTGAAGAGTTCAGGACTATCAGCCTAATACCACTCGACGTTTATGTTCTAAGATGAAGGAACAGTTGGAAAAAAAATGTTATGTTTTATTTAACGACGCTCGCAACTGCCGAGGATATATCAGAGTCGCAGGTGTGCCGGAATTTTTGTCCCGCAGGAGTTCTTTTACATGCCAGTAAATGTACTGACATGAGCCTGTCCCAATTAAACACAGTTAAATGCCATCGACCTGGCCCGGGATCGAACCTCGGGCATAGAAGGCCAGCGCTATACCAACTCTCCAACCAGGGCGACGAACAGTTGGAAGAAGAGCAGTTTGGCTTCAGGAAGGGAAAAGATACGAGAGATGCAATTGAAATGCTACGAACAATCGGCGAAAGATACCTAGAGAAGAATAAAGAAGTGTATATTGTATTTGTGGATTTAGAAAAGGCATTTGACACAGTGGACTGGAATAAACTGATGGGGAACCTAAAGAAAATTGGCGTGGATTAGAAATAGAGAAAATTGGCGTGGATTAGAAATAGAGGATGCTGTTCAGTAACCTTTATACGAAACAAAAAGTTAAAGTCAGGAGAAGAAATGCCAGAAGGAAGCGAAATAGGGAGAGGAGTTCGTCAAGGTTGCCCTTTATCACCTATCCTGTTCAACCTTTACTTGTAGGATTTAGTGGTAAACTATTTTCAGAACATGAGAGGAGTAATAGTAGGAGGCAGAAGAATAAAGTGCATAAGATTTGCTGATGATATGGCGTTGTTAGCAGAAGAGGATATGATAACAAGGGATATGCTACTGAAGCTAAATGATAGCTGTGAACGTATGGAATGAAGATAAATGCCGAGACTATGGTCACAGGAAGTAAAGTAAAGAAGGTAAACTTGCGAATTCTAAATGAGGCAGTAGAGCAAGTGGACTTGGTATGTACTATAAGCAGTAACATGAGCTGCTGCCAAATAGTGAAAAGGAGGATAGCAACGGCAAAGGAAGCTTTTAACAGGAAAAGAAGCTTCTTTTGCGGACCTCTGGAAAAAGAAATAAGGAAGAGACTAGTGAAGTGCTTTATGTGGAGTGTAGCATTGTATGAGGCAGAAACATGGACATTACGACGAAGTGAAGAGGTGACTAGAAGCATTTGAAATGCGGATATGGAGAAGGATGGAGCGTGTGAAATGGACAGACAGAATAAGAAAAGTAACTGTTGGAAAGAGTGGGTGAAGAAAGAATGATGGCGAAACTGATCAGGAAGAGAAAAAGGAATTGATTGGATCACTGGTTGGAAAGAAACTGGCATCTGAAGTATGCACTGAAAGGAATGACGAACGGGAGGAGAGTTCGGGGGCAGAAGAGAATATCATATGATAGACGACATTAAGATATAGAATCATATGCGGAGACTAAGAGAGAGGCAGGAAATAGAAGACTGGAGAATGCTGGGTTTGTAGTAAAAGACCTGCCTTTGGGGAGAACACTATGTATGAATGAATGAATCATGGTACAGTGCTCTCCTAAATTGACTGAGCGTATTGAGAATTCAATCAATGGTTTTCCCAAAACACGCAATGAAATGTTTCATGTAAAATAATTTTTATCTGGAAAAGGAAGCAAAAACGAGCGAAATTGTATTAAACGTCCTATCTGAAATATCTCTAAGAATAACTCCCTGAAATTAATGACATTACTTACTCTTCATCCTATATATTCTACGCTTATTAATGTTTCAATTGCTTACATGCCTTACGAGTGACGGAGACGGGAACCGAACACTTTATTGCCCATAAAGTCTCCGAACAATGGCCTTTGTATTCGGGTTTGCGGCGGACAAGCTTTGCCGGGATTTGTGCACGTTATGGACCGTCTGACGGTTGTTCTGTTCCAAATTTTCCTGCCTGTATTGATGTATTCGTTTTTGAGCTATAAAACCGTCATATAATATCCGTGTGACGACTGGAACGAAGTAGCAGCCACGTATTTATTTACTGTAATTTTAAATTAAGAGAAAAATTTAATTTGTATCGTTATAATTGTACACTTAATGACTCAGTTAAATATCGTAGACTAATGATCTCTAGCGAGTTAATGGAATTATCATTTATTCACTGACCGAAAGAGATTCGGATAGAAATGATTTTGCCTGTCCCGAGGTAATCCAGGAGTTTCTTGGATAAGCAGAGGAAGTTCGATGTAATTCCCATGATGACCGCCTCTGGATATCAAGCTCCGGATTTCGAAACTCTAAGCCAAGGTAGCCTACAACGTTAGTTTAACGATCAGACTATTTTCTACGCAAGTCACTCGCCTCCACTTAACTGCATGTCAGAGAAATTACAAATGCAAAATTGACAGGGAATTTTTTAGTCCTATTCATTACGTAAATATGTATTGAGTTATGTTTGTTATTATTTTATTAATTTTATATTATATTTAATTTTAATGAGGTGATTATGTGTGTGACATTGGAAGAATAAAGTGCATAAAATCTGCTGATGATATGGCGTTGTTAGCAGAATAGGAGATGATATTAAATTAGGCTATATGATACTGGAGCTAAATGACAGCTGTGAGCTATATGGGATGAAGATAAATGCAAACAAGATAAAAACTAGTATTATCAGAAGAAAAACAAAGAAGGTAAACGTGCGAATTCGAAATGAGGCAGTAGAACCAGTGGACAGCTTCAAATACTCGGGGTGTACTAAAAGCAGTAACCTGCGCTAATATCAGGAAGTCAAAAGGAGAATTGCAATGATAAAGGAGGGTTTTAGTTGAAAAAGGACCATTTTCTGCGGTCCTCTGAAAAAAAACTAAGGAAGAGATAGTGAAGTGCTTTGAGTGGAGTGTGTCAATTTATAGGGTAGAAACATGGACATTACGAAGAAATGCAGAGATGCGACTGAAAGCATTTGAAATGTAGATATTGAGAAGGATGAAGTGTGTGAAATGGACAGACAGAATAAGAAATAATGGTCTGTTACAAAGAGTGGACAAAAAATGCTGCTGAAACTGATATGGAATAGAGAAATGAATTTGTTGGGCCACTGGCTGAGAAGAAACTGCTTACTGAAGGATGCAATAGAAGGAATGGTGAACGGGAGAAATTTCGGGGCAGAAGAAGGTGATGATAGACGACATTAAGATTCATGAATCATATGTGGAGAGGAAAAAGAAGACGGAAAATAGGAGAGATTGGAGAATGCTTGGTTTGGAGTGAAAGACCTGCTCTTGGGCAGAAAACTATGAATGAATGAATGAATAATGAATGAATGAATGTGGTAGATTATGTATTGATAGTACGTTTATAATACACCACACAGACACGTATGTGTGTACACGGTTTGGAAGTGATTTAACTGTGCATATTGAAGGAGAATATAGAATATATTAACACAAATAAAAAAGCTATTACGCGTTTTCAAGTTAAGTGCTTGGTTTTAATTAGGAAGTTAGGTTAACCTGCGATGCGCTATTGCCGAACTAAGCAAAATTTCTGCCAATGAATAGACACACGCTCTCGGTCTGAACAGTACAATTCCCTACCTTGGGTCACTGCAGTTGGGTTGTCAGAATTCCTATGACAGGATATAAGGTACATGTTAATTTTTCACTTAATTTGCAAGAAAACTGTCTATTTTATTAAAAACTGCAAAGGGATAAATCATTCTTATCAGTTTTACTATTGATAGTATAAAAAAATAGAATTGTATGGATAGTGCTTACGGAGTCAAACAATGTTTACATTTAGGGAATTTGTTTTTCCTGAAAAGAAGTATAGTCTACATTTGGACTAATATGTTATTCGAATTTTTTGTTGGAGTCTATCCAAGTAATAAGCTATTAAAATCTGCAGTTGTATTGATTCTACTCTGTATGTTTATATCACGTTATGCTGTTAGTTTTTGAGCAATTGTCCCGCGCCATAGCGTCGTGATTTAAGGCTTCATGCCTCGGCTCACGTTACTGGATATAGGCCCTACCCTGATTAGAGTGCTCTCGGAGAAGGAATTGTTCAGTGAAATTCCTGGCAGTGTATGGTACCGGTGTCCACCAACCATCGTGATGAATTTGGAGAGCTACGCTAGGTAGCGAAATCCGATTTCGTAAACCAGCTGTAATTTGATCTCATTTGTTGCTTGCTTTTAAATGTCGTTCATTATTTTTGCCTTATCAATGTAAACGAGACAAAGACCCATGGTTATCGAAAGAAAAATGAAGACGGTAAAATTGCGAATTAGAAATGAGGCAGTGGAACAAGTGGACAGATTTGAATTCTACTTACTTACTTACTTATGGCTTTTAAGGAACCCGCAGATTCATTGCCACCCTTACATAAGCCCGCCATCGGTCCCTATCCTGTGCAAGATTAATCCAGTCTCTACCATAGTATCCCACCTTCGTCAAATCCATTTTAATATTATCCTCCTATCTACGTCTCGGCATCCCCAAAGGTCTCTTTTCCTCCGGCTCTCTGACACTCTGTATGCATTTCTGGATTCTCGTGCTACAGGTCCTGCCTATTTCAAACGTCTGGCATTAATGTTTCTAATTATGTCAGGTGAAGAATACAAAGCGTGCAGTAGTAGTAACATAAGCTGCTGCCAAGAAGTCAAAAGAGGATAACAATATCAAAGAGAGGTTTTAATGAAAAAAAAATCATTTTCTGCGGACCTTTGGAGAAAGAACTAAGAAAGAGGCTGGTGTGGAATGTGGCATTGCATGGGGCAGAAATATGGACACTACGACGAAGTGAGAAGCGAATGGAAGCATTTGAAATGTGGATAAGGAGAAGAATGGAGCGTGTGAAATAGGACCGACAAAATAAATGAAGCTGTGCTCGAAAGAGTGGATAAAGAAAGGATAACACTGAAACTTATCAGAAAGAGAAAAAAGAAACTAGCGTGGTCATTGACCAAGAAGAAACTACATCCTGAAAGATACATTGGAAGGAATGGTAAACGGGAGGAAAGTTCGGGGCAGAAGATATCAGATGATGGACAACATTAAAATATATGGATCGTATATGAAGACGAATAGAAAAGAGGAAAAGTTATGATTGGAGAATGTTGGGTTTGCAGTGAAGGACCTGGACCTGCCTTGGTCGGAAAACTGTGAATGGATGAACTTTTGTCTTACTGCTTGATAATGTTATTAGAGATGGAAAAATTCGCCTCCCGCCGGGGATCGAATCCGGGTCCTTGGTTCTACGTGCTAAATGCTCTAACTACTGAGCTACGCCGAAATTCAATCCGCAGCACCGGATCGAATCCCCCTTCACTAGTGTTTTCTCCTTTGTGGCTTGACTCCAAGTTCAACATAGTCTATATGTTGACATATATTAAGTCAACTGTCATTATACAAGGAGCACACTCAACTGAGTGACTTGGTGGCCGGGATTCCACAGTAATATGCACTGTTGGGCAAAGAATCTACTTAAAGATTTTTTTTTCTTTTGGTCCTACAGAATATATGTTATGGTAACAATGATTATTGCAGGAGAAACAATATATTGGTTCAAAATCCAGTAATATTAGAAGTTGTACACCGCCATCTCTCCTAGTCTCGAGGTAGAAATTTTACATGAACATTTCAGAACACACCGGGAATCGAACTGGGCCGGCTAGTCTAAAGGCAGACGCGCTATCACAGAGCTAACTCGGAGGACTCATTTCATCCTTTATCTCCAATAAAAAATAGGCCGAGGTGACGTCTTTGTGGTATACGGGTTTCCAATGCTGATATAGGAAGGACTTGGGACTCCGGGCACTGAGGTTATAAGGCTACTCGCCTGTGGATGAGACTTTGCTGTCAGGGCTGAGGCAGGATGGCTCATCTGTTAGCATCGAATTCAACGAATGTAGCTCAGGCCATCTGTTGGACTTGGACAATCAACGCAATATATATGGCGCGCAACGCAAGCCTAAGTGCCTCAGAAAACCTAACCCAAGACAAACCAACTTGCCTGTATTTGACACCAGTTGCAATCATCTGCTTTGTATTGGAGAGTTTCATGTGTATAAATTATGTTCACTTCACTGGTTAACTTGAAAATTAGCACAGAATCGCATTACAAAGGACGAATAAGTTTTCATATTTCTATTAATTTGAAATCATGAGTTTCTTAAAAGCAAAATAATTAGAAGCTAGCGCAATGTGCGAATAGCTGTATCATATGAATTTATGCAAAAGTATTTAGTTACGCCTCCTTAAGTCATAAAATATATTCTTTTTGTGAACTGAAATTATAACTGTACAACAAGTGGGTGGTTCGGAATATTAAGAACAAAAGGGCACTCGTTCTATAGTGGTTGCGCACAATTCATTTTACACACGCTTCTGTAAAATAGTTTTATCCACTTTGATTATGTACTGTGACTTTACAACACTAATAAAAATATTGTAAACACATTCATTATGCAACTGCTATTACCTAACTGGTTGCGTACATACTTTCTACAGTTATCTTGGAACACCAATCTTCAAATTATTTTTATAATCCGCTTTATATCATACGCGGGATTTCGATGGTGCTATCATTCAATTGCAGGATTTGCAGCATTTTCAACACCTGAATCCTCATTTGAAGTTATTTTAACAGTGTTTATTTCTCATAGTACTCCTGTTCTTCTGTTATAAACAAAAATCAACCATGTTCAAAATTAATAAAACAAACGTAAACGAATCGCCCCTCGTAGGAAGAAACTAATAATACTATCGCCTCTCCAAAAAGAAGATATGTTTAAAACTAAAGTAATTTTTGTGGAAATTGCAACATCAAGAAGGTTACATGTGACTGAAATGAAATTGAGACAACAGATTAGGTACATGACAATACACAAATGTTCAGAATTACAGAACTGTACCTGATCTGTGACTGTGAGATTTCAGTATGGTGTTAAGCCTCCATGCGCTGCAATCAGAGTCTCTAAGCGTCGTGGCATGGAATCAAAGAGGACCTGGCCATGTTCCTGGGGAATCTCCCTCCAAGCAGTTTGTATGCGAGTCCACAAAGCATCAAGAGTGGGTGCTGGAGGACCATGATGAACAAGTTGCCGACCAACCATATCCCAGACATGTTCGATGGGCGACTTGTCTGACGAACGTGCAGGCCAGGAAAGCAGTGATACCCGTCGTTCTCCGAAGAAGGCTTGCACAATCCTAGCCACATGTGGCCGAGTATTGTTCTGCTGAAATATGGCATGTGGAGTTGCCTGAAGGAGGAGCAGTACATCGGGCTCTAAAACCTCCGTAATGTAGTGGTTGCTGTTCTGATTGCCCTGAATACGTAGGAGGCAAGATCGCATATTGTATCCAATGACGCCCCAAGTCATCACTAGGCGTTTGTCCGCTATGCCGCTCAACAATGCAGGCTCTCAGATTATGTTCACCATGGTAGCGTCTAACACGTATGCGGCCATCATTGTAGGACAAGTTGAAGTGGGACTCGTCCGAAAACGCTACATTTTTCCACTTAGCACGCCAGTGATTTCGTTCACGTGCCCATTGCAGTCTGAGGCGTTGGTGGTTTCTGCACAATGGAAGCCGACGCAACGGCATTCGAGCCACTAGTCCAGACCTCAAAAGACGTCGACGAACCGTTGACACAGATAGGTCCACACTCGTTGCAGTACTCCAACGTCGACTCAACACTGTGGATGAAGCTGTACTGTCTGTCACGGCCATGCGGACAAGATGGCGGTCAGCCGTGCTGTGGTCACATTACCTGGTCCAGTATCCATTCGTCTCTGCGTACGACCCTCTTCTATCCACTAGTTCCACAGACGCATCACTGTCGTAGCAGTATGCCCTGTAAGAGCCGAAAAGTTACGAACCTACTTCCCCGAGATAAACCATTCTGCCCCGTTCGAACTCACTCAAGTGCTGATATTGCGCCCTTCCACGTTGACGAGGCATACCTGCACTAGATTAATATAGGTTAAATAGGGTCCGTCTTCTTGCTTATCTTATGATAAGCAAGAAGACAGACCCTATTTAACCTATGTTCATCTAATTTAATTGCTTATCGGTCTATACCTTTTCAAAATGAAAATAAAAATATACCTGCACTAGCTTTCACGTTTCCACTTCGTTTGGAAGCTTTGCACTGACTGAGAAAGGCATAGAACTGACCTTGCTGGTGACAGAAGAGACGTCACTGTTGGGCATAGTGTATGCTGTCTCTCTGGAAACGTAATCAATTATTGGTGGTACACTGTTCTACACATCTGCCGAGTTTGGAGTCGTTCGAGCCATTCTTTCTGAGTGTTGCACTTTTGGCAATCAGTAGAGAGAGAGAGAGTGTGTGTGTGTGTGTGTGTGTGTGTAATTCTATGTCACTGCTGGAGATACATATGCACGTTATATCCACCATTTTTCAGTATAAAAGTAAAACAGGGATTTGTATTTACTTTGAAGAATAAATAGGCCTACAGTTTTAATTTTGCGCTGGCTAAATTGATTTTGAGTCGTAACTTAAGATTTCTTGTGTTGACGTGGGAGGAGCCAGAGAAGAAGACAGAAAAGTGATTTCACACAGTGCATTACAGTTTTATCGCGTAATGTTCCTACGCAAGCATCTAATAATATCTTTATTGCCGTTCTAGTAAAAACTTTACTGCTCACAATATGTAATAATTTATTACAGGATCCTTCTCTTTTGCAACAAATGATAATTTAGCTTCGTTATTTTTTTAAGATAAAAGCACTTGTTGTAGAACTAAGGACGAAAGTCCATACCTGTTTCTTATATTCGTTACCTAAAGTAAAGCAATCCGGGCGAGAATTGTTTGTCATTATGGTCCGTGGAATTCCTTTAGTGTAGGTAGATTTTGTCACAGCATGGAAAGTTGTTCAGAGTTCGTGCTGTACTGAGTCATACTGCGTGTAGTTTCAACTCTTGGCACATGCAGTATGCTCTGAAGAGATTCAACTACAAGAATATAATAAAAGGACGGAAAAGATAGTTCAGCCGATCGGTAGTTACCTGCTTTCGATACAGGAATATCTTTATGCTCTATAATCTTTAGAATAACTTTCGAGACAGCCAATAGTAAATGCGTAATAGAATCTTTTAATCTGTGTGTGAAAACGGCCAAACTGTTTGCCGAAAAATCCCCGAGACAGTGCGAAATTAAGCTGCGTGATGACTTCTCACCAAAGATAAAAACACGAGGAAAGCTTGGGTCTGTATAGTACTACCACAGTCTAGTATATACAGTCACGAAGCTCAATACTTAGTAAATATGCATCCATAGATAGTTGCTAACCACTAGGATCGCTACTATCACCTCATCACAGACAATGCGAAATAGTACCTGCACAGTCTATTGTTTCTAGTACCCCAGATCACATATAGATTGCTTATTCCTATGATAAAATCGGTTGCACTTTGAAGAGAACAACCGCCAGGATCGCCACCCATCCGCCGTAAACGAACACGACATGGCAGTATAGTCGCTAATGAAATTCAAATGGGAGTTACGATGTGACTCCTTATGTAACAACTAGATGGCAGCATAGTAAACCTGTCAAAAGTTGTTACCGTCAAAACCGTCACCAAAGCACATTTAAATGCCATCGACCTGGCCCGGGATCGAACCCGCAACCTTGGGCATAGACGGCCAGCGCTATACCAACTCGCCAACCAGGTCGACATCTGGGTGTATATGATCTAGGCTAGTACCCTCAACAACTCAAGCTTTGTGACTGTATATATTAGACTGTGGTACTACCAGTGATCAAGATTACCGAATAGGTTCGCGCATTCCCAGTGTGTTAAGCGTAATCATTTGGAAGCCCTGTGTCAATTCGTGAGCTTGTGTGATTAGCGGTCGTTGTGAAATATTTGTTGAAATTGAAAGATACAATTGAGAATCCCGCCATCTATGAGGTTTATGCTCTCATTCGTGAGGAATTAAAGACAAAGGAATTTATGTGCTAACTTCTAGTGTAGGTTCTCACTTTGCATGGTAATGTACAAAAAATAGCCCGGCTGTTAAAGCTCCTTACAGAGTACGATTCACACCACAACGTTTTAAACTCAGTATTATTTGAATAGTATTACAAAAAGATATTTAAAAACTAATGCAAAGTAACACTAAATTATTTTTTAAAAGCACGGTACAGTACGACAACCCCGATAGTGACGATTAATCGCGAGGATTCCGATACCTGTTCTAACTACGGACTACAAAGTTCAGGGTTCGGTTATTGTCAAGGGAAGAGATTTTTAAATTAATTATGAAGGTTAATTTCATTTACCATGATTTTACTTTACTGCACGATTTATAAAAATATCCATATACTCTTAACAATGGATCAGTTTTCTTAGCATTTTTTCAAATGATTTTCGGGTCACAAGAATAGACATAAAATTACTTTCAAAAACTGTCAAGGCGATCTCGTGTGTACCATTGCTTTGTAGCACTGAACATAGCCTACGCAATGCGATAAATCTGGAACTTAGAACATTCAGGCGGGCCATTTTCTTCCGGAACTATATGGTTTACAGTGGCAGTGAATAGTTTCGATCAGTGATAATTTATAGTGTCAATGAAATGTGTTGTATAATGTCAGTGAAATGTGTCGTAGTGCCAGTGAAGTGAAAGATTATCATACCAATGTGAAGCTTATGTAGGGGCTATACATATGTAGGTTGTAATGGAAAATTACGTTATTTTATGTATTATTAATCGTAATTATTGTGTATTTTTATACTAATTTCGGCACCGCAGCCCGAGGCTTATTGTGCCTAGACCCACAACTCTTCTGAACACACACACAATGCAGGACTCCCCCGTGTGCTGGGTCAGGATACCCTGGGCCACTGCGAGACACCACACACACTTAGACAATGGGCAGACAACCAGTCCCCGTGAAGAGGTCCGAATTAAAATCCCCCTGACTTCACGACCGGGAATCTAACCCGGGCCACCTTGATCAGGAGTCCAGCATGCTACCTCAAGACAAAGGAGGCAGACATTATTGTGTATTAATTGTATTGTGTATTATTTTTATTGTGTATAATTAAGTTACCACTGCCACCGGGTGTTTGCCCACTTGCAGTGTAAATAAATACATTATACGCCTTCACATCCTACGCATTTACAAGTGGAACCTGGAAGATCACTTCCCGTACATCACCGCACCCGAGCGATTACCACCTCTCTCCTACTTCAAAAAGCTTATACTGATAAGTTCACAGAGTTTCATGAGTGAGGACCTGAAAGAAGCGGTGAATAATTGCCTGTCATTGGGAACAAGTTTTTTGACCAAGATATTTAAAAGCTCGTAGACTACGTGTGATGTCTCAATTGTCATGTGGTTTACAAAGAGAAAAAATAATGGTTGTAATTAAGGTTTAGATATAAAAAGTATCAATTTCAATCTGTGTCTCTTTAATGGGCTACTTGCCTTTGTTTTCCAAGCAGATTTATAGTCATTGTGAGATTTGCCGCAGACGAAACAGCTGGGAGAGTTTGCAGAATTCTTAGTTTCGGTGTCATCCTTACCATAACATTGCCATATAGGCGTAATTGACACGGAAGAGAATTTCAATTTTAGGAAATTCAAGAGACAGCGAAGAACCTACATACCATTCAGCTTTCACGTCGATTTTATAAAACTCTGGCGTTTGTACTTCTGTACTTAATATGATTTGATATCTTGGCCTATACTTCGTTCCACAATATCTGAGAGGAGAAGTAAACATTCCCTACAGAGGAGAAGAGAAGAATAATTGCTATTCAACCAATGGCAGTGATTTCATTCCACGCTTGACTTGAAGTTGGGTGGTCTGAAGTGTTCTAACTCCGCTCAACTTCTAGACAAGCGTGGAATGAAACCACTGCCATTGGTTGAATAGCAATTATTCTTCTCTTCTCCTCTGTAGGCAATGTTTACTTCTCCTCTCAGATATTGTGGAACGAAGTAAAAGCCATGATATCAAATCGTATTAAGTACAGAAGTACAAACACCAGAGTTTTATAAAATCGACGTGAAAGCTGAATGGTATGTAGGTTCTTCGCTGTCTCCTGAATTTCCTAAAATTGAAATTCTCTCCCGTGTCAATTACTTCAAGTCAAGCGTGGAATGATATCTCTGCCTCTCTCCTCCTCTGCCGGCAACGTTTACATTTCCTGTCGGACATTATGAAACGGAGTATAGAAGGACTGATTTATTTGAACTTTCGTAATGAAATGACAAGATTCTGTTGTATTTTCGAAGATGGTCTTGCTGTCATGGGGTCTGTACCATTCTTATGCACTGTCATTGAGTCCTTGTAGGACACGAAATGAAGAGGTATATATTCGTGATGAGCTGATAAATGTTCTGTTGTTTTTTTATATATTTGTAGAAGAATAAGAAACTTAAAACAGCCTACGTACCATTCAGCTTATAGCGTTGGTTTTATAAAACTGAGAAGGTTGTACCTGTTGCATTCAATACGTTTCCATATTATTGTCTCCGGGTAGGACTTACTTTCTGGGAGAGAGTACATTCTTAATGAATTGATAAGATTTTTATTATATTTTCAAACATAGCCTTTCAGTGATGAGGATGTATCTCTCTATATTCCCATGTGCTTTCAGCGAGTCCTTGCAGGACACAATTTGATGAGGTATACAATCCTTAAGAACTGATAAGCTGATGATCATTCCGTTGTAATTTTGTAGTATAGCCTTATAATAACGGGTCGGTACCTTCCTGTGTTTTCTTGTTGTACAGACCCAGAAACAAAATTTGATCCACCTGAAATTTTCAAGTTCCAGTTCTAACATACTGCGCATGCTCAGTGAGAGAAAGTTTTCTTTAATGCCATTTTTAAAGTGACAACTGAAAATAGGCAGTATTTTGAAGCTTCTCTGTCAGCTCTCCTGCAAAACAACACATAAAATCATGTACAATGGAAGCATTGCTCTAAGCATACATTTTCTTAATTTTAACTTTGATATTTGTGTATTAAGGTACGTTCTTTATGCAAATATAATAGTAGTTATCCATTTCATGGATTTATTCTTCTCTTTTGGAAATGGGAAAATCCTGTATCTTTCTCACTACAGTGCTTGTAGGCGGTCGAAACACACAAAATGTAATAATTATCGGTCCATGCAGAAAGGGCTTTAGTCACAAATTTTGAAAAACGAAATATCAACGGAAATCATATCTTTATGGGTGGCTCCATCGGCCTGTGCAGAAAGGTATTCAGTCCAATGCAATGCTTGGAAAAATAGAAACTGGTTAGTCAGGCTCAGAGTTCTATGCAGAAAGGAATAGAGTGTACAGAATGTTTTCTTTAGTTTTCTCAAAACTAGGTCTAATGGACTGAAGCCCTTTCTGCATGGGGCGATTCAATTAGACCTCGTGTACTTTGAATATACACACACACACACGCACACAACAATTATCAAAACTTGTAAAAAATGTACTTAGGCTACTTAAACAATTTTTCTGTTTTATTTTAACGCTATACACTTGCTATCAATTTATAACAACACAGTAAACTATTTAGAAATGAGAGTTGTTTGGGAAGCAAGATGACGATCTTCAGTCTCTGACTCAGACTTAGGGAGTCAATACAGTTGATAAAAGTGATTCGAGATTCCATGTGCGATGGAAATGACCAATTTGGATAATTATTTTTCTGTACCTTCTCCAATTCCTTCATCCCTAATTGACTACCACCTATAATCTTTTCGCTGTAAGAAAAATCCTAATGTAAACAATAGCACGTGACTGAAGTGAGGCTTCATTGGCCACTGTTTGGCGCCATGGATTCTCAGTACATGTTCCCGCCTACTGTTGTACATTCTGTTTCGTGTTAAACAATTCCCGTTACTCGTCAAGTAGGCCTAATCTCACAACTATGCATTCGTTTGCTTAGGAAACATTTATTTTATAATTACTGCAATTAAATTATTTTTAAGTCTTATTTCTTCACAATGAACAGTTGAGGATGCAGAAGCCATACTTCAGTACCACGTGCTTATGTGAACAACTACGAACTCAAGTGTCGCCATTTTGTTACAAGAACAGACTACCTCGGTATTACTGTTGGTATTCATCCGCGTTCATAGTACATAACAAAATATAAAAGTAGCTTTTCTTTTATATAGGGTTTTACATATGAGTGAAGTTATATGTTTTATTGTATTTAATAACTAGAATTCAATTTTTTATTTTCAAATAATACAAGATTGTGGTTTCAATATACGAACTATATTTTCCTGCGTCGTGTGAGTGTTTGGACTGGGAACCAATCACGGGTATGACAGCAACGTGCTTATGTTTACATTAGGATTTTTCTTACAGCGAAAACAGTATATATTACCAGTACAGAAATGAACTAAGAAGTTCTACATTGCTTTATGTTTCCGAGATACTCGGCAGGAACATAGAGTAAAATACACCCCATGGGCAGGTAACCACCGGAAGCGGCTGGAAATAATTCTGTTAACCCAAAACCATTTTGTGGGTTTCAGGTAGTCTGGTATGCTCCCTAGTGAATAAGTGGCTGGAAGGGGATATGTTTTCGCTTGAAAATTCTTTGTCTGAGACATAGTAAGCTAATTTACTGAAGGCCATTCTAAAGCAACCTTTCCCCAACTTTTTACTCTGGAAAAAACCTTGAAATAATTGTCAGGTATTGGGGAAAACCTGCATAAACATTATACATGCGTCTGCATATCACGGTATATTATTAAGCTGTACGTAGAGTAATACCACAGCCTAATACCATACAGTCACGAAGCTTCAGATTTTTTTGCCTTTCTCGCGATACAGCACTCCAAGCGGTTAGCAACTAAGAGTAAAAAAATTCCTAATGTAAACAATAGCACGTGACTGAAGTGAGGCTTCATTGGCCACTGTTTGGCGCCATAGATTCTCAGTACGTGTTACCGCCTACTGTTGTACATTCTGTTTCATGTTAAACATTTCCCGTTACTCATCAAGTAGGCCTAACCTCACTACTGTGTATTCGTTTGATTAGAAAACATTTACTTTATAATTACTGCAATTAAATTATCACATAACTTATTATATATCTTTAAGACTATTTGTTTTCCGCTTTTGAGAGGGTTTCCAATCTTATGACTAATAACCATACACACCGAGGATGCAGAAGCCATGCTTCAATACCACGTGCTTACGTGAACAACTACGAGCTCAAGTGACGCCAACTTGTTACAAGAACAGACTACCTTGGTATTACTGTTGGTATTCATCCGCGTTCATAGTACATAACCAAATATAAAAGTAGCTTTTCTTTTACATAGCGTTTTACATATGAGTGAAGTTACATGTTTCATCGTATTTAACAACTAGAATTCAATTTTTTTATTTTCAAATAATACAAGATTATGGTTTCCAAATACGAACTATATTTTCCTGCGTCATGTGAGTGTTTCGACTGGGAGCCAATCACAGGTATGACAGCAACGTGCTTATGTTTACAGTATATTAGGATTTTTCTTACAGCGAAAACAGTATAGGAACAATAGACTGTGCTGGTACTATTTCACATTGTCTGTGATGAGTAGAGGGCGGATTTATGTGCACTAAAACTAATGCATATATGCATGCATTTATGCTGTAAAAACGTTGGAAAAATGCTCTAAAAATTAAGAAATATACACCAAAAACGTAAGTGTTGATTTTCAATGAAATTCACAATTTTCTCATAAATTTATTCAGGTAAAAATTGCAATGAATTAATGATAAAAGTGGAATGATGTGATTCTTTCATAGAATTTATTTGGTGATTAAATTATAATTAGGCCTACTTACATAATTATCATTAGTCATGTGCTCATGTCATTAATAATTATATTCATTATATCAAATATCATTCACCAATCACTTCATGATCACTTGATCAATTGTTTTTGTTACAATACACAACTAAATATTGCTCCAAATTTTCTGGCAAAAGAAAAAGATTAAACTTACTGTAAATAATATAAAAAAATATTTACAGAACTATAGAGTTATATTGACATTGTAATTTATAATATAAAGATTTATAATAAAATTAACTCACATTTTTGTCACAGGCTTGGCAGAGGACAATTTTTCCATCCGTTGATAATGTAGGATTCCGCTCAATCCACTAGCAAATATGTTTTGCTACTTTTTTCCTTCGGCATTATGACTGTTCACACTTGCAAGACAATGATCAAGAAACTGCCAAGGATTTGAACTATAGAGAAAGAAAGGCGAGTTCCGACCAGCAATAAACTGTCCATTGTTGGAAGCACGTTCTTGGTGCGTCCCCTTGCGGCACCACTTTTGCTTTCTGACTTGTGAAGATTTATAACTTCTGCTATTTATACCTGACCCACGCGGGGCATTGTCAATGTCATACACAAAGAAATGCCGATTTGGGCGTAAAAATAGTGAATTATCTTGAAACTTAAAACTTGTGTTTTCAGTTTTATTAAATGTTATTCTAACAGTTTGGAACAATTTCAAAATTTCAACGATCACAAATGATTGTCGCTGCTTTGGAGTAGAGGGTTTCAAACAATGAACAGTTAATATTTAAATGTAGGTTTGAGAAGTCATTCATTAGTAACGATCTTCGGGTAAAAAGTGTAATATATGCATCCACATGCAAATATTTGAGAAGTATGCACTAATCCCCTGAATATGCATTTATATGCACAATAAAACTTCCCCCGTTGATTTCCCATAGCATTAAACACATTCCTCTCACACATGAATATCTTTAAACTTGAAGGAATAAAACATGCAAATATGTCAAAATCCGCCCTCTAGTGATGAGGCGATAGTAGCGATCCTAATGGCTAGCAACTAAAGTTCTACTGTCATAATCCCTATGTATTGAGCTTCGTGACTGTATTTACTAGACTGTGGTAATACCATAACAATAGCCGTTGTTGTTTGAAGTACAGAATGGCGTTTTTCTATGGATCTGTTAATTTGGGGTAACTGATTATTTTTCTCTTTTGTATGGTTCCCCTTCTCCTACGAAAGACGAACTTCGACGCAAATCAGTGCTGGTAGATGACATAGATCAAATTTCTTCCCCCCCTCCCCGTTATCAATTTCACACTTAAGCCATTAGGGCTCAAATTCTTATTACAGATTCCTATTGTAAACTACTAGTACAGTGTATATTATAGTCACAGAATGTGTATAAAACCAATAATTGTATTATTCAAAACTGCAGAGTCCGTCAAACAAAATGCATACTCTTTAAGGGAAGACACAACTTAAAAATTGGAGAAAAAGTGTCATAGAAATGAAAAATTAAATTTCTACACTAATTTACGTGACAGAACTAAATCAATACGCAGAATTCTTCCCCTATTCAATGAGAAGTCACAGTCAAATGCACAAAGCCAAAAAATAAAAAATGATAATTAAAAGTGTTATTTCAATTAATGATTAATTAAAAATTGAAATATTTTTTATTTTGAAAAGTATTGGATCTAATGAGCTGAGATTTTGCATGTTACTTTCCATGTGTATATTAAACTTTTTCTCCAAATTTGAAAAAGATTGGTCAAATAGGAAAAAAGTTCCAAAATATAGTTGAGTGTCCCCTTAAGGAACGAAAACTATTTATTCTGTGTTTGTTTTACATTTAAATACTGATCACACATGTAGTACTGTCTTCAGTTAAGCACATGGTTACTTTAGATGTTCAGAATGTTCGCCGTTGGCGGCCAAACACATAACACAACGACGAGCGGTCGCCGCGGCTACGTCGGTCAATGTTTCAATGGAGATCGATGCACATGCCTCTGTAATCTCCTGGCGAATGTCCTCCTGCGTGCGCGGCTTACGTCGATAGACTTGATCTTTCACAGTTCCCCACAAGTTAAAATCCATAGGGCTTAGATCTGGCGACCGTGCGGGGAACTCAATGGGCCCTCTTCGTCCAATCCAATGTCCAGCCATTGTTGAGCGAAAGACCATACTACAACATACTCGTAATTCAAATCTATTCACAATATCAATATCCTGCTATAGTCTTACAAAGTATATACATTTTTTTTGCAGACTCTGTATATGTAACACTTCAGTCAAACACTTAACGAACAAGTGGTTAAGCTTGGTCCCATCTCTTGTAATAAATCTCTCTTTCCTGTCACAAATTACAAAATGTAACACAAGGATAATGACATTTTTGTTCTATAATTAATACCTAAATGGGATTTGTTAATAACATTGAACAAAGCTTATACACCATAGTGAACTAGACAAAAAATATATCACTCGGGTAACATTGTTAAATGTAAATAACTCAGTGACCGGTAAAGATAGACAACAATAACCTGAACGTAAATTGATGAGGTTCCCGTTTATATATGGTAATTTTAATATTTACTCAAATTCAAAACATATACAAATAAATTACATAACGTTATTTAACAGTAACTTGGGAATTGCACCCGTTTCTTCTCTAAAAGTAGGAACGGAAATGAAGACGTTAGTAAATTGATTTTATTGACGCTTTTTATAATACGAATACTAATTAACAGTCTTGAATAATAAAAGTACTAAGAATATAAGCCAATTAAATTAGAATAATCGTACAGTGAAACTTCTCTCAATTGGTCACCAGACATTCTTTAAAAAAAAAAAAATTAGCTGTCATTCTGTTAATTTAAGGTGACTATTACACTCTTACTACGTCATACTACTTTTGACCAATAAAACGGTATGAAAGGACGTATTTCAATCATCATGGCTGCTTATCGCACAATTTTATCGCGTCTCTAGCATTTGTTTAATTTTATCACGTCCCTAGCATTTGTTTCTTTGTTTGCCAACATTTGAAACTGCGCTGGTCTGGACGTCAATATATATATATATATATATATATATATATATATATATATATATATAATTACAAACCACTCCAGTCGATGCACAGCAGTTTCAAATATGACTCGCATTGGCATTCAAGAACAAGAATTAATAAAAATCACTGATCATACCTGTGCATCTTCTGAAATCCGATTTACAAATAAATGAAGAGCACCATTCGGAAATCCTGAATAAGTTGAATACACTATGTAGGCCTAAATCAACGAGTTCCACTTCTATTACGCACACGTCCAATATAATATCAATTGAACCACCAACCATATTCAAATTTGAAAATTGTACATTCAATAATTATTCCTTTTAAAATTATTCATTCGGAAATTCTGAATAAGTTGAATACACCATGTAGGCCTAAATCAACGAGTTCCACTTCTATTACGCACACGTCCAATATAACATCAATTGAACCACCAACCACATTCGAATTTGAAAATTGTACATTCAATAATTATTCCTTTTAATATTATTCATGTTTTTTATGTCATCGTCGTTAATTAAAACTTTTCTAACACTTGTGTATATTAGTTAGGTTATGTTATAGCTTCTGCTATATGATATTCTGGATAGTCACGTATCAGAGATTGTTTAATATTAAGATTTATTGAAAATCATCTGTCAAGTGACGTTGATTACTGGGATTCGGATAATTGAAGTGGAATGCAACTGTTTTAATAAAAATGAAACTGAATCAACAAAGCCTTCTTGACTAGTAACATTGCCATCGTGTATAATAGATCGAGAACTTCTCGACGAGAAGGCATTGCTCACTACTGCAATCTAGCATGCATCTAGCGTAATATTTGTAATGTTGAGATGGTAAAATAATACCTTTAAAGACAGTTGTATTTTCGTAAGTCAATTAATATTTTATTGTATTGGAGTACTTCGTTACTTCTAATCTTCATATACTTTCTTCTAATCGTGTAATAGTCAATTAAATCCCACTCGAGTTTTGATTTTCTCTAGATAAATCAAAACGTCTAGTGAGATTACTGTTGAAAAAATGTTGAATTTAGTCTTATTTTATCGCATGATAAACTGAATTACTGTCAGTAGATGCATTCGCAAGTTAATATACATTTTTCATTATTAAGATGGACACAATAGTGAAATAATGACGAAAAATTATGTGTATATATAAATAATAATAATAATAATAATAATAATAGTAATAGTAATAATAGTAATAATAATAATAATAATAATAATTTCAAGCTTTTGAGCCAATATGAAATAAAATGTTTGAAGACTTTGTCGCAAAGAGACTTTGTAGTGAAGTCAATATAAAATATATTTTATACAACATAGAACAAAAATACATACTCAACAATGAACACAACAAATATGCAGACAACATAATATACTGGCACAGATACGAAGACTACATACTCATACTATACAAAGGAAACAAAAGACAATTACACAAACTACACCAATACATAAACAAATTACACCCAAAACTTCAATACAAACTAGAACTTGAAAACAACAACTCCATAAATTTCCTAGACATCACCATAACAAAAATCGACAACAAACATACCTACAAAATATACAGAAAACCAACCACTACCACCACACACATACACAACACATCTAACCACCCCATACAACACAAACATGCTGCATTCAGGACAATGGTACACAGATTACTCAACATACCCATGAACCAACACACTACAATGAAGAAGTGAACACAATCAAATACATAGCACAAGAAAACGGATACAATCCAAATATAATAGACAACATCATAAGAAAGACAAAACAAAAACTTAACAAACACAAAAACACGCAAAACACAACACAAACACAAGAACACAAGAAATACATCACACTAACATATGAAAACAAAAGCACACATAAGATCGCATCTTCATTCAGAAAGCAGAAATACAACATAACATACAGAACAGAAAACACACTACAAAGACATCTCAACACACAAAAAATACAAACAAATAAATACGACCACACAGGTGTATACAAACTCAAATGTAATAGTTGCGATAAGTTCTACATAGGACAGACAGGCAGATCATTCCAAACACGCTACAAAGAACACATTAAAGCAATAACCAGAGGACACAATACATCTACATACGCCGATCACATAACCAATGCTAACCATACATATAATAACATAAATACAGACATGGAAATCCTACCCATACAACCCAAGAACCAAAAACTCAACACACTAGAACAATACGAAATATACAAACACACTAAAACACACCCCGATCAAGTTCTCAACACACAGATCAATTTCAGTACACACACACTATTTGACTCCACTCTTCAACACCTTTCAACAATCGAACACACCCACATAACAGGCTAAGAAGTTCGAGATGACGCCGTGATTTAGTAGGCTCTGAGGATGGTGCGTGAAGCACTGAAACAGCTGTAAGCCGGACAAATCTTACATAATTAACACGAGTAAATCCACTAGTTAATCAATTAATTAAAAATAAAATTTAAAAACTGTTGACCCTAATGGCACCAAATTTTGTACAGATGAATAGTATAATAGGCACCTTTATATAGATTAAAATTCATAAAGTTTGGATGAAAATTGTAAAAGTGTCCCCCTTAAATAAGCATGGCAAAGATAACATTATTTTGAACACGCTTATTTATGAAAATATCAATGTAATCTTTCGTATTATTGCATCTTCTTCGACCGTGAAAATTAACAATTTTAACAGCCAATAAACAGTTCTCTCGATCTGTACACTTTATAAGTGGCGATATCCTTCTGAGGTAATACTTTTTTAGTTTCTTGCTTCGTTCATTGTCAAGGGAAAATTTGCAATTGTATTGTTTGTAGGGGAAATACATTCAGTATCCTTTTGTGTGTTTTCAGGCCGCGGTACTACAGATCAATGAGACATCATAAGCAATAAGTGCTACTTAATCCAGTGACAATTCTTAGATATACTTTTGGCAGCTTCTGTAATTTGTCGTGGAGAAATTCAATGTTATATCCCCATACACAGAAGAAATACAGCATTTATATTATTATTTAAAAGTTTCTCGGTGATCAACGTGGTGCGAGGTTATTGGGTATCTGCACCGTGTCACAGATGAAGATGCAGCCAACGTTTCATATGCAGAATGGAAGTAATGTAACTGTGCTGATTTTAACAGCTTATTCCTTTGACATAGTACAACAATAAATTCTAATACCATATTATACCTGGTAAGGTTTATCTTGTCTCAGTAGCAATAAAACCAAGTCCCTTCAAATGAGGGTGGTAATTATAGGAGGGTTGTAAATTTTCAGGATTACTTTCAAAACCTTGTTATTGTACAGGCTACCGGAACTGTTTCTTGAAAGGCAAGCTCAGTGACGGAACTACACAGTACGAAAAGAGATATTTTATTTTATTTTGCGCTCCAGAATGTATCAACTAGTCCCTTCCGACACTGGATGGATGGACGGCACCGATCCACTCCCCCACCGCCGTAACAATACAGACGAGGTAAGATATATCTCCTTGCTCTCTCTTTTCACAGTGAGACAAGATAAATCACACAGCCTTTAGTTCCTAATTAATACTTTCTTAAAAATATATATTCCCCCTAGATCACTGGTCGTCAGCACTCACTGAAATGTGCAAAGGGTAAGCGGTGCCGTCCCGTGTGCACCGTCGTGCAGCAGGAAGAGGTAGAGAGCATACCCGCTAGCAGCTACGAGTGCACCATGGTGCACTGTTTTTCCGCGGGTAAGAGACGCTAGCCCCAGGGTGCTCTGCGCTGAGGACCGCTGCACTAGATGTTAAAACTGTTTCATTCGATAAATATTATCCGTAAGATTCTGAATTTTATTTGTATCATTAGAGAAACATATAAGGAATGGTATCCCTTTGTAGTTTTCAATAAAATGAACGATTTTCTCGCAAATTAAATAAAAATATTAACACCTAGGCCTATAGTTATTTCCTGCCATTACGAAGTTTGACAACCCTACTGGAGTGACCAAGGGACGGAACTCAGTTGTTCAGACATAATGCGTGTGTGTTTTGTAACATGAGGCGGAAACGCGCTGTTGCCAAACTGAGCATATTTTCGGCCTTTTTTTTACTAATCGCGCACTTAATTATAAAACGCACAATAGGTTTTTTATTTATTTTAATGCATTTTATTACCTCTTCAATCTGCAAAGTTATATCATTTCTACTCTATGTATATGTACTCCTGATCAAATACCAGTACTCTTGCGGTTCGCCACAGACTTATGAAAATTTACATAAAATATTCTTGAATAATTGAGACGGTGTCGGGTGAAGTTCCTGGGTAGCTCAGTTGGTAGAGCACATTCTCTCGTGTACGAATTCTCAAGAGAGTGTTTAAACTGGGCGATTACAGTATCTTTTTATGTATAATATTTGGAAGCGGTTTTAAACCTGGTAATTTATTGCTATTATTATTATTATTATTATTATTATTATTATTATTATTATTATTATTATTTATGCTCGAGGTTGTGAGTTCGATTCCAGGCCAAATCGATGGCATTTAAGTGTGCTTAAATGTGACAGGCTCATGTCAGTAGATTTACTGTCATGTAAAAGAACTCCTGCGGGACAAAATTTCGGCACACCGGTGATGCTGATATAACCTCGGCAGTTCCGAGCGTCGTTAAATAAAACATAACATTTAACATTATTATTATTATTATTATTATTATTATTATTATTATTATTATTATTAAATTCGCTTTCTCTCTGGAGCACATTGTGCTGACCTATTTTCATCTATTTTGCCCGACGTACTTCAGAGAATTCCATTTATCTCATGTCTCTGGTTTCTTTTTCATTATACGCTTCCATGTAATTGGTGGCCGGCCTCGTTTTGTGTTGCCTTGACGATTCCAATCGAGCGAAATTTTGTCCACACCGCCTTGTTGCTTCCTGAATGCTTGCCTCATCCACATCCATTTTCTTTTCTAATCTCATTTAGGATTGGTGTTTTTGTGTCAATTTTACTGTTAATAAATTATTTGCGACATTAGGCCAATATATTTCAAACATTTTACTTAGGCAACGCCTTACAAATGTTTGTATCCTACCTGGTGGTGCTTCAGTCACTAGTCAGGTTTCACATTCATAGAGTTTGTTAGTATTAAAAGTATGAACGTTAAATTTTGACAGATGTATGTCGTCTTCTACACAGGATGGGGTATAGCGAAGGCAGATTTTACTTTATTTAACCTCTAATCAGTAACTGAAAATAAACCTCCATTTCTGTGTAAGAATTGCGCCTGAATAATAACTCAAAAGTCTTCCAACAACTTCATTATTTACCGTTAACATTTATTGATTTTTCATTTTTTCATACGCCTTTATTTTGTTTTCTATGCATTTGTTGTAAGCGCAACAGTAGGCTATTCGCTCCATCTTCCAAGTTATTTTTTAGTAGGTTATTTTACGACGCTTTATCAACATCTTAGATTATTTAGCGTCTGAATGAGATGAAGGTGATAATGCCGGTGAATTGAGTCCGGGGTCCAACACCGAAAGTTACCCAACATTTACTCATGTTGGGTTGAGGGAAAACCCCGGAACAAACCTCAACCAGGTAACTTGTCCCGACCGGGAATCGAACCTGGGTCTTCCAAGTTATGATGATGTTTTGCATATCACTGTATCTAGGCTATTGATTAGACGAGAGTCATCTTCATAGTCCGAGTAAATTTCCTATTTAATTAGCACTGTATTCCGTAAGTAAATTCCCCCACGACTTTTGTTATAACTAGGGCACGAATTCTTAGTTTAAACCCATTTTTCCTTGCATTTTAATCAGATAATTTCAACATATTTTTGTGTTTTATACCCATAAGATTGCTATATGTGAATTTTATTGAACCTAAAAGCGGCTAAATAGGCCGTTAAGACCTAAAAAATAGTCTAAAACTCACCTTTTCAAAATCGGTGAAGTAAATCCATATTTTTTCCTCGAATTTATGTAGAGCTACAAGGTATTTGTACGATTTTTACAACAGATGGGTGGCACATGTCACTATTCTGGCACAACCTTCTTGGGGGCTGCTGATAGAATACAAAGGAAAGGAATGCAGTATTCTCTGAAAACAGAATTGAGAAGGATAGGCCATTAACCTTGCCTCTACAATCAAGATAGGGAAAGCAACTTTCACTCTTTGGGTTTTATATCTTCAATACTCTCTCAATAATAATAATAATAATAATAATAATAATAATAATAATAGTAATAATAATAATAATAATAATAATAATAATAATAATAAGTAAACAATGATAATAATAGTAAGAGCAAAATGTAGATGTGTTTACTTACATGTAATTTTAAGAATTAAAAAAGTAAAAATTAATATTAAATAAGAGAATTTGGACCAAAGAAATGATTAACATAAAGAAAGAAAATAAATATATTAAAAATAAATATTCTACAAAAGTAACATTTGAAGAAAGATCATATTCTGTACACGAAAACCAGTCTTTCTGACAATCTGCTTTAGAAAGTAGTAAATGTCTGACAGCCCTAAGATACGCTATTTTCACTAATTACACTATCTAAAAGAATGGAGGCTTACGTTGATCAAGTCTACACCTGTGGAGTAACGGTTAGCGCGTCTAGCCGCGGAACCAGGTGGTCCTGGTTCGATTCCCGGTCGGGGCAAGTTACCTGGCCGAGGTTTTTTCTGGGGTTTTCCCTCAACCCAATATGAGCAAATGCTGGGTAACTTTCAGTGTTGGTCCCCTGACTCATTTCACCGGAATTATCACCTTCATCTCATTCAAACGCTAAATAACCTAAGATATTGATAAAGCGTCGTAAAATAATCTACTAATCTAATCTATGTTGATCAAACATTATTTACACTATTATACAGAATTTACAAAATAAGTGTGCTATAGTATTATGAATTAAAATACTTAGCATTATAATACATAACAATGTATATAAGCTAAATATTGTAAATAATGTTTGATCAATGTAGGCCTACATTTTATTGTAGTGTAAATAGTAAAATAGCGTATTCTAATGTACATAGTGTAAATAATTTAAATTCTAAATATTAGTGTAATGGTTAAAGTGGCCCATGTTTCGTTCTGGCCCACTTGACAAAACAAGATTCGCGTGAGCCGTCAGTCAAAGTACGGTCCCTAATGATGACGAAATGGAGAAATGTTGACAGAATGAAGTAGATGCCTAATTGGGGAAACTGGAGACTCCCGAGAAACACTTCAACTGTAGCGGTATAGTAGGCCTACAATGAATGGTTGAAGAGAAGTCATATGGCTTCCCGTGAGAGAGTAGAATTCGCTATTGGTGCCTGTCCTGTTTTAATTAGTTTTCTCCATATTAACATATACCATAAATTACGTTAAAATTTTGTCATTTCCTTTCGAAGTACTTTAAGTGAAACAGTACGATTGAAATGAGAGAGATGGACGGTTTGCTAGGATGTTGCATACAGCATTTTCATCAGATAATCCAATTCATGTTATATTTGCATGATGTCTATTATTGAGTCGTAATGGATTATAACTGTTTAAGTTAAAATTTCCATTATTATATGTATTACTACTGTTCAGGGGCGGCTCGTCCATAAGAGCTGCGGTGCTGCAGCACTCCCTGCTTTGTCAGGAAAATAAAAATAATATTTATTTTAATTTGTAGAAGAATTATTACAGCTTTTATTGGTAAATTGCTTTATATTTCATCTGGCCGGGAATATGTACTATTATCTTATGCATAATCTTTTTGCGCGTCGACTGTATTGGAATTGACACTGCATTCAAAGTCGTCCTGGAATCTGCAGGGTGGGACAGCTCGTAAGCGAGTGTGTCTTGCTTGGTCAGGGGGTAGAGAGGTGAAGGGAAGCAGAGGGAAACTGCCGCTGTTTAAAACCCATATTTCGCTGCAGTGGCATGCAGAGCCAGGCTACAAGGGAAGATCTTTCCTCTCCTCCCACACCGCTATTGTAATGCTGCGTCAAATGGATTCTCTATTCCCTTGAAACTTAATGACAAAATTTTTATTTTCTTTTCACATACTTATTGTTGTAGAATCTTATCGAGTTAATATAACGAAATTAATATTCTCTTTTGCCTTATTATTACGTATATATCCAGCCCCAAGAAGAACCTAATATTTGCCTTAACTCAAAATCATTGCACGAGTAGAATCCTTTTGATATAGCACGTAAAATACGAAAGAGACTTCTTTTCCAGTATATCTGAGTGTTGCTTTGGTGTGACGTCTTAGTACAGTAACTTAACCAGTGCAAATGTGCAAGCATGAGTGTGTGTGAATTACAGAATATTAATTTTATTTTTCTCAACTTTCCCTTGCGGAGAAGATTGATGTAATGAAGTGAAATTAAAGGGTCGTCCGTTACCCGACTTGAATCTTATTCAAGCTTCATCCAGCCGAAATAGTGCATATATGTAAGGAAGTATAACAATGAAATTTACGCTAAGCATTTGTGGTTACGTGGATGTGAACAAAAAAAAATCTGTATTTTGTTTTCCTTGCCTCCTCTTCGGTGGTGATGCTGCATGGACTAGGAGTGGTGTGACACATTTAGGACATTTTCCCCTAAAAAGCAAAATGCACGAATCTTCGCAGTCTCGCCTGAAAAATGTTGTTTCATTGGCTATGTTAGGCAAAACTAATATTGCTGTGCAATTAAGTGACACGAACAACTAACATTCTCAAACATAATCAAGAAGTGAGAAAAAATCGTGAAATTATTTAAAAAAAAAATATTGATTGTATCAAAGTTTGTGGCCAATATGAACTTCCCCTTAGGGGACATGATGAAGAAACGATTCGAAGAACCCTGATGTATTTCGTGGGTTGCTACAGTTCGCGAGTAATTAGATTACCTTTCAAAAATCATTTGGAACATGCCACTGTTGAAAGGTAATTCTAAGACAATTCAGAATGCACTGGTAGATTGCAAGTTGAGTGTCTGCCGATCTGAAATTCAGACTGAAATCGATGGTAAAATTTTTTTTAGCGATTAGCAAATGATGCCACAGACATCTCCCAACTAAGTCGATATGTAGTGCATTTATTTTTATCCCATACTTATTAGTAATGGTATCAAGAAGTGAAATTTGTAGGCCTATGTACCAAAATCTACTGCAGCTCTCCCAATGCACAAGTTCACGAGCCGCCACTGCTACTGTTATCACTATTCTCTACTCTGTAATTACCAGGCTTCGAGACTTTGGACCCGATAAAATAAGCTTACTGTGCATGCACTATAGGTTGTTGACTCCCTGCAGGTAGATAGAGATGTGTTGAGGTAACAACGTTGCTATTTAGAGTAGAGTACGGTAGTATGGGGAAACACACATACAGTATGTACATTCTGAAAGTAAATATACATTACACAATGATAATGTCAAAAGAATGTGAAAAGAATTTATTCTCCTGTCTTTTATAAGCATTTTAATTTTTTCATTTATCCTATTGGTCGTCTTTAGGAAGTGCAGTTACAGTACCGAATTGCAATGTACCTACTACAAGATACATTCTCAGTGTCTCAAACGTAAATCTTTTTCGGTTATCTGCCAAAGTTTGTACTGTAGAAAGCTGCGCTCTACGTCGCATATGACGTGATAGGAGCAAAATGAAAAAAACCTAACATCATTGCAGTCTCTAAGAGACAGTCCTTTATTCTCGGGTCACTCTATGTCGACTAATTTGCTGTTTATGTTACACGATGTTCCATATCCGTTATTTTTACATAAAATTGATTTCCACTTCTGTTTTACACGTTCAGTAACCGGTGTACTTGATGTCTCATTAATTCTCTGCATCATTTTCTAAATTAATTTGAGGGCTTCCGGCATCTCTTGCTCTGACTTTTCTAACCGTGTAATAGTTTCAGACACAGTTTGTATGAAAACCAAATTATTCGTCAGAACCTTCAAATCCAGAGCGTTTTCCTTTGCATATTTGTTGGCATTCATTCTAAAGTACCCCCACCCACTGTACGCTTTACTACTATACTCAGTACGCCGTTATGCGAATTTCCCACTGAACTGCTCTATTGGGTCCGAAGTCTCGAAGCCTGGTAATTACATTGCTGAGTGGATGAAATAAATAGGCAGACAGGCAGTCTGGCAAGCAGGCAGGCAGACAGGCAGATAGTCTTCGTCTAATCTTTTAATTTCTCTTCCTATTATGCCCTTGACTGACATCAGTCAATCATTAGAAATTATCACTAGAGAACCGTCGCACAGTGATTATTTTTCGCTATCTGGCCGCACAAAATGCAAAAATTGAGTATCACATATTTTCATGTTTTATGGAGTTTTTAATTACTATAACATCCGACGATACGAGATTTGTTATAGTTACCCTTATTTGTGCAGCCATTGTGTTGGAAAAGAAGTCAGAAGTACTGTATGGTGTTTCTTATCGCATCTCCGGCCGATAACTGTGCTTGAAAGGACGTTCTTTTTCTACGATGTTCATCGGTTACTGGTGCATATGGGAGACCAATGTATGTGCTATATTTGTGATATTTTAAAAATCCCACAGAACTTACTGCTTTAAAGTGAAATTTGCTTGAAAATTTAGAGATTATTGCTATTTTAACTTCTAGTTTTGAGTATTTTTACACCCGGAAATTTAGAATTATCAACTATTGGTCAATTTTTTTTCAGAAGACTAAAGCCAATATCTTATTCTTTCTTCTATATAAAAACTAGCTGCTACTTTTTGCAACTTTGCCTTTTTTCAGGTTTTAGTGCTCTCAGAAGATATATCGCGGAACGGTCTTTGTCATGTTTGGCGCCATACAGATGACAAGAGAGAAAGAAGTAATGAACTATTTAACTGTTTACTGTAAAATAATGATTCAAAAACTTACAGATAATCCGTTTTAAATATACTGTTAAAGCTGCGGTTTGTTTACTATGATCATCGCCTGGAGCACATCGCTGGCGATTGTCGCCTGGAGTTGCTAGCAGTTAAATGAATCGTTGGACGCGACGCAGATCGCTGGAGGTTGCTTCTGAAGCAAATTCAGGACTCACATCGCCGCATACATGTTCAATAATTGTTATTTAGAGAAGTCCATGTAGAAATATTGAACCGAGTTATGGCAGCAAAACAAATGAGAATTGACAGCGATGTACGCTGATAAAGAAACCACTTCCTGACGATCATCGCCAGCGTTTATAATCGACGACGATGTACGTCCGGCGATGATCGCCGTAAACAAACCGTAGCTTAAGATTGTTAATTTTGCTTGCATGTCACCGAATCCTGAGTAAATTCCATTCACTAAAAAATTGGCTAGAGAGAAATTTGTTTTATATGAACAAAATATAGAAAAAGTTTCCATAAGTTACTTGTGATCTAATGCTGAATATGCTTTTGGTATCGTCAGATCGTGTAATAAGCAGTCTCTCAAAGAAAACGCGAAAGAGAAGTCGACCTATAGGCCTACGCAATGAAGTACTTTGTTTATCAAGACCCCGCACCCGCTTCAGCAACTTAATCTGAAGCTTACAGCAGCACTGAGAACTAAATGTTATTGAAAACACTTTTAACACTGAATTATATTAAAGAAAAATTAGTAGTGACAACTGTTCATTATTAGTGTACGTCATGTCAACTTCCCCATTACTTTATACTTGCAAAATTTTCCTCACAATTTATAATAAAACTAGCTATGTCATAATAGAAAATACTGAAGTGATAAATGTGTGGTACATCCCTCAAAATAAATGCTTGATTACAATACCTCCCTCCTTGGAAGGACCACTTAAGTTGCACATAGCTGCAGGAATGGCACGTGCCTCACTGCGACTGTACAGCTAAAATCATTACTGTGAATATATAAATATAGAAAATGTGTCTAGGTTTAATGTATTATGTATTATGTTATGATAAACTTGTTAAATTTGACGGACCCACTATCCGATGGAAAGAAAATGTACTTATTGTAGTGAATTTATATATGAATGAAATTTTTATTTATTTATTTATTTATTTATTTATTTATTTATTTATTTATTTATTTATTTATTTATTCTGGTGTAGTTAAGGCCATCAGGCCTTCTCTTCCACAACACCAGGAATACAAATACAATAATAGAAATAAACAGAAAAAAAATACACTATATACAAAGTAAAGCCACACAAAAATATACACAGGTTGCAGTCACACAAACTTTAAGATGAATGGAACGGAGAAAAATTCTCTCCGGCACCAGGATTTGAACCCGGGTTTTCAGCTCTACGTGCTGACGCTCTATCCAGTAAGGCACACCGGATTCCCTCCCGATGTCGGATCGAATCCTCTCAGTTTAAGTTCCACCGGTGTGGCTTAGTGGATAGGACGTAGAGCTGAAAACCCGGGTTCAAATCCCGGTGCCAGAGAGAATTTTTCTCCGTTCCACTCATCTTTCATCATATGATGATGCAGAATATCTGCACGGAAATATCATATGTACTTCGGAACAACATAATAATAAATGAATTTATTTACTTGATTAACACAAAGAAAACCATACAGGGCCATATTCATAGACATTCTTAGCGCGGGCTTCCGGTGGATGATCAGCGAACTAATGTTTTTCGTATTCATGAACCAGTGTTAGCGATATGATGTGATATGATTTCTGTACAAATAATCACTCGATAGCCGAGGCTAGTTTAGTACGCTCGTAGCGCGGGCTAGCGGAATGTCTATGCATAGCACCCACAGTGTTTTTACTGAAATATTAGTGTCATGTGTGAAGTTAAGAGTGCAATTAAAATAAAAATTATAATGTAACTGATTTCTTCCATGTATTTTACTTACATATTTCATACATGCAGTGATGAAGACCTGAAGTGTAGCCTACAGAATACCTATCTGTCTTTGATTGAGAGTTAATATTAAGCCTAAATTGAATTCGAATCATGTCGATATGGATAAGAAAAATGCTTAACATAAGTACAAATTGTTATTTTAATGTTTCTACATAATTTTAGTATTGAATCAATTTTTGCGGGGCCAGATAGCGTAAAAATCACAGTGCGTCGTCTGGCTGGAAATGGCTTCTCCCAGCTTTAGGAGACATAATATACGACAGTTGTCCCAAGGACCATCGTAAATGTCAATTTTATTTTCCCATACTGCTAGAAATAGAGTAACTGACCGGATGTTCATCTGAAACCTATGGCAGAAGCAGACACAGGTGCAGAGGTGAGACTATTGTTCCAAACCGACATACCTATATACAGTAGTAAAACTCTAACCAATCGAGCAGGAAACAGAATCGAGCCGTTGAACTTGGATGCATGTTGTTTATTTTTATGTGAAATAAAATAAAGTTCTGAGGCGTTCATAATAAAATTGTAACATGGCCATTATGTTGTAGTACAATACTCTATATGAAGTCGTAAATTTAAAAATGAATTTGATATTGGGAGACTTAAAGAAATGAGTACGCCAATACATAAAACTATAGAATGTATTCATTTATTTCGTGATCCAATGATGTACCGAACTTTGTGTAGGACGTGAATTTTAAGATGTTGAGTTCAAATTAAAATCTCGATATTTCTCTATAATGACCCGCTTCGGACAACACAAATAATAAGATTAAGAACTATACAGTGAAATTTCTGAATACCGGAAATCTTCTGGGAATTAAAAAATCTCCGATATGGAGAAGTGTTCGCTATTGGGAAAATAATATAATATTAAATTAGTGTATTGTGATACATGTCGTATTTATTTTGAATTTTTTATAATTCCAATAATTTTTAATGCAGAATTTTTATTTAATATTAGGCTTAAGCATACAACATGTTAAATTAAAACTAAGTGGATAATTTGACTCAAGCATTTAATATTTATTCTACATTTTAAATGTTAGATAAAAATATATTTCTTTATGTCCTTGTCGATTTTTAATTCTATTTTGTACGTACAGTAGTGGCAAAAAAAAAACCGGACCGACCCTTGCAGCTGATTTCAGAGCCTTGTTCACTCCAGAGCACGATAGACTGGTAACTAAGACTTTCGTGGTTCGAATCCTGCCTGTGAAGGAAACTTTCTTTTCTTTTTTTTTTTTTTTTTTTTTTTTTTTTTTTGTTCCTTATTCAAATTTATTCCCAATACTTTTCGATTGCAGCGATATTTTACTACTTAACTTATTATTCCCAGAACATTAATTTTACCAGATTATTTTCTAATGGCGTTCGAAATGGGCTACGTCTGCAGTCGAAACTACAGCAGTTTCAATAGATTACTCGCTATCTTGTGAATGTGGGCGTGGCATTCGCAGTGGCTCATTTCGGGGACTTCGATTATTCCGTCGGTTCGGTTTTTTTGCCACTACTGCACATTTCTACATTAGAATTGAATATAAGTCCTTCGGCATCACCGTTTTGTATAAAATACGAGGGAGAGTCAAAAAGTAACCTTAATTATTGTTTTCTTAATTGAATATGTGCAATAAGACTACAAACACTTAATCACTTTTCAACATAGTATAACAGAGACACTTTTAATATTATCTTCCCATCTACGTCTCGGTTTCCCCAAAGGTCTTTTTCCCTCCGGCCTCTCAACTAACACTCTACATGCATTTCTGGATTCGCCCATACGTGCTACATGCCCTGCCCATCTCAAACGTCTGGATTTAATGTTCTTAATTATGTTAGGTGAAGAATACAATGCGTGCAGTTCTGTGTTGTGTAACTTTCTCCATTCTCCTGTAACTTCATCCCTCTTAGCCCCAAATATTTTCCTAAGTACCTTGTTCTCAAATACCCTTAACCTATGTTCCTCTCTCAAAGTGAAAGTCCAAGTTTCACAACCATAAAGAACAACAGGTAATATAACTGTTTTATAAATTCTAACATTCAGATTTTTTGACAACAGACTGAATGATAACAGCTTCTCAACCGAATAATAACAAGCATTTCCCTATTTATTCTATGTTTAATTTCCTCCCGAGTATCATTTATATTTGTTACTGTTGCTGCAAGATATTTGAACCTCTCCACCTCTTCAAAAGATAAATTTACAATTTTTATAGTGCCATTTCGTACAATATTCTGGTCACGAGACATAATCATATACTTTGTCTTTTCGGGATTGACTTCCAAACCTATCTCTTTACTTGCTTCAAGTAAAATTCCCGTGTTTTTTCTAATCGTTTGTGGATTTTCTCCTAATATATTCACGTCATCCGCATAGACAAGAAGCTGATGCAACCCGTTCAATTCCAAACCCTCTGTTATCCTGGACTTTCCTAATGGCATACTCTAGAGCGAAGTTAAAAAGTAAAGATGATAGTGCATCTCCTTGCTTTATCCCACAGTGAATTGGAAACGCATCTGACAGAAACTGACCTATACGGACTCTGCTGTACGTTTCACTGAGACACTTTTTAATTAATCGAACTAGTTTCTTGGGAATTCCAAATTCAATAAGAATATCATATAAAACTTCTCTCTTAACCGAGTCATATGCCTTTTTGAAATCTATGAATAACTGATGCACTGTAACCTTATATTCCCATTTTTTCTCCATTATCTGTCGAATACAAAATATCTGATCAATAGTTGATCTATTACGCCTAAAACCACACTGAAGATCCCCAATAATTTCATCTACATATGTAGTTAATCTTCTCAAAAGAAGAATAATAATAATAATAATAATAATAATAATAATAATAATAATAATAATAATAATGTAGGTGGAAATTACCCTTTAAATCCGAATATCGAGAGTGACACGTGATAAAATGGCGTTTTATATTGGCAGGTGAGGTATTTAACATTTGTTTCCTTCTAAAAAGAAATTTCTCCCATTGTGGATGGAAGTTCTTTATCTTATCGCTACGGAGTAACACGACTTCGATATAAACATTGCGAAGGTACAGGCGCCACAGATACCATCGTTCCTCTGTAATGCAGGGGGTAGTGGAAGAGGCTGAGGGTGGAAGCATTATGTCTTCCTATACTCGATGCTCAAAACTCACGTTTGCATCACAACTCAGTAAATCGACATGCATACCATTTACCGTACGGCAGTGATGTCAAAGCAAGCGCATTTTTCTGACCTTGACGTCGTGCGCGGGCAGCAAGCGCTAAGTATGCAAAGAGGAAGGGTTGTGTATATGAATAAGCAACCTGTTGGATTAAGAAAACAGTGGTGCACAAACTTCAAACGGAACGTGAAATTTTATGTCGTTATTTTTATATGGCTTCTTTCTGTTTAATATTATCTATATTGTCTGTAAAACAAAAGTACTAACACTGATTTCTTAATATTGCACTTGTGTTTTAAATCTTAATAACATAATAGAGAGTTAAGAAGCAATATTCACTTAAATTCCATTACACTGTATTAAGTGGATAAAACACATCATTCATAAAGAAAGTGATATTCCAAAGAAAGAGATTGAGTATGACATGATAAGTTGGAATTTATATTGATGGTGGTATCTTTAGCCTTACAAAAGTAATCAATAAACTAATCAAAACAATATTACAGTACAAAGCAAAGTTACCTATTTACTGTATCTGTTTTAAGTGTATTTAAGTGTAACTAATATTACATAACAAAACTCATATCGCATTATCCTTTTAAGGTGATATTCGTGAGCAACTTCCTATCATCAGAATATTAAATTATTTTCTCAAAATCTGCTGAAGCTATAGAGCTGACATTTTTACAACACATGGGCACGTATCTTTTGCTTATGATGTAACAGTAGTTGCTTTGTTAATTCATTTCCTTACAAACAATTTCCATGCGAATATTTTTAAAATTTTCAATACACTATCTTCAGTAATACGTATATACGGTATATTAGATTTATGAAAACATTCTGTAAGGCTACTAAATAAATAGGCCTATACCTGAAAATTTTACTTTTCTGTACGAAAAGTTGAGAAAATATTTCTTTTGAAAAACAAATCAAACCTGTGAAAGATGAGCATTAAACTTAAAACTTACATTCTTATAATGCACTTATACTTCTCAAGCAAATCTAAAAATTAACATGGATACAGTTTTAATAAGTTCTCTTCCCTTTATATATATATATATATATATATATATATATAAAAATCAGTGCTGGCCATCCCTGAATATAGTTCGACCAAGTGGCATATACCACCTCTTTCGTCTGTCTCTTTCCTTTCCGCTGTAAAGCGCTCAGGCCCTCCTGGGCTCTAAAGCGCACGCTTGCTCCTGTGGGCATCAATTGACATGCCTGCCGTACGGTATGAACACAGGCAATAATGAGTTTCTCTCAGTCTTAGCAAAAAAATTTCCTCCTGTTTCTTTTCGTGTTGTGCATATGGGACATTCCATGTGGAATCGGACATAAAAAACATTACCAATGTAATATGTCGAAAAAAATACATGTATAGAGGGACAGAAGATACTTCACTGCGTGAACTGTTCTCGTGTAAGTCCTTTATTTAGTTTTCTTATTTTAATGAGTTAAATTTATCGTATTTTCGTAAAAATCGCCAGTTTCAAAGGGCACATTCCACCAAAAATTAGATCGTTTCGACAAGATGTGTAGCCGAAATTCAGTTTGTTTTTAGTCTAACCTTGGGGCACAACATACTATGAACTAATTAAACTTTAATTACTCATGTGCTCTTTGTTCTCTGAGTCATGATTAATATGCAGGTTGACTTTAAAGTTCGTTCTCTATGTTCTCGGGTTATAAAACTCAAGACACATACTCTGGAATCAACTCATATTTTATTTTTAGTTTAAGAGAGCAATAACATACAAAGAATTACAAAGAATCAAAGAGAACTGATTTTTGAACAGAGTAGAAAACTATGTGGGAACGGGAATGTTATTTGTATTCCTCATTATAGTGCATTTTAGTATTTACTAAAAATTCATCTTACAGCTGTTGAAAAAATAACTTTATTGACGAACTTACTGTACATAAAATCCGAGCGTTACAGCTACCAGAAGGCATTTGTGAGTGGGTCGTACAAATCTCGAAGTGAGTCACTTGGGCGCGAGACTTACAGGAACCTGGTGCGACGCTGATTTCTTCCTGCGATACCTGGTGAGTTCTCCTTTGATAATACTCCGACGCTCAATTTTCGATCGTTTATAAAAATTGTTGCCCCTACATAAGGAGTGTTGATATGTGATGAGTAGACTTCGTGGAATTGCCACGACAATCGCAAGGTTTACTGCGCACGCGGTATAGACTGTATGAGAAGGGGGCCTGCAACGGATGGAGTATGCCTCTAATATACTGTAAACACTGAGCAGTATACTGCGGTTACAATTAAACCTTTATCCTGCATTCAAGAAATATAATGAATAATCATTGAAGTAGGAAATGTCTAAACATGTAAATACACAATTATTTTATAGTGAGATATATTAACTCTTAAAATTTAATATCAGATACTCACATTAGCCTTGAATATGTGCATTGCAGTGAACAGTTACGTACATTTTGAGCGACTGCAAAGTAACCTCCTCCGATGGTCACTTAAACAGTTGTTATTTTGGGAAAATGTACGTTCAACATCACACGATGTAATACGTACATATTTGAAGAACGGAAAGTCACTACTTTTTAGTACACCAACTTCAGATGTCTTGTCGTGACCTGATGGTACATCACTTATAATACGAAGTTGTGAATAGGCAGACTTTTTAGCAATAATATTTCTCAACTTACATTTCAATTTTTCTGAAATTAATGAATTGTTATTTTGGATAACGGTTTGTGATACTTTATCCACTATATTAAGGGCTTCTGAGAGTTGTAGTTTAGACGATTCTAACAGGATGATGCTTTTGGACACGATTTTAAAATTAGAATAAATGAACAGAATATCTTTCAATATCTGTTCAGAAGGCAATGATTTTACAGCTGCAACAGCGGAACTGTCTGTGCTATCCAATGCATCAATTACCTCCATTATTTTGCCGTAATGTTCTGCATAATAATTAACAGCATCCAACCACGTTTCCCAACGGGTCAAGACTGGCTGCGGGGGTAAGGGTAATCCAGGGGAAATTATTTGGAACAGCAACACTCTCATTGTAGTATGTTTGATTGAATTCTTATCTGCACTGAAGAAATGTTAAGCTTTGACTAGCCTATTCCAACCACAGTAATGCAAAAACAAGTGTTTATATAGATATACATTAGCTGTAGCTGCTCTATCTATTTGGACAGGTCACAACTCTTAACATAAACTGCTTATACTACGAGACCGGGCGGTCGCTCACCTCCTCTATACTACCGTACATCGGCAACCTGATAGCATGCTGCGTGTGGCAATTCAACGAAGTCTAGTGATGAGTTTGTGCATGTTAAGTAGTCATGCGTGGCGAGAATGGAAATTTATTTATTTTTTATTTATTTTATTCCACAGGACAGCGTTTCTCAAAGTATGGTCCGCGGACCACCTGTGGTCCTGGATGTCTGTCCTTGTGGTCCTTCAAGAAGGACAGAAGAAAAAATAAAATTCAAACGAATTGCGTATCACACTACAGCTGAAAATCTCAGTCTGGAAATGACGCATGGCAATCGCCTTTCACTTTTTCTCCCAATACTGACATTTTATGAAATTTATTACCCTATCTGTCTACCGACTTCTCACTCTACTATCAGCAACAAAAGAGGGATTTAAAGCACTATGAACGTGGTGTTTCTCGCCATCTTTTCCCTGCATATCAGCTGATAACATGTGGCTAAGTATTGGCATAATATCTTCCAGATGTATTCTCAAAACTAAACGAACTAAATCTCTCTCTACAAGGTAATTCTTTGACTCTTCTCAGTGCGCGTGAGAAAATAAAGGGGTTCGAGAGGAAACTTGGTTTGCGGGTCAGTTCCGTAAAACAGAGGATTTTTTTACTGTTTCCAACTCTAGAGTCTTTTCTTGGTTGAAAATGATTTCGTTATTGGAAAAGAATTGTGCAATGACATATGTTCGCATCTCGAAACTCTGATGTCACAATTAAAAATTATTTTCAAAGTAAATATGATGAATTTTCATAGGTTCGTGATCCCTTTCATTGCGATATTGAAAATAACAAACTTTCATTGAGTGAAAGAGAACAGTTAATTGAACTCTCGAATGACACTGGACTTAAAATGAAATTCCAAGCGGAAGGTATGGTTAATTTCTGGACCTCATCACAAGTGAAGAGAGAATATAGTGAACTGTACAATGATGCTTTAAGATTATAATTCAGTTTGCTTTTACGTATTTGTGTGAGAAACGGTTTTCATCACTAACTCCAATAAAAACAAAGCACCGAAATTGACTTGATGTGTGTGACGATCTCTGACTTCAGCTTACCAGCATACATCCAAGTATAGAACAACTGTGCAAAAATTGGCAGGCTTATCCAACTCATTAATGTCAGTATTAACATTTATGTATTTTGTTTAGTTAATAAGTTAAAGATTATCCAAACTCTAATAGCCTTAATTTATTAAAAACGAAAATGATTTTTTTTCTATTAACAGGGTAGGCCTACTATCTGATAGGATGGAAGAGAAGACCTTGTGGTCTTAATCCTGTCAGTTTAAATAAATAAATAATAAATTAATTAGTTAATACTAATAGACCTATAATATTAAATGAATTAGACAGCTATAATTACATTTTAACACATTATACTTACTTAAAATGGCTTTTAAAGAACCCGCAGGTTCATTGCCGCCCTCACATAAGTCCGCCATCGGTCCCTATCCTGTGCAAGATTACTCCACTCTCTATCATCATATCCCACCTCCCTCAAATCCATTTTAATTTGATACTCCCATCTACGTCTCGGGCCCACACCTGTGGAGTAACGGTCAGCGCGTCTGGCCGCGAAACCAGGTGGCCCGGGTTCGATTCCCGGTCGGGGTAAGTTACCTGGTTGAGGTTTTTCCGGGGTTTTCCCTCAACCCAATATGAGCAAATGCTGGGTAACTTTCGGTGCTGGACTCCGGACTCATTTCACCGGCATTATCACCTTCATCTCATTCAGACGCTAAATAACCTAAGATGTTGATAAAGCGTCGTAAAATAACCAACTAAAATAAAAAAAAAATACGTCTCGGCCTCCCCAAAGGTCTTTTTCCCTCAGACCTCCCAATTAACACTCTATATGTATTTCTGGATTCGCCCATACGTGCTACATCTTTCCATGGTCTACAGTAACCTACTAAAGAATCTCTTGGCTTTCTACATGATAGAAGAACATGTTTATATTAGAAAATTAGAATAATTTCTTCTAGAAAATATTTCATTTTGTCGTGGTAATAAATAAAATTATGTATGCAACTTAAGTGTGACGGAACTGTAGGGCCTACCTGAAATAACACAGAGTATTACATTGCATTCTGAGAGGAATTCAGTTTGCATTCGACGTTGCAACTCATTTCGCCATTTAATTTGATAATTTAATTTACTGTGATACAGCGATAAATTGACCGAAGTTTGTTAATACTGCAAGACTTTAAATGATGTATGAACGTGACATTTATGTAAGGAGGAAAAGATAGAGCTCTGGATGCTATAAAATACGCTTGTTATTTCGTTTTGTAATATGTTTGCGTCGTATAATAAGATATAAAAATGTACCTACGTAACTTGTTATTTAATTATCGCTTGATTAGCGTAGTTGTTTGTATGTGGTGTCTTATCCTGCGGTTTTATGTTTCTGACAAAATGGATTATACAATACATAAATAGAGGGTATTGTGTAGGCCTAAGTGTGAGTTAGTAACGATGAGTACAATAAAGCGGTCTCAGGCTCGATTCCCAACTCTGTCAAGGGACTTTTTCTTGGCTAAGAATTGTTCTTTGGTAGAGCTATATACAAGGTGGATCAAAATTCGCTTTCCCCATACATTTTCTTACATATAATTACATTAAATTTACATTTGACTGCACATTTCAAAATGGAGGCCCTGTCTCTAGATACACAATTCACAACGTTTAGATACTGATTTACAGATGACAGAACGTAACTCACAATTTTCATCGATTTTCACGAGTGACTGTCGCAACTGATGCAGATTCTGTGGTTTCTGAGCAAAAAAAAACATCATTTTTCAGGATACCCCAAAGCGAAAAATCACATGACGTCACGTCGCATGATCTGGGTGTCCATTCTGTTGTGCCACGACGGCCAATCCATTCATGGAATTGCTGGTCCAAGAAGTCCCTCACTCCTACATGAAAATGAGGTGGTGCTCCATCGTGTTGTCATATCAACTGCATATCGGTAAAACGAGGGCTGTTTTCAAGACATGACTTCGGAAAAACAGTTGACGCACGAACATGGTTGTCAACCCACCACTCAATACCAGGCTTCGGTCTAGGGACACAAAGTAACCAGTATGAGGTTTAGAGTACACGGAGTATAAATGACGTCATGACCCTTGTGGAAGGGTGACTACAACAGCACAGATGGGTCCGTAAAGTGCATTACCATGGATGGGCAATTAGTAATATCTTTCTGTCTTATTCACAAGAAAGTGTGGGTTAACTTGTTTTTCCAGGCATGTCCTCAATTGAAGGGCTCAGAGCCAAAGGCGACTAACCCACAATTACAAAATGAGTAAATAAGGGTTGAAATTAAGAGGATCCTGACAAAAAATGATTGGTTTCACAATTTATTTTAATTCGTCTACATTGAATAAATACAAAAATATAGCATGAATCTATAACAACAATGTATAGTTTTGAAAAAAAAAGGGCTTAATAATGAACAATAGAAAATTGTGGGTTGGTCGCCTTTGGCACTGAGCCTTTCAATTTCCTCCAGAAACTGGTATTTTCTTGTCATTTACATTCGTAATTGCTTCATCATCATCTTAACAATCGCCATATTTTCATAAACATTATAAATGATGAGGACTCGTTAGGCTTATATAATTGAACAGTTCATAATAAACTCCACCGCAATAAACAATACAGAAAACTGAACAGCACTAAATATTATGTAGGTACAGCATGATGTGATTCACTCTTCCTTTTCTATAAAAAATATTTAAGGGGAGGGACTTACAGAAATGACCAAATATGCGTCTGAATTAACATTTATTTAGCTTAAAAATACCGTACTTCATAATATTGACTTCATTTGAGCGAAATTTCAAGGTCCTTAGGAATTAAATAATTTCTTGTAGGCCATTTTTAAATAACAGCTGCGCTCCAGTACCCTTTAATATCCAGAATCTGTTTATTTCACATTTTTCAACATTTAATGGGTAATATCTCGGACAATAATGGAAATAATTGAATAACATATTCTCACATTATACACGAATAATTCTGTAAGAGGAAATTGTCAAATTGCAAATTAAAAAATAAGTTAAAAATAGATATGTAATTTTTCTTTCTGTTAATAAAATTGCAAAATAAAAATATAAAAATTACGTCCACGTCACGACCTCTGGGCGATGTAGTCTCTTGGTTATAGCTAATGGGAAAGGATGAGAACGATAATCCGGCGCTCTAAAACCGGACCCACCTGGCTATGGGAGCAACCCCAGACAGAAAAGCAGGCAGGTTCAGAGGCCTTAAGGTGGCAGCCCCATAACTGAACTTACTCAGCGGTGGATTGTTACTCCGTTCTGAGGACATTATGGGTGCTATTCATAGACATTTCGCAGCACGCGCTACGAGCGTACTACGCTAGCCCCGGCTATCCACTGGTTACTAGTACAGAATTCAAATCATATCCTATCGCTAACACTGGTTTATGAATACGAAAAACGCTGATCATCCACCAGAAGCCCGCGCTAAAAATGTCTATGAATACGGCCCTATAAATACTCGTAATCCTCAGGAGATAAGCCGGATTTGGAAGGCCGAAAAGCGATGGAAAGACCAGCTCACCTGAGGCGGAACAAGCCAGAAGGCTTAATCCTTGACAGAATTGATGATGATAAAAATTAAACTTAAAAAAATAATGAAACAAAATTGATTAGCAGTCTTTTAGCTTTTATTTAAGACAAGATTTGTGATTCTGTGATACTATTGAGAGCAGATATATCATTTTCTTTATAATACTGCATTTTTCGCATTTTTTTATATCTGTGCCTGTACCATAAAGGGAAAAAGTGAAAATGTTATATTATTACGATGTAACGAAGTACATATGATATTTCCGTGCAGAAATTATGCGTCATCATAAAATGAAGGATGAGTGGAACAGAGAAAAATTCTCTCCGGCACCGGGATTTGAACCCGGGTTTTCAACTCTACGTGCTGACGCTCTATCCACTAAGTCACATCGGATTCCCATCCCGATGTCGGATTGAATCCTCTCAGTTTAAGTTCCAACTCTTGGGTTCCCTCTAGTGTCCTATCCTCATGCACTGCGTCATAGATGTAAGACAGTGGCACAATGTCCATACATGTGCAGAGGTGCACTCGTGGCTTAGTGGATAGAGCGACAGCAAGTAGAGCTGAAAACCCGGGTACAAATCCCGGTACCGAAGAGAATCTCTGTTCCACTCAACCTTCATCCTATGGAAATATTATACAGGGACAACATTTTATTTTTACTTCAATTTTTATTGTACCTGAGTTTTTTAATGTACTTCACTCCCACCCCTTCTACTAATTAAGTTCAACCGTCCTCCACACAGATCCAAGACCGCATATACAGTCACAGTAGCCTTACGGTCATAGTAAACAGTACGTTCCAAAAATATGTTCGCGTATTCCAGTGACGAAAGAGCTTTCAATATTGAATCATTTTCGCACAGGTACTGTCGACCATTTGCCTACGTCGCATCCCGGTTTCCCCCACCTGCTTCTATTTGCCTCTCTTGCTAGTGCCTGGGCTGTCTTAGCTCTTTTCTGAGAATATTAATTTTATTTCTGTTAGGAATTGGACGTCTACGTAATATTATACCCGTACAATTGTTTAAAATAACTTAAGTAAAAGGGCTTCGTTAAGTAATTAACTGTCACGAGAATTCCTCTCTTTCTACGACCCTGCGACATAACCACTTGGACGGACAGTTGATAGCATGTCTGAGTAATTTTATCTTTTCGGATCGGGCAGTAGTGAAGATTGAATTTACAGTACATTTGTCTCTTTTATAGAGTAGGTACAGAATTATTTCAACATGAGTTATTGATACGAAGTACGAACCTGGTAATTGCAATTAGGTACAATAGTCTATAGTGCGATAATATGCACATTAGAACTGAAGCCTGTATCGAAATGAACGGCCACCATTTTCAAAAATATGTTTAAATATCCATATCATGATTATTTTTCAATTTAATTTCATTCTCTATATTGTACGCTAATGTGCTGTAGACAGTATAATATACACTGCATAATGAATTCGTCCGCATGGAAACCTGAGTTCGTGAGTAAAAACACTCATTGTTAATACTGTACTGTATTTTGATTAAACAAAAACCTAATGAAAATTATCAAACTCAAAATCGCGATATTTCCTAGTTTACGTAAATGGATGAACTACTTTTCTTTCCTCCTATACCTAGTGAAGTCATTTGTTTGTATTTTACACCAGTGTCATCGAACTCGAAGTCGTGGAAGGGAGTAGCAAACAGTGTTTCCGGTTTTCAGTCGTTGATCCAAAGGTATAGCCAGGTTAATATAGGAAATGTTTGTAAAAATAAAATGATGTCCCTGTATTTAAAAAGCTTCATACATTGATATGAAACTATGCTAGGGAAACAGAGGCTTCACTTAAAATAATATCGTCGTTGTTCCTGCAATAACTTCTATGTGCAAAACATAAAATTTTTCAGTAGGAAGAAAAACACCACATTCATTCTATAGCAGTTGTACATAGGAATTCTTAAATTTTCGAAAGAAAGAAATATAATTACATATAGGAGATTTTATTATTTACTGTATCACTATGTAAGTTATTTAATAGAGCAAAAATCTGAAAATGGATAAATGTCATATAGGAGCTGCTGCAGGAACAACGACGGAATGAGAAAAGAGATTTTCTGTAGGTCCTTTTCCATAAGATCACTGTGAGCGCCAGGTTTTAAATACAAAGGTAAAAGGTAAAGGTATCCCCGTAACATGCCATGAAGGCACTTGGGGGGCATGGAGGTAGAGCCCCATGCTTTCCATGACCTCGGCACTAGAATGAGGTGGTGTGGTCGGCACCACGCTCTGACCGCCTTTTACCCCCGGGAAGGACCCGGTACTCAATTTTATATGAGGCTAAGTGAACCTCGGGGCCATTCTGAAAGTCTGGCAACGAGAAAAAATCCTGTTACCACCTGGGATCGAACCCCGGACCTTCCAGTCCGTAGCCAGCTGCTCTACCAACTGAGCTACCCGGCCGCCGGTTTTGAATACAGCACATGCATTTTCCTACGATTACGTATTTGCACGCGCTTGTTCACTGAATGCTAATATAGACACGCCCACACATGCAGAAGGCTTGGCTGAGACGGAATGTAAATTCTTTTGTTCTTTTTCATTCCGTTAAGTATTTCGTATTTACTTGCACTCCTTCTATACAGAGAGAAGTGGACATACTGCTTTCTTTCATACCGTTGATGGACCACTTATTACGTGAGAAAGTTCAGTAACATTTGACCTGTACCAAACTACGTATTAATGATAACTTTGAATTTAGGTATTGCTAATATGAGTTGTACCGTTGAGAGACGCCTCTCATCTGTTTCCAGATGTCAACGCTTCCTGTCCATTGCCCCCTGCACGCCCAAGCTCTTTTCCTCCATGGAGTTCGTCTTCATTCCAAGTTTTCGTACTCTACATATTTTACGTCACATTGGTGTTGAACATTTAACACTTTTTTGGCCATTTGTCATTGTTCATTGTTAAGAGATGTCCATAAATTTTTTTTTCTTCCTTCAATCCTATCCACTACACTCTCTCAGGTTGCGTATTTTTATGCTCGACGATGCCAAAATGTAGTAATTATACATCTGGTAGCTGCCCTTTAATGGACCTCATTAAAGTACACCTATTCATTAAGGTTCAGGTATTCCACCATCAGAAAACACCATTGTAGCAATATGAAAGCGCAAGTATCGATTATTCTCGGATATGCAATCGAAAGACAATTAGCGAAAATGACGGAGGCTGGAAATCCAATACTGTCGCAGAAGGTTATGTTCTGTTACTATAATAATTAGCGTTAATTTTAAATAATATTCAAATAAATTCAATTTGTTATCTCGTTTTTCAGTGTCTAAATCAATTTCAAGGTTATATCAAGATTAATCTTTATTTTACTCTCTAGATTATATCAAGGTCAATGACATTTGTTTCTCGGAAAAAAACAATACTTTCTCGTCTGCGCACTTCTCACAATTTACGAGATATTGCACAAGGTCAGTTCCGCTCCCCAGTCAGATAAAATAACATTAATACTTATGAATAATTTCAAGTTAGAAATATGGTCGAGCATAAAAAGTCGTATGAAACTTGCCTATAATGGTAATTAAGACGCTCATATGAAAATTATTAAACTCGCTTGCGCTCGTTTCATGAACATACTCGCGTCTGAATTACTACCATTAAAGGCTCGTTGCATAATGTATTAATTTGTAACTCAGTCTAATCGAAAAATCCACGCTTTTTTTCCCGCAGAAAATCAATATTCACAGCTTTACCTTTTTCTGCATTCCCTTCTTCATTAGTTCAACTTTGATTTCGCCGTAAAATAATGTTCACAATATGGTGCAACGCTGCGAAGGAATGACTTCCTTTCGGGGGAGGGAATTGCAAATAAACAAGGCCTTTCTTCCGAATTTTCTTATGAAATTTTGCTCAGTGTATGGAACCTGTGCCCATTCAGCACATACAGTATGTACGATAGGAGCGAAATCCGGGTTCCGCGCGCCAGCTATAACGACTGGGGATGATCGTGTTGATCACACGTTACTCCTATTCTGGTTGGATGATCGTTTACCTCAGCTGAGACATGTGGACGTGAGTCCAGCAGGTGGCTGATAGGCTTTGACTCTTGATGGGCTGTCGCGCCTCAGATTTATTTTTTTTCTCTTCCGAATTATCTTGATCCGAAACAAAAATTATTTTAGTTTACTTTTAATTTTATTAGTAACTTTACAGCAAGCGTGAATGTAATTGAAACTGTAATGTAATTCGTGCCAGTTAGTCCGACAAAACGAAATTTACGAAACTTTTGCAGGTGTGGCAACAGTACAAAGCTTAAACAAATTTCGGTGCATATAGAGTTTACGTTCAGTTTTCATTAACTATTTTCAATGATGTAATACCTAAATATTTTCAGTGCACATTATATACGGTGTGACACAGAAGTCAGTTGACAAATGGGAAACATTACTCTAACTGAAAATTCAATTGCATACAGTATATTCACTATTGCGAATGTTCAAAATGTGCTCTGTTTACTTGAAAAGAGTGCCTCACTCGATCCTGTCATTCTTCTGTCACGTTTGAAAGTGTTGCAGGTGGAATATGCTGGATAACGTTGGTGAACCTTTGTTTCAAGTCATCTATAGACGTAGACTCTGTCTGAAAAATGTGCTGTTACATAAATTTACACAGAAGGAAATCATAGGGTGTGAGGTCTGGTGACCGTGGAGGCCATGAATGAGGTCCACCTCGTCGAACCCGTGAAATTTCTGCATATTTAAAGAACAAAACTAAAATTATTTCAATCATTTGTTATCATAATACAGTTATCTCTTAAATTGACTGAGCATATTGGGAATTAAGTTAATGGCTTTCCCAAAACACGCTATGAAATTTTTCACATAAAACAATTTTTATCTCGGGAATGAAGCAAAAACGATTAAAATTGTATTAAATTTTTTGTATGAAATATCTCAAAGAATAACACTATGGAATTAATAACATTACTTACGATTCACAATGCATATGTTCGTGTTGTCTTTAGGAGATGGTCCCTCACCAGGCGAGTATATTAATTATGGTTTATTTACCGATGCTCGCAACTGCAGAGATTATATCAGCTTTGACGGTGTGCCGGAATTTTGTCCCGCAGGAGTTCTTTTACATGCCAGTAAATCTACTGACATGAGCCTGTCGCATTTAAGCACACTTAAATGTCATCGACCTGGGCCGGGATCGAACCCGCAACTTCTAGCGCAGAAGGCCAGCCCTGTACCCACTGCGCTACTGAGGTTTACACCACCAGGCGAGTCCCTCCATTGTCAATGTCTAGTTTGTGATCCAAAAGAGTTTTCCCTCTACTTGCACTGGCTTGTAGGAGGTTAAACAAGGATAAAGAAAGAATAAATTGTTATAAATCTCAAAGGCGGACAGACAGATAACTTACTCAGAGCAAATTTGTCGATATCATGGGAGCTGAATTCTTATATTTTCGCGAAAATTTCAATACCTATTTTTTTCACAGCACAAAACTTCCGCTGTATTTTTTGTATAATGAGAAAAAATAAACAAAACACATTCTACTTGACCCTGCTTCATAAGAGAGATACGAATAGGTCTACACCACAGTCTACTATATACAGTCACGAAGCTTGAGTTTTTGAGGGTGCTAGGAACAATAGACTGTGACGGTACTATTTTGCATTGCCTGTAATGAGGCGATAGTAGCGATCCTAGTGGTGAGCAGCTATCTAATGTTTGCATATTTACTACGTATTGAGCTTCGCGACTGTATATACTAGACTGTGTCTACACTGTGTGTATAACAGCGGTGACCAAAACTCGAGCTGCAGTGATTACATGCGACAGACAGCCTATGAAGTAAGGAGACGGAGGAAAGGTACTTGGCATGAAAACTACAATCAGTGGTGGTTCCTGTACTAACATCTTGATCAATCCCGCGGATAAAAATCTCAAGCTTTGCTGTATCAGTAATGTTACTGCTATCATCAAGAGCCAGTGAATAATATACGATTTTTCTTGCTTCTTTTTTTAACCTTCCTCTTGAATATAATCAGGAATTATCTAAATTCTTCTCTCGACACTTGGTCGAGAAATTCATAGTTTTTCAAAATTAAAAACTTCTTATGGGCAAGTTATTTAAGTTATTTTAATCATTACTCCTTTGAGGAGTTCTATTCTATTAAAATTCTTTAGAGCACGAAATATTTAAATATGATTTAAGACATGTCAATTCCTGGTGTTTAACAGTTCGTTGGCACATAATATTGAATCAGTTTTTCTACAATACTATTATTAAATGAATAACTAATAAATAGTTAGCCTCATCTAAAATTTAAGAAGATTAAAATTGAGATAAAACCTAATAATTATACCCTTCTAGGGAGAAGATCTAAAAATATCAATATTCATGCACGTACAGAAGAATTATAGAAACACAAACTTAGTGGTCAATAATAATAACAATAATAATACATTATTCGGCAATTAATGTTTCTATATACTCCTAATTGAACCGTTGAGCAAAGTAAACATAAGTTATTACATTTTGTCCGACAGAACGACAAAGAAGTTCTCCTTCTCATTATTTACGAAACCACTTCTTACAGAGTTTGTAGAGCGACATGATACCGCCACTGCTTGCCATGAGTACGTGAATGAATCACACAGCAATGTACAGGAAACCCCTCGTACCCGTTTGAATGTCTGTGATTACACGATGTAATCACGACACCCGCTTTGGTCACCGCTGGTGTATAGTATCACTCCTTGAATGAGGAGCCTTCAGTGAATGTGGTGTTTTGAGCTGGCCAGAATAGCTACTGTATTTTTTCTTTTATATACAGTGAAACCTCTCCTTACGGACACCTCCAAGATACGGACACTCCTCATATACGGACAGATTTTTATGTACCAACTGAAATAATATAGAAATAATAATAAATTAAACTCTCGTTTAAGGACACTCTCAAACACGGACGCGGACAGCTGTTTCACAGTCCTAAAGCTTGCTTTACCTCCTGACTGCGGACAGAACTTGGATTTCAAGGTCTAGTGTATTACAAAAATGGAAAATTTAGGTTTAAGAACTTTACAGAAATTCTTTAACATGAAATAAGCCAATAAGGGTCTCGTAGGCTACCACAAGCCCAGTCGGCTACCCCTTGTTAGCTGGAAGCGGGTGGATAAACAAAATCATAAAATTTAACCTGTCTGATGGATCCAAGGTTTCCACGATCGTGAAATTGTATTCGACACATGATGGGGTTGGTAGGATTATTCTCTTCACTTCAATCAGTTGTGTTGAGGAAGCGGGTGGATAAACAAAATCATAAAATTTAACCTGTCTGATGGATCCAAGGTTTCCACGATCGTGAAATTGTATTCGACACATGATGGGGTTGGTAGGATTATTCTCTTCACTTCAATCAGTTGTGTTGTTTCGACAGACATGGCACCTGAACGTAAAGTTTAAGTTGAAAACTGTAAATTACAGTAGTGCATAACTGTAGACCTAGAATAAAATTGCATGGCACAGTACTGTATTTTCCTTTTTCGGTCTTATATACTGTAATTCAAATTTGCAAAGAATGTACTGTAGTAGAGTAGACTGTATTTAGAATTAAACTACAGTAATACATTACATTTAAAGCGTGAAGGGATACATAATGCATATTATAAATTTACTGTTAGATTGGGGAGCCTCCCTCCCAATAAAGGACACCTCCCAGATGCGGACAGATTGTTACGTCCCTTCGATGTCCGTAAATGAGAGGTTTCACTGTACACTTTTTAATAGGCCTATTGGAAAGAATGTTAGTTGAACATTGATACAAGCACATCCTTCCCAACAAGATTGAACAGAAACTGTCTCGGGTAACATATATGTAACTATGTAACAGTGGCCTCAGACAAGTGTGTGATCGGAATGAATTAGGTACAGCCTGCCTTTCCCCGCTGCAACCACAGATTCATTGACGGCAGCGCGACTCGCCTTTTAAGAGAGATTTGTATTGCCCCGCATGTGTGGAAACTGCGACTGTGTTTTGCGTTGAAAGATCTGCAGTAGAGGTCATTGATTTTATTTCCATTGAGTACTCTCATTAACCAGGGAATGAAACTGGGCGAACTGTCGAGTACAGAACATTCTGATAGGACTGTACAGTAACACTTGCAAAATGTTATTAGGCCTACATCTGACGCACGTATGTGTTCATATACTTTGAAATGACTATTATAATGATGTTATTGTTTAGTCAACTGTCCGAAGACAGGTTTGAACCGCAAAGTGACACCAATAAGACATCACTCAGGAGGCAACTAAACCAGTTCTTTCCCCCTCCATTGCTTACATCGCTGACTAGCTACATATTACACTAGTCATACTTCGAATTTATTTATTTATTTATTTCTTTATTTATTTATTTATTTATTCATTTTTATTGCTAGTAAGTTTGAAATGAATACAAGTTAATAAATAGAATGAAAGATAAACTAGCCTACTCCTGAATGAGTAAGACTCGTGCTCAGGAGGAGATTCCGATACAGACAAAAATAAAATTAAAATTGAGAGTGAAGACAGATTAAATAGTGTTTAATATGTTTAAACCCAAACTATAAATCCAATACAATTTTTTTATATTTTTTTTATTAATTTGGAGAGGATTTGTGGTTGAAATATTATTGGAATAAAATTTGTTTAATAATCTGGGACCTTGACTCATGATATGATAAAAAGCTGCATTGGTTTTACATTTTGGTTCAGACAAACGCAGAGAATTCATATTTTTAGTTCTATATTTATGTATACACCTTTCAAAGTTATTAAAATTTCTATGAAAATATTTTAATAAAATAAAATAATACATTTGAAGGGTACAGAGAAAAAACGAACAGAGTCACAGTTTTCTTAAGGGTGATGTCATCATCTAATTCAGTATACTACTGCAAAATTTATTGCTGTTCTAATGAAAAAGTAGGAAAGGATAATTGTATACGTAGTGATAATTCTCTTTCACCAGTTTTGATAAGAAAAACACATAAATTTTGCAATAATATACTACATTAATTGATGTTGTCAACCTAATGTGAATTGTGACTCTATTCGTTTTTTCTCTGTAACCTTCATTTGTTTAATGTTGAAAACTTTGAAATGTTTAAACAATAATTCATTGCGTAATCTTTCTGCTTTTTTTAAACAAATTTTTAATACTTTTTTCTGTAGTAAAATTAACGGATAAAAGTTGGATTTATAAGTTCCACCCCAACCTATAATACCATACATAAATATAGATTGGAATAATGATAAATAAATTACACGTAAACAGTTAATTGACAAATATTTCTTAGAATAACAAAGTAACATAATATTTTACGTAATTTATTACAAAACATGATTATTCAATTTTAAATGATTATCAATAATTATACCCAAGTATTTAACCTCATTAATAACTGAACAATTGCAATTTATGTCGGAACAATCAGAATTATGCATTTTAATTTGTAGTATAGATGAAATTGGTTTATTACCTTTATTATTTAAACAAAATGGGATAGCTATTGTTTTATATTTATTAATTACAAGTGAATTTAAATCGAACCATATTTTTTATTATAATAAGCATCAGTCCGAGTCAAATGTTTAGAAACAATTGTTCTTCCTCTGACATATATCGTCAAGTGAGATGTACTGCCTGATATTAGATGTAGATATCAGCCAGAACCTCAGTCGGAGGTTTTATTTTATTTCAAACGTAATATATTGTGTGTGACTGCGTGTATATAACTGTGCAAAAGTGCCTTTGAATGCGTGTGTGTTTTGCATGTTTGTGTGCATTAGTCTATATGTTTAGCTTCACTTCTTTAATTGTTAAAGACTTCTACTGTCAACGTGATGCGAGAAATGTATTTTATATACAGTGAAACCCCACATTCGTACTTCAGTAATTCGGAACTCGCGATAATTCGGACAAATCTTTTTTTCCCACAAGATGCTTGGAGATTAATATTCCAATATTGAAGTCTGGTTGGGTCACTAGCTGAAAAGAAACTTGTCTACTGAAGGATGCACTCGAAGGAATGGTGAGCGGGAGAAAAGTTCGGGACAGAAGTCAATATCAGATGATAGACGACATTAAAAACTTGGTTTTTCTGAACCGACGCATGCGACGTGCGGGGTGCTAGGCCCGCCTCGCACAAATCCGGACTACACGAGAGATAGTGAGTGGTTTCTATAACTGCGAGATGCGAGGTCTGCTTACCTCGCAGCCATAGAAACCACTCACTATCTCTCGTGTAGTCCGGATTTGTGCGAGGCGGGCCTCGCATCCCGCATATGGCATGCGTCGGTTCAGAAAAACCAAGGCTTAAGGTGCATGGATCATATGCGGAGACTAAGAGGAGGGAGGGAAAGAAGGAGATTGGAGAATGCTGGGTTTGCAATGAAAGACCTGCCCGTGGACAAAAAACTATGAGTGAATGAATATTGAATTTAGAAGTGAATGCAAAGACTGAAAAATGTGATAATAAATTTAAATTACCCGATATTACATTTATTTATATACATTAATTTAACTTGTTGGCTATATTGCAAACTATTAGAAATTTTGTATTTGTTTAAAAGAAATGCGTTATGATGTAGTACACAGTACCAGAAACAAAAAAGGCCCAACTCCCGGAGCTCCTTACAGAGCACAATTCACATCACAAAGATTTAACAACGGTGTTGAACCCAGTATTTTTAGAATAGAAATATAGGAAGGTATCTCACAAGTAATGCAAAAGACACTAAATGAATTCGAAACTAGGATCAAATTAATGTCTAAGAGTAATTATAAAAAACACGACACATTACGACAACCCCGATTATGTGCATTCATCGCTCTGTGCTAGCGTGCTTGCTCACAAACTACAGGGACATCATTTTATTTTTACTTCAATTTTTATTGTACCTGAATTTTTTAAAGTACTTCACTCCCACCCCTTCTACTAATGAAGTTCCAACTGTCCTCCACACACAACCAAGGCCGCATATAGTAAACAGTACTGAGTTAGTGAGTATAGTACATTCCAGAAATATGTTCGCGCTTTACAGTGACGAAAGAGCTTTCAATATTGAATCATATTTTCGCACAGGTACGTTTGCCTACGTCGCATCCCGATTTCCCCCACCTGCTTCTGCTCACCCCTCTGTAAAAGCTGGACTGTCTTAGCTCTTTTCTGAAAACATTAATTTCTGTTAGGAATTGGACGTTTACGTAATATTATACAACTGTTTAAAACAAATAAAAGGGCCTCGTTAAGTAATTAACTGTCACGTGATTTCCCCCCTTTCTGCGGCATAACCACTTGGACGGACAGTAGATAGATAGCATGTCTGAGTAATTTTATCTATGCGGGTTGGGCAGAAATGAAGATTGAATTTACAGTACGTAAGGTACTCTTTTATAGAGTAGGTACATAATTATTTCAACATGAGTTACTAGTACGAAGGACGAAACTGGCAATTGGAATTAGATGCAATAGTCTACAGTGCGATAATATGCACAAAAGAACTGAAGCCTGTATCGAAATGAACGGCCACCATTTTCAAAAATGTGTTTAAATATTCATATTATGATTATTTTTCCATTTAACTTCTTTTTCTATATTGTACGCTAATGTGCTGTAGACAGCATCGTATACACTGCATAATGAATACGTTCGCATGGATAACTCAGTTCGTGAGTAAAAACACTTATTGTTAATACAGTACTGTATTTTGATTAAACGAAAACCTAATGAAAATTATCGAACTCAAAATCGCGATATTTCCTAGTTTACTTAAAAGGATGAACTACTTTTCTTCCCTCCTATACCTAGTAGAGTGATTTGTTTGTGTTTTACGCCAGTATCATCGAACTACAGTCATGGAAGGGGGTAGCAAACTGTGTTTCTGGTTTTCTAAAGGTATAGCCAGGTTAATATTAAAAATGTTAGTAAAAATAAAATGATGTCCCTGTACAAAGATCAGGGTTCGGATATTATTGAGGAAAGAGTTATTTTTTATATTAATTATGCAGGTTAATTTTGTTTATCATCATTCTATTTTACTGCGCGATTAATAAATATTCATGAGCTATTAAGAATAAATCAATTTTCATCGCAACTTTTCAAATCCCTTTCGACAACAAAAGACGTAAAATGAATTTCGGTAACTGTCAAAGCGCTGCTCTCGTGTATTTCACTGCTTTGATGCACTGAGCATTCGCAATGCGTTGATTCTGAAACTTGGAAAATTCAGGCGGGTCATTTCTGGAAGTGTATTGTACAGATACGGAAATAAAATAATAATAATAATAATAATAATAATAATAATAATAATAATAATAATAATAATAGCAATTAACTTAATATATGTCGAACATGGAGTATGGCCACAAAGGGAAAATCACTAGAGGAGGATGATTCGATCCGGTACTGTGGATTGAACTTCGGCGTAGCTCAGTGGTTAGAGCGCTTGGTACGTAGAACCAAGGACCTAGGTTCGATCCCCGGCACAGGAGCGAATTTTTTCTTCTAATTACGTCCTTAACTCTGTCAGGTTAAATAAAGCTATTATTATTATTATTATTATTGTTATTATTATTATTATTATTATTATTATTATTATTATTATTATTATTGTTACCATAACAGATATATTCTGTAGGACCAAAAATTAATCTCTACTTAGACTAATATCGTAAGCTACACCGACGCAAGTTCAATGACATATCAGTTTCTAGTATCTTTTTATTGATTATTTAATGATTCTGTATGGAGTATTCTGCTCTCTTGCGTCGATGGACTTAGTAATACAAATAGTACTTGTAATAATAATGGTTTTATTTAACCTGGCAAGAGTTAAGGCCATGGGGCTTTCTCTAACATTGAACCATGAGTAAAACTTAGAAAAAAAAAACTAGGAAAGATCCAGCCAAGTAATCAACCGAAGAGAGATTCGAACTCAGCAGCCTTGAATCACGAGTTTCACTTCCTGCCACTTATATCACAACGGTATGATAATCTCTAGAAATCAGCACAATATGTGTAAACTTTTGCCAAAAACATTACATTTATTTTGGTAAAATAGGAAAATATGAAATAAATACTTCAGTGCAAAAACATCTTCGTTCCTAAGCCATTTGAAGTACGTTTGCATTATTATTTTCAGAATAAGCTTTTAGAGGTTAATAGTTTTGTCTATATTTAGCACGCTACTAAACAAAATACAATAAATATGCATAGTCGAACAGGTTTCAGCATAATCGAACACTTATCTGAATGCAAGAACTCGATAACTCAATTTTTACACTGAAGATAACAAAAAAGAAATGGTTCTTACTTTGGCTGGGCTAAACATGATTTCAATATAACACAAGTAACTTTCCTGTATTTTCTGACAGTTAGTAGGCCTATTGTTTTGTACAATAAAAAGTTCTATCACCCATAAAGTTGCAAAAACAATGAGACATCATGTAGGTAGCAAAATTGATAATTGAAAAATATTAACACTTAATATTCTACGTACCAAGTGCTCTGACCACTGAGCTACGCCAAATTTAATCGACAGCACCGGATAGAACTATCCTCCTTCGAAGTTTCCCCTTTACAGATAAATTCTGTAGGTAAAGGTAAAGTTAAAAGGTATCCCCGTAACATGCCATGAAGGCACTTGGGGGGCATTGGGGTAGAGCCCCATGCTTTCCATGACCTCGGCACTAGAATGAGGTGGTGTGGTCGGCACCACGCTCTGACCGCCTTTTACCCCCGGAAAAGACACGGTACTCAATTTTTTAGGAGGCTGAGTGAACCTCGAGGCCGTTCTGAAAGTTTGGCAACGAGAAAAAATCCTGTCACCACCTGGGATCAAACCCGGACCTTCCAGTCCGTAGCCAGCTGACAAATTAATATATCTGTAATATTAAAAATATTCATTTACATGTATACAAGTAGACGTGGCAACACTGAATAGAATTTCACTGGGTGTGTGTAAAGGTGGAAAGAAACAACGTGTTTTGTTTTGGCTTCTCGATTTAATTGACGCTACGAGGTCAATGACAGGACAATTTGAAGATTTTACTGCCCTTTGGAATCCTAGAATGGTGGCATGGATCTTAATGTTTCCTGCAAAACACCACTATTGTCGCCTTGTAATATCTGAAAAGCCCGTTGCAGTGGTAGATACAGGAATAATAACGGAGGGGAAGAATCGTGCAAATATATATATATATATATATATATATATATATATATAATGATTTTATGAAATATGAACATTTTACCAGTACATTACGAAATATGAAGCTTTTTTTGTCGTTAATTGCATTCTACGCATCTCGAATCGTGAAAATCCTTGTTCCCATAATGCTAGCAGGAATGGTTTAGAATGTGAATAATAATAATAATAATAATAATAATAATAATAATAATATAAACAGCCATCCATATAGTCACAATGGTGGACCACTTCAATAGTATCTAGCCAAAATGGTGTGGCATGGCGTTGTATTCAGACTGGCGTAGATATGGAATCAGTCTTAATAGCCATAATACGCTCTAAGGGGTTAAAATACATCCTTGTGGGACTTCATCGGACCTTCAGGCTACATGGCTGAATCGACAGATTGTACCATATAACTGAATCACGATATCCACAAAGAATGTGACCATTCGGACACAACATCCATTGCTACATGAAGAATTGGGAAGAAACAGTAAGCCCATTCCAGGTTGCGGTGCTAGCTTTTGGGTCCCTTTTTCGTAAAGCAATATGGGCAAAAACACCTGAATTCATAAACAGTCTATTAGGCCTCTATACTGTTTCAATGTTTGTGTACGTAAAAAATTGATTTGTTTCCTCCATTCTTATTGCTTCTCAACTTCCGAGAAAAATATGACCTTCGAATCAATATACATATCAAGTCTTTCAATTGAAACAGTCTTTGTTTTTACGTGTTTTAACCTAGACATCAACGAAGTACCAATTCCCATAGCTTCTAAAACGAATATGTTTACGAAACTTACAAAGTTTACATAATATGGGAATGTCTTAATGGATTCTTCAATATTATTGAAACATTTTTTAAAATAATAGATTCACCTGTTTCCTCTAAAACAATCTAGCTGAACTAACAGACGATTTGCGAATATTTCTGAGAGATGCTGCCATTATCTTCATAACACTTACCTCGAGATTATCCTCTTTTCGCATTCTGCACGTAGCTTATATATTTACACCGGCATCAAAAAAGTATTGACACACTCAATATTTTCCCTATAAGATTTGTATAAAAGGCAAGTTTAAGAAAATAAAATGTTTATTTCTTAATATAATCTAAAACTAAAAATCTTTCACAGAAATCACAACAATAACACAAAATTGTTTACAAAAGAAAATCTTTTTTCTTATTTAAAATAAAAGTATTGGTACATTATAGTAATACATATAATAGGTCTCTGTAATGTATTTTCAGTACCTGGGGATGCAAACCATTAGCACGGATGACAGCTTCCAGACGTCTTGGCAATGAATGAACAAAATTTCTCGTCTCAGGGGAAATTTCAGATCACACATCCAAGAACCCTCTTAAACTTTTCCTTATTAGATGGGTGACGCTTGGCCCTTTCTCTTCCAAGATATTCTTCGAATATTGAAAAATATACGCAATTATCCAATCCTGAAATTTTGGAGTACCAGCATCAAAACAGGCATAAATTCCTACATATTAACCAAAAATCCATGTTTTGGCGCCTACTTCCTTTTGCCTTGTGGCGCAAGATATCTCTTGAAGAGCAAGTGAATAAATGTTTATTTGATTAAACTTATTTTACTACTGCTTTATCTACAATGCGATTTGTAACTTAAGACACGAACGAATTAATAAGTATCGTAAAGTGGAGTTATTCTGAAAACAACTCCAATTTTTTTGTTCTCTTTGATCTACATGGAATGTAAACTCTGTGGAACACATTTTATTTCATGTTATAATTGTCTAACATGATAGAGATTGATAACAATTGTAATTGTAATAACAGATACATTCTGTAGGACCAAAAATTGATCTTAACGTAGATGATAGAGATTGAATAAGAAGACTGTTGATGTTGAAATTCGAAGTGAATATATCCAAAAATTGGCTTGGAATTTGACGTTTGAAATTCGCATTATTGTAACTGATAAAAACTTTTGAGTGTGTGTCATAAATATACCGATATTTTCGATTTTTGAAAAGTGGACAAGCAAATATATGCTTCTGTGTGAAGACTAATATAAGTAATATATTTTTAGCATTGTTATAATCCATGGACCAGAAATGTTTGTTTTATGGGAGTTTTCCTGAAATATTATGACACTATTCTGAAACGAGATTTGGCTACTACGACAAATAACGTAACTTAGAGGTAGGAAGTTCGTACCAAAACATAGATTTCAAGTTGTGTACAGCCACGCATATAGATCATCTCACTAGTTGTCTGCTGTGTATACTATACTCTGTTCACATAAAAAACTCACAGTATATCCGCAACTGCGGATGGATGGCTTTCGTAACTACATTGCAACAATATGCACAGCAGAGAAGCAGTTTTATTACGTGCTAACGTTTTCAGCGTAGTTGTACAGTTTAGTGAGCGGTTTTTAACATGGCAGAACTTAAATCTTTCGATCACACGAAGTTGAATGCAAAATTTCAAGATATATCATGCAATCCTATCAGCATGGAATTAAAATCTATCTGTAGTGTTGTTTGCAGAATATTGTTTTTTTTTACTTGGTTATTAAAGACGCTGTATCAACTACGAGGTTATTTAGCGTCGATGGGATTGGTGATCGCGGATGGTATTTGGCGAGATGAGGCAGAGGATTCGCCATAGATTACCTGACATTTGCCTTAAGGTAGGCGAAAACCTCGGAAAAATCCAACCAGGTAATCGGCCCAAGTGGGAATCGAACCCGGGCCCGAACCCAACTCCGGATTGGTAGGCAAGCGCCTTAGCCGACAGAGCTACGCCGGTGGCCAAAATATTGTGCTTTGCGAATTTATTCTCCAATGTTTCGTAACTATTTACAGATACTGTGACACAACTGTAGAAGAATTTCAGAATCGTATTCACAATTAAATCTCCATGTCGTAAAGTGACTGGAATAAATTGTGTGGGAATTCGTATTGTAACCGGGACTCGAAGCCGTTGCTTGTGGAGTGCGTAGTACGGAATAGTAGCACAAGCCTCGGGAAAGCGATCCTTGCGGCTCGTTTAAATACCGGTTGGGCTGGAATACCAAACGGCTGCGTCTCTGTGAGTGTATTTACTTTGTTACGGTCACTAAAGAAAAAACTCGCAACTCGTTACATGAAGAGTCGTGGCTAATTCAATGGCACGGTCAAGAAGCACGAATCTGACTGGTCCCGTCTGCCTTAGGGACGCTCACATGTGATGCCAGTGCATATGAAATTTAGTGATATATTATTATATGAGAATACTTCTTGAATATTAACTGGCCGTGATGCAACACAAGACTAACTGTTCCCGTTAACAAAATATATTAGTCTGATTTACTATTTGATGGAAGTTTTCATTACGAAGTCATAACAGTACCAAAGATGTATTTGTTTCTTTTTTTTATTGTCATCGCTGCAGTCATCGCATTCTTCGTCTTTCTATCGCAATCACAAAGTCGTTCTTTCCGTTCTCTACTCCGTCGTCCTTCCAGTCGTCTACTCCGCCTTTCTTACCATCGTCTTCTCTGTCGTCCTTCCCGTCGCCTTCTCCGTCTTTCTACCTGTCGCCTTCTCCGTTTTCCTACCCCTCACCTTCACCTCCTCCGTCTTCCTACCCGTCGCCTCCTCCGTCTTCCTTCCCGTCGCCTCCTCCTTTTTCCTTCCCGTCATCTCCTCCGTCTTCCTTCCCGCCACTTTCTCCGTGTTCCTACCCGTCGCCTCTTCCGTCTTCCTTCCCGGCGCTTCCTCCGTCTTCCTTCCCGGCGCTTCCTCCGTCTTCCTTCCCGTCGCCTTCTCCGTCTTCCTCCTTCCCGTCGCCTTCTCCGTCTTCCTCCTTCCCGTCGCCTCCTCCGTCTTCCTTCCCGTCGCCTCCTCCGTCTTCCTTCCCGTCGCCTCCTCCGTCTTCCTTCCCGTCGCCTCCTCCGTCTTCCTTCCCGTCGCCTCCTCCGTCTTCCTTCCCGTCGCCTCCTCCGTCTTCCTTCCCGTCGTCTCCTTCGTCTTTCTTCCTGTCGCCTCCTCCGTCTTCCTTCCCGTCGCCTCCTCCGTCATCCTTTCCGTCGTCTTCTTCGTCATACTTTCCGTCGTTTTCTCTGTCCTTCCCATCGTCTTTCCAGTCGTCTTCTCCATCGTCCTTCCAGTTGTCTTCTCCGTAGTTCTTCCCGTCGACGTGTCCGTCTTTCCCGTCGTTTTCATCGTCGTACTTACCGTTGTCTTCTACGTCGTCCTTTCCCTCCGTCGTTTTCTATGTCCTTCTCGTCGTCCTTACCCCCCCTGTCGTCTTCAACATAGTCATCACCGTGTTTCTATCCATTGTCACCTCCGTCGTCTACGTTGCAACCATCGTCCTCTACGTCAGTGGTATTAAACATTTGTTCACCCCGTATCCCTATAGACACTTTTGCCCAATCTTGTACTCCAAAGTTTTAATTCAAATTATATATAACTGTATCCAAACTTAATTAAACTCAACAATCAATTATTAAATCACATATTTTTAAACTACAAAAGAAATAACGATGTTATTAAATAGATAATTAAATAAACAAGTTACAGATATCATAGAAAAAACTGAAGTTACAGATATCATAGAAAAAACTGTTATATTCTTAATTTAAATGGTTTTGTCCTGTTCATGGGATGCTTGAAGTTTTCTGTACGCCGGCTCCTCGATTCTTAGTCGAATCTCCACGAGTGCGAGTTTCAGAATTGGGTCTGGATTCAAGCAATTTCTGTATTTCATTTTGATTGACGTCAATGCTGAGAAACCCCGCTTAAACAAACAAGTAGAGGGGAATGACAGAAGGTGTGAAATGGTGGTAACACTAAGTCCATATAGTCTTGGCGAGCATAACAATAAAAATCACAAATAGACAAGTTCTAGAATGTTATTTTCAGTGCACTATCAACAGAAATTTATAGAAACTTTCTTTCAATTTTAAAGAACGTTCAGAGGAATTGACGTCTGTTGTTTTGTAATTCAATCATTACCTCTGATCATTCGTGAAACGTGTATGCTTCTTTTAAATTTCACGTACCCCTAAAAAGTCTTCGCGAGGTACGCGTACCCTCGGTTGAATACCACTGCTCTACCTAGTCATAGCAGTTGTCCTCCATTGACCCATCCGACGTCCTGTCCGTTATCCTCTCCATTGTCCTCATTGTTTCATACGACGCCTTCTCCGTTGCCGTCTTCGCCGTTGTCGGCTTTTCCGCCGCCGGCGCCGTCTTGGCTCCCTCCAGTGCCCCCTTCGTCTCCTTTAATTTCTCCGTAGCCTTCGTGACCTTCCCTATCGTTTTCACTATCTTTTTTTGTCGTTTCTTTACCATTGTCTCCGTCTTCGACCTCTCCCTCTCCATTGCCGTCGTGTTAACAATAAATTTCTAGGTAATGTCATTGTTTCCTTCTCATTCCTATCCATAGGCCTATAAGGACATTGTATCAACACTAGAAATCAATAAGTATTGGGACTACTACATTGTGTGGACTGTACAACTCAAGACATTCATTATTAAATAACAGTTGAGGTGCCTAGAAAAAAAGTCAGCAATCTCCACTTCGGAAAATGTTACAATATAAGCAAAAACTATTAGGGATGTTCACGGAATGAAAATTTGAAGAATAACTATTTGTATAGACAAATGAACACCAGAAAAGCAATTTTAAATAGCATTTTTACTTTAAAGTTACTGCGGGAAAAGATGATAAAGCTTTTCATTGGGAGATTTCTGTTTTTCATCGTATTATGTGGATTTTGCCGTCTTCACATCTGAGATGAGGAAGATTGCTAGGTTTGTAGTAGAATTCTAATTGCAGCGATATTTTACTACTTAATTAACTTATTATTTCCAGAACATGTATTTTATCAGCCATCGAAAAGTATTGGGAATAAATTTGAATAAGGAACAAAAAAAAAAGTTTTCTTCCCAGGCAAGATTCGAACCACGAAAGTCTTAGTTACCAGACTATCGTGCTCTGGAGTGAACAAGGCTCTGAAGTCAGCTATAAGGGTCGGTCCGGTTTTTTTTGCCACTACTGTATAAAATTTAGTGTGTTACTGGCGCTTCTGTATTCACAATGTCGACGCATGGAGCATACTCAAGTTTAACACTAGCAAAAATGTTGAAAAATGTTCTTATGTTGGTAGACTAAACTTGTGTGAGTATGGGTGAAAAATGGCAGCACATCCATTACTCATAACTGCATGCTATTGCATAATTATGTTATTGGTATGTATTTTATAAAATAAATAATTTACTGGTTAATTACAATTTCAAATATTTTATTTTTGTTTAATTCTCTTTAGAATTCCAGTTAGAATGATTCACGGTATGAAGTTTTCATTTATAATTGCCTATTTATGTATGAATTTTGAAAAGGAATTTCCACTTGAATTCGGAAGATTTCCATTTAAGAAACTAATTATTATATTTAATGAGGAAATACAATGTGGATTTCTCGCAATCAGGAACCAACACCACTCAATCTGAAGAATGCACCTGTTTTTTTTTTATTTAAATTCAAATATACAGAATAAAGAAATATAATTACAAAACAAACAAAGAGAAATACAAATAAAATAATACAAGCAATATAAAAAGAAGACACAGCACAGTATTAACAAAATTTGTGACCGAATGAGCAGCGCTCGTGCTCGGTCGCAGTTCAGATATAATATTAAAATAAAAAAATAATAATAGTATAAATAAATAAGTAAAATAAAATAGGAACTAAAATATAATTACAGCGGCAATGGAATTATATAATATAATATTAACACTAGAGAAGAATAATATCGCACGTGAAAAGTAGGACTAATATATAAATATAATATAAATATATTAGTGACCTAGACGTTTAATATCTGATAAAATTTGAACACGTTCATATTTTTACGGATTTTTACAGTCCTAGCATACTTTTGACAATTACATATTTTTAGATCTGCATGCACACGTGTACCAGGAGCGTGTAATATTTCATCTCTCATGTTTGGTGTGAAATGTATCATCGAATTTACAACTCTGAGTTACGATAATTCTATTTACATTTCTTTTCAATGTAGAGTAGTATCAAAAAAACAGGACCGACGTAATAATCAAAGTCCCCGAAATGAGCCATTGAGCATGCCACGCCCGCATTCACAAGATAGCGAGTAATATATTGAAATTGTGGTAGTTTCGACTGCTGACGTAGCCCATTTCGAAAGCCATTAGAAAATAAGCTGGTAAAGTTCATGTTCTGGGAATGATAAGTTAATTAAGTAGTAAAATATCGCTGCAATCGAAAAGTATTGGGAATAAATTTGAATGAGGAACAAAAAAAAAAAGTTTCCTTCCCAGGCAGGATTCGAACCACGAAAGTCTTAGTTACCAGTCTATCGTGCTCTGGAGTGAACAAGGCTCTGAAATCAGCTACAAGGGTCGGTCCGTGTTTTTTTTGCCACTCCTGTACATGCATGTATCACCAGGACAGTGGTAATAAAATAGCATAATCACATTAAGGCGTTTCCCCACTGAAATTAGTAAAATCCACAATTTTTGAGCTAGAGAGTTAAAATGTTTACTAAATATACATATCAATATCATAACCACACATTGTAAATTTCAGTATTTTCTCATAAACACTTTTAAAAAAATAAATTAATTTTTTTTGTCTTAATTAAATTTTCTTCGTGAAAATCCTACTTCTAAAAGAATTATTATTTTTAATCTATTTTTTTCTTAAAGATAACACTGCATATTGTGTAATAGAGCATTAGTAATGCCCTACTCTAATTTGTTCTTTTGTAAAAAAAAACCTAATTTCTTCAATGTTCAAACATTAATAAAAATAATATTGCTTTACTTATAATGCTTTAGTAATAAAATTATGCTGAATACAGCCAATCAAATGCTCCATTTTACAACAGAGATATTAATGAATAAGTATGCCAAGTTACGTCACTCTAGCTATTACCTCTGATAATTAAAATTAATATTTGCCGTTGAAAATGTAGAAAATTTGTTGTTTGTTTGTTTTTTTTTTTTTTGAGAAAATTAAATTAAAGTTTTGGTTACACACAACTCGTATATTAACACAACTTCTACCAATTATATAAGAGTATACTTATAATTACGGTATTGGAATAAAATTTCCATGAAACCGTAGGCCTAGCCTACATTTTTTAGAGTGACAATAAAAATGATAGAACTTGTCACAATTCGACTGTTTTGAGTAGCGCATCGCCTTAAAACTATATTGCAGTTTTACATCTATATTTAATTATTCATCCAAGAACATCAGAATGAATATGTTCTCCCTTAAGATCCATTGTTTCTAAAACTTGCTGCGTTGCTCGACTAATTTGATGGGGTTAAATTCTACTCATACATCACATTTGAATTCATTGATAAAAGATATGAGTAATCCTCTTTTAAGTAAAATCTACATTAAATTCATGTCTTAATTTTAGTTGTTATTTAAAGACGCTGCATAAAAACTATGTTACTTACCGTCGATGGAATTGGGAATAGCAAGGTGGTATTTGGCGATATGAGGCAGACTATTCGCTAAGGAATTATTTGACATTTTCCTTAAAGTTGGGAAGAACCTCCGAAAAAATCCAAGCAGGTTCAGCTTAAGCTAGAATCGAACCTACGTACAGTATGCAATTTTCACAATCTGGTGGACAAAATCAAATTCCAACTTGTTTAGTTAGGCATAGGTGAATATGAATAATTCATGTTGCTTAACACTTGGAGAATCTTGTGAGGGATAGCTTTCACTGTTTTATCAGCAGAAGCTATTTTTAGAAGGGTGTGAACAATGAGTTCTTTCTAATATGTCTCGCTCCTGTTAAGTCGTAGGCAGAGAGGCAGGTGAAAAGGTGCCACTTGTTAGTGAATTGTGTTGAGAGACATGAAATCTGTTCAGAAAGGTATGTTCTTACTAACTAAACTTAAATTTTAAATTTGTAATGTACTTTTCTTCTTACAGTAGAGTTCAAATATTGCAATTCAAAATATATAATTTTTGAAGTTCTCCAAATATAATGTAACTTTTAATATAGGCGGTTATATCAGGTTACAATAATTCTTTTACCATTTAATATATCATTATTTAGAGAGTTGAATCCTTGTTTTGAAGTTTGATTTTTTAATATAGTCGGTTATGTCCTGTTACAATTTCATACATCATCATTTAGAGCAGTGGTCGTCAGCACTCGCTGAAATGTGTAAAGGGTAAGCGGAGCCGGCCCGTGTGCCCCGTCGTGCAGCAGGAAGAGGTAGAGAGCATACCCGCTAGCAGCTACGAATGCACCATAGTGCAGTATGTTCTCCGCGGGTAAGAGACGCTAGCCACACGGTGCTCTGTGTTTTGATGACCGCTGATTTCGAGTGTTCAATCCTTGTTTTAAAGTTTGATTCTGAATATAGCCGGTTATGTCCAGTTATAATAATTCTTTTAGCATTTAATACACCACCATTTAGAGTGTTCAATGCGTGTTATAAAGTGTAATTTTTAATACAGCCGGTTATGTCCTGTTACAATAATTATTTTGCCATTTAATACATCATTTAGAGTGGCGAATCCTTGTTTTAAACTTTGCGCGTTCTTGCGCATTTATCAGTAATTAATTGTTTTCAGTGGCGGGGCACACGTTAACGCAGTGTCAACTGTTCCAGTTAGTGGGATTTAAAAAGGGCGCGTCAGCTACTATGACTATTTGCGCGGAACTGTTCCATGTTTGGCTTAAAAGCAGGAAAGAGTCACGGAATGAGGAAGTTTTTAATCACTGTGTTAGTATTTCAGGCCCGCAAAATTATTCACATGACATTGATCATCAGGTTAAAAATATATTGAACACAGTTTTATCTAACCTTAACAAACGCACAGTGAATCAAAACGCAAGTCCAGTAGCAGGACAAAATCAACTTTCAATCGTGGCGACCGTTTGCTGTAACGGCGAGAAAACACACTATCGTGCAAAAAGTATTTTATTAATGTTTTCAGCTCTGTTTCATTTCAGTAATGAAATTTTCTGTGTTTTCAGAATGATCAGTTAACGCATGATTCAGATCATGGCCGCAGAATCAGATGGAGTGCTTGGAATGGTGTCGGGTCCAGGGGATGAGCAACCGATGGACTTGAGCCGACCATCTCGGAAAGCAACTCGCCTCGTACCTGCTCTCATCCCAATTAGTCTCCTACGCTCCGGATATCACCACCGGCGAGTTCCTAACAAAGACACTGCGGGCACGAAGCGTGTCGCGTTACCCTCGCAAATATCTTTAGTGAATAATGAATCCGAAGAAACAGTGCCAGAAAGACTACAGGAAAGTACCAAGGATGACGACTGGAGAGACCATCAGGTCTCCCCTAAACGAAGTCGGTTAGGAAGTGGAGACAATTGGGGAGGAGCTCCGCGGCTGGATCGCGCCAGGAGTGTGCCCCAACTAACTCCTCTACCCTCACTTCAGCGACACAAGTCTTTGAGCGAATCTCGCATCCCGGTGGCCACATTAGAGGCAAATGCACACGACGAATCTTGGGGCCTGGACAGCCCCCCCGATCACCTCAGTGAAGAGGACCTACGCCAGAGACTTCAGCTCACAGATAGCAATGGTGCGCTCCTCAAGTCCTCGTGGATCTACATAGGCTACTACTCTCAACTGCTACATCGGTTCCAAGCCCAAGAACTCCTGCGCCAGTTCGCCCTGCAGCACCAGCGCGAATCTCAGGACGACAAGGTAAGCAGTTTTCGATGAAAGTATAAGCAAGTGTCTATACCAACGACATATATTATTCTATAATATATCCAAATTGGTGTCATTTGTCTCCTGTCCAACAGGACCGCTAAATATTGACTATGATATCATTAAGAACGGAGAAGCTAACTGTCATTAAATTTACCTGCCTGCCAATTTCCAGGATTTAATTTACGTTACAGTGGCTGCAGGGCTGCCAAGTGTCAGCTTTTAAAGTTGATATTAGCGTTTTGTAAGGTTTGTCAGCTTGTCAGTACCTGTTTCTCAGCTTTTTTTCACTAGTGTTGTGTCAGTCTCTATTTTGTATTGTTCGGTTTATTTAAATTTTCAATTTAAATTTTATAGAAACGACAAAATAAGACTCAATTTCGTTTCTAATGAAGATAGACAGAACTCTCTCTTCCATTGTATGTTGCAAATTAAACTATGAGGGAAAGTGCCATGAACAAATGTTTGTTGAAAAATATTTTAATGAAGCCAGACCTGCAGCTAAAGAGTATAGTAAAATTAATGCTGGCTGTATATGTTGTGTGTTTCAAATTTTCATTGTTGAATAATTTTTATTGTATGTATGGTATTGTATTTACTTATAGTTTTATCTTACGAAAATAATTAGTAATTAGTGGTGTCAGTTTATTTTTGTTGCCAGCTTTCTTGAACACAAATTTCAGCTTATTTCAGAATTCTAACTTGGCAGTCTTGTTTCTGTCCTAAAGTTGTCATGTTTCTTCAGAAGGGGAAATATGTGGTTTATTTATTTCGCAGAGTGTACAGGAAACGGATAAGCCTCTGCTGTGCTTTATTTCTCTTTTAGTTTTTACTTTATTTAAACTAGTATTTAGTGTAATGCTTGTGCACAATTTAGCTTAATTCATATAATTGCATATCAAGGACGTAGCCTGGGTTGGTGCTTGTAGACACTGTCTCAGAATATAGCCATAGATATTCTTCTGCTGATTGCTTTGTAAAAGATGCAAATTTGTGATTAGGTTGGTTGGTTTCAATTTATTTAGAGACGTCCTAATCAACCAATATGTTCTGTATATTACCGTCTTTGTTAATTCATATTAAGAAACCAAATTATGTGAGTAATTATAAATATGACAATATTACTTATAATATAATAATTATACAGTTAATCGCAAGTAAAAAGTCAGCATCGCAAAAGTAAATAATGTTAACGCAAGTAGAAATGATTGTTCCAGTGCCGTCGAACACACCTCGCCGAAACAGACGTTAGAATGCCAAATTTGTAATTATAGTGAGAATCACGTAAGAGCAGTTCCTAAAAAGCTAATTTGGCGGTCTCTTCAGTGTTGCCAACTAATACCAGATATCACCAAAAAGGGTAAAGTCACAATGACATGTACTGAAATAATAATAATAATAATAATAATAATAATAATAATAATAATAATAATGTCTATAGTGGAATACATATTGGTGTTAGGTGTTAAATGAACACGATTTACATAACAAAGCCATAGATAGAGATTTCAATAAAGAATACACAAAAATGAACGCTGCGGTAAACATATGAACATTAAATTAAAAGAAAATACTATTTACATAATAACATTTAAAAAGGCGATTGAATTCAGTGTACTTACACAATAAAAATAAGAAACAAAAAATAAAAAATAAACATAGTGGAATACATTGCATTAACAACGCATATTTGCAACGCATTAGGTCTAGCAACACATCATAAGATATTTTTCTAATTTATATTTAAAAGAAACCAAAGTTCGGCAGCCTTTGACTTCAGGCATATGCAGTCAAGTTCAGGAATCTTGTTTCCATGATTCGAATTAGACTATGACATAATATTCACCTCTCGTTTTAGCTGAAGGTCACCGAATTTGCAAACATCAGTACGCGATCAGATATCAAGGACGCTGCGAGCGCATTGGCGAGCAGAGATCCGAGATTTTTTTCTGCCGACACCGATGCTAGGCAGTGATGGTAACAATTGCGGATAAATTTCCCTCGTATTTAAAATTTCTCTGTAACAAACAATGATTTTAAATGGGATTTCATTTCCATAAAACGTGCAACTTTATTCCATATCATGCAGTAATATTATTAGTACTGTGTTATGCACACTCGGTAAGCTGAACGATTGAAACGTCTAATTTTCATGCTAGAGAATCGGGTTAGAATTCCGGTAGGGCGTGGAATTTGTGGTGAATACAGTCGTTTCTCGTGGTAGATTTGCACGTGGTACTCCAGTTTCTCTTGCCGACATTCCATCATTGCTCTATTAATCATCTGATGCTATATAGATGTAGATCGCCTCCCATGGAGCACTAAGACTACCGATACGACAGCAAACACTATATAACCACAGTCTAGTATATACAGTCACGAAGCTCAATACGTAGTAAATATGCATCCATAGATAGTTGCTAACCACTAGGATCGCTACTATCGCCTCATTACAGACAATGCGAAATAGTACCTGCACAGTCTATTGTTCCTAGTACCCATATAAACTCAAGCTTCGTGACTGTATATACTAGACTGTGATGTAACTAAGGTGCGTTAGTCCTACAGAAAGTTTGGAGTTAAGAAAATACCGTTGGGTATATAGGTGCCTTCGTAGTGGACATTCCCCTCTTTATAATATATCCAAAATAAGTTATCTACATTTTTTAATGTAGGTCTACTGTGCATAAAAGCAATAGAAGTAAACCTATTCAATGTGTTCGGTTATTGAAAATAAAACACACTAGGCTAATACACAGAGTAAACCTGATGTAATTAATTTGAAGAGATTATATTTTTAGATATTTCAAACAAAAAAGTGCAATACAGTTTTGTTCTCTTTTGTTCCCTTTTTAAGATAAATATTGTTTTCTATGAAACATTTTATAGCGTGTTCTGGGAAAGCCATTGATTGATTTCGTCGACCTGGTTTGCGAGTTGGTATAGCGCTGGCCTTCTATGCCCAAGGTTACGGGTTCGATCCCGGGCCAGGTCGATGGCATTTAAGTGTGCTTAAATGCGACAGTCTGATGTCAGTAGATTTACTGGCATGTAAAAGAACTCCTGCGGGACAAAATTCCGGCACATCCGGCGACGCTGATATAAACTCTGCAGTTGCGAGCGTCGTTAAATAAAACATAACATTCTTTGATTGATTTCCCAATATGCTCAGTCACTTTAAGAAAGCAGTGTATTATGACAATAAATGATTGAAACAATTTTAGTTTTGTCCTTTAAATGTGCAGAAATTTGATACGAACAAATGTAACTTTTCGTCTTGCAAAGAATTGGATCAAATTTCTGCACATTTGAAGAACGAAACTAATTTTTTTTCACTCACTTATTGTCATAATACGCTGCTCTCTTAAATTTACTGAGCATATTGGGAATTAAATCAATGGCTTTCCCAAAACATGCTATAAATTGTTTCTTATAAAACCATTTTTATCTCTGAAAAGGAAGCAAAAACGAACAAAATTATATTGTACTTTTTTGTTTCAAATATCTCAAGGAGTAACACCCTGAAATTAATGCCATTACTTGCGGTTAACTATGTAAAACTCTTTACAGTATTTCAATTTACTTCTATTATTTTATTACGTTAGAAAATACATAAATAAATCATTTTACTGTAGTTATATTCTAAAGAGGGGAAATGTCAGCTAAGAATACGCATGTACTGTGTATCAATAGTATTTTCTGAACTCCGAACGCTATATAGAGGTAGGCGCTGAGGTGAATGATGTCAAAACATATAGCCGTCATTGAAGGAATTTATTTAATTTCAATGGTGCTTTATTTTTAATTTAATACCGTATGTAACATTTAAGGGTTTGAATTTAATTTCAAACCAGATATTTAGACTGTTTTTCCCTGATGCACTCCTAAAGTAATATTTAATAATTTGAGGTTTGTTTTCAGACTAGTTTACTGAATTGGTTATCTCTTAATGTGTTAACAGTGATTGTACTTTAATATCTGAATAATTACATTTTATGAAAATTTTAGTTCAAAGTAATTATCTTTACATTTGTAATGTATTCAGTTTAACTGGTAACTTAGATAAATTTTAATAGTACTCTTTAAGAGCGTATAATAATAATAATAATAATAATAATAATAATAATAATAATAATTATTATTATTATTATTATTATTATTATTATTATTATAGTAATAATACTAGTAATAATATTAATGTATGTATGTATTTATTTACACTGCAAATGGGCAAGCACCCGGTGGCAGTGGTATACACAATATAAATAATACACAATACAATTATACAATACACAATACAATTAATAATAATATTAACATTATTCTTCTGAAACTTTGTTATGAATTGCTAAAATCGTTGTCCTGAATAGCGAAGAAAGAGTTTATGGACAACCTCGACTTCTCTATGTTGAAAATTAAACGATAATATTTGGGAATTCTTTTCATGTTTTCTGTATCTGGAATTTCGATAACTCGAAGCATTACCAGTTGCCGGAAGCATTTCGAGATATCGAAGTTCGACTGTATTCATAAACATCAACTCTTTTTATTGAAAATGTTTGAGAGATGGAAGTGTATTAGTTTTTGCTAGCGGAATGCGAAATAGAATTCATGACTGCGAAGTTTTTTTTTTTCATTCGACATGTAAGAGCTCCACCAATGGCGACACATCATGTGGGACATGTGAACAAAGCCGCTATAAAGTAATCACAGAATGGCATTAAGAAAAACACTCACGTCATGACAACTCGTAGAGCCCAAATAGTCGGTAAGTCTTTGACGTGTCGTGACCGACATTGCGTTACGGTTAAACCTGAGATCGCCAACCGCGTTAAAAGCTCAACTTCCTTACGAGCGTTCGTGCGAATCACGGAATTACGCGTTAGGTTTGAGTCCAGACACTTGGGCAAGGATTAAGTTCATTCCGCCGCCAACGCAGAGTAGTCACCTGGTGCTTAGTATTTCATTATTTCATTTAAAGATTTTTCAGAACCCCCAGACTAACATGGCGGATAATATCGGCACAATCGAGAATGACAGGGTTTAAAACTCACCCAGCCGAAAACCATATTTTTTTTCAGAATGGCACAGTCCAGATACTTCCGTTTGATTTATCGATGTCCTTACTATCATCATTTCGCTAACACTATTACCAACATTATAACTGACAATATCATGTTCTCATTATCATCGTAACTACTATAATCAAGATAGACTTAATTCACCACCAATACCATCGTTATCACAATCAGCACCATAGTTACCAATACCGTCTGTGTATCAACATCATCACCACCACCCACCGTCACCACAATCAATATCACCACTACTACCAATGTCGTGAATAAAATTATCACTATTACCATTACCATCGTCCACAAAAACACATTTGTCACCACCACATCTATCATCTGCAGCACTACCACTACCGTTGCCACCATGAAAACCACTAACAACAACACACCATCGTCATCATTCCCGGGTCAGGTCGATGGCATTTAAGTGTGCTTAAATGCGACAGGCTCATGTCAGTAGATTTACTGGCATGTAAAAGAACTCCTGCGGGACAAAATTCCGGCACATCCGGCGATGCTGATATAACCTCTGCAGGTGCGAGAGTCGTTAAATAAACCATAACATTCGTCATCATTATTAACACTACTACCACCGTCGTCAACACTATCACCATCATCACAACTACCACCACCAACTTCATATTTACCACCATCATCAACTTCAACACCATAATCGTCGTCACGGCCATCACGATCACTTAACCACTAACGTCACATTATCACCACTATCACCACCATTACCACTGCAGTCACCAACACTATTACTAACACCATCGATACCACTAGATTCTTCATTACCACCATTGTCACCACACCAACATCGTCGACATCTTCAACACCACCAAAATTGTCGTCACCTTCATCAACAGAATGATAAATTTGTCATAACAGCATTGTGACCATCCTCGTCACCATATTGACTAACACCATCGTCGTCAACACCTTGCCGAACACCATCGTCGCCAACGCCTTGCCGAACACCATCATAGTCCACTGCTGTAGTGTAACGGTTAGCATGTCTGATAGTCAAAAGAGCGAGCAGGGTTAAAATTCTGGTTGGGACACTTTACTTCGTTGAGGTTTTCAGGAGATTTCCTCAACCCAAATTCTGGGTCGTTTTCGGCGCTGAACACTGGATTCTCATTTCGTTGGCATTATCACCTTCATTTCACTCACATTTCAGACGCTACATAACCGTAACAATTTATAAAGCATCATAAAATAAACCAATTGAAAAGCACTGTCATCTTCACCATCTTGACCAACACCGCAGTCGTCACCATCTTCACCAATACCGTCGTCACCACCTTGACCAACACCTTCGTCGTCACCACCTTGACCAACATCATCGTCACCACCACATTGACCAACACCGTCGTCGTCACCACCTTGACCAACACCGCCGTCGTCACCACCTTGACCAACATCGTCGTCACCACATTGGCCAACACCTTCGTCGTCACCACCACTTTGACCAACACCGTCGTCGTCACCACTTTGACCAATACCGCCATCGTTACCACATTGACCAACACCGTCGTTGTCACCACATTGACCAACACCGTCGTTGTCACCACCTTGACCAACACCGTCGTCGTCACCACCTTGACCAACACCGTCGTCACCACATTGACCAACACCGTCGTCGTCACCACATTGACCAACACCGTCGTTGTCACCACCTTGACCAACACCGTCGTTGTCACCACCTTGACCAACACCGTCGTCGTCACCACCTTGACCAACACCGTCGTCACCACATTGATCAACACCGTCGTCGTCACCACATTGACCAACACCGTCGCGCCACCACATTGACCAACACCGTCGTCGCCACCACCTTGACCAACACCGTCGTCGTCACCACCTTGACCAACACCGTCGACGCCACCACCTTGACCAAAACCGTCGTCGCCACCACCTTGACCAACACCGTCGTCGCCACCACCTTGACCAACACCGTCGTCGCCACCACCTTGACCAAAACCGTCGTCGCCACCACCTTGACCAACACCGTCGTCGTCACGACATTGACCAACACCGTCGTCGCCACCACCTTGACCAATACCGCCATCGTTACTACATTGACCAATACCGTCGTTGTCACCACATTGACCAACACCGCCGTCGTCACCACATTGACCAACACCGTCGTTCTTACCACCTTGACCAACACCCTCGTCGCCACCACCTTGACCAACACCGTCGTCGCCACCACCTTGACCAAAACCGTCGTCGCCACCACCTTGACCAACACCGTCGTCGCCACCACATTGACCAACACCGTCGTCGCCACCACCTTGACCAACACCGTCGTCGTCACCACCTTAACCAACACCGTCGTCGTCACCACATTGACCAACACCGTCGTCGCCACCACCTTGACCAAAACCGTCGTCGTCACCACATTGACCAACACCGTCGTCGCCACCACCTTGACCAAAACCGTCGTCGCCACCACCTTGACCAAAACCGTCGTCGCCACCACCTTGAACAACACCGTCGTCGTCACCACATTGACCAACACCGTCGTCGCCACCACCTTGACCAAAACCGTCGTCGCCACCACCTTGACCAACACCGTCGTCGTCACCACATTGACCAACATCGTCGTCGCCACCACCTTGACCAACACCGTCGTTGCCACCACCTTGACCAACACCGTCGTTGTCACCACCTTGACCAACACCGTCGTCGCCACCACCTTGTCCAACACCGTCGTCGCCACCACCTTGACCAAAACCGTCGTCGCCACCACCTTGACCAACACCGTCGTCGCCACCACCTTGACCAACACCGTCGTCGCCACCACCTTGACCAACACCGTCGTCGCCACCACCTTGACGAAAACCGTCGTCGCCACCACCTTGACCAACACCGTCGTCGTCACCACCTTGACCAACACCGTCGTCGCCACCACCTTGACCAACACCGTCGTCGTCACCACCTTGACCAACACCGTCGTCGCCACCACCTTGACCAAAACCGTCGTCGCCACCACCTTGACCAACACCGTCGTCGTCACCACCTTGACCAACACCGTCGTCGCCACCACCTTGACGAAAACCGTCGTCGCCACCACCTTGACCAACACCGTCGTCGCCACCACCTTGACGAAAACCGTCGTCGTCACCACCTTGACCAACACCGTCGTCGCCACCACCTTGACGAAAACCGTCGTCGCCACCACCTTGACCAACACCGTCGTCGTCACCACATTGACCAACATCGTCGTCGCCACCACCTTGACCAACACCGTCGTCGTCACCACATTGACCAACATCGTCGTCACCACCACCTTGACAGCATCATCATCATCATCATCGTCGTCGTCGTCTCCACTCATGACCAACATCACCGTGGTAACCATCTTCACTAACGTCATAGTCGTCACAACTTGACTAACACCAATACGACCCCAACGTCACCACATTGATCAACATTTTGTTATAATGAGGCTAGAATCATAATTGTATACTTTGACGTTATTTTTGTATGTATGAGTAAATTATTTTAGATTGAGTGTTACGAAGTTTATAATTACAAATTGTTGTTTTTTTATTATTCGTTTATTATTTTCTTGTTCTAAGGCCGTGGACGTTTGGAACACATGTGTGATTAGCACCCAGCTGTACATGTTTGTCGTTCTGGTTCACTGACATTGACAGCTGCGCTACTATTCATTCGGTAGTTACTTGTACATATTCAAAGCTCACACAACTGTTTTGGTACCAAATTTCGAGCACTAGTTATAACACATCGCGCACCCAGTAAAGTATTGTTGCAAGTCGAAAATCACGCATTATTTTCGTAAATTATTTCCAACGCTTTTACTAGTTGGAGATATGAAATTCCAATAATAAAATAGTAAATTATCAAAGTTTTTGATACGTATTTATTTAAATATTTTACAGCATTGTTTTGTTAGGAAGTAACATATCTTTACGAATCATAATTTTCGAGTTACGACACTATTTCACTGGGAGTGTGACATGCTCGATAGCAGCTACACTGAAATATAGACAGAAAGTTCATGTGATACCTGCTTGTCATATGCTTATAATGCGTAGAATATTGCTGTTCGTAATGGTAATTTCAAATGTACTTACGCTGGCATCAATTTCGAAGTAGGAAGTATTTCTGCTGCACGCAAAGTCGATTGTGTGAAAGTATTTCACTTCCATAACATGGGAAATCTCAAATAATACAAAATCTTTTACAAAAGAGACGATCCGTTATTAGAAAGCATACTGAAGTATTTTTTCACTCGGAACTTCAGGTTCAAATCCCGAAATTCTAAGTGAAATGGTTGGTGAAGGTAGATTGTGTATCGGGGCAGATTTTCGTAAATACTTCCCAGATGTCATTGTACCATTTCCTCATTAAGTCATCATAACCACCATCATCCTCTTCGAGGTAATGTCGAATTAATTCCATGGAGTGCATCGCGGATAATTTCTTAGACAGCAAAGTTATCTATAACTTGCATTGCATTTATGTAAGAATTAATAAAAGATTATGATTCATGTAATAATAATAATAATAATAATAAAGTTATTGATAGTAATGATTTACGTAAAATGGTGTTCAAGCAAGGAAAAAAAAAAGAGTTGATATTGCAACAGAAACTATAATATAATGCAATAATTATCAACAAGTATAATAATAGTAATAAGCGTTACAAGAGCGGTATGTTGATGTTTTCATGTTCGAGGAAAAGATTAAAAAAGCTCAACTACATTTCGCTTTTTCAATCTTTTCCTCGAACATGAAAACAAACATACCGCTCGTGTATCGTACATTATTTTGTGCGAAGATCGTTTATTACATACCTGAAAGAGGAGTTTCTAATTAGTTGCAATGAAATCTCCATCTTGGTTTCTGTTCAATGACGGCAACTTTTAAAAACTAAAATATCTATCTTCAATATTGTTGCTATAAAATATTTTCTGTGTTTACTATATTCCAGCAGGCCGTGATATACGTCTGTCTTTCTTCCCCCCGTCTATAAATGCGAACTTAAAGCAAACGGTAAGGTTATGTCATGATTTATTTTTCATTTTAATATTTTAACAATATTATTTATATAACATATTGCAGTAATAACATCGGCATCTGGAATCTTGTTGATTTTTTCACGGCTTCCTTAATGTTACTTGCATTACAAATGCAGTATAACTTTTGTGGTGTTGTAGAGTTTACTTAATTTTTGCAAATATTTAAAAACAATAATTAACAGTGCAATTTAGGAGAAATTGCAATGGTAAGTTTCCAATTTATAATTATTACTATGTTAAACGTCTCTAAAAATAATATGTTAAAAGTCTAAAGCAGTAAAATGAATATGGCGCTTAAGCGGTAAGAAGAGGGAAATTGTTATGTGTGTTACGTTGGGAATACTGAATGTGGTATTTCACACTTACCGCGTATTGGTTTTGTGCGGAAAGCAAGCAAATACGCACGATCTCGCACAAAATACATAAATATGTCAGCATTTTTACACACATAATCAGTGGGACGCGTACCCCATGAGACAACTCCGCTTACAATTGATTGAATACCACTATTCTAGAAGAACACGGGTAAGGGTGATATAATAGAGTAGCCCATCTGCCACTTGGGAAAGTGGAAACATTACAAACGTTACAGAGAGAATAGGCTATGTTAACCTTCATGCGAAAACTCAATCATGTCAACAGGAGTGGTCTGAGTACACAATACTATATCGTATTTAACATAATACCCCAGCCTCTTTCTACATTATCATTTACAAAGTACGAAGAGAAAATGTTACTATATCTAAAAGATACAATTCGAGATTTCACGGAAATAAATTACACATATTTTTTCAGCGTCCTACTACGAAAATTTGGCTTTGAGCACACCGTCTGGCTTTATATACGGAGTGAAGTAATGCTACTAATTTCAAGGGGTTATTCTTCGGAATATTTTAAACAAAAAAAAAGTTGAGTGCAATTTTGCTCCTTTTTCTTTCCCTGTCGAGATAAAAATTGTTTTATGTAAAAAACTTCATAACGTGTTTTGAGAAAGTGATTTAATTCTCAATATGCTTAGCAGTGGCGGTTCCTGCATATTTCTTAAGAGGAGGAAAGAAGTTAACAGCACGAAATGACACCTTCTTGAGAGAAACATGCTACAAATTAGCCTACATGCATACATGTAAGACCAGGTAGTGTTGGAGTTGGCCTTCCCTTCTGTATGGCAATAATCTGTTCTTGTAAACTGAGTTTCCTAAATTGTCCAAAATATATTATGTTTTCACTTCCATTCATTGTTGAATAATTGCGCAAAGTAACAATTACAAGGAAATTCACAACCTCGTAGCATTTTTCGCGTACACTACAGCATCACACGTGTTGGAAGAGACTAGCTACCAAATCGTAACCGGAACCATTTTATGGAAATGGGAATGGGAAATAATCTGAGGAAAGCGAGAACACTGCATTCACCCACGTGGTCTGTGTTGCCACATGTACATTTTACAAGTTCAGTAGTCTATCACATGCTTTTGAAGAATGTCAGTTCTTGTAAAGTCATACTATCATTATTGTTCAAAGCTGCCGGTGGCAGATTAATTTTTTATGTTAAAAATGATGTAGTTTGGAGTACCTACTTTCAGTTTCAAATATATTTGTACAAAACTGACAACCTGGCTGTTGCCCTGTCTAGTAAACAATGAATAGAAGTGAATTTCAGGGGCTAACTACGTAGAACTACTTCCTCTTTGTTTTACATAAACCCGACTTTAACTTTCAAATAACCACGAAAGTTTCAAACCATGAATAGTAGCCTATATGAATTACAATGAATAATATTTTTTATTTATAATAAAAAAAGTTTACATGATATCTTTCATAGCGTTGCGTTAAAACTGTTTTTGTTGTGTCACCTCCTAGATGAGTTATAGTCTGGTTGAATGCAACATCCCTAGGAGGCAGCGGTAGCGAGCTTGCTGCACGACCAGTCAGTTTTTATTTCCCGCCCATGCGCTGATTCAGAGGAGGATCTCCTCCCTCTCCGTTCATTTACTTGCTTTAAAACTCTGCTTCTTTCTCTGGCCGCTAGTGCGCTGTTGTGTATGTATGTTAACTGCAGTAGAGGAGGAATGGAGTGCCTTTCCTCAACACAGACGATCTCGCATCCTTCTCACAGTTTTCTACAGCACATGAGCGCGCGTCGTTTAAAACTCGATCAATCGAGTTTTTCTTATAGCTCTGAACTTAAAAATTATCGAATCTTCCTCGAATTTCAAGGCACATATTTTATTTGGTATTTACTTTCAAAAGAAGAAAATGTTAGGAGGACGTTCCTCCCTTCCCTCCCCCGAGGAACCGCCACTGATGCTTAGTTAACTTAAGATTGCAGGGTATTATAATGAATGTTTGAAAGAATTTTAGTTTTGCTCTTTAAATGTGCAGAAATTTGGTCCGAACAAAAATGTAATATTTTAACCCTTAGTACGGCGGGCTAAATTTTGTAACGCAAATTATCGTGTCGGTCTTTTTGCCACCTTCATTATATGTGCCAAAATGTTTGTTAGAGCTTACCCAAGCTTACATGAATCTTCGAAATAAGTGAACTGTATTCAGATAAACTAAATAGAAAATTTATCGACCAAGGAGAAAATAGTCAATGTTTAAAATTTCGATCTTTTTCATTAAGTGTTGCATAAACTAATGGCATCGCTTATCCGGACTTTTAGTAAAGCCGGACAAACTTTATTGGTCACTCTCGGTAAATAATTGTTAATATATATATATATATATATATATTACATTTTATTATTGCATAAAAATAATAACGTAATGTACAGTAATATGTGCATCAATGACTATACAAACAAAAATAACTACAATGAATAATTGAAGATATAACATTCTAAATGTGCTAAGTGCCAATCTTTCGAATTTCATTTTATTCAGTCTAAGGGAGGAACATCCATATGAGAATTTTCTTCTTCTCAAGGCACTACAACTTCAAAATTGAATGTCTTGGCCTTCTCAACAATTTTTTTCCAAGAACTTCTATTCTGTATGACCATCATCCAATCCGTGATTCTTAGCTTCCTCAAATCATTCACAATATCATCTTCCCAGCGGCTTTTCGGTCTACCCGCTGCTCTAGTTCCCAGGGGTTTCCATTTATACGAGTATATACCTTTCACTAGCCTCTGGTCTTCCATTCTCTTAACATGGCCAAATCAACTCAACCTCATAGCCCTGATGAATTTATTATATTTTGATTCTGTATTAACTCATTTAGTTCTTTGTTAGTTTTTATTCTCCAGTTGCCATCTCCATCCTTGGAGGGTCCAAAGATTATTCTTAAAATCCTCCTTTCAAAAAACAACAATTTTTGTTTGATTGATTCTTTCAATACCCAAGTTTCACAGGCGTCGGTGACAACTGGCCTTATTATAGTCCAATATAATCTTAATTTGGCTTCTTTTGTTATTAGTTTGCTTTTAAATAAGCTTTGGTTGGCAAAATAGGCTCCATATGAGAATATCATACTAAATTGTCTTTGTCGTAGCTCAACTGTGACTCATTCATGCTCCAAAAGACGGTGTTGTAGGTATCTCAACATGCATTTCGCTGTGTTTTTTCGTCAATATCTCAGAAAGTTTTCTTGGCACTTAGTACATTTAGAATGCTACAGCCTCAATCTATGTGATAATTAACTCAATATAAACTGAGCCAGGATGATCTGCTCCTGGCATACATTCATATAAATAACATACAGAGTGATTCACGAAGATTGTGCAATAGTCTAGGATGTAATTTCTGGCATCATTCTGATTTAAAAAGTTCATATAAACATATGTCATATGTTTTAAATTGAGTCACGCCCTCCTGAATGTTAAACATGAACGTAGATATTATGAAGGTTTAAGCATTTAAATTATTTACAACAATGGTAGTCTATTGGATGTATTATAAATTCTTTAAAGAACATTCACGTTATTACTCACCTGAAAAATCTGTATAAAAGCATGTTTTCAAAGACCCCACCTTCTGCAGCAATGCACGTAGCCGCCCGAGTGTGAACTGCGCGCGCTGCATTCCTTAACTTCAGTTGTTCGGATGCTAGGTAGATACGTTGTACCGGTGTTGAGTTATCTCTAACCCTGACCCTGGTGACAGGAGATTTTGTGTCGCTGCTATCAGTTGTACTGTAACCATAGACTTACTAAATAGCCGCTGGACCGCTCACTGGCGCTAGTGTTATGTTCCCAAATTGAACAGTCGACGAGCGGCCATTTGTTTGGTAGAGCTGAATAAGTATGGTTCTTTCTTGTGCTGCTTTTTATTGCAGCAATGCTTACGGATGTAACGATAAAGAAGGAAGGAATGTTATATTTCACTGATTAGTTAATCTTTAATTTCTACGACGATTTGTTCTCCATATTATGTTACAGAAGACGAACTATTGTACTTGCCATGTGACTCTTTATGCTTCAAGTTTCCTCTGAGAAAAGATTCCCTTAACCGAAAGTGATAGGTGCAAACCTCAGAGAGAATTTATACCCTACAATGAATCATTCAGTGTGTTCAACTCATTTCGAAGATAGTAATTACCTTTCAAACTACGTTATTATACACTGTTATTGTCCTCCAGTCACTCTATATCATTTATTTCCTTCAAACAGCTGTTGTTTCAGTGCATACATGAATAATAAAATTATTCACAGAACTTAAACATACAGAAACTACATAAATTATAAAAATATATATATTTTTTAATATAACTGATTGAAAGTAATTCCTGTCTTAGTTACGGATTAATGAAACATTTTCTTATGCTATTGCTGCTGCTACTGGTATTATTACTACTACTATTCCTGCTACTGCTGCTACTACTTTTATGACTTCATACAGCAGTTTAACCTAGAGATTGAATTAAAAAGTTGACATATTAATTCTTTTATTAACCGTGGTTATGAATGTTCACATTCAGAGTTCCTATGAAAATGATGCAAGTCTGAACACAATACCCATGCCTGACACCCAGGGTTGTCGGGTATCCCAATTTAGGCGGGATTCTCCCAATTTCCTGATTGAGTCCCGATTAAAGGGATTCGGGATTGACAAAAATCCAAATTTTACAGATATTAGCCTTGAACATATTAAAAAAATTAGTCTGTATTTACCATTATCCGATATTTTTATTTATAATTATATTGACTCAAATGGTAACATTGTAAACACAGAGATAACCTGCGGATATTTAGTAAGTCTGTGAGGTAGCCCAGCTGATTGTCAAGGCAACTAAACTCGCAAAATAATACTTCTTCTAGTTCTACAGCATTGTTGATTATTCTTGTCGCTGTACTTGCAATTAGTAAACATTGTGTATTTCAAGTGCGTTGACTGGCAAGAAAGATAGCGTTTTGATATCGTACTTTACACTAATAACAGAGACATACAATTGCTGCGTTTTATAGTTTAGTGAAATATATTATTTCAATGTACCGAAGTACATATGATATTTCCATGCAGATATTCTGCGTCATCATACGATGGAAGAGTAATGGAACGGAGAAAAATTCTCTCCGACGCCGGGATTTGAACCCGGGTTTTCAGCTTTACGTGCTGATGCTTTATCCACTAAGCCACACCGGATACAACCCCGACGCCGAACAGAATCGTCTCTGATTGAGTTCCAACTCTTGGGTTCCCTCTAGTGGCCGCCCTTTGCACTACGTCATTGAAATAATATATGATATGCGTAAATCACGAAGTGATTTAAGACGGCGCTTATTCCGTCGGATCCCGGCCAACTAGTCACTCATAACGAGTGCACCTGAGCACATGTGTGGACTTCGGTCCGATGTTCATAGACATCTATGACGTAGTGCAAAGGGCGGCCACTAGAGGGAACCCAAGAGTTGGACTCAATCAGAGACGATTCTGTTCGGCGTCGGGGTTGTATCCGGTGTGGCTTAATGGATAAAGCATCAGCACGTAAAGCTGAAAACCCGGGTTCAAATCCCGGCGCCGGAGAGAATTTTTCTCCGTTCCATTACTCTTCCATCGTATGATGACGCAGAATATCTGCATGGAAATATCATATGTACTTCGGTACATTGAAATAATATATGATATGCGTAAATCACGAAGTGATTTAAGACGGCGCTTATTCCGTCGGATCCCGGCCAACTAGTCACTCATAACGAGTGCACCTGAGCACATGTGTGGACTTCGGTCCGATGTTCATAGACATCTATGACGTAGTGCAAAGGGCGGCCACTAGAGGGAACCCAAGAGTTGGAACTCAATCAGAGACGATTCTGTTCGGCGTCGGGGTTGTATCCGGTGTGGCTTAGTGGATAAAGCATCAGCACGTAAAGCTGAAAACCCGGGTTCAAATCCCGGCGCCGGAGAGAATTTTTCTCAGTTCCATTACTCTTCCATCGTATGATGACGCAGAATATCTGCATGGAAATATCATATGTACTTCGGTACATTGAAATAATATATGATATGCGTAAATCACGAAGTGATTTAAGACGGCGCTTATTCCGTCGGATCCCGGCCAACTAGTCACTCATAACGAGTGCACCTGAGCACATGTGTGGACTTCGGTCCGATGTTCATAGACATCTATGACGTAGTGCAAAGGGCGGCCACTAGAGGGAACCCAAGAGTTGGAACTCAATCAGAGACGATTCTGTTCGGCGTCGGGGTTGTATCCGGTGTGGCTTAGTGGATAAAGCATCAGCACGTAAAGCTGAAAACCCGGGTTCAAATCCCGGCGCCGGAGAGAATTTTTCTCAGTTCCATTACTCTTCCATCGTATGATGACGCAGAATATCTGCATGGAAATATCATATGTACTTCGGTACATTGAAATAATATATGATATGCGTAAATCACGAAGTGATTTAAGACGGCGCTTATTCCGTCGGATCCCGGCCAACTAGTCACTCATAACGAGTGCACCTGAGCACATGTGTGGACTTCGGTCCGATGTTCATAGACATCTATGACGTAGTGCAAAGGGCGGCCACTAGAGGGAACCCAAGAGTTGGAACTCAATCAGAGACGATTCTGTTCGGCGTCGGTGTTGTATCCGGTGTGGCTTAGTGGATAAAGCATCAGCACGTAAAGCTGAAAACCCGGGTTCAAATCCCGGCGCCGGAGAGAATTTTTCTCAGTTCCATTACTCTTCCATCGTATGATGACGCAGAATATCTGCATGGAAATATCATATGTACTTCGGTACATTGAAATAATATATGATATGCGTAAATCACGAAGTGATTTAAGACGGCGCTTATTCCGTCGGATCCCGGCCAACTAGTCACTCATAACGAGTGCACCTGAGCACATGTGTGGACTTCGGTCCGATGTTCATAGACATCTATGACATAGTGCAAAGGGCGGCCACTAGAGGGAACCCAAGAGTTGGAACTCAATCAGAGACGATTCTGTTCGGCGTCGGGGTTGTATCCGGTGTGGCTTAGTGGATAAAGCATCAGCACGTAAAGCTGAAAACCCGGGTTCAAATCCCGGCGCCGGAGAGAATTTTTCTCCGTTCCATTACTCTTCCATCGTTAGTGAAATATGTTTAAACATGGATTCATCGTTCGATAGTGAAACTGTTGCAGTACCGGTTCCAAAATTAATTTATTAGCAAATTGTTAAAACATAGGCTATTCGCGGTTAGTAAGAGAAAAAATAATTGTAGTGTTCACTGTACTGTGTGTCCGTCGTATTTTAGTGTTTCTCACGAAGGCGAATAGCCCTACTACTTTAAAAAGCACGTGAACACTGTGCAGAAAACTGCTATAAATCTTATGATAGGCTAAATTGTTGACAAGTCTTAGGTTAGCTTCTGATATCCCGACTTCCCTCGCAGAAAACCTAGCAACTCTACTGACAGTAAAGACGCGGTATTAAAGGTATCGCAAAGGAAGTATTGTTGCTTTAAACAAAAACATTTAGCTTTCGGAGACGCAATACAACACGTATTCAAATAGCGGTTTCGAAATCCCGCGCGTTTTCTACCTAACAAATGGCGGCTTTCTGCTGCTTCAATTTGGGAACATATTTCTCACTTCTCCGCTACGGCGTGGTAGGGGCTCGACTGTAACACATACAGCTGCAGACATCTAGAGAGAGAGAGATAGAGAGAGAGAGAGAGAGAGATCACAAGAATGCGTGTTACGGAAGAAAGACACGTGATTTTATCCGAAACTATCAAAATCGGACACATGTATATATTCACTTTTTTCATCAGAATGTCAGAAATCACATCCTAGAGTACTGGACAATCTTCGTGAATCATCCTGTATAGGCCTATATAATAAAATATTCGCTGAATATGTATCTTTCATCTTTTCCACAAAATCGACGCCTCCTTTTGTCTTATTGTACATTGTGATCATTTCTGGCTTTCCACTCGGATATACATCATCAAAATGCATGGTCGATATAAGAAAAATATTAATTTTTATTAATCTTAGCCTACATAATTGTCATACTGCGGAAGTGTAATCATTGAACACAAACCGGCTGGAACCGACAGCTCTTCCTTACGCTTTGAATAGTTCGATAAGCAATTATTTTTTATTTTTCCTGGTAGTTACTACGACCGTTAGATTGTGCTTATCAATAAGTTTTTCTGCCAAAGGAATGGAAGAAAATAAGCTCAATGATAATATTTATTTCACATTTACTGATTGGTTACACTAGTCTCTCTCTACGATGTCTACTGGAGAGTTTCTTTGCAAAATAGGCCCAGGTAAATTTCTAAGTTCTTTATATAAAACGTGCGGGCATCAACTAGTACAAAAAATCTTAATTCTATTCTTGGTCAGTTTCGATGTCATATATTGCAGAAAGGGACATCTTCCCCGAAAACTTTCAAGCATCTCATCGACTGTGACGTATTCATTCACCCGACATACCTCTCACATGATTCAACGATTTCCATAAATACGAGTGCATCTCGTATAGGGACAAGTCTGTCAATTTCTTTTCCAGTCTATCTTGTTCTGATGTAATCGAATCTCAGGCATCGAAGAATGAAGCGAAATGTTTTGACGGACATTGTAGTATGAAAATACTCAATGCCAGTGCCATCTGTCGCCCAAAAGGTCTTCTACATTTATGTGAGCAGACCGATTGTTTCCAGCCCAAGAGAGCAACACTTTCTAACTCAATACGTGTAATTTCTCTCGCATCACGCTCTCTAGAAAATGTAGGTCTTTGTTTCTCAGTATACATATTTGCTCAGGTAACAATTTTATCTAATATGCTGTCGAGAAAACGACCGTTCAGAGCAGAAGTGGTGTAAGTCAAAATTGGGTAATGAGGTTTAAAGTAAAAATTCTGTAAAATGTAGCAAAAGTAGCAATTAATATGTTCTTCGTGCTATCCACTGACTACTAATAGTTTAAATAAATTGAATATTGATTGCTGCTTTGCGCTGTATTTTACAGAATGTTTATTTTAATTCTCATTACCCATTTTTTACTTACACCACTTCTGCTCTCAACGGTTCATATCTAATTTCCCTTGTTTTTAGATGAACCGTATGAATATGAGAAAAAATGTTGCAGCTTTTGTTTCTGAACTCTCCATTCAGCTGTATATTCGTCCAAGTCGTCATTTTATATTTACTTAAAGTGTCCGCCGAGTTAGCTCTGTGGTAGCGTGGCTGCCTCCAGACTAGCCGGCCCGGGTTCGATTCCTGGCGGGGTTAGAGATGGCGGTGCACAAATTCTAATCACTAGATTGTGCACCAATATGCCTGGATTAAATCCCAAATCTCTCCGCAGTGCATATGAAGAGAAGGCATATGTCACTGAATCGCCCGTCGGATGGGGACGTTAAGCCTGGTGGCCCCCTTGGTGCTATTCGGGTTTCCCCTTCTCCCTTCCTCATCTTCATCATCATCATCATCATCACTCATTTCAAACACTACACTTACACGAACACTTACTCATACACATACACTCACCCTAGTACACGACATAACTCTCCACAGATACACATCATGTACAGCGTGACCCGTCGAAGTGGTGTACAACTAGAAAATGGGTCACAGTTCTGCCATCTATCCGCAGTATGCGGAACCCGAATCACTCAAGTGAAGTGGGTAGGCATTGGATATACACACATTTACCTAAAGTAAGGTTAGCATGTTATAAATCATTCGAACTAATCACTTCCCTATCCGTGTTTTTCTACTAATTTCATACTATTTTGTAAATTACTTCATTAAGGGGAAGGACTCTGTTATCGTGGACTTTCCTAATGACATATTCTAGAGCGAAGTTAAAAAGTAAAGGTGATAATGCATCTCCTTGCTTTAGCCCGCAACGAATAGGAAAAACATCTGACAGGAACTGGCCTATACGGACTCTGCTGTATGTTTCACTGAAACACATTTTAATTAGTTTCTTGGGAATACCAAATTCAATAAGAATGTTATATAAATCTTTATTATACATACAGTAATTATTGACACAGTAATGATAGCAATGATGTAATGAATTATGTAAAATATTATTGAAGCAAAGAAAAACAATTGTTGATATTGCAAAAGAAAATATATAAACTGCAATAACTATCAACAAGTGTAATAATATAAATATGGCAGCATTTTTTACAGATATAGTCAGTGGGATTCGTACCCCTTGAGATAACACCGCGTACCTCTGGAGATAATCGTACCGTAGATTGATTATACCTTATTTTATTTCAAGGCGTGCAGTTCGGTGGCTCCTTTGAACACCGAACTGCACTCCTTGAAATAAAATAAGGTATACCACTGTCGTGGACCATATGGTCTGTCATAGTCTGAATCCAACGTTTTTCTTGGCAAACCCAGGTCGTGACGTTCTCATGGTAGTGTCGCTAGGAGTGACATATTTAAATGAATTAACAAATTGTGTTAAAACTCTGCGCTTCCTGTTTTTAAAGACACTTTTCTATTATGCCCGTTAGTTTTTCCGAATGAAAGAAAATAATTTAATCTGAGAGACTTTAGCCGTTAGTTTTTCCGAATGAAAGAAAATAATTTAATCTGAGAGACTTTAGATAACTTACGCATTAAGAAATAATATCGGGACTCAAGAAGAGCAAATGACTCAATGAAACACTATCCAATGATAAACGCGACAATAAGAAACGTTGGAAAGCCGATAGAAAAGAAACAACAGATTGACTGCACATATTTAACATAACATTATCATACAAGACATTCACATGGACGCTAATACACACTCCTGATTTATTTATTTATTTATTTATTTATTTATTTATTTATTTATTTATTTATTTATTTATTTATTTATTTATTTATTTATTTATTTATTTATTTATTAATTCTGGTGTAGTTCAGGCCATCAGGCCTTTTCTTCCACACCACCAGAAATACAAATACAATAATATAAATAAAAGGAAAAAAAATACACTATAAACAAAGTAAAGCCACAAAATATACACAGGTTGCAGTCACACAAACTTTAAATGAGTGATTAAGTATCATAATTAATTGTATCCTAACCAATTAACTAACATAGACAAGAAACTTGCAATTTTAATCTAGAGTAAAAAAAAAAGAAACACAAATCAACACTTCCAGCAATACCTAAAAAGCATTGAATAAGACAAATTTTTTCCAATTTAATTTTGAATTGTGATAAAGTCCGGCAGTCCCTGACGTCATTAGGTAACGAATTCCAGATGCGAGGTATTTCTACCGCCTGCGAAACCATTAAATACTTCCCACATGTCTGGACTGATATTTGGGCTGCCTTAATAAATACGAACGGCTTAAATCAAACACCCTTTACAGTCTTAGGAAGAGGATCAGAGGACGAGCGACCTGAGCCACAAGAGAACGACTAGTTGAGGTAATAAAATTAATTTTGTTTTGTTGTATGTCTGATCATGCGGACTGCCTTTTTTCTGGGACTTAAAGTATCTGTGCGATAAGACTTTTTTTTTCTGAGACTGTACGTAAATCACAATATAAGGAAACAAAGCAAATGATAAAATATAGGTCACAAAATAGACTTGTTTGAGAATAACAACATTAATATAAAAGAAACAACATTTGCATAAAACATTTAAAAATAATTTGTTCTGTTTAATATAAATCTAACTCCCTTATGAGTAAAACTCATGTTCGGGGCCACAACTGAGCATAGAGTACGAAAAACTAAGATGATCGTTTATGCTTAACCTTTCTGCCTACTACATTCTTCCGTTGGAACAAAAATTTGTAAACATTTTCACGTCGCCGATTCGTTCGTGCTACAAGCTCTGTTTAATGCATAAACATAGATGTAGACATGCAATCGTGTAACACATTTTACATAAGAGAACTCACTGATATTTCAGCTTTAATTTCAAATTCGTATTCGATTACTGTTCAGCTGCCCATATATAGGCCTATTGTATATTTAAAATGTACAACTGCAGCATCACTATAAATGTAATGTTTTTAATATTCAACTTTAATTTTTTCAGTACTTCAACATTCGGGAGGAAATTAAACTCAGAATAAATATGGGAAATGCGTGTTATTATTCGGTGAGAAGCTTTTGTCATCTAGTCTGCTGTCAAAAAATTTGAAAGTTAGAATTTATAAAACAGTTATATTACCGGTTGTTCTGTATAGTTGTGAAACTTGGATTCTTACTTTGAGAGAGGAACAGAGATTAAGGATGTTTGAGAATAAGGTTCTTAGGAAAATATTTGGGGCTAAGAGGGATGAAGTTACAGGAGAATGGAGAAAGTCACACAACGCAGAACTTCACGCATTTTATTCTTCACCTGACATAATTAGGAACATTAAATCCAGACGTTTGAGATGGGCAGGGCATGTAGCACGTATGGGCGAATCCAGAAATGTATATAGAGTGTTAATTGGGAGGCCGGAGGGAAAAAGACCTTTGGGGAGGCCGAGACGTAGATGGGAGGATAATATTAAAATGGGTTTGAGGGAGATGGGATATGATGATAGAGAGTGGATTAATCTTGCACAGTATAGGGACAGATGACGGGGTTATGTAAGGGTGGCAACGAACCTTCGCGTTCATTCTAAGCCATTTGTATTTGTTGTAAGTACTTCAACATAGTATGGTATATTACGCTGCTCATGATACATACTTTTAAGATCAATAAAACATATAACCAACATGCAAAATGTAAAATACTATAATATTGTGTTTTGAAGTGATTCTGTTGACCTGAAGATGACTTTTATATAATTCGGAAACGTCCGTCCTTTCATAATATTATGTGACATATTTGTATTTTAATAAATTGAAGTTGGATACGTTACAAACGGAACTCAATTAGTTTATGTATATTATTTACTAACTTATCGGAAACAATGTCAACAAAGATGTTTCTAGAAGGTAATTTGTTGCGAAAAAGTTGAACAGATACGCAAATACGTGCAGAAATAAAGCTGAAGTGAATGATGCTGGTGATGATATGAATGTATCTTGACGTAAGGCGATGGTTATGGCAACAGGCGGAGAATTGCATACCCGTCAGAGCAATGTTGCAGAGAGCATTGACCCCTTTTGCGCGCTAGCTCATAGCATTATACTGTTATTTTCACACAGGCTCACAGTTTTGCATTACGTCAAAAGTGGACCGCTCATTTAAGGTAACGAGTCCAGTCATTTCAGCCCTAGCTATATTACCGGGTCGTTGTCTTCAAGAAAATTGAAAACAAAGATGATGTCTGTCACGTAGTGCTTTTCTTCGCTGATCTCGAACAAGATGTGCATTTTGCAAAAGGAATATATATGCCATTGCTTTATAGATATTAAGCATTGTTACTTATAGGTATTCAAGACGTCTTCCGCTTCAGATATTTACTAATATGGAAATGAAAGAATATATAGACTGAACGATCAGCAATAGAAAGGACAAAAGCAAAATTTTGTTTTTTTTTTCTTCTTGCGATTTTACATTTCCCTTCTACATTACTTTTCCTAGTTCCCCCATTTTCAATCTTTCATTTATATCAAATTTATTATCCTCTCTTATCCTTCCGTCCTTCTCTCTTCCCAGCCATTTCTTTATTTATTCCCCTCACTTTCCATTATTTTTCTTTCTCTATATTCATCCGATCCTCTTTAACTTCTGCATTCCCTTTTCTTCATCCGTTACTTTTATTCAATTTAATTGCTAATTTTCCTCCAGTTTACTTGCTTTTTTTTTTCCTCCATTTTCTTCAGTCTACTTGCTTCTTTTCCTTAATTTTCTTTTCTTCTTTTATCCCAATTTTTTTCCTTTCCAAAGTTTCCTACCCTTTTCCTTGATTTGTTTCTTTTCTTGTTTCAACTTCCTAATTTACTTTCCCCATTTTTCCCTTTCCTTCCCGCCTTCTTCCCTCTCCTTTTAAACTTCTTCCCTTCTTTTTCCTTCCTTGCTTCATTTCCTCCCTTCTTTTTCTGTCCTTGTTTGTTTTCCTCTCTTCTTTTCCATTCCTTGTTTGGTTTCCTCTCTTCTTTCCCTTTCCTTACTTGCTTTCCTCCTTTTCTTTACTTGTTTCCTTTCTTCTCTTCTCTCCCTTTCCTTGCTTTCTCTCCTCCCTTCTTTCTCTATCCTTGCTTGATTTCCTCCTTCCTTTACCTTTTCCTACTTGCTCTTTCCTCCCCTCTTTCTCTTTCCTTGTTTGCTTTCCTTTCTTCTTTCCCCTTTCTTTTTGCTTCCTCCCTTCTTTCTCTTTCCTTGTTTGTTTTCCTCCCTTCTTTCCCTTTACCTGCTTGCTTTCTCCAACACTCTTTCTCTTTCCTTGTTTGCTTTCTTCCCTCCTTCCTTGTTTGCTGCCTCCATTCTTTCTCTTTCCTTGTTTGTTTTCCTTCCTTCTTTCCCTTTTCCTGCTTGCTATTTCCTCCCCTCTTTCTCTTTCCTTGTTTCCTTTCCTCTCTTCTTTCCCCTTTCTTTGTTCCTTTCTTCCCTCCTTCCTCCATTCTTTCTCTTTTCTTGTTTGTGTTCCTCTCTTCTTTCCCTTTGCCTGCTTGCTTTTTCCTCCCCTATTTCTCTTTCCTTGTTTGCTTTCTTCCCTCCTTCCTTATTTGCTTCCCCCTTCATTCTCTTTTCTTGTTTGTTTTCCTCCCTTCTTTCCCTTTTCCTGCTTGCTTTTTCTTCCCCTCTTTCTCTTTCCTTGTTTGGTTTCTTCCCTCCTTCCTTGTTTGCTTCCTCCCTTCTTTCTCTTTTCTTGTTTATTTTCCTCCCTTCTTTCCCTTTTCCTGCTTGCTTTTTCCTCCCCTCTTTCTCTTTCCTTGTTTGGTTTCTTCCCTCCTTCCTCCTTCCTTGTTTGCTTCCTCCCTTCTTTCTCTTTTCTTGTTTATTTTCCTTCCTTCTTTCCCTTTTCCTGCTTGCTTTTTCCTCCCCTCTTTCTCTTTCCTTGTTTGGTTTCTTCCCTCCTTCCTCCTTCCTTGTTTGCTTCCTCCCTTCTTTCTCTTTTCTTGTTTATTTTCCTCCCTTCTTTCCCTTTTCCTGCTTGCTTTTTCCTCCCCTCTTTCTCTTTCCTTGTTTGGTTTCTTCCCTCCTTCCTTGTTTGCTTCCTCCCTTCTTTCTCTTTTCTTGTTTATTTTCCTCCCTTCTTTCCCTTTTCCTGCTTGCTTTTTCCTCCCCTCTTTTTCTTTCCTTGTTTGGTTTCTTCCCTCCTTCCTCCTTCCTTGTTTGCTTCCTCCCTTCTTTCTCTTTTCTTGTTTATTTTCCTCCCTTCTTTCCCTTTTCCTGCTTGCTTTTTCCTCCCCTCTTTCTCTTTCCTTGTTTGGTTTCTTCCCTCCTTCCTCCTTCCTTGTTTGCTTCCTCCCTTCTTTCTCTTTTCTTGTTTATTTTCCTTCCTTCTTTCCCTTTTCCTGCTTGCTTTTTCCTCCCCTCTTCTCTTTCCTTGTTTGCTTTCCTCTTTCTTGTTTGCTTTCTTCCCTCCTTCCTTGTTTGCATCCTCTCTTCTTTCTCTTTCCTTGTTTGTTTTCCTCCCTTTTTTCCCTTTATCTGCTTGCTTTTTCTTCCCCTCTTTCTCTTTCCTTGTTTGCTTTCTTCCCTCCTTCCTCCTTCCTTGTTTGCTTCCTCCCTTCATTCTCTTTTCTTGTTTGTTTTCCTCCCTTCTTTCCCTTTACCTGCTTGCTTTTTCCTCCCCTCTTTCTCTTTCCTTGTTTGCTTTCCTCTCCTTTTCCTCTTTCTTGTTGCTTTCTTCCTTTCTTCCTTGTTTGCTCCTCCCTTCTTTCTCTTTTCTTGTTTGTTTTCCTCTCTTCTTTCCCTTTTCTTGCTTGCTTTCTTCCCTCCTTTCTCTTTCCTTGTTTGCTTTCCTCCTTTCTTTGAGGTTTCTTGTTTCCTTTCCTTCTGTTTCTTTGCCTGTCTCTGTATCAGTGTATGTCTGTCCTCCTTTGGCCCTGTTACCTTTTTATTTCATTTTTCCTAGGTTATTTCTTTCTTGAGTCATTCTTTTTCTTCATGTTATTCCTTATTTATTTTTGAAGTTTCAAAAATTTAATTTGTTTAGCTTTCCATGAAATGTTTTTTTTAATAATAACTGCAGCATTCTCTCTAATTCGTAACGCATATTTACATTTAAATTATTAAACTACAATATTTACTTTAAATAAAAACCTCCCCTGGAGAAGGATGTAACATTAAATTCTTTAAACATGTCATGTACGTGGAAAAAGTAATTTTAAAGCATTTATTTATTGCGTTCAATGGCTGAATAAACTTGTATCTTTGTTTAGTCAAATGGCTATGATAGTAAATACAGGCCTAATGAAATATGCCTCTGAAATTATTTTCCTTTCTCTTGAAACATGAATTACAGTTTTTTTTTTGGTTACATCCTTATCCCGGCGAGATTTTCAAATGGAAAAAAGAAACTTGCAGACATAATACATTTCAACTATTTCTGTTAAAACAGCTGTCAAAAGAAATTCCAATTTATATTTCATTCTAACGAAGAGACTCCAGTAATGACAAACTCACTAAGACTGAAAACATTTGGTCACACGAAGATAGCTCATGTCTTCTTAAAGGTATGACGGGATTCCAGACACTATTACAACATGTCTCAGAATCCGACATAAAATGTATGGCAAGTTACACGAACAAACAATACGTGAAAGGTGCTAGGAAAGAAGGTACATGTAACCCAGATTATGTCTGAGGATTGACCTTCTTCACTCTGCATACTGCACGCTACAAGAAACGCGGAATTTCTGCGGCGGCATTGTCTCTGGTTATACAGGTCACGACGGCTCGAGTGGCCGACCAACCAAGTACAGGGCGTTCCTTTCTCATTTGGAAATCCGTCTTTTTCCATAACGTTTCCGGCAACAATACACTGCGGTCACACCACGTATGAAGTCAAGTAGTACTGTTAACATTTATACCGCTCACGGAACATCAACCACAGCGTGGGCTGTGAATTCGGTTCAATTCCCGAGCCGTTCATAGCTTTACCTTACTTGTTATTTGTTTTAGTTGCGGAATGACTAGTGCATTGACTTTTCTTGTAGGAGATCGAGTTCGAAACCTACCGAGACTGTTAAAAGTGAATACAGTTCTGGGAATATTATGCTTTCCTACACAATGTACGACACGTGAAATTTTCTTGCCAGCAAGAATAGAATATCCTCCGGATCTTATTAAAAGTTTCGAATATGTTCAGCTGTTCAGCTGGAAGGAGTCGATACTTACGAAACAGGAACATTTTGAATTGCTTTTCGGTCGTCCCTTTCGTTCTGTACTGAAGAGAAGATATGAAACGAACTTACAAAACGATGAAATGAGATTTGCAATATAAGTGTGTCGCTAGCTAAAAGGTATTCTGTACATCCGTTTTGTGTACTATCAGTCTTGTATTATTTACCGAGAATAAAATACCTATAAATATAGGATGAACCGCAAGTAATGTCATTATTTTCAGGAGGTTATTCCTTAAGGGGAGAGGATGGTATTTTTTTAAACTTTTTTCCTATTTGGTGTAAATTATTAATTTTTTGTATCTAGAGAGCTCATAGCTGTGGCAACTCAACCAAATAAAAATAAAAAAAAAATTATTTGGGGCCCAAATTTGAGAAAAATATACCCAATGCAGGATTGTACTAAAACCGATATATCTAAACCGTTTTTAAAGATAGATTCAAACAGTTTTTGCAATGTATTTGCAAAAGTATGTTCTACAAACTGTCTGTAACAGAATTTTGATATTAGTCCCTACGTTTGTAAAATAAACAATTAAAATTTAGTAACAATTTTCTGATTTCCTTTCTTGCAAACAAACGGACGTATTTTTTAAATGAAATCAATTAACAAAATTCTGTTACAGAGAAAAGTTTCCTAATAGTCTAAAGAATGTGTGCTCTAAATTTCATGGAGGTATCTTTAATAGTTCAGAAATTATATCCATTTTGTCTGTCAATGTAGCAAAAAAAAAATGAAGTTACTGGAAACCGATAAAAGCGGGAGTGTGATTTAAAAATCCATAGCGCAGGAAGTTTAAAAATGACGTCTCAACATCCGATAAGGGCACAAATACCCACAAAATGTTATGCAATGCATTCCACACATATAAAAGCGTATTTTAAAGAATTTTTTTTTTTTTTTTGAAAATTTAATTTACCGGAAACAACAATAAAAGTGGGCGAGTGATTCAAAAATCCATAACGCAGGAAGTTTAAAAATGGCGATCCACACATATCACAAAGTATTTTAAAGAATTTTTTTTTAATTTAGTCATTTTTCATCAAAAATACCATCCTCTCCCCTTAAGGTATTTCAAATAAAAGGTTTAATACAATGTTCTAGTTTTCGCTTCTTTTCGAAATAAAAATTGTTTTACAGTATATTAAATATTTCATAGCATGCTCTGGGAAATTCATTGATTTAATTCGCAATATGCTCGATCCATTTAAGAGAGCAGTGTATTATGACAATATATGATTAAGAGAATTTCAGTCTTGTCCTTTAAATGTGCAGAAATTTGATCCGAAGAAATTTAACATTGAAAACGAAAAGTTGCATTCGTTCGGGTAACATTTTTTTCACATTTAAAGAACAAGATTGAAATTTGTCATTCATTTATTACCACAATACACTGCTCTCTTAAATTGATTGAGCATATTGGGAATTCAACCAAACGTAAAAATCCAAATTAGAAATAGGAGATATTTAGAATACGTAATTTAAATTGGCATAAATATATTGTATTTAACATACTGTATATTTTATATATTTACTGAATTTCTGATGCTGGTACTTCATTATAATTCACCTCATTCTCAGTTTACTCTATTCTGTTATGAAATTAACCTAAAAAACTTTAATTCTGAATTATTACTAATAAATTCGTACTAAATACAATACTTAATTATTTTCATTTTCGAACACGAGTTTTACACATAAGGAGAATAGATTTATATTAACCTCTTCAGGCCTGGTGTACATTATAGTGTACATTGTTTCATTTTTTCCTTTTTTGGAATGTCTTCGATACTTTTAAATATTTTGAAAAATTCTGTGTGATATAAATGGAGAATATTATTTTTGAAACATTTCTATACCTGAATTAAAAATAAAATTTAAAATTTTGGGGCCTCAGGGGTAAAATTGTCCCCAAATTTTGATTTTCTGTGAAGACTTGATTTGAGAATTTTTGATCCCCAGAATGATTATGTGGGCAGTTCTTTTTTTTTTTCATTTTTTTTTTAAATATGAATTCAAGTCTGAAGGGGTTAAACAGAATACATTATTGTTTAAATAGTTTTTTATACTATTTTTGTAGTTGGTTATTTAATGACGCTGTATCAACTACTAGGTTATTTAGCGTCGATGAGATTGGTGATAGTGAGATGGTATTTGGCGAGATGAGGCCTAGGATTCGCCATAGATTATCTGGCATTCACCTTACGGTTGGGAAAAACCTCGGAAAAACCCAATCAGGTAATCAGCCCAAGCGGGGATCGAACCCGAGCCCGAGCGCAACTTCAGACCGGCAGGCAAGCGCCTTAACCGACTAAGCCACTCCGGTGGCTTTTTGTAGTATCTACGTAAAGATTATTATTTTTTGATCCTACAGAATACATCTTTATGGTAACAATATTAACATTAATTTTTGTAGTATGCCTAATATTATTCTTCTCAGACAAGTGTACTGTATTTCTATGACCTATGTATATTTTATAATTACTGCAATTATATCGCTTCGTTTCCTAATATTGTAATGTGTGTACAATAATAATGTGTTCTGATATTCTAATAATAAAGTATTATTATTATTATTATTATTATTATTATTATTATTATTATTATTATTATTATTATTACAGTGAAACCTGTCTTTGCGGTCACTTCATTTAAACGGCCACTTGGTCAAAAGGCCAATTTTCTCTGGAACCAATTGGATTTTCCATAAGATCAATACAAATTCTCTCTTTATTTAGCGGCCACCTCATGCCCCGGCCAGCGGCCGGGATCTATTTGGATTGGAACCTGACTATAACCGTCACTGTCCAACAAAAAATCTTTTCACGGATACTGTCTGACCTATTTTTTCGATGGTTAGAGGACAGGGGGACAATAGCTAAGTGTACAACAATACACCCTTCACATCTTGGGGTTAGTTGGTTACTGTTTTATGACTCTTTTGTCACTTTTCACTCCGTCCCTGCACAGCTGTATATTCTTACTCGTTTTTAAAGCATTGAAACACGGACTTTTTCTATCGAAAATGTCATAGTATGTTTTAGGTCAGTAGTTAACCATTCGAATTTTTTTTCTCCTCTTTCTATCTTTCTCTATTTGGACCAGCTTTTACGAATGTTTCTTCTTTTCATTCACTTGGTTCAGAGGAACTGTGAAGTTAGTTTGAGAGAGAAATCATGTCTAACAATAAATGTAGTGTGGTGTTAAGTTTAGAGGTGCGACGAAAAATGGTTGAAGATAGTGAGAAGGGAACATCTGCGAGAAAAATTGCAGAAATATTCAAAAGTGGAAGGACACAAACGGTATAATTAAGAATAAATATGAAATATTAAAAGAGTGGGGGAAAATAAGCGTGGTGGCCAAAAAAGGAAGAGAGAATCTGTGTTTAGTAATGTGAATGATTTCGTTTACGAATGGTTCAAGTGTGCGAGGGCGAAGAAATTGCCAGTAAGTGGGCCTATGATTCAAGAGAAAGCTCTTGAAATTGCCAAAGAACTCAATGTAAGCAATTTCGTTGCTAGTAATGGTGGTTAGAGTGCTTTATAAAACGGCATAACATTGCATTTCGTTCTTGTGTCTGGTGAAGGAGGTGACATTGCAACCAATGTTATTGAAGAATGGAAAAAATAGACTGCCTTCAATTCTTGCGGAATATGAACTCAGAGACATTTACGATGTTGACGAAACAGGTTTTTTTTTCAGGGCCCTCTCTAACAAAACTTTAAGTTTTAAGAAAAAAGAGTGTAAAGGGGAGAAGTTGGCATAAGGCAGAATAAACCTGCTGTTTTGTTGTAATGCTGCAGGAGAAAAAGAAGCACTCTTAATGATAGGGAAATCATTGAAACCGAGATGTTTGAAAAATGTTGACATGGGCTTATTGGGGGTGAAGTGGACTGCCAACAATAAAGCTTTAATGACATCATTTGAGAATTTGCTATACGATTTCAATTCGAAGATTGAACGACAAAATCGCAATGTGATCCGTGAAATTGGTGTTTCTTCCCCCAAATACCACATCACACCTCCAACTCCTTGATCAAGGTATTGTCTAGTCATTTAAACTGAGGTACCGCAAGCGAGTTTTGAAATGGCTAGTTGCAAGAATGGAAGAGGCTGACATTAATATGCACGATTTTTGTACGCGCACAGTACTAAAAAGTCAATGAAATTCAGTATTTTCATGTTGATTCACAAAAACAGCAACCTTAATCAAGCGGCCACCTGATAAAACGGCCATTTTATAAGGTAACTTCAGATGGCCGCTTTAGACAGGTTTCACTATATTATTATTATTATTATTATTATTATTATTATTATTATTATTATTATTATTATTATTATTATTACAAAATTGTTACAAAGTACCTTTGCAAAAATAGTAGTTCACTGTGTAACTGTTTATAGGCATAAGGTAAATACAGTAGTATGTTTCTACGCCCAAGAGACGATAATGCAATGTATTCTGACCGACATAATATTTATGTTTATCCTTCAGGCGAAGGTTTAATATTTTTCGTTGCTGGGTCTGTATTGCAAAAACCCCATCTGACGTAATATGTGTATGAGGGGAAAGGACTACATTGCGAGCTACTTTGTAAATACTTTATTATTACAGTATATGTGTACTTAAGTTCAGAATAAATGTGCCTCAACTTCGAAGTCTAGTTGAAGTATAAAAAAGGTTACTAATAATATTTTTGAATTCGCTTTTTACCTTAAATTAAATTTTCCAAAATTTGACAATTTTCACACATATTATTTAATAACTCCATAACCATTAGAGATAGAATTCTGAAATTTTGTACACTGATTCAACATGAATTTATGAAAAAGGTGGACTGCAGTAATGCCCATTTCTTTGAAAATAGAAAAATTAGGCCACAAAACATTATGTAAATTTTAATATATTTTATATAGGACAAATACAAAATTCATTGTAATAAAATAAACAACTCTACATGTCTGAGAGTAGTCTACTTTTCAGAAATAAATGTTTATTACATGCAGGAAAAATATTAAAGATGTCAGAGAGACCATAACAATGTTATGGTTACCAAACGATTTAACTGCAAAATTTTTCTATTTGTTTTATACATTGATAAAAACTGGTTTGAAAAATATTATTAGTAATCTTTTTTATACTTTTATCAGATATTTAACTTCTAATAAGTCTTGTTGTGGTACCTTGTAATATTTGTCCAATTATGAGTTCATTTTCTTATAAAATTTATAAATTTAGAGCTTGCATTTTATGATAATATTTGTGTTCGTTCACGTACAGTACATATACCCTTTTGAGAAGTGGAAGAAAGTATGTAAATATGTTAAGAGAAATGACACAGTATTTCACAAACTTTCCAAGTCGTGTACGTGTTTCGCCTTGAAGTTCCGGAGAATTCCACCTCCTGTTCTTTTCAGCCTCATGACGAAACATTTGCAAATATTTTTCTGCAATGGTGATGAAATGTCGCACTACCCTCCCAATATTTTTTCGACAAATGTCACGTTCTGCTTATGATTTGGCGGTGCCTGTACTGGACCACTATAACTGTCCTTGTATTTGGTCAGTGCCCTGCTCTATTGAAATGGATCAAATCGAATCAGTGATACCATTAAAAATCGTTGCCGCCCTCTACGGGATGTGCCTGTATGTGGTGTGTTTTGTGACCGTTTTATGTGGCTGCACGTTCGCTACATCTTCGAATAGTGTACTTGCATCACGTCTGATACAAACTAAAAAAAAAAACAATGTAATTCCACACCGTATGTGAGGGGAACCACCACAAATTGGATAATGGAGATGAACTATAGTTTCAATACTTATACACACATTGACGTAGGTGTACGTATCATACGAACGAAATATTAATAATCATGTTGTAACTATTCGCTTTTCTCCTTTAGAATTCTCTATTTCTTCATTAGGAACGGCGAAAATAGGAGTGAGACAAGTAGCCAACAGGCTTGGAGTTCACATAAATACTTCTCCTCCCATTCCACATTCATACATTCAGTATTAATTTCCGAGAGACCGAAATTACGTAGATACAAGAAATTATTTTTTTCGAAGATTTATTTTAATGAAGATATGCTTACCACTGGAAGCCGCTTTGGTAGCTTAGTTGGTATGAGCGCTGGGTTACGATGACCGCAGACCCTAGTTCAAATCTCGTGATTGACGGAGTTGTAATATTTGTGATGGACAAAACAAAGGCTGTGGAGTTCTCCCTTTTTTCCTCGTCATTCCACCACCGCGCTCTACATTTCGCCATTCATTATCATCTTCGTTTCGAAAAATATTGCATCTCCTGTGTTTGTGTGATGTTAGATTCGCCATTGGCCACAATAAATATTCCTCAGGATTTGCCCAAAGACGGTAGTGTTTGTGAGTTCTAGACGACTTATAGTTCTGTATCAGGAGTATCGAAAAGCCAGTCAGGTTCTTGCTGTCTTTCTAGGCCCTATTCTACCAAAGTAAGGTATAACATAACAAGTAAATCCACCTGTAATATGTAATATGAAGATTGTGATTCACAGAAGTATGGTGTACACTGCCGTTCAAAGATATCTGCCCTATAATTTTCTGATCGTGTAAGCGAACATTTTAACCACAGGAAAAGTCAGAACCAAAGACATAACAAATTGACTAACTATGAACTAGTTCCGCTAGTTCTCAATAGGTGACCATTATTGGGACGGGTAAAAAATTATTTGGAAAAATGTTGATTTAGCTTAAGTATAAATTATTTTCACAATTTCCCGCTAAATCTAGTGTTTTTTACAATCATTAGAGGGGGATGAAATTTTGAATTTTATAATGCGGGTATATTTATGTACTATTGGCGACACTGACTGTTATCTTCGCCATCTATTCATAGAAATAATAACTAAAGAAGACACACTTACACGAACAAATCATCGATCACTCTCTATTAGTAGAGGTCAGGTATCTTTGAACGCCAGTGTACAATTGTACTGTACTTCGTCACAACATACTTATAAATTACAAGTGAAATTACCACTGTTCTCTTCCACAACATTTGATTACTTTTGGTTTGATTTTATTAAGATTATGAATGTGTGTATTGATGATTATAGCAAGAGAGTGTATTTTTCGTTATAATTATTATGGTAATTTTGTTTGTTTGTTGTGATTGTTTTAACAGTTATGCCTTATTGTACTTTTGGGAGATTGAGAATATTTTCATTTTATATAGGTGTTAGTATTAGTTCATATATGTACTAGTACAGTTTTCTCTACCAATGAAAGAAAACTAATATTGCTAGTAAAAGAGTAGCTATCTTCAAACAGTTTTGTTAGTGTTATATCAAAATGTAACGTATGACTCGTATGTGGTCTAGTAGCAGTGAAAGTAATGGCGATGATTATGAAAATCATGAGTTTATAATAAAAAAAGAATATTTTTCCAATTTAAAATAGAATTCGAGTTTAATGAACGTTTAAGGTTGTGCTATAAAGTGGAAGAACGGAATATTGTTGTCAACGCAGTCTGTTAACTCAAATTGATACTACTGCAATTCATATGAAGCCAAAACTAGGATTGCCTTGAAAAATATCTTTTCTCATGTTACATTTTCGAAAATACGCTATAAGATATCAGAATTGCAAGGTTATATAACAATGTTCAGAAAAATATTTTAGTAACATTGATTTTTGCTAGAAGCAAGTAAAGCGATCGGTTTGGAAGTAAATCCCGAAAAGACAAAGTATATGATTATGTCTCGTGACCAGAATATTGTACGAAATGGAAATATAAAAATTGGAGATTTATCCTTCGAAGAGGTGGAAAAATTCAAATACCTCAGAGCAACAGTAACAAATATAAATGACACTCGGGAGGAAATTAAAGGCAGAATAAATATGGGAAATGCGTGTTATTATTCGGTTGAGAAGCTTTTATCATCCAGTCTGCTGTCAAAAAATCTGAAAGTTAGAATTTATAAAACAGTTATATTACCGGTTCTTCTGTATGGTTGTGAAACTTGGACTCTCACTCTGAGAGAGGAACATAGGTTAAGGGTATTTGAGAATAAGGTGCTTAGGAAAATATTTGGGGCTAAACGGGATGAAGTTACAGGAGAATGGAGAAAGTTACACAACGCAGAACTACACGCATTATATTCTTCACCTGACATAATTAGAAACATTAAATCCAGACGTTTGAGATGGGCAGGGCATGTAGCACGTATGGGCGAATCCAGAAATGCATATAGAGTGTTAGTTGGGAGATCGGAGGGAAAAAGACCTTTAGGGAGGCCGAGACGTAGATGGGATTATAATATTATAATGAATTTGAGGGAGGTGGGATATGATGATTGAGACTGGATTAATCTTGCACAGGATAGGGACCAATGGCGGGCTTATGTGAGGGCGGCAATGAACCTTCGGGTTCCTTAAAAGCCATTTGTACGTAAGTAAGTAAGTATAAGAAAGATGAACATTTCTTATTACAGGCGTAAGATACTAATGCAAGCAGCCTGTATACACGTCATTATTATTATGACATCACTTGTAGACCATTTATTATTAATGTATGGTGTCATACATAATAATTATGTACCATACATTGTGTCGCATACGGATTTGATGCCTGAAGAAGAATGCATAGTGTGGAGTACGGGCAGGGGATGGGCTTAGCAGGGCAGTACGGTACGCACGCAACTCATTCCATCACGGACGCACAAGAAGCTTTTCGAAGTGAAGGGTTTAGAGATTCTTCATGTTCTTTCCGAAAATCACCTCTACTTAGCACAGATTTTCTCTCCTAAAATACTGAAATTCAAATATTAATATGCCATGAATGCAGGCCTACTTAGAGCGACAGGTAGCGCAGTTGGTATAGCGCTGACCTCCTGTGCTCGAGGTTGCGGGTTCGACCCCGGCCCAGGTCGATGACATTTAAGTGTGCTTAAATGCGACAGCTCATGTCAGTAGATTCATTGGCATGGAAAAGAACTTCTGCGGGACAAAATTCCGGCACACTGGCGACGCTGATATAACCTCGGCAGTTGCGTCGTTAAATAAACCATAATTTAAATTTTTACTTACAGCGACAGGATTTTCCTGATTACTTTCGTCTGTTACCCAGTTTTCTTATTTAAACTGTACTTTTATTTCAATATGAGCATTAATCGTCTCATAATGGGTTTGAAAATAATAAAAAAGGGACTTTAAATACACAGAGTGAACCGTAAGTAATGCCATTAATTTCAGGGGGTTATTCTGTGAGATATTTCGAACAAAACTGTACTTTTATTTCAATATGAGCATTAACCGTCTCATAATGGGTTTGAAAATAATAAAAAAAGGACTTTAAATACACAGAGTGAACCATAAGTAATGCCATTAATTTCAGGGGGTTATTCTGTGAGATATTTCGAACAAAACTGTACTTTTATTTCAATATGAGCATTAATCGTCTCATAATGGCTTTGAAAACAATAAAAAAGGGACTTTAAATACACAGGGTGAACCATAAGTAATGCCATTAATGTCAGGGGGTTATTCTGTGAGATATTTCGAACAAAACTGTACTTTTATTTCAATATGAGCATTAATCGTCTCATAATGGGTTTGAAAATAATAAAAAAGGGACTTTAAATACACAGAGTGAACCATAAGTAATGCCATTAATTTCAGGGGGTTATTCTGTGAGATATTTCGAACAAAACTGTACTTTTATTTCAATATGAGCATTAATCGTCTCATAATGGCTTTGAAAACAATAAAAAAGGGACTTTAAATACACAGGGTGAACCATTGTTTTGTTGTTGTTTTTTTCTCTCTCTTATTATGTATTTTGTGTATACATCTGTGTAAGCCACCTGTAATTGGAAGCATGCTTCTGTTGGTGGTGGATTTAAAAAATAAAAAAATAAAATAAGTAATGCCATTAATGTCAGGGGGTTATTCTGTGAGATATTTCGAAACAAAAAGTTTAATAAAGCTTTGTTTGTTTTTGCTTCCTTTCCGAGATAAAAATTGTTTTATATGAAATATTTCATAGCGTGTTTTGTGAAAGCCATTGACTTAATTTGCAATATTCTCAGTCAGTTTAAGAGAGCAGTGTATCATGGTAATAAGTGATTGAAATAATTTTAGTTTCGTCCTTTAAGGGAACGCATAGGTGAAATTACTAAATCTTACAGTTTTCATTTTTTTTCTCAACGACCAAGGACACCAGAATAAAATTATGTGACACGTTTCCTTATTAAGATGAAATAAAAGGCAGGAATTTTTTTCAACGTGATTTTCTTTAATTTTCGACGTGTGGAACCATTTATATATTAATTTAATTAATTAATATATAAATGGTTCCACGCGTCGAAAATTAAAGAAAATCACGTTGAAAAAAATTCCTGCCTTTTATTTCATCTTAATAAGGAAACGTGTCACATAATTTTATTCTGGTGTCCTTGGTCTTTGAGAAAAAAAAATCACCTATGCGTTCCCTTAAACTTGCAGACATTATATCTGAAGGAATGTAACTTTTCTTTCTGAAAAGGAATTTTAAAATGTTAAGTTTATTCGGATCAAATTTCTACATATTTAAAGACAACGCTAAAATTGTGCTGGGCCATAGTGTCCCCATCCATAATTCCATTTCATATATCCGTGTTAGTGAAAATCGAATTTCAAAGACTACCGAGATCAACAACGTAGAGAAAATGGCAATAACAGATCTGGTTGACCAAGTGGGAATCGTAGTTTCCTTGGTACTTTCCGATGACAAATTAAAGTTGTAACATCATTGAAGAATGCAGCATCTTCTGAATACGTGCGCGCGCGCGCACTCACGCGCACACACACACACACACACACACACACACACACACACTATGAAAAAGGGTATTGTTCTCTATAACTCGCCTATGTGTTTGAAATGCTATACATTGATTGAACTGCATTTTCAGCTAGTAGTACTGTGGGTTGGCTTTTTCATTAACAAATTATTCTTCTAGGTTATTGGAAACTTTCACACTATTTCAACCTGCACAACAAATTACATTAAAATAACACATTGTTTTATCGCATTTAACAACTATTGAACCGGAATATTGAGGAACCCCACATGTCTAGAAAACTAAACTTTTCAGGAGATAACAAAAAACATCTCAGGTCCTAGATTTGTGCTAAAATAATTTTTTTCTTAACACTTTAGCTAAAATGAATGTTGATGGGAATATGTGGGGTTTCTCTTTATAAAACCATGAGTCTACATGTTGAGAATACGAAATCATATATAGGGGAGAGTCGGGTAGTATCGGACATCGGGTAATATCGGACAGTGCGTTTCTTTCATCTACCACCATATGGTAGTACCTGAATGACGTGGTTACGGTTCTCTATGCGACATCACAGAAACGTAACCATGTCAATCAGGTACTATCATCGTGTGGTAGACGAAAGAAACTCACTGTCCGATATTACCCGATGTCCGATACTACCCGACTCTCCCCTAATTCAATTTCGTAAAAAAGGGACATGTGGGGTTTCTCAATATTGTGATTCTGTTATATGAATATAAGCATTTTTAACAATCCTATTTTAAACTCTTACTCATAAGTAAGTTTATGTTCGCCAAAATCTTTCTTATGTTCAAGATCGAAGTAACATCTGATATTATAATGTTTTATATAAATCTCGACTCAACAGTTGAGGCATTGAACTTTACCTTTATTCATAATAATAAAATAGTCTTGTTCCCAGTTTTTTAAATTAAAACGAAACCTAAAAGTTTATTTTCCACATTCTACCACTTTATATACTCCTGATTAGAACGCTATGATACAGAGTTCAACCTCTACCTACAGTATGCGCACGCAGAAGGTACAGTAGAATATTTGTGGAAGGAGAAATGAAGGGGTAGTGTATACAGTGCCCACGTATGCTTCAGATTGTACAGGAATGTTTCTGTAATTTGTTAATTAAGGAACAAAAGTAGGCAATATCACGTAACACAATATTTCTAACCTTGACCAGTACGAAATTATTCCAAAGCCACGGACACTTGCCAAAACTTTACCAAGGCAAATCACTTTTAATTATCACTTGAGGCTTAGTGTTATGTTCAAAATAGATCATCCGTTGTATGGTACCCACGGTGCAGTCACTGGAGTACTAGACGATGATTTCACATTCAAACCTGTTTCCTTTGAGACTTAAGCGTTGCTTTATGTGGGTCTACACGGCAAAACAGCACACATTGTTTTCTTTATATTTCCCATCAATTGTAAAGTGTTTCGGGCATCGTTTTCTCATGCTTGATAAGATATAATGGGCTTGTTTTGAAATGGCAGTTCACATGCGAGTTTGCAGGATCCCATACAGGGTGTTACAAAAACTCCATACTGAAACTTTTAGGGATGGTAGAGGAGCCCAAACTAAAGATTTCTCATTAAATAAACATAGGTCGGAAACCAATAGTTACGTCAGTCGTCACCTTCGAACGCAGACAAGATTTACGTCAGTTGTTACCTTCGAATGCATCACTGAGTAGAAACAAGCATCTTTGCGCATCACAAACACTTCACAATTAGCCGACTGCACACAGCTTTGGCAGAACATTGGATTGGCTGGGGTGGGCCCATTACATGGTCTGCTCGCTCTCCTGACCTTAACACACTCGACTTTTTTGTGTGGAGATATTTAAAGAGTTTAGTATATGAAACGCCAATTGTGTCAGAGGAAGATCTCGTTGCTCGGATTCTTGTAGCTGCCTATCACTTACAACATCAACATGGAGTATTTCAACGTATGAGGGACGTATTATCACGTCGTTGTACATCATGTATTGAAGCAGGAGGCCGCACGTTTGAACAATACCTGTAAGCGAAACGTCACCAAAATCATTTTAAATGATTACCACACTTTCGATGTCTGTCAGCAATGTCTGCATTCGAAGGAGACGACTGACATAACTATTGCTCTCCGACCTATGGTTATATAACAAAAATCTTTGTTTTGGGCTCCTAAACCATCCCTAGAAGTTTGAGTATGGAGTTTTGCAACACTCTGTATAGGGAAATGAGAGAGTAATATACGGCAACAGTGTAGAAGTTAGAATTACGAATAAGTGCAAGGAAATTGCTTCAAAATCAATCTAAATAAAAAAAAAGTGTCTTATTTTGTGTCTGTGGTTCAATGCTACAATACCTGTCAATTAAAATGTGTTAAAAATTCCTACAATAGCTTCTTGTGGTAGGAAGTAAAGCTGAGAGATCTGTTAGGAGCATTTGCTAGCTAATCTAAATCTGCACTTGGGTGTGAGTTTGAGCTTGAGCTAATATTCTGGTTGGTCTCTTTTCGAGGTTTTCCCCAACTGTAAAACGAATGTCAGGTAATTACATGGTGAATTATCTAGCTCATTTCGCCAAATACCATCTCCACTGACACCAGTGGTTTGTAGATAATTAATATGAATAAAATTCGTCCAGTACCTGATGTAAGCTGAGATAGATAGACAGGCAGGAACCACTTTCTTGGTATCAATGATGCTCAAAATGCATATTGTAGAAAAAATCTCGAAATCTATTTTTAGCAGCAACGCTGTACTTCCTCTTTCTGCTTCATATGAGAACTTCAAAAAATCTGAAGAAACAACTTGGTAGGTTTATTTTTATAGTTGTATAGTATTCTTACAGAGATTATAATAATCAGTTGGCTGATTTTAGAATTACATAACATTATTCATTTCTAAATTCATATTTTGTTCAGTGTCTGTGAGATAAACTGAAGGAAGCCTGCGAATGAGGCTAAAAACCTCCTGAGGTTTGAAGTGTCATGAAAGTAAGTAGCAAGTCTGGGTGTGATAAAGATGTGGACACTGATTAATAACCAGTGACAGGCAAATTAATATGAAATTCCATATTCTAAACCACACCTGCCTGCTAACAGAAAGGTAACAAGGGTTTTCAAGATGTGTAGAATGCAATTAACTCGAAAAAAATTTGACACCTCATAATATTTGAATAAAATTTTCATATTTCTTCAAAATTTTCATACTTTTCATGTTTTGCATAATTTCCTCCTGTACGTTACCTAATACTTCTATAACTACCACTGAATCAAACGTTCTAGATCATATATAAGGAGACAATAGAGATTTTTTTCAGGAAACAATGAAAAACTCAAGCCATCTATTCCACTCTACCAAGTTAGTCAGATGCTTGAAGGTAAGAGCAATGAAATACTAGCAAATATTGAACTACCAAATGTAGCACGATACAAGTATGCATTACATCATGTGATGTGGAGCAGTCTTTATCATTGTATAAAACAATATTAACTCCTTTTGCCAGAAAATATAGAAAAATTCGAAACTTATTCTATTGTAAACAGCATTGAGTACAGTTAATGTAATAAGTAACTTTTTTTTGGTTCCTTTCACTGTAAAAAATTGAGTTAGGTACCTAGTTCTTGCATTCAGGTAAAGGTTTGATATGATGCTGAAAAACTGTTTAATCATAGGCTTACAGATTTGTTGTTTAGTCAACTGTCCGAAGACAGGTTTGAACCTTATAAGTAACACCAATAAGGCATTACTCGTGAGGCAACTAGACCAGGAGATAATGAAGTAGGGTGGCCAGTTTCTTTCCCCCTCCAATGCATACATCGCCGATTAGCTACATATTTCATTAATCAGATTTCAGATGCATACAAACAATTGTTTTTACTCTGACACATATCGTCAAGCGAGATGTACTGCCTGATAATATATATAAATTATCATCCAGAACCTCAATCAGTGGTACCTACAGATTTATTGTTTTTTTCTGCTACAGGTAGCACATTAAACATGGACAGAAATATTAATCTCTGTAAGCTTATTTTGTAAATAATGGTGTAAATATAAACCTGCCCCAAATAGTTCAGGAAAGAAGAAATTTTAGCATTGAAATATTTGTTTCATATTTTGCCAAAATAAATTTCAAAAAAACTCTTTCACGTTGTGCTGGTTTCTATTGTTAACTTTGTTAGTTACATTACTGCTAGTCCTACATGTTTCACATTCTAATATTCTGGTTCATTGTCCATTATTGTATTCTATTGTGTGAAGGTTAATATAGTCTGAATTATAACATAGTGATATTTTACTTTTCATTATCCTTTACTTACAGCTTCATAAATGATTACTTTATAAAATTGTTTTTTTCTTACAATAAATCTATTAAATGTGCTAGTTTCTATCCCATATGACCTTCATTTATAATATATCAACCAGTGTGTGGTCCTCATTTCCATCATCACCACCACTGCTAACTCTAGCGATTAGATTGAATGTTCTGTTGCAGCTTCACAGTAAAGAAATGGTCTCCCTGTGTTTCTACTTCCTTCAGTTGTGAATTTGGGTAAATATATTTTGGAATGTAACTTCATTTCATTATTTCCACATGTTGTCGCCATTTTTCTTGAGATTGTACAATTACATAATTATTGGTACTGTACCACATTTAATTCATTTCTTACATTTGTCTTGCAGTTTATATTTTGTAGCTAATTGTAGAAATCTCATCTGAGACAGTGGAATTTTCTGTCTTCTACTGGCCCTGAGCATCCAACATTCGGCTCTATGCAAGAAAGTTGGAACAGCCAGTAATCTACTGTACATAACCTTAAAATGGTGTTCATTCTCAATTTTATTGATGATAATCATTTTGTTTTTGACACTTGAGATATTTAATCTGTTTAAATTGTTACATCCATATCCTGAGTTTTTAATAATTACTTGATTGGTACTTCATATTATAACTCTAATTTATAAATGTTGTATTAATGGCATGTTTTTACTATTATTATTCAATGATGTAATTATATTACGGTTACCAGATTTTTTTCACAATTTCTGGAGACAGATATAGATTAGCATATGAAAAAAACTACTTTTTAGCATTATTTCTGTTAGCTTGTGATTCACTCAGAATGTTTTACACAATATAAAGAATTAAAAGATTCATTCTATTTAGGCCCTACTTATTAAAAACACTCAGTCTACTTATCTTATACTTGAACTAGGTACAGGTATTTTTCATAAGAGTGATTTTTTTTTAACAGCTATTCTTTGGATCTCCAATTGTGCAGCAAATTCCTGACAGATCATGCTCAAGTTGGTTACGATAGCAAGCATGGCTCGAACAATTTCTAAAGTGATTCTGGATTTTTGGTTTGTTCACATCACGTTCATTGAAGTAAACACACTCTCCACTGAAGTAGGTCCTATTACTCCCAGGAAGACACAGATATAATTCAATCAACTTCTGGAGTTGTGCACATGGAATCATTTTCTCAGAGAAAATCTACAAAATGTATTTATATTTTGAGCAATATTTTCTTTGAAGTAGTCGACCTGGTTGGCGAGTTGGTATAGCGCTGGCCTTCTGTGCCCAAGGTTGCGGGTTCGATCCCGGGCCAGGTCGATGGCATTTAAGTGTGCTTAAATGCGACAGGCTCATGTCACTAGATTTACTGGCATGTAAACGAACTCCTGTGGGACAAAATTCCGGCACATCCGGCGACACTGATATAACCTCTGCAGTTGCGAGCGTCGTTAAGTAAAACATAACATTTAACATTTCTTTGAAGAAACTTCTTAAAGTAAGAAATTTTATCAAATTATCTTCATCCATGTGAAGTTTATCTATATATTTTAAGAAAAATAATGGAATATGTCTTCAAATCTCCCTTTCTGGAAGAGATCTCAGCAATATACACACTATAGTTATACTGGTACCTTGTGTAGTGAATGAATAACCCAGTGACTAAGATATTCAACAGCATTTTCATAAAATTCACAAGAGAGACTGAGAATTCTGTTGTAGAATATGAACCACTTATATCTTATAAAGATATCGAAAGTTGCTTAATTGATGGTGGAATAAATTTACCTTCTTTCCTATACTGGTAATTTAATTTTTCTATTAATCTTGATAGCAATATGGAAAACTCGACTGCAGTTCCGTCCTCTTTCCAGTTTTGGTTACATCATGAAAAAGCAGAAAAGCTGCATTAGCAAAATTCATCCATACCAATATGCAAGGATCATTAAACCATACTGGTACCTATTAAAAATTAACACTGAAAATGCAGGAATATCTGCAGACATATTATTAAATCCAGGGACATTTTGGGAACGAATTTTGCTCGGGGGCAAAAAGAAAAATTCGAGAACTGTCCCGGGATCATGGGGGCATCTGGTAACCTTAAATTATATATGAGAACAGTTTGTAATGTAGGTTATGTTTGTTACAGGTGGAAGGGACTGCAGCAAGTGCCACATCCAAAGCACCAAATGTTTCAGAAGACGCTTGTGATATCAAGCGAAGGCAGACAAGACCACTAACAGGGAAACACGTGAGACCGGGCACAGGAGCTAGTCCCGCCACACTTCTGTCTCTTCGGCGCAAGATACAAGCACGCCAACAGCAGCATGATGCTCAGCAACTGCAGAAGTAACACTCAGCACCATTCCATGTTAAGTCCCCGTTGAAGCCAATCTGGTATTGGCTACAATAATTCTGCATTTAATTTAATAATTTTGTTATATATTTACATCATAAAAGGAAAATATTTTGATTTTTTAACTGTAGATATGAGCGTGAAATTCATCATCAGGTCTCCATGACTGCTGAAATACAAGGTACGGCATTATTCTGTTGCATTACTAACAAGCATAGCCCTCTTTTGCATATAGTTCGACCAATGCGGAATATAACCTTCTTTATGTAGGAATTATTTGATTAATATGAAATATAACCACAGTCTAGTATATACAGTCACGAAGCTTGAGTTTTTGAGGGTACTAGGAACAATTAACTGTGCCAGTACTATTTTGCATTGTCTGTGATGAGGCGATAGTAGCAATCCTAGTGGTTAGCAACTATCTATGGATGTATATTTCCTATGTATTGAGCTTCGTGACTGTATATACTGGACTGTGATATAACCTTGTCTCGTGTAGGAATTACTTTTGTTACGGTATTATTGTGACATATGTGAAGGTGCCCCTAATGGATTGCTAATATTTTTACCAATTACTGGTAAATAGATTCACATGTACAACACAGATGAAATACAATTTGCCTACCAATTTCTTTTTGGATGTTAATGACTGGAGATTTACGGTAATGGAATTATGACAAAAAGAAAGGGAGGTACTGGTACTGCAAGGTAACTTGCTCCATTGAGGGACCTTGTTTCACCAAAAATTCTAGTTGATTTTGTCAGGTTTCATCTTTGGTCTCTGGCATGTAAAGCTGACGATTTATCCATCCAGTTAACAGTTTTGAAATTCTTTTCTTTGTACCTCATATAATCCCATTTTAAATAAAATTCTATTTTATGACATTTCTTTTAAGTTCAGAAGTAGGCTTTTGGGTATCCCACTTTGTCCTGGTATTTAACATGCTTCTCCAAACAACTGAGCAATTATGATTCTTAGATACAATATTGTTTATATAAGAAATGAGAGAAACGAGCGTTCAGGTAATTCCGGTGATTTTGGAAGTGAAAATGGTTGAATTTGTAAAGAATTTCTTGCGAAGATGGATTTCAAAAGTTAAGGACTTTATAGGGTAATATTTCAAGATGGTGGCCGGGTAGCTCAGTTGGTAGTGCAGCTGGCTACGGACTGGAAGGTCCAGGGTTCGATCCCGAGTGGTAACGGGATTTTTCTCGTTGCCAAACTTTCAGAACGGCCCCGAGGTTCTCTCAGCCTCCTATAAAATTGAGTACCGGGTCTTTCCCGGGGGTAAAAGGCGGTCAGAGCGTGGTGCTGACCACACCACCTCATTCTAGTGCCGAGGTCATGGAAAGCATGGGGCTCTACCTCCATGCCCCCAAGTGCCTTCATGGCATGTGACGGGGATAGCTTAATATTTCAAGATAAAGGAAATTGTTCGGAAAATGTAGTAAATTATGTGTGAAATGAGAGGTGCGTGATAATGAAAGTGCAAATGTTGTTGTGCTTTCTAGTGAAGGAAGGGAACTGACATCACCAAACAAAATTCACCAGACTGAAAATACTGCAGAGATTCGTATATGCAAGGTACAACAAAAACCTAGTCTAGCCTAGCCTAACCTAACCTAACCTATCACAGATTCATATATACAAGACATAACAAAAGCCCAAACTAACCTAACCTGTCACAGATTCGTATATGCAAGGCATAGTGTGTGTATGTGTGGGTGTGCATGTGTTTTTCAAGACACTTGAAGATGCACAAGCGAAATGGGAAATGAACTATCTCAGCGCTCGTTTAACCAAGAAATCTAATGCACTTATCTCAACCAAAACCCTTTCAGATTTAAACTGTACTTATCGCTGTTGCTGTAGTACCTTAGCATCATACACCATATTAGCTTTCACATTACATTTGTATTAAATGTTATAACCTATAACTTCTTGTGGCTTCTAGGAGCATGATTCGGCCTTAGATAACAAAAATTACTGAGAAAATATGTGTAACAAAACATGTCCCGAATTTTCCTGTTCATGGGGTAAATAGTCTACATTATATTTTTCAATATTTTTACAACGAAATATTAATTTTTGTTTCTTTTCCTACTGTTAACATTTGTTATATTAATCAACTTAACCATTCTGTAAAGTACACATTAGTCACAATCGACATTTTGCCATATATTGGTTCAGAAAGAACATAATTCTGTCTATATCTGATGCACATTTAAATATTTGACACAGTTCCAAAAATACGGAATAGGAATTTACGTTGAAGTAAATAGCTGATAAAACACTGGATGGAAGATCAGTCAATGCTATCAACAATGATCATATTGAAGTGGCTAGTAACTAATAGTACTGGTAACAGAATTCCTTTCATTGATAAGGAAATTCTAATCGCGAAGAATGTGAAGGACTGAAATTCTTGACATTATTTGGCACAAATTAGAGGTGATTTTTCAATATAAAGAATGTGATATGAATTCTCAGTCCAGGAAGTGGAATATAATGGCGTTAGATTAATGTTTTTGTTCTCAGAACATGGTGCTCATTGTACTTGGTAACCTGTATGTACTTAAATGTTTAATTAAAATTACTGATATACCGGTATGTTTTGAATTAGTTAAGCAACTGCAGCTCGCGTGGAAGATCTGAAAGCCTGGTCTACGTCACTTGGCATTTCGAAAGATGTACCATTGCCACTCTTACCACTCTCAATTTTCCTCGTTTCTGCAACATGTTTTCATACTGCTACAGGACACGCCTCTAGCCATTACCACTCGCTTTTAAACTATGTGTAGAGGAATTTCATTTCCTTGAGAAGCTTCTTTTGATGTAAACACCAATACATCGTTCATAACTTCTTTGGTTTCACTATGAAGCTTCTTCCCATTTAATTTTGAAATAACTGCCGGAACCATTTCCTTAACAACAATTGCAAATTACAAACATTTAAACTCTGTATACACAGTTTAAATACATACACACTTATAAATGCATCTACAGAATATTTATAAAACTTCCGTAAAGTAACACAAAGAGATTCACTACATGCACCTATCAGCGAGCGAACAATTGGCAAATGTTTTGCAAGTGGATTTAACACCTGACCAGGAACTGGTAGGGCATCTTTTCTTTTAAATCTCAACGGTCTCGAAGCTTTCAGATCTTTCGCGCGAGCTGTAAGTACACTTAAACTATTCAATGGAAAATTCTTAACTGTATAGGATTGAAGTATATTTATTTCACCAGTCATTATGTCCTGAAGATGAAATGTCCAAAGTAAAACAGATTTTATTAATAAGGAACAAAAGAGAGCCTTTAACCAATGATCTGCTGTGTTAGAGTTAATGCTAGATACATAAGTTTGATAACAATCCAGATTGTAAAAGGTATATGTAAATCCAGGAAAACAATTTTCTTGCAAACATTTAATTTATGGATCTACAAAAAATGATTGTCACTTCTCTGCATATATTTCCAGAAATTTAAATCACCATAATTACAAGATCTGGCATATTAGTTTAAAAACTGAAAGGAATATACTGTACACATTTAATATGTCTTCTGAGAGTAAACGCAGAATTTAAAATCAGATGATGAATAGCCAATATATATTACCATGTGATAATCCTTCAGATATGTGTCCTATTCCCAGTGAAGACGAAGGTGAACAAGCATGAAAAAAGCATTTGCCTTATGTACCGGTATACATTATAGTAGTTTTACTCCTTGGATACGAGATGTATAAGGAAGTACATTATGCCCGTGCAGGCATTAGAGATGTATAACATGCCCATGAGCTATTAAAGTTTCCCATGGTTACAGGCTATTGCAAGGGAGTAATGTTTTCAATTTACACAACTTCTAAAACTGAACGAAATACAAAATACAGAAATGAATAAAATGAAACACGAATTAGTCTTTAGTGGAATTGAAATAGAAATTATATGGTTACAGACAATTGCAAGAGAATAATAATTTTTTACAGCTTCAGTAGCCAATTCACAAACTTCTTTTGTACGAGTTTGTTAATAAAAAAACTCCCTATGGTCTGTCCAAAACAACTTCCGACCTGACAAATGGCGCCTTTAGCATGTTACCATGGCAACCATTCAAATCAACCAATCACGAGAGACCCATAACCATGGTAACGGGACGGTGTTGCCGTGTCTATGTTTACAAGTTGCACTTGAATACCACGACCTAGTGGTGAATACAGTGCCCGGAATGACTTTGAGTTGGCTGGTTAGCGAGTGCTTTGTGTGAATAAAAAATATTTAGTTGTCTTATTGTTTTAGTGTATCGATAATTATTGTACTTAAATTATATTATACGTATTATCTTCGTTGTCATTGATGGAGTGTGTGGCTAGTGTGTGTTTTCTAGTTTCTGCGAGAGTTTCTAAACAGGTGACTTGTGCAATGTCGGAAGGAAGGAAAGGTAGGCGGAGAACAAAGAATATTGGACAAGGTGCCCTGTTAAAGAGTCAGGCGTGAGAGATGGTGGGTTATGTAAGAGAGTATTTCGAGACGGAAAAAGATAATGGCGGGCATCTTTTACCTTTGGCGGAAGCTGTAATGAGAACTGCTGCTTGTGTTAAAATTAATAAGAGCACTGTTATCGATATTGGAAAAGAAAAAGCCGTGCAGATTTTTAATCATAAATATTGTTTAGTTTACAATTTTTTTCAACGACTTTCTAACAATATTACCTTGAAGAATACAGACACTCATAACTACTACTACTACTACTACTACTACTACTACTACTACTACTACTACTGATATAATAATAATGTACATAAATTTTTAATGCCTAGTGTTCAACAAATTAGTTAGAAATTTATGTGTTCATGTCAGCCGTTCATTACTGCACTCTATCGGCAGCGCGCTCGCTTACAAGAAAGATGGGCAACATGACAACACTGTTCCCCCTTCTCTGTAAACTGTCAAGTCGGAAGTAGTTTTGGTCAAGGTATAGTTACCATTTCATTAGTAACTTTATTGTTAACTCTAATGTATATAAAATTGACATTTATCAAATTAATGTGATATATTAAAATTTATTTCCTTTTCTAGTAAAGAAACAAGACATAAATTATTGTATGCAACTCTGGAATTATTAATACCTAATTAATACATCTCAAGAACTTACAAAACTTTGGGCCACAGGCCCCCGGTTTTGCAAATCGGTTGCCCTCGGTGCTTAATTATTAACATAACTATAAAAAGCATAATAGTGAGACTGAAAAAGAGAAAAGTAAATGTTCTTATTTCAGAATTAAAATTTAGGTTACTGCATTCTGTGAAAATGCTTGCCAGTAGATATTCACTGCAATGACATGCAAGCAGTTTGGTTTCGCTAGTACAATAACTTTTATTTCAAGAGAAACTGGCACACTTAATTTGTTTTCCTGTATTTAAGCCTCATTGACTTTAAAATCTTATACATTTCATTTAAAAGAGTTAGTTTCTTAGTGTTTGGGTGCTTTCTTTGATGATGAAACAGAAAAACTGTTCTCTGTAAGACGAATTTTTCAAACTCGTATAATTTTTTTACGCGTTTTGGTGTATCATGTTTCTTCTGAGATATATTTACTCTCTTCTTAGTAATATTTTGCTTCTCCATACACAAGTTACCACACTGATGAAACTGACTTCATAAATGAATAAACTTTATACATATTTCTTCCTTGTCCCCATACCACTTTCTATACTTACTTTTACTCACTGTAAACTCAAATTTTATTTCGGAATATGTATTATATAACTTTCTTGTGTTGAATTTAACACAAGAAAGTCATATAATACATATTCCGAAGTGATACAGTGTTAAAAGTTGTGTAATCAAGATATATATATTATGTCAAATTTTATGTTTGAAATTATGTTTACCACACATATTGAACTGGAGAGTGTAAAAGGAAAATACTAATAGAAACAAACTTTTAGACTCGCAATAGTTTTCTATATAACGATCACAGACAAGGTGCTACAGTGACTTCCGGTAGAAATAAGTACGCCTTAGTGCTTAAATTTTTCATTTTGTTGGAGTATAGACCGATAGGCAGAGTACAAATAGGTATGGACGAAATGGAACCGTCAAATGCTTATCTACTAATATAATATTGATATTTTACAATTTATACAACATGAACGTTTTCGGCATCATTTTGTGCCATCTTCAGATGTTAAAATAATCTTTGTACATGCTTAATATGTGCTAACAATGGTGAAACATGGGTGACACGCGACATAATCATTGTGTACGATTTAAATGAACTTATGTGATATTATGTCCACACAGCTGTGTTGTATAAATTGTAAAATATCAATATTATATTAGTAGATAAGCATTTGACGGTCCCATTTCGTCTATACCTGTTACTGCTTAAAGTTAACACCACTCTTCACATTACATTGCAATGTTGCCCTTATGTGCACTCCAGCTGAGTGTAATAATGTGTTTACTTTATTTTCTTCTGAGCGAAACAAAGACATTGATTGAAATCTACCTGTCTGTAACTAGAGAACCAAATGCATTAAAAACATGGGACTCAGATTAAGGACTTCAGGAGAGAACCATATGTACAGGGTGATTCAGAACTTACGTTACGGAATAATATAGGAGATAGAGGGTACTAAAATAAACCTTTATTAGTAAGAAAAATGTGTCGCATCTTGCACCGGTACAGGACTAGAGTTGTTTCATGCAAGAGCCAGTGACAACATGTAATACTGTGCATTGCAGAAAGACTTAAAAAATGTCCACACCTGTGGAGTAACGGTCAGCGCTTCTGGCAGTGAAACCAGGTGGCTCGGGTTCGATTCCTGGTCGGGGCAAGTTACCTGGTTGAGGTTTTTTCCGGGGTTTTCCCTCAACCCAATATGAGCAAATGCTGGGTAACTTTCGGTGCTGGACCCCGGATTCATTCCACCGGCATTATCACCTTCATCTCATTCAGACGCTAAATAACCTGAGATGTTGATAAAGCGTCGTAAAACAACCTACTACAAAAAAAGACTTAAAATGACGCCCTCCTTGCTCTACAGAATATTGGCATTGCCGAAGCACTGATTTTTGTGTGTTCAAGGATGCCAGGTGTAGTACAAATGGTGTTACAGGCTACGACAATCCATGGAAGAAGATCATCGACATGGTCTACTGGTGTGACACACATGAGGATCTTTACATGTCGTCCCCAAAGGAGAAGTCAAGCAGATTAAGGTCTGGTGATTGTGCAGGCCATGGGACAGGACCATGATAACCTATGCATCACCAAATAATGCACAATTATCTGTTCGACTGTTGACTCTCTGATGACTGAGTTTTGAACGAATTTACGTACATAAAGATCACGCACCTGTGCACATGGCAACAACAAGAAGTCCTGGACCCATGCATGTGGCAAACAGCCACCACACTAAAACAACTATAGCGTTCTACCAGCGAGACAGGACACACATTGCTTAATAAAAAGTGTTTGTTTAGTACCCTCTCTCTAACATATTCGTCTTTAACCTGAGTTCTGAACCACTCTGTATATTGGGAAATTACAATGTTCTGAATAGCCAATGAAAAAGATTTTCGAAGTGAACTGAGAAATAAATTCTTGCTCACTCAGTGACAGCATGGCCAAACTGAATTGGGCAGCATTGCAGACTTTCTGTTCGCTGCAGACTTGTCAGTACTGAAGGTTATACCCATTTAAATTTTGCGTCTACTTTAGAAAACTGGAAGGCATGAATTTTTTTGGTATAAGGAACATACATAGTAACATTAGGCTATTTTCAAATGTTCAGAAATATCAACATAATTGCTTACATGTGAAACATTTAAACGGTACTAACTTAGTGACACAATATTTAAATAATTGTATTACAACGCTCTACAATGTAGAGTATCAGTCTCTATCTTAAGAAATTGATAAATATGGGAAGAGTTTAATATTTTTTTTATGGAAACAGACAATATACCAATTTAAGAGTTAGTGTCAGTAGGTAACGAATTTTTTTCCATTGGTGTGAAAATAAATGTATGAGAAATCTTATTTCCAAAGTCTGATATGGTGCTTGTGAAGTTGTCTACTTGCTCAAGTGTGTAAGTGCGTGTGAATTCCCATATCAGAAACCTAATGTAAATTTAGACATCTGTAAACATTCCTTCTATCTGATCAGAAGCATAAAGTTTTCCAAACTAGTATGCTAATGATCACACTTCAATTCTAGACTCTCTGATCTTTGGTACAAATGATGTGGTCCCTGTTACCACATTTAAATTATGGTACGTACATGTCATTGGACTCTTGAATGGTACTTGCTTATTTTGTACTCTGTTATCTAAAAGTGAATATATATTTATTATTTTATACTAGTATTGAATATAATATAGTTTTAAGTTGGTAAACAATGTCAGTCCATATAATTATCTACAGTAGTAACGACGTCAAATGTCTGTATTACATGGGGGTGCCATTTATATTTTAGTGCAATGTTTTATCGAGTTACAGTGTGCTTGATACGTGGGATAAAAATGTTAATTCTGCAGAAGTCTTCCTTGAAACATGTGACAAATATTTGAAAGGAAACTTTAATGTTACTTTAGCTTATGGAAGAAATTTCTTTGAACTTTTTCCACTGCTGTCAATATACTTTCCGAATTATTATCTAGTTTTAGGACAGTGGGACATCACTGTTGATTTTTTAATTACCGTAGTTAATTTTGGGACAGTGCAGTGTATTGTACTGTTGAAAGAAAGCTTCGAAGGTATTTTAATCTAAATGGAGGCATTAATACATTGGGTTTAATAGAAGGTAATAATTTTCTCTGAAGACTTAAAAAAGATTAATCCTTAGTTTGGTTTATCTCTTTTCAATAATCTCTATACATATTTTCCAGTAATTAATCGATAAATTAATAATGCTTGAATTTCCAGAACTAAACAATAAATATAATTTGAGTGATTTCCACCAGCAATTGAAAAAAATTTAAAGAAAACATCTTCCAAGAGAGCTTTGATATACTTTAAACTTTTCAATTCTTTTAAAATAGGAACAGATATTTTATTGAGAGTGTATAAAACTGAATTCATATGAGCAAATACCATCTCAATGTATTGGTATATATTTAATATATTGTCAGCTGAAAGTCATTCACATTTGTATGAAGTACAGGAGTATTAAATAAAAATGTTAACTATAGAACACTAGAATGAGGAAATTGCATTGTTAAATATATGCTGTACACAGATCGATCTTATTTATGAACTATCATCACTCATTAATCACACATTCCAGTTTTGTATAATCTGTTCATAGGACATGAAGTCAGTTGTATGTATATGACAAAAGCTCCTGTTTTCTAAACAGGTTCCTATTATATTACCGTATCCTTAATGTATCAAAATTTAAATTCAAAACGTATTTCAGCTACATTCACGGAATTTGCATAACTACAAGGGAATTCAACGAAAGTGGAGTCTATCGTCAGCCACTAATTTTTCATTGTTCTATATACATAATATAATTTTAACACTGATTAACTTTGTAACTTCTTTACTGAGTTAATAGGACTAGTTTCGAAGTGATATTTTTCATTGTCGGAAGCCTAGAAGAATATCATTTCGAAATTAGTTAGCCAGGTAAATTTCTCATATTAACACAGTAAAGAAGTTACAAAGTTCATTCAGTTTTGTCTTTGTTCGTCCAATGTGTAAAAATATTGTATTAAATAAATAAAATAATGGATAATTAATTGAATTAATAATTACTCCCTCTGTCCCATAATAATAGTCCGGTACGCCGAAATGGTATTACAGTAATTACAGACGACGGGGAAAACGAGAAGTGCACGCATGAAGAGAAGTGCAGTAGATCAGTGCACAAGGTTATGCAGAGCAATAACGTGATCTTATTGAGACAAGCAACACACACCACCCAGAAGATTACTGAAAGTGGGTATTGGTTTGCAACTCACCGGTGTGGCACTATATACAAACCAGTGTAGCAAAGCAAGCTGGAAATCGTTAGTAGAGCATACTCCTGCAGTGAGTACATGCGTTTGAACAGACATGGACATCCTGGGAACACAACTGGTGGTAGTGAGTGACATGGGTAGCAAGAACCTTACAGACAGTGAACGGCAGGCGGTATAGGAGTTTTTGTTGAAAAACACTATGGCTGACGTAGTGAAGAAAGGTGCCATAACAGGTGCGGCCGAGAAATTTCATGTCAGTAAAAGGACAGCACGCTGCATTTGGCAATGGGGACGGCAATCTTTGGAAAGTGGATCCATGTTCATCACCAAATTAATCCCAGCAATAAATGCAAAATGGCCTCCTGAACTGCGCACAGGGAGAATTCAGGTGTCAGTTCAGCAGGACAATGTGCGTCCACATATCGCTCCCAATGACCGCACCTGGATGGATGCTACAGCAGCCAGTGGAATCACTTTGGAACTCGTGTGCCAACTGCCAAACAGCCCGGATATGAATGTTTTAGATCTGGGGTACTTCCGGGCAATTCAGTCTCTCCAGCATCAGGCAGCTCCACAAACTATTGAGGAGCTGATAGCCGCCATTGAAACAGCTTTCTCTCAGTTGACACGCAACAAGCTCAAGAATGTCTTCCTCACTTTGCAGTCCCATCTCATTGAAATAATGAAAGTCAATGACGGGAACAACAACAAGATTCCCCATATGCAAAAAGGGCACCTGGACCACCTCAATATCCTGCCATCTCGCTTGGAGTGTCCTCGGATCATTTACGACGAGGCTACAGTAGCACTGCAGCAGTAGATCTATGGTTCTAGGCAAACTGATAGAATGACAACCTTCCCGGTCTAACAGGCAGTTTTTTAGTCTTTACTCGTAGGAGAATGTTTTTCTTTCTTTCACTTCTTGGTCAATTTGTACTACTCCTGCAGTTAATAAAGTTGCACTCCTAGGAGTATTTATTTTCGGCTCAATGACTAGCCAATTTGTACTGATCCTGGAGTCATAAATTTGTGTAAGTAGTATTCATGTTCTTTTTTTTGGCTCAATGATTGGCCTATTTATACAGATCCCGGATTAATAATTTTTTTCTTTTGCTAATTGAGTGACAATTTTGTACTGATTCTGTAGTAATACAGTTGTATTACTCATTCATGTGTTTCATTTTGCTCCTATGTAAACGCCAGTGTAAAATTATGGATATCGGACAATTATTATGGGACAAGAAATAAAAGTGTACCGGACAATTATTATGGGACAGAGGAAGTAATAAAGAAATACACGAAATGAATAAATAATAAATAAAATATGATATTAAGCCTGCTTAAATTCAGATGTGTTGCTTGAAGTGACCATGCACCACTTCCAAAGATTTTTTGGGACTAAATTTCAAGAGCACTCGAATGTTATTAACCCTTTCATCTGTCAGTTGTTTTTTTTTTACAACGGTCCTTTATTTATTACACACAAATTCCGTAGATCTTCACTTATAAAGAAGTTTAAAAACCCACAATTGTGAAGGATCTTGTGTTTCTTTATACTCTAATCTAAAATGTCACTTTAATTTCTTGAAAATATTTTTCTCACTAAATGTTCCATAATAAAAATTCTCTGAGCTACAGTGAAAGCCATTTCATTTTCTTTATTTGCCAAACACTAACACTCATTCATAAATAATATCACAATGAACACAACACGCGTCCAATACATTCCCACTCCACTGAACTAGGATGTGAACTGTTGGCAGGATTTTCTGCCATTCCTGTCCACATTTGTGAAATTGTGTGCACAGTTGGGATCTCCACCACACGTTGAATCTCACAGTATATGCAAATAAAAGTAATTTCCAGCGAACACTTCTCTATTTCCCATCAATTTTCATAGTTCTTTATGAAATTAAGGAATTATAAGTTAGGCATCCATTTTCAAAATCCACCTTATCAATTTTTATACATTTTTCAGAAGGAAAGAAAAAACTTTTCTTCGGAAGCAGTTGGAAAATAATTGAAATATATTATTTTCTTTATTATTTTATAGTATTAATATAAAATTTGATAACATTTTAACCTTTTTACAAGAAAATGTCATGCATGAAATAGTTATAATTTGCATATAGTGAGTTATGCGACTGTGTTATGAATATGGAGGGTTTTGAAAACCACATGTATGGATAAGGTAGGAATTGGAAAAGTAATAATACATTACATAATCTGATTAAAGAAATGAAAGGTAGTTTTTTTTTTCAGGATGAAAGAATGCAATCAGATACTTTGATATGAGACTTCTTTCCAAGCCTAGACAAGTTTGAAGTCCTATAAAACAAAAACTATGTGTGATATCAACATACATTTCGCGGTGCTATGTTGAGAAACTCTGAAAGTTTGCATGGTAGTGTTGTAGTTGGTAAACCTATATGTGATTGTTGTTGCAGAAGCAGAAATAGCAAAAATGACGAATCCTGTGGAAAAAGCATACTGTGTGCTACAATTTGCTAAAATAAATTCTGTAACTGTTGTCCAACGACATCTTAGAACATGTTTCCAAAAACCACTACCGACTAGACAGTCGATCTATGAGTGGCACAGAAAATTTGAGACAACAGGCTGCTTGTGCAAAGGAAAGAGCCTGGCAAGAGAAAGTTGAACATGTTCATGCTGCTTACACAAGAAGTCCACAGAAATCGATAGCAAGGGCAAGCTTAGTGTTACAAATTCCACAAGATGAAATTCTACCACAGCATTGGATTGACCAATGCTATAGACGACAATAATGCTCTTGCACGTTGGCCACGAAGGAGTCCTGATCTCACGCCGTGTGACTTTTTCCTTTGGGGATTTGTCAGAGCCAGAGTTTTTGTCCCTCCACTTCCACATGATTTAGATGAAATGAAAGAAAGTATCAGAAGACCTGTGGCAAGTGTCGATGCAGCTATGTTACATTGGGTTTAGAATGAACTTGATTATCATCTTGATGGGTGTCGTGTGACATAGGGATCACACATTGAACATTTATGAGTTCTCAAACTAAACTTCAAGACTTCCTCTACAAAACAGTGTAAAGTGCTTCCAGGTACCATGAATATTTTTTTGTTTTACAGAACTTCAAACTTGTCTATTTCTTTTGTCGTAGCCCTGTATTTTGCATGAAAATCACTTTGTCAAAATAAATACACTATATTTTCTTAAATTTACAACAGAAGATTACTTTTTGTTTATTTATCATGGCTGGTAATTGTGAAAGAAACGTGCTTATCTAAAAAAAAGTCTTAATGAAATATGAAATAATTAATTCACTTATAGTTATTTCTCCTTGAGTACTTTCTTTTAACTTCAAAAATAATGTAGGCTTCCATAATGAAAAATTTTCATGCATAATGTGTTACACGAGATCAGTAACATCATCTTATTTCAGAAATATTTTATAGCACTGGTACTACATAAGTTTACTGTAATGCATAAACATTGGCAATCAGGCTGTCATATTTTAATATAAACGTAATCTTTGTACAGAAACTCATTTTGGGGTCATATTAATAAACTAAAATTCTACTTACCATTGAAAATATAATAAATCAGATCAAAAGTTTTGCTTCTTAAAAAACACATCAGACATACAAAATATCAACATACATTTCCTACATTTCAGAAATTCCGAACAGATTTGTAAACAATGTGTATTACATTTTATACAGTTATTTTTCTGTAATATCTTAATTATTTAAAAACACTGAATAAATGTTTTATGTGAATTTTAATTTAATGCTATTAATTTGATGTAGAACTCTTCAATGTTAAATGGCGAAAGATTTCATCCTAAATGTTGACATCCTTATAAATGTAACTGACAATAGTCATAGTCTTTTTCACTAAACCTCAAAAATAGAAGCAACAGAGCAAAGCAAAGAAGTCGTCAAGAAAATCACCTGAGGTCTGCAAGTCACTTTCCATTATTTCTTATGCTTAACATTATTCTGTTTTTGTAGTTATTTTCAGCACAGACTTCTAATCTCGCATGCACTCCTCCATGCAAGTTACTGCAGTGTAGTAACAGACACATACATGCATTATGAAACCTTTTCATTTTGGAAGTCTGACATTCAACCTCAATCAGAGTTCAGATGTTACACACTGATAAAAGGTGAACATTTGCAATGCACATTTTGAAGCCTATTTTAAACTACGCTATTTTTGTTTACAGAAGTTCAGTGACCATTTACAAGGCTGTACTGTATTCAAGAAAATATTAATTTAAGACTGTACCATGAGTAACTTTTATTCAAAACAAGAATGTAACTTTATTCAAAACAACAATAATCACTTTCTATAATTTACTTTAAATGCTCCCATCAACAATGGGATTTCCACTCCACACAGTAACTCAGTATTCGTTATTGCACTCCACAGACGACAATGACAATTCACTTGGATTATTGAAAACAACAATGTACTGCTAATCTCAACTAATGATCACAAAGCACTATTTACAAAACAAAACTGTCAGTTCTCAGTTCACAGTTCGTTGCTTGGGTAGTTCGTCTAGCTCATTCACTCAAGTTCACAGTATATCGAGCCGAAGTCTTCCAGAGACAGAGAGATCCCCCAACTGCAGTCCACTGCACTCACACAGCTGCGGACACACTCACACAAGTCGAACTCCAGTCTTGAAGCTGGCTTCACTGCTACACTGACTGGCTGCTGACCAAAAACTAGCAACGACTGCAACTGCAACTAACTAACTCTCTTCGAGGGCTGCTCGCTTTTTATAAGTTAAGCCATACTTTCCAGAAACCAGGATTTCGGGATCATTCTCGTCGTTACAACAATCAGTTCGGGTTGCTTCCAGCTCCCCCCTTTTCCTCGCACAGCACATGCCCTAGGGAGTAGATGCATGTGCAACTTCATTTGCCACGTCGCCTGATCCTTCCACGCGTGCCCTCCTTCTGCTGGTCGTGAGATCGAATCTCACGTGGTTGCCACATTATTTTTATAACTAACGATTTTGAATGAATTATGTGAACTGTAAATAACTTAAATTACCTGTACTGGAAAGAAAAAATTATGTCTATATAAACTTTTAAATACAAAGTTCTAAAATGTATACCAGTATTTTTTCCTCTTAAGAAATATGAATCTATATGGCACCTTTCTGACGTGTTTGGCTGTGTAAATAACAGAGTCTTCTCAGTTACTGAAGAAATGCAGTAGACTTTTCAGTAGTACAGTCTACGAATAGTCCAAGCTTAGAACAAGCATGTTCAAACAAAATTGTTATATTTATAAACCTAATAAACTATCATCATCATCATCATCATCATCATCATCATCATCATCATCTACTCCACGCAATAAGTCCAGTTTTTCATCTCCGACTTTAAATGAGATTTGTAAGTTTTAACAATTATAAAGTAATTATATATTAAAATATGGAATACGACATAAATTCATTGTAAGAGAATTTTTTTTTTGCTCTCAATGGGTTGAGAGAACATCCCAGAAAAAACCTCAACCAGGTAACTTGTCCCAACCAGGATTTGAATCCTGGTTCGCTCATTTCATGGTCAGACGTGCTAACCATTACTGCACAACCGTGGACTTGTAAGAGAAATAACACAATTGTTCTTCTAGTCAGTGATAACCCTACAGCCAGGTAAAAAATGGGGTGCATGGTAGCATTGTGGTTAAGACGTAACACTGCAAGCTGGAAGGTTGTGGGTTCGATTTTGGATGGGGTCATGGATCCTTCCATTGATCTAATCCTTCCAGCTGCACTATGGCCCTCGATTCTACTCAGCCTCTAACAGAAATGAGTACCAGAGGCATTTCCTTGGGGGTTAAGGAGGCAGGCATGTAGGACTGCCTTAATCTCTCGCCACCATCTGGGCCGATTTGACTTTACCTTGTACCAGGTAAAAATACAGAATACTTCACGTTCATATAAAATAACTGTATGCTCTCAATTATACTGTCATAAATTTCTTCACTTTTATATTTCCATTTCCTTCTAGAGTGAACTACACTACATTAGCTTCACTGTTCAAGTACATACATATAAAATAAAGAAACATACAGTTTGAACGCCAAATGATGTGAAAAGTTGCATTCTTTAAGAAAATATATATTTCATATTTAGCTAGAAAATGTTCACTTTGCTGAAATATTGTTTCTTGTCTTTAACATACAATTTTTTAGAGTTGTGTTACTGTAATGAATCTGTGACCATTGATATCTAAATTCATTGAACAATTTTTGTACCACAGTGCATATTGCTGTTTTCATCTTCTTTTATTTAGTAGTTCAGTACATATACAAAAATTATATTAAAATAATTACCTCTTCTAGTACTTATAACGACCTCTATTTAATAATGAGTTACAGTTTTTAATGTACTCATTCCAAGTGCCTATCGGATTTCATGAGGAGACGAATTTCTAACAAATTTGTCGTCATTTTATTAGTTGTTTTGCTGGCGAAGTATTGCTTTATGTTTTATCATTCTCAGAAGATAAGAAATGTGAGATGAGAGAATAATCCCTTCAGTTCCTTGATGAAACTAAGCAGTTCTATAAACAGGTGAAAATATCTATGTTAGTTGACTTTCAGAGAAATTTCCAGATATTTAGAACTGAAGAAAGTATTTTTCCATCTAGATACCACTTTTCGTTTGAGTGTGTATCACTCTCATTGTTATTTAGAATAAAGTTGCGCTGATTTTTATCTTCAGTCTTACGAATACCAGGTGCACTCTTTTTTTTTTTACATTGTACGTAGGAGGGACCTGAAGGCTTACACTGTATCCTGAGGCTTATTGTGCTTACCACTCTTATTCTGTGAATGATTGGGTAGCTGAACAGCCGCGCTCTTGTACAAGTACAGCATGCCGCATCGTGAACTTAACCTGGGCTATTGTATGGACAACGATGGTGATGCTATATGAATTAATAATGGCGAAATGAGTATGAGATCCAATGTCGGAAGTTACTCAGCAGCTCTGCTTCAATTGGTTGAGGGAAAACCCCGGAAATAACCCCAACCAGATAACTTGTCCCAACTAGAATTTGAACTCAGACCCACTCATTTCACAGCCAGATGCGCTGTTACTCCACAGCGGTGGACTTAGTTGCACTCTTACTAATAAGAGTTGCACATACCGGTATATGTGATCTAATGAGCTATTTCAAGCTATCTCAAGAGCTTGTAGTAGGTTATTTTACGACGCTGTATCAACATCTAGGCTATTTAGCATCTGAATGAGATGAAGGTGATAATGCCGGTGAAATGAGTCCGGGGTCCAGCACCAAAAGTTACCCAGCATTTGCTCAAATTGGGTTGAGGGAAAATCCCAGAAAAAGCCTCAACCAGGTAACTTGTCCCGACCAGGATTCGAACCCAGGCCACCTGGTTTCGCGGCCAGACACGCTAACCATTACTCCACAGGTGTGGACCTTGTAGTAGATAATAGAATTTATTTGTATGGCAGTGCTTTAGATATTGTATTTGTTGTTTACTTTAACACTTATATGAATATATAAAACTTTCTTAAAATTAAACTTGAAAAGTATCTCTTAAAAAAATGTTAAAAAAATAATATATCTTAATGACAGATTGGCCCATTTCAACACTGGTGTGGCGTCATCATCAGTATCTTTGGATGTGTTGTAAAACTGTTGCATCCCAGTTGACAAATTTATTTTTCTATCATCATAAAGCACACTCGTCTATCATACTTAAAATTGTTAAATGTCTCACAATTCTTTATTGATTCATTTAATACTATTTCTCTTTTTTATATATACTGAGCTGTAGTGAGTAATAGTGAATGAAAAACTGAAGTCTTTGTTATTGAAATAAGTATCAATACTAATGTCATAAAAACTATAAATCAAGAGGAAGGTGATTAAAAAAATTGGTGCGATATTTTACTATTTATTCATAAGTTTAAAAGGGAAAAAATGCGTGCTTCTGGATAGATTTCTCACCGAAATATATATTGCTTTAGGTGTTGTGTTATTTGTGTTTATTATTGTTTAATCAACTGAAGACAGGTCTGGACCCCACAAGTGACACCAACAAGGCATCACTCATAAGGCTACCAGGCTAGGAGATAATGAGGTAGGGTAGCCAGTTCCTTTCCCCCTTTTTGTGTTTTAGAGAACATCAAATGACAAGGAGTTTAATTGAGTTTATATTTCAATATAAGTCGAATGAGGCAACTGTATGTTCCTAACGTAAAATGTTTTAATTTGATCCTTTGTGCGTTAGTAGTAGTTCATTTAATGAAAATGCGTGAATTAAGACATAATAAAATAGATGTACCAGTAGCTTGAAAGTTGAATTGGAATGATGTATATAAGTGTGATCGCTAGCATGGCTTATAACATTGATATAATTTTCGTACATTAACCTAGAAAATAGTCTCCACCAACCAATTCGCCATTACAATATGATGCAAACCAAGACATTTCGGATATTGCACCATTACATCTAACATGGTTATACGAGATAGTAGAATTAAATTTGGTATTGATTCAAATCACCTTACACAGGTGTCATACAAGTGAACACATTTTAAGCTTTACAGAAATTTACAAACTATGTAGGTTACTTACACCTATTTCAGAGCTTTATTGTTATTACTACAGTGGGTACTCCCAGCAGATGAAAATGATGAATTTTTGTGAAAGAAAATGAATACATAGGGTTAAAAAATAATTTAAAGATGATAATGTTGTAACTGGTAGAATAGCTTTCGAGATTTGCATGTGATATTAATTTATATTCGTAATTCCGTTGTTTGTCAAAGTATTTTCCTCGTACCTTTTACTACAGAGATTAATATGTAAGTCTGAGAGATGTTATTCTTGAAGATGCTAAGTTAGGAGCTATGGCTTTGATTAAACTGTCTCTACAAACTATAAATGTAATCGAAAGTTAATTTTTGTATGTAATTTCCGACCTTAAGGAAAAATGTACCTACTCTCATGTTCAGAGAAAAAAACATGACTTCAGATCTTATTTTGAAATGTTACTTCTAAATTTCACATGTTAATGAAAGATAGAAAAAGACTTGGTGACTGCAGACGTGTCCAATGTGAAAGGTATGTAAAGTTTATATTTTCAAGACAAAATAAGAGTTAAGTGGTCATTTATGTGACAGAATAATGTGGTGGAAGAATGTGTAGTACCTCCAGTATATTTACAGTTTTTTACAAGTGTAAATAAAATTATGCAACTACTTTTTAGATATTAAAAAATACAGAAAAGTTTTAAAATCTCACTAATTGTTAAGATTTTTTAAAAGTGCAAATAAAATTATGGACTAATAAGTGCGAAAATTCTTATTCTGTAGTATCATATTTTCTTTTAGTTTTTCAATCTGTAATAAATTGTATAATTAAATGGTGTTTAATTTCTAGCCCTTTCAGCACAACCATTACCTACTGTAGGTACATGTGTTAATTTAATCATGTGCTCTAAGCTATTTAAAACTATTAATTATGGTATGTCGATCAATGGGATTTAGTGGCAGAAAATTGAAATTTTATTTCATTTTCATGAGTCCCTGTGTTTTGTATAAGTACCAGTATTGAATAATTTCCTCTGTATAATTTAGGGTGTGAGATTTTAAATAAAGATACTGTAATGTCTGCAGCAACAAAATATCAATGTATGGACTAATTATTTAAATATGACGTAAATTTGAACAAACACCAAAAGTAAACCAAAATATATTTTAATATATCAAGTTTGAACAAAAAGCTTTTATATTAATATCAACTAGGTATATCATAAATGTATTATGTTTCTAAATTTATTTCCTATTAGAAGAATATTGAAGAATTTTCCCGTGAAATTAAGTGTATCGGTAAGACTGTAATTCTTTTACTGCTAAATATATGCATTTTCATCTCATTTTGTTCATGTGTAATAATTCTTCTTATCTTCTGGCTCATTGTCAGTTACTTATTATCTCTGACTATTACACTTTTACTACGTCTTACTACTTTTGACCAATAAAACGGTACAAAAGGACGTCTTTCAACCAATCATGGCTGTTTATCGCATTATTTTATCACTTCCCTAGCATTTGTTTAATTTTATCACTTCCCTAGCGTTTGTTTGTTTTTATCACTACCCTAGCATTTGTTTCTTTGTTTGTCAACATTTAAAACTGCAAATTCTTTACGGTACTATAAAACATGCTTTGCGATCGTCATTTGTTTACAACATAGACAGTCAACTGAAAATGGCAGCTCCGTTCAAACATTTTGGTGAAGCTAACATTAGTGGAATAGAATTTCAGTAAGTCAATTAATATTTTATTGTATTAGAGTACTTTATTTCTTCTAATCTTTATATACTTTCCTCTAATCGTGTAATAGTCAATTAAATCCCATTCGGGTTTTGATTTTCTCTAGATAAATGAAAACCTCAGTGAGATTACTGTTGCTAAAATAAATGTCTTACAAAATTGAAGTAGACATAACATTCAACAACCAGGATGTTCAGGTCAACAGAGAATTTGATTAGTTAATGTAGGTATGTTGTAATAAAACAAAAAATAATTTGTTAAAATTATTTCACATTTCAGTATTATTATGGTTTATCATACGTATTATTCTTTGGTGTAATTTTTGTCTTTATTCTTACATCACAATCATGACTCTGTATAATATAACAGAATGTAAAATAACTTAAGTTACACTAATAGAAATTTGCCTTAATTGTATGGATGCGGTACTTTGTGTAATACTGTAGGAATAGAGAGGGTTAAGAAATTCAGACGTATCAACACTCACAGCATGGTTGGCTTTATTTTCTATTTACAAGAAATTTTGGAGGTTAACGCCTAAATATTATGTTATTCTTCTTTTCTTCCAAGAAGTGTCATTCAAAGCTGGGGTAACGCAAAGAACTCGTAACTTGTTCCCTGAAACATATTGATTTTAGGAATTATTTTTACATTTAGTGTTTGTATTTACTTCTTTCAGTCAAGCATTGCAACTTTTATTTCATATCTGACCCAGTCATACTTAAATTTTTCTCAGTAAACCATACATACCTCTTTCCTCCCTTGCAACTTTGTGCTAAAAATGTGAACACTTTGATACTTAACTTGAAATTCACTATTTATTCTTGTAACTAGTATTCTGCTAATTGGTATTTTATGATTTCGAATTTTATAACTCGACTTTACTTACATGTTTTATTGTAGAGGAATCCTTTTGTTGTTCTGGTGTCCAATCTAATGCTGCAATTGTCTGTTTTCGAATTGTGTCCAAAAGTGTGTCATACTGCTGTTGAGAAGATAAAAGCACACTTTCAAAATTAAGACTAAATATTCACCTACAAGAGATCCTGTTACAAGACGCCTAATACATGAAATGAACTTACTATAATGAAGGACTTGACTTATCATCTGTACTGGTACTACTACGAACAGGTAAGATTTACGTGGGCAGGAAAACTAGTTGTCATTGAGCTATCAGTTTATGGATAATGTGCGCAAACAATTCTATATAAAATATTTCTATGAAGTGCTTATTGTGGAGGAAATGCTAGTTTCATAGAAAATATTCAGATTCATTAGAAGTCAATAATTTATTTGATTTGTAAGATGGTACAACTCTATGATTACATAAAAGAACAAAAATCGGATGAAAATTGTACCAGTATATACTTTCTCACTATAGGCTACAGGTCTTCAATCTCGAGCACCCACACTCTCCTGGAAACTCTATATTGGGAAGCTCGTCCACGATTCCTGGTGTTCAGGTGATAAGACTGATGCTGTACTTACAACATGATACCTGATAGTAGGGCGTTTACTTGTATTTATCGCAGTCCAGGTTATGTTTAAAACATGAAGTACAATGTAGATAAAAATTTGTGAGAATTTTCTGGTGTAAATGTCTCAATCAAGTCAATATTAGACTTTATTACAAGTTTTACAGTAATGGTCCAGTGTTGGACGTGAAAGCAAACAGGAGAATTTTAAGAAGACATTTGGACGAAATTAGAACAGAATTAAAAAGTACCGTAATCTAAGAAAATCTTTCAATATTCTAGCAAAACGATGTGAATTTTCACGAGGATCCGCACATAGGCCTACTTCTTCTTTTGTTTCTACAGCTTGATTCCATAGTTCGTGGTGAAAGTGGGTCTCATTCAGTGGCGGCTCCTGCATATTTCTTAAGAGGAGGAAATGACACTTTCTTGAATGAAACATGCTACAAATTAGCCTACATGCATACATGTAAGACCAGGTAGTGTTGGGGTTGGCCTTCCCTTCTGTATAGCAATAATCTGTTCTTGTAAACTGAGTTTCCTAAATTTTCCAAAATATATTATGTTTTCACTTCCATTCATTGTTGAATAATTGCACAAATTAACAATTACGAAGAAATTCACAACCTCGTAGCATTTTTCGAGCACACTACAGCATTACACGTGTTGGAAGAGACTAGCTACTAACACGTAACAGGAACCGTTTTATGGAAATGGAAATGGGAAATAATCTGAGGAAAGCGAGAACACTGCATTCACCCATGTGGCCTGTGTTGCCACATGTACATTTTACAAGTTCAGTAGTCTATCACATCCTTTTGAAGAATGTCAGTTCTTGTAAAGTCATACTATCATTATTGTTCAAAGCTGCCGGTGGCCGATTAATTTTTTATGTTAAAATAAGGTAGTTTGGAGTACCTATTTTCAATTTCAAATATATTTGTACAAAACTGACAACTTGGCTGTTGCCCTGTCTAGTATACAATGAATAGAAGTGAATTTCAGGGGCCAACTACGTAGAACTACTTCCTCTTTGTTTTACATAAACTTTAACTTTCAAATATCCACGAAAGTTTCAAACCATGAATAATAGCCTATATAAAGTGCAATGAATAATATTTTTGATTTATAATTTTAAAAAAGTTTACATGGTGTCTTTCATAGCGTTGCGTTAAAACTGTTTTTGTTGTGTCTCCTCCTAGATGTGTTATAGTCTGGTTGAATGCAGCATCGTTAGATGGCAGCGCTAGCGAGCTTGCTGCATGACCAGTCGGTTTCTATTTCCCGCCCATGCTCTGATTCAGAGGAGGATCTCCTCCCTCTCCGTTCATTTACTTGCTTTAAAACTCTGCTTCTTTCTCTGGCCGCTAGTGCGCTGTTGTCTATGTGTGTTAACTGCAGTAGAGGAGGAATGGAGTGCTTTTCCTCTACAAAGACAATCTTGCATCTTCCTCACAGTTTTCTACAGCACATGAGCGCACGTCGTTTAAAACTCGATCAACCGAGTTTTTCTTATAGCTGTGAACTTAAAAATTATCGAATCTTTCTCGAATTTCGAGGCACATATTTTATTTGGTATTTACTTTCAAAAGAAGAAAATGTTAGGAGGACGTTCCTCCCTTCCCTCCTCCGAGGAACCGCCACTGGTCTCATTATAGTAAGGCTGGGAAACAGCTGGTATGTTTTGAGGGCAGCTCGAGATTGGAAACCGCGTATAATTCATGTAGTAACTAATAAAGCTGCTATTTTATGTAACCTTGTGTCAAATGAACTGTACATAACCACCAACAGATACGTTTCTTTCCAAAAATTCGCAGAGCCTCTATTACTTTAACATAATTGTACCAAAATGAAAAATGGTAATTTCGGTTTAGAGATAATAAAAAGGACTTTATTTCCCTTTGGATGGAAAAGTTATTTATGAAGGCTGCAAGAAAAAATGGTCATTTTGCTGGATTATACACAGACAAGTTAAAAATAAATGGGGGAGATGTTTGATGTGAAATTCTGTTTAGAAAATTTGAACCATGCAGAGGAGGGACAAATGTAAAGGAAAAGAAAAGAAGAGACCTAAAAGAGGAGCTAAGGAACATTGTAGTAAAACATACAATGGGAGAGCTAGTAGAAAAAATAGGAGGAGAGGTGATTACACAGGAAAGAATAGCAATTGATGAAATGCGTCAGCAGATTCCAGCAACCAGGAAGAGAGGACAAGGACCAGAGGAAAAATGCAGAGCAAAGTGAGAGCGGCAGATGGGAATGACGTCAGTAAGCAGTCGAGGAAAGATAACACCTGGACAAAAATATTGAAAACGTCACCATGTAGACAGGGAATAATAAACGTTAGTCAAAGGAGAGAACAGCAAAAAGAGGGCAGTGAAACCAATAGGAAAGAGAATCTGGGTCAGCAGTTACTTACAAAGAAAGTCGTGGGAAGAGGAAGAGAGTGAGATAAGACAAGATTCTCCAAAAAGAGGAGGTGAAGAAGTAACGACAGTGCCAACAAATAGGGGTACATCAATGGGAAGAAGGGACAGAAAAATTACAACTTAAGAGGTTGGTGCTTGAGTGACAAAACACTGGCAGAGGAAAACAAAACCTGAGAAAAGTGATAAAGTGCAAATGGTGATGGTGACCAGAAAGTTATAGTGAAAGTAGAAACTGTAATAGGGGAAAATAAAAAGATGAAATGCGAGGGAATAATAGTGGAAAAGGTCAGAGAGTGAAGAAAATAGGAGTGAATAAAATACTGTATAATAAGGAAAGTGGGAGTGGGAATAAAGTGAAACTATAAAATAGTGCAACGGTAAAATAAACAGTTCAGATGGCATAAGTGATTAGTGAATGATAGCGAATCAAGTGACTGAATATTAGGGCAATTGCGAAAGAGATGAACTTAATGAAAAACAATTTTAGAACTAGTAAATACGAGTAATGACTGGAGAGGATATAGTTAATAGCTAAATGAGATTAGAAAGAGTAAAATAGGCTAAATAAATGGGAAATGGAGGGTATAAAGTAGAAGAAGGGAGGTTATATATATAGAGAGAGAGAGAGGTAGAAAAGTGGTCAGGGTCATATCTATGTTAAAGCCGGCTGATTAAAATGTAAGTAGAAAATGTATTCTAAGGAGTGTTGGCACTGTATACAGTAATGTAAAGGGCCATCATGATCGATGTAAGCTGTTGGAAATAAATATGTCATATCATATGGGCAGAAGTGGATTATTGCCTTGACATCCTGAGGGCCGCCAGGGGAGCACATGTTAAGGTTCATTGGATGTGTAGGAAATTTTTAGAGGGACTGGCAGAACATTTTGCAAAGACAGCACTGCTCTGTGTCATATGGTTGCAGTATACTGATGTTTTGAAATGGTATTGGGACTTTTAGGCATGGTGTATATACCTTAAAATATTATTACGTTGTGTTCTTAATTGGTGAAATTAAAAACGAAATTGTAATATTATGAGTCATTCAAAATTCAGAGACAAATTAATGCAAAGGAATTTAATATTGAAATTGATTTTTTTTTTGGTCGAAGTTGAAGAATCAGTTGTCACAGATGTTGAAAATACACAAGAATAATCAAATGTAACACTTTAAGTATGGGGGTGCTTAAATATCCAGCATATCCCTGTGTCAGTGCTTTTAAATGCCCCCATTACGAAAAATTTTCGTGAGGTGGCAGCATGTGACATAGGGACATCTATTTTTTTTACCATGATTCCTAGATAAAATGGATTATGATTAATAATTCACGTCGATATTACAGTTGGTTTGCTAAATAAAAAAAATTGCACATTTTAACAAGCATACAGGACACGGGTGTACTAGTAATATTGCCAGGTTCTTGGCAAATTAAATGTCAATTGTACTAGAACTACCACCGGGTCTAAAGTGTAAAATATAAAAAATGGTGTATGGCTGTGTAGCCTTTATGTGAATACGTCTGGCTTAAATCGACAGATCTAGATGAGATCTCTCATTTGGCACCAACATCAGCATGTTAGCACATCAGAGTCGCAAGATATACTGCCTGGATATATTTTTCCATGCTCAAAATGGTGCCAGTCTCTGCAGGTCCCCTCCAGCACCTCGCGCATTCGCAGTGTCAACTGAAGGTCATGCTCACATCGTAGTCGTATACCCGATCAAACGAGACCACATTTATTTCAATCTCATTAGTTTCGAAGTTATAGTGTCGGAATGAATTACCCTGCAAATGTTACATCACAGTTTCCATCTTGGTACCCTATATGTCAGTCTGATTTTAAGGACGTATTCACGTCTAAAAGATTGCTAACAAGGTTATTCTTTCTTCCTGGAGACTATAATATGATAGCCTCACATTTTTCCTTCGGTAACTTATTACTTTCAGCATCCTAAATGAACTTGCTCACTCTTCAGTAACCCCTGATTTTACAATATAGTTACTGAAATACAATTATTTATGTGATGAAAAGAACTTCCGAAGAACTCTGTTACCTGACATTGAACTGGGTCAGTATGTTGAATGGGTCGGGGCACACGACGTGGGATTTCTTTCTTTAAGCTGATTTCTTCTATATGAAAAGTTTTCCATACAGGTGATGGTTGCTTGAGGATTAATCTCATAGTTTCCAGATTTTGCCATTCTACTTTGCTCTGAAATGTTAACAACAGGAAGATTAAAATTTACATGAAAAATTGCTAGAATCTTTACATTAAAGACATCATATTGATACCAATGTTAAATATCAAATACTAATATTCTGACAATAAAAGGTAAAGGGGTATCCCTTATACAGTGTATATGCATGCCATGAAGGCACTTAAGGATCATGGGACATGTGGGTAGAGCATCATGCTTTCTTAACCTTGGCATTAGAATGAGGTGGTGTGGTCAGTACCATGCTCAAATCCCCTTCTTACCCCAGGGAAAGAACCGGTACTCAGTTTGATAGGAGGCTGAGTGAATCTCAGGGCCATTTTGGAAGTTTGGCAACGAGAAAATCCTGTCACTACTCAGTATCAAACCCCAGAACTTCTAGTCCATAGTCAGTCCATAGGCCCTGACGGAAAATTCGAACAAGAGGGGAAATATGTCAACCATGAGAGAGCTTGGTACCTTACTTTTTTAATTACCCTCGTAAAACCTTGTAAATCTGTTAGAGGAAATTGTACAGGACAGCAAAATAAGTTCTTTATTCCTTTTATACAACTGTTACCGGTATGCATTTGTTATTTATAAAATATAGTAACTTTTGAAGAGCTTACTTCCAAACTCCACCTAAGTCATTTTCTTATGATTATCAGGAGGAACATAAAAACTTATACATCTGTTATTCTATTTTAAATGTAATTTATTTTAACTGTATCTATTAGGTAGTGCTATGTATAACAACATACTAAAGTATGAAAAAAATTTGTTTTAGCTTTAGGGTCCAAATGGCATCTCTAATATATTTTTTTTTCCAGAAGCCACTTAAGTCGTTACACTTAAGGAAAAAATTCACAATAATGGACAATAATAAGCTAGTTTATGCTAATTACACTTAACTTGAACAATTTACATTCTCATGGAAATTAACGAATGTAATATATTATTGAATATTGAACAAAAATCTTTCTTTTAGTGTGAGTTATGGAATACCTTCTAGGAATGGTTCCTCAGCACTTTGGTAGAATACCTGTCCCTCTTTGCTCTCGGAGGGTACAGTACTGAGTGCCTCTTCATAGAAAGCTCGCTCGTCATCATTGTCATCCACAAATTTTAATAGTATTTAAGTATTTGATGTCATTATTACTTACTCTGTGATCCTGCTGGCAATTCAATCTTGGTGGATGATGGGCTTCTTTACTATTTTTGGCTGTTTGTTTTATCTTCTTTACCCAGTTTTCTTCATCTTTAGAATGTTTTCTTTCCTTTTGACTTTTGAAATCTACTACTTCACCTTCCATTTCATACTACTTAATAAGATAGCCAAATTATAGCAGTTATACTTCCAACAGTTTTCTCTACAACAACTATAACTTTAAAATGTCAAAATCAGCAAAGATTAGAATTGTGCAGCAATCACTGAAGTCAGAGGATCTAGGGTTTCTGTGACTTGAGAGATGTTTGGAATTAAATTTTTTCATGACTTGAGTGGGCTTTGGAAGAAAATGGAATTTTCCCAATATAATTTCAATGTGACTTAAGGAGTTTTGAATGATATTATAGTGAAGCACATGTATCTAATACTAGTAAGAGTTATTAACAAAAATAAATAAATAAATAAATAAATAAATAAATAGAAAATAAAAATAAAAATAAAAAATGACTTAGGTAGAGTTTGGAAGTAAGCTCTCCATTTGTAGATGCATAATGAAAATATACACAGATATCACCCATAATCCAACATTCGGGAAAAATTGGATTTACAAGGTGTTAGAAGTATGTGAGTCGACGATAGAAAGCGTAATGAGCTTATAACTGATTTATCAGTTATACTCAGTACCAATAAAATATAGATCCTGTAGTGAAAACAAACATATTTATAATACATATACATATTGCGTACCTATAGGCCTATGGTTGTTCTGTATTTTATACTTCTTTTTAAAGATGCATTCCATTCAGTATTGCTGAAGTAACAACATGATGCTGTAGCAGTGAGATCAAGATAAACAAAATGATGGAGTGAAAAACAGTGGCGGCTAGTGAGATTTTAGCTTTGTAGGGCTGCACTAAAATTTTCAATATATAGCATTATTAAGTCTCATGTACCACAGCAAAAATTAATTATATTAATGCATTTTACCTGTATTGAAGCTGAAGCCATAATCAACCGCTGATTCAGTCCTCTTTGATTCTGCTGCAGCTGTTGTGTCGTTGATATTTATGTTTGTTTATAATTGAAGTTTTGAAACACTACACACTATAAAATTTAATTTAAAATTACTAAATTGGTTTATGTCATTAATTTTATTGGAGATAACATTTCACTCTTTGATTCACAATTTTATTTGAACACTAAGTCTAGGCTTTCTTTCTTTGCGATTAGAAAATGTATTAATCACTTTATCATTGAAATTAATAATATTTTCAATCATAACTTTTTCTATGCTTAACATTGCCAAAGCAGCAAGATGGTCTTGTGTCATTGTACTTCTTAGAAAAGTCTTCACTCTTCAGTGTAGAAAAAAACTAGCAGTAGTCATGGGAGTAGTAAGAATTATTTTGAGGAGAGTGAACACTTCTTTGCAGAAATGATTTCGTAGAAATATTAGGGAATTCTTGCTTCTCGCACAAAACAGGTAGTTCAGTTTTCAGACGTTCTTCACACAAGAAAGGATAAGCTTCAATGATTTCATCAAGTTCAGCTGAAGAAAATTGTACTATGTAATTTATATTGTTTTTGAAAAGAGAGAAATTTAACAATTTTGCTGTCGACAAATGCTTACTGAAAATAAATCTCTCTTTTACCTGACAAGAAATGATATCACACACCTCTTTCGCAGAGACAAGATTTTGCGACTTACTTTCCCTTTTTTTCATGGGAGAAGTTTCTTCTTGTTGAGTAACAGAAGGAAGTTTGTTTCTTTCTTTCATGGTTGCCTCAAAGAATGAGTTTACTGCATTGTAGATACTGCTGGAATTCGCATTACGATGTTGCAGCTGGTTATAAAAAATATCTACATGAGGCATGATATGATGAAAAAATTCTAGCCAAAAGTTGAAGTCCTGATTATTCAACATATGAAGAATCCTTGTAGCTCCTTGTATAGTGAAATGATTTCTTTCAATTCGAAATTTCTCAAAGCATTCTATTAAACTCTTCTTATTTTCAAAAACAGTATCAACTAATTGGCTATGAAAATTCCATTGTATGTTTGGTCCTTCAGGTATTCGTCTAGGAACACTATCCAGTACAGCTAATCGTGAGGGCAACTTAAGAAAAAATGCAGGTATAGCAACAAGATTACTGAAAAAATACGAGCTTGTGAATTCTGTGATGCTACCTTTTGTATGATTAGATTCAGCTGATGTGCATAACAATGCACAAAATGTGCATATTTATAGAATTGTTTAATTGTTTGTACACCTGCCTTCTCTCCACTCATTACAGCTGCTCCATCATAGATCTGGGTGATAAGCTTGTCACGGTCGCCATTCAGAACTGTACCAGTTTTCAACTGTTCTACAGTGCATTCCGCTAATACTTCAGCATTTTGGGCTTTTGGGATAAACAACCCCCACAATCTTTCATGCACAGTTCCAATTAATTCGTAATGGAAAACAATAACCTGCTGCATATGATCTAATGCATCGGTTGTATCTTCTGACGTGACTGACAAAAATTTAGATTGTTGTATTTCAGCAGATATTTCATCACGACACACCTCCAGAATAAGTCAAGAAGTTCATTTTGGATTGTCTTGGAAGTTCCTGTAAACATTTTGAGTTCAGAAAATGGTATTTGAGAGACTCATCTAACTACCCAGCAAATTCCAGTAATCCTCGAAACACGTCAAGATTCGATTACTGTAAGGTTTTGTCATAGCCACGTAATGGAAGTTCAAATTTCGTGCAAAACTTTATACAGTCTATAATTTTCGAAAGAATTTCTCGATTTTGTCTCACATTCTCATTATGTTTGTTTGCTGTCTGTAAGCATCACTTGGCTGATTTACGATGTTTACTTTCCCAAACACAGCCAAATCAATGACATACTTTAATATATTTTGCAGAATCTTCCTGTTTTTTTTAGCTTTGTCGGCTTATTTACTTAGGACTTTTAAGGACCCTGGAGGTTATTGCCGCCCTCACATAAGCTTGCTATCGGTCCCTATCCTGTGCAAGATTAATTCAGTCTCTATCATCATATCCCACCTCCCTCAAATTCATTTTAATATTATCCTCCCATCTATGTCTCGGCCTCCCTAAAGGTTTTTTTCCCTCCGGCCTCCTAACTAACACACTATATGCATTTCTGGATTTGTCCATATGTGCTACATGTCCTGCCCATTATATCAGATGAAGAATACATTGCGTAAAGTTCTGCATTGTGTAACTTTCTCCATTCTCCTGTAACTTCATCCCTCTTAGCCAAAAATATTTTCCTAAGAACCTTATTCTCAAACACCCTTAATTTCTGTTCCTCTCTCAAAGTGAGAGTCCAAGTTTCACAACCATACAGCCGGTATTCAACTGCTCTAATATGCATTCTGCTAAAACTTCAGCATTTTGGGCTTTTTAAATCATTTAAATCATCATCAGTGTTTTAAATCATTTACCCCTGCTTTTGTCCAAGATGCATCACCCCCAAACAATAAACATGGAAAGCAAAATAGCGCATTTTTTTTTTTCAGGACAGCTACACAACCATTTATGCTTATAATAAATAGAACAATTAAATTTCCTGAAGTAAGTATGATTTCTGCTCGATGATGCCTGAGAAATAACTAAGTCAGGAGTGTCACCACCTATTCTTTCTTTTACTCTTCCCTACAAACGATAGTGATGAAAAACTGATAGTTTGCAAACTGTTCTTATTCATAATCATCTTGAAACTGAAACAGTGCTTGCAGTCCAAAGCTGTTGCTATTCACAACACCAATATCCCGACCTCACTGTTCTCAAGCAGAAGCCAACCTATAAGTGCATCATGTGGGCACAGCCTGAGCCACTACATATAGCTTGACAAAGAGTTCTGGCAGCAGTGTGCTACATATAGCTTGACAAAAGTATCTACCGGCATTTTGCTGAAGACGAGGACAATAGAAATAAATAATATATTCAATACATAGGTATATCTTTCAAGAATGGCTTACTATTAGGTAGGGCTGCAGCCCAGTTGCCCTTATGCACTCACTGCCACTGATGAAAAAGTCACCATCAACATGATGTGCATCTCACTGCTTCAGACTATTCACTCATCCCAAACACAAAATTAAGTCATTTGAATTTGTTTATTCTTTTCATTTACTCAGTTAATTAAACATATCCAATCATGTAAATAAATAATATTAATTTCTTGAGCGAAAATTTTATAAACTGTCTTCAACAGGGAATGCACGAAATATAGACCATCTTTATTTTAAATTTATTTACAAATAAATCAATCTAAATCTTCACATAAGTTCAGTTCCCATTATAATAAATTCTTAATCTGATTTCAGAATATGGTTCATTTCATTATTTTCTTAAACAGATAGAAAGTATCTCACTTACCTCAGTGGCTGAAATACTTATTAGATCTTGACTGCCTTCTTCCAAATGAGGATTTGACATCAATGTTTTACGGGGTATAGCAACAGCCCAAACTCCCAGGTCATCTAATTGTTTTGTGTTTTTTCCCAATACTTTATTACCAGTAGCAGATACATATTGTTTTCCATTATAATCACAGACATTGTAGGTTTTAGCACAAAATTTAGTGTCCTTTTTTATTAGGACAGCCAACCATGCCGTGTAATAGTTCCGAAACATCAGTTCTCCCACCTGAAAATCAGAAATTTATTCTTTTGAGTCTCTTGTTATTACTTGATATGCTGATATTCTTACTTCATGATTTTTAGATATGGCAAATGTAACAGAAGTTCAAAATTAATTTAGCAGAAAGTATAGTTTTTCCACTTTCTTTCAAATATACAGTAGAAACCCTTTTTAACGAATTTCTGAGGGATTACTTTTTTTTTTCCTTATATAGGCATTTTCCTTAAATGGGGATTTACATAAAATGAGAAGGAAAGGCTATTAATAACGTGTTATACCGTATACGAAACAAATAATTATTTAATTAGGCCTACAGTTATTATTTACAATACATTTAATTATAATATTTTCTAACTCTTCAAATGATGAGGCACGAACATTTTTCCACTTGGTTGAACCCAAACCAAACTGAAACATGGCATTAAAAATTTCTTCTTTCTCCTGCATTATTCCTCATAATGAAGTAGTTGGCAAACAATGCCTTTTATCATATGCGACAGTAATATTAGAGGATTTACCTTGACATCCCTTATTACGAGGCGCATCCAGAAAGTAAGTTTCCCTATTTAAAAAAAAAAAGAACACACACTTTCAGGAAAACATTTATTGGCAACAGGTACAGCAATGTTTCAGCTATTTTTCAACATAGCCACCATCAGAATTGAGACACTTGTCATATCGTGGTATCAACTTTTGTATCTCTCTGTCGTAGAACTCTGCCACCTGTGAATGGAACCAGCTTGTGAGACGTCTTCAGCTCTTCGTCGTTGCCAAAACGCTCACCGGAGGACAGGAATTTCTTGAGGTGCAAGAAAACGTGAAAATCGCTGGGAGCAAGATCAGGACTGTACGGTGGTTGATCAAACTCCCAGCCAAATTCCGTCAAAACAGCTGCTGTGTGCCGAACCGTATGTGGACGAGCATTGTCATGGAGGAGCACAACACCTGCAGTAAGCATTCCACGCCTCTTGTTTTGAATGGCACGTTGCAATTTTCGCAGTGTTTCACAGTAACGGTCAGCGTTCACTGTTTCACCTCTTGGAAGGAAGTCAATGAGCAGAATGCCCTTCCTGTCCCAGAACACCGTGCACATCACTTTCCGTACCGACAGCGTCTGTTTGAATTTTGTCCTGACCGGAGGTCCACTATGCCGCCAGTGCATTGACTGCTGCTTGGTTTCCGGGGTGAAGTGCGAAATCCAAGTCTCATCGCCCGTGACGATCCTGTCGAGGAACTCGTTGCCGTCATCGTAATACCGTTGCAGAAATGTCAGTGCTGCTCCTAAACGTTGCATTTTGTGTTCGGGTGTCAGGTTTTTCGGCACCCACCTGGCACACACTTTTTTGAACAGCAGGTGCTTAGTGACAATCTCATGCAACAAGGATCGCGATATCTGCGGAAAATGGCTGCTCAGCTCCATAATCGTGAAGCGACGGTTATCCATGATGCACTGCCACACAGCTCAACACGATCATCATTGATGAGGGACGGTCGCCCACTGCGCTCTTCATCATGGACACTTTGACGACCTTCGGGAAACTGCCTATGATGTTCGGCGCATAGACCTGACAGAGCTGCCGATGAATTTCAATTGGCGCAATGCTTTGTGCATTAAAGAACTTTATCACTGACCGAACCTCGCTGGCGGCGGGAGAAGGAATAAGAGCTTCCATTTCGGACCACTGCTGCCACGCTACTGGCACCAGGCGGGACCTGTCCGGCTGGCATATGATTGATACGTCATAGATCTGTTACGCATGCGCAATTGACATGGCTAATTACGTTTACTTTCAAGGGGAAAAAATCGGGAAACTTACTTTCTGGATGCGCCTCGTATTTTCACTTTTCGTCTGATAGTTAACACTGAACAACAAGGATTTTGCTCCGACTTAAAACAATGTGTCCCTTATGTCTGATGTGCGCTGAATCGGAAAATGCATCTCTTTTCTTCATATCACATAAGGTTTTTAAGATATACTATGATTTCACTTTTCGATAAGTGCTCCCAAAGTGGCTTTGTCATATTTCAGTTTCAGGAGTTTTTTTTGTTTTTTTTTTTTTGTTTTTTTTTTTTTTTTTTTCCCGGGGGTATCATTAAATAAGAACATGAAACAATTTACATATGTTATTTTTCGTGATATTTTCCCTTCAGTCTATTACAGTTAGGTGATAATTAATCCGTATTTACTCGAAAATAATACCCCCATTTTTTTACCAGATTGTCTTTAAATTTGGGAGGGTCTTATATTTGCATCGGGTCTTAAAGTGGAGCATATAGAAAAATGAAAATGCAATTTGAGGACTTAGATTGCAACTAAATAAATATTATTGTATTGTATTAACACAAACTAAATCTAAAAAAGTTTAGATGTTTAAATTTACATAACTAAGTATGTAACATTTATTTAATAACCGGTAGTTACTGACTTTATGAGCTGTAATGCTGAAAGGCATGATCAGGTAGAAAGGATAAATGGAACAGCCAGCTTCCACACTCCTGCGATCTCATTGTTTTCACAAAAAGTTACTGAAAAAGGATGAAGTCTGTCCTTGGGCTGAACCTAACGGTATTTCACGTACCTCTTTCTATTGACTTAGGGCTCTATTATATTCCTTTGACAACGATTTTCTGAAAAACTAACAATTTCTGTCTCACTTAGAATATGGTACTAGAATTCCATTATCAATATTTTCTTACGAGTCTAATATTCGCGTACAAAATACTTTTTTTTATAAAACAATAGTTTAAAAATTAGGAGGGTCTTATTTTTGAGTAAATATGCTAATCTCTCAAATCTGTATTACACATTTCAAGTCTGCTTGGGAAAATTCTGGAAATTTGAATTATATTACTAGTAAAGTTTGTAAAGCACATCTATATTTTCGAATGTTGTGAGCAATGTCGTCATAGCAACCCCTTTATCTTTAAGTAAAAGTACTTATGCTCACATTATGGTGCCAGTTAAATACATGATTGACAAAACTGTAATTCTCATTTAAATACCAAATGGCAAATTGATTAATTTATGGAAAAAATGAAAATATGAGGTACACATATTTTAATGATTTTTGTATTTTTGCTTTTGCGAGAAATCGCTATTTCAGCATTTGTTCAATTAAGTGAAATATTTAAATACTTGAAATTATTTCTGCAAGAACTATTTCGACAGTTTTGAAAGTCTGACCTGTGTTGGTGAGGAGAACTGCAGGTCAATTACGAGACATCCCGGAGCTGTGACTTCATCATCTAGGCTGACAGCCACAGGTCCTCTTACCGTATATTCCACAGCTTCATATGTATGTCGCTGTGGATGGGTCTCTTTACTGGATAATGGTTGACCTTTCTGCTTCGGCATCATTTCACGTCCTCCTTTTGCACTCACAATCTAGCAATAGATACTGTGCTTGCTATATTTTTAGGGAAAGAAAGCAAGTATGAAAAATTGAGCTACACTTTTCCAATGGCATGAGAGTTCCATCATGGCTTTTATAGGCTGTTTTGTCGTTTATCTACAGTGAGTCCCAGTGTGTCTATCAGCTGACCGGTGGCAGGACCCCCATGGTAGCACAACTGCTTGAATCCAAAAAAAACTCATGGCACTTTGCTGGATTTAAACTTATGTACTGTGCTACATTATTAACATTCTGTACTCACACTTCTTACAGCAGCTGCTGGAAGTGTTATCCATCTTGTGTAATACATAATTCACATCATCGTAAGAAACCACCACACGTATCAGTTTCTTTGTACCGGTACTAGAGCGAATTTATGTTCAAATGATACTTTTTTTTAAGTTCCTCCAGCATAAAACTAAATTCACTATTGTTTTTCTACATAGAAATGGGCGACCAGGAAATTTACATGATTCTTTTTTCCGTATGTATGTTTGTTTTCAAAATGTGAACACGTTCACGCACTGAATATGTTTTTTTTAACCAATGACGGGTACTGGACTTACGTCATTCACCTATATGGAGCCAGTTATGTACACCAATTTACCGACAGAGTCATTGCCCAGGGTGCGCCATAGGAGGCTGGTCTATGTTACACCCGTGATGAGATGATTATGGAGAGTTGTTGAGAAGCCACAGGGGAACCAGAGCTTCCCAGAGAAAACCCCTGTGTTACCTGGACCACGGGCTTGCCTAACACAAGTTATAAATTGGGGTACACCGGGGATTGAATCCGGGTCCACAGGATTGTAAGTCCAGCACTCTAGCCGCGAGACCACCATGGCGGCTCACACTGAATATGTAGGCCTAATCATTGCAAAACACAACACGTAAGAGAATGAACTGCAATTATTCTTAGCTGACTCATTGCGTGCCTTTACTGTCAGCTGTAAAGGACAGACTGGCACCAGTGCTGATTGCCAAATCCATTTTTGAAAGCCTACTATAAATCAATGCAGAAGCTGCTAAATCGATAGAGTATTAATGTAAAAATGGATAATTTTGCTGCTGTAAGGGTTAACAATTTTGCTAAACCCCTATGTAGACAATACTCATTTGATAAGTGCCTTCTAAACTAACATAGAAATATACCAGGTCGTCCACACCTGTGGAGTAACGGTCAGCACGTCTGGCCGCGAAGCCAGGTGGCCCGGGTTCGAATCCCGGTCGGGGCAAGTTACCTGGTTGAGATTTTTTCTGGGGTTTTCCCTCAACCCAATACGAGCAAATGCTGGGTAACTTTCGGTGCTGGAAACCGGACTCATTTCACCGGCATTATCACCTTCATTTCATTCAGACGCTAAATAACCTAGATGTTGATACAGCATCGTAAAATAACCCAATAAAATAAAATATATATACCAGATCAAATGGGAAAATAGATAAATTGGCAATATTGACTGGCACAACTAACACGTGAGGCATTACAACACACTATGTATGTTTTAATCCAATAAACCACTATGAGTTCGTGGATGCAAGTAGCAATAGTAGCCGGAAGGGACTTGCCACTGGTTGGATGACAGAAACATCGGGAATATTCACTGAAATTCATTGTAGAAGGAAAAGGACTAAACTCGTAAAGCATACAAGTTATTATTTATCACACATTGAATAACACCATCCTTCAAAACTCAGCTACTTTATTAATCTTCCACAAGGTAACATTACGAAAACTGAATTACAGGAAGGAAGAATGTCCATGCATCCCAGTTTTAGCAAAACTTTGAACAACTTCAACCATGAAAACTATCGTTTTACTTTGCAGATATATTTATAGTCAGAAAGACTGCATTTGTATAATACTGTAGGTGTGAAGTTACTGTACTAGAAAGTAACAGTTATATAATATTTTGTTATACATTTCAAGATTTTTGACAAAAAAAATCTTTTTATGCCACAGGAAGGATATATCTTTATACAATCCAATTTGACTATTATTTTAATTTAACAGTATACCGGTACTTTCATCTTCTGTATAAAAATGGTGACTATTCCTTGTTGACCACTGAAAATGGTGCTATAAAGCCCTGACATTCAATTGTAATATACTTTGAGATTTCTTTTGACAAATTTATGACATATGATTCAAAGGAAATTTGATGAGTGTATCTATTTATTTTACATATTTTATTTTTTTGTTAAACTTGCAGGAGTTTCATATGAAGGAAAAACTAACCTGATATTCACCGAGCTTAAACTCAACAGTCAAACCTACTGTGAAGATGTTCTCAGAAAAATGCTTCCAAACATTGAAGATGCTATGCCAGATTATTATTTTATGCAAGATAGAGCACCATGCCACTGAGCTGCAGAAACATTTACCTACCTTCAAACCAATTGTTCAAGCTTCATTCCTCCAGATTTGTGGCTACCGTGTAGTCTGGATTTACACCTTATAGACTACTTTGTATGGAATCAGCTATAGAAAATGTTGTATGACTGGGAGAACATTGGCGACATCATCCATTTAAAGCAGCGCATACGTGATTGCTGGTTCCAGCTTTCCCAGAGACAGATTGTCTCTGCCATAGACAAGTGGAGAACACGGCTACAGAAAGTTGTGGAGTATGACAGTGGTCATACTGAGTCCTATATTTAATTTCTTTTTCCATTAATAGCCAATTGAATTTCCATAAAAAAAATAATTACGCTATGTTGTCATATAACACATTAATGAAAAATTGTTACGGAAACTCGGTTTTTAGCAATGTCTTGTTTTGCCCCCTATAAATTGAATGGAAAAAGGAAGTAGAAATGTGAATAAAATATTTTTTTTAAATCTAGAAAGTGTGTTCTTTTCATTAGACAAAGAATATTTAAAAAAAATTCATTATTTCGAAAGTCAGAAGCTTTCAAAATTTGTACGGTTTTTTTAGCCCACTATGTGTATGTACACACACACACACACACACACACACACACACACACACACACACACAACACACACACACACACACACACACACACACACACACACACACTCTCACTCACTCACTCACTCACTCACTCACTCACTCACACTCTCTCTCTCTTTTTCCCATGCTTTTTTTTGTCTTATTTTTGTATATTTCACTTACTTAAAATTACATTCACCAACTTAGCCAAGATTCGATCTAACTTCAGTTCCATGTTCTAACTAGCAACGTAGGGTACTATTCATAGACATTTTGCTAGCCCGCACTACGAGCGTGCTAAACAGGGTTCATATCATATCATGTCGCTGACACTGGTTTATGAATACGAAAAACGTTAGTTCGCTGATCATCCACCGAAAGCCTGCGCTAAGAATGTCTATGAATACGGGCCGTAATGTTTTAACCATTTAGTTAAGACAAATTGAAAAGAACCATATAACGTAAACCTACTTACTATACTTCCAGTATTTGTGCATTTACGTCGCATAGTATCAACTAGATAAAAATACAGACAATGAAATAATTAGAATTTTATAACATTTCTTGAATATTTATTTTACCTAGCATTCTATATTGTTCAAATCGAAACAGACAGAGGACATACGAGTCAGGTAGAATATGTACCGCACCTTCTGTAGCACAAACTAGTTTGACTACAAAATTAGATGATGACGAATAATAATTATATATTATTTTCCGATTAAAATATAAAAACGATATAAATATTACAGTATTAAAACACATGATTATTATTATTATTATTATTATTATTATTATTATTATTATTATTATTTTCCATTAGTTTATTTTAAGATGCTTCAACTACAATGGTTATATATCTAGCGTGTGAGTCAAATGAAGGTGATAATGCCAGCAAAATGAGTCCAGGGTCCAGCGCCAAAAGTTACCCAGCATTTTTTCTTAATGGGTTGAGGGAAAACCTCGGAAAAAACATCAACCACGTAACTTGTCCGAACCAGGATTTGAACCCGGGTCTGTTGGTTTCATGGTCAGACAGTCTAACCTTTACTTCTTAGCACTGGACAAGAATAATAATGAACCAGGTGAAATTTGTTCGTATCCTTTATAATTTCAATGTGCATATCTTTATCATTATTAACAATGTTTTTAAAAACCATTTTAAGTGGCTTTTTGAGCTTTTTTATTGTAGGCCATAATGTCATATAAGCATGATGTCATTAGATGTGTTTCACAGTTTGCCTTCCACACTATTTCTTTGAAATCACCATAGTTAAATTTATTGTTGCCAACTTGGGGGTTTTCCTCCCAAATTTGGGGGGAAAATACTTTTCCAGGGGGAGGTTTGGGGGAATAAAGTGTTAGGGGAATTTTCAGGGGAAAGATAAATTTTAAAGGGGATTTTTGGGGTGTTTTTCTAAACTACATCATTAAGATTTATTTTTAAAATGAATTATAGAATCTACTGTGTTGTGTAATTGAACAATATCATAATCATGAATCCTTTGTTCGGCTGGTATTGCATCTTGCAAGCATTTTTTCTCACTTGCCCACTTTATTACTCGTATTATAATATTATGATGCTCTCCTCCCCTCGTCATCGCGTTGCACCGTGTTCTCCGTATCTTGCTTTAGTCATGGCCTACACAACAATAGTGTCTGCAGTAAAATGCAGTTAAACAGTTTCCCAAATCTAAATTTATGCTTATGCTTATGATACAACTGATTTTCATTTCCTTTATATTCTACATCTATGTTTTCTCAATTAGATTTCATTTTATATTAAATATTATACGCAACAATTTCCAATCACGTGAGCAGCTATGAATAACATTTTTAGTTTGAAACTAAGTCTGCTTGCCTGAGTAAAAGTCGGCACTCAGCAAGATCCAAGTGTTATGGACTTTCAGTGTACTGTGACAATACTTGCAAAATGCAACACATTGTTGTCCCGATACATCAAGAGCCAACCAGTTCGTAATGCGAGCACGAATTATGAGAAATTCAAAGAAATGAAATCATTAACGTAAAATAATGTATATCTTTATATTAATACTGTATTTTTAGGCCTATCAATTTATTTATAAAGCAATTTCAAGGATATGTACGTTTGGAACAAATATCTTACTTTAATAATTAAAAATCCTTGCACATAAATTAAATAACTCTTTTTTTGTACTACCATGTATAAATATCAACTTCGTAACATAAGTCGATACAAAATATTAACTTACCGTTCAACAGTGGATTTGCCTCCCAGAGCTTTGAATATTTTTAAAAATATTTTCCTTTTTTTCCCTTGAATGCCATATTTCAACACAGTGTGCAACTAATGGAAACGAAACATTTAGGCCTAAAAATCGAATTATCAAGAAATGGTCTTCCAGTGCAAGGACATACAGGAATGAACTGTGAGTATCCTATTCTATTGCATATCAGTGTTCATGATGTGTGAATATTTTTTCTATTCAAGTGTGTGTGTGTGTGTGTGTGTGTGTAATCACATTTGCTAATTTTTGTGTTGCGTTTTTCCAAGTACAAGTTAAATAATTTAAGGGGTTTCTCTGAATTTTAGGGGGATTTTTAATATGATATAGGGGGATTTCTTGTTCCTTGGTTGGCGACACTGGTTAAGTTATATTGCTGTGTATTATATTAGGCCTCTATTGGAAAACAAATATTACAATAAAGTCACGAAATGTAGTGATATAATAGGTACCATAATTACATTCTACATAAATATCTTCAGTAGAATTCTCCTATATAATCTTAAAGAAGCGCTGGCCTTCTAAGCTCAAGGTTGCGGGTTCGATCCCGGGCTAGGTCGATGGCATTTAAGTGTGCTTAAATGCGACAGGCTCATGTCAGTAGATTTACTGGCATGTAAAAGAACTCCTGCGGGACAAAATTCCGGCACATTCGGCGACACTGATATAACCTCTGCAGTTGCGAGCGTCGTTAAATAAAAAACATAACATTTAACATAATCTTAAAGTTGGTATAATATAACACACATAAGTGAAATGTTTCATTTTTGTCTGAACAATCGCTGTCGATCCAAGTATCAAAGACTGCAAAGCTTGAACATTGAATACCTCTTACTTCCATTATTTGAAATACAGTAGTAATTCATATCCTTATTAAGCGAAAGAAAATTGGATTGCAAGAATCCTAATTCTGCCTAATAATGTCATTAAATGCGATGAAAACTTGAATAAGAATAATTATTATCTTCGCTAGATTGGGTCTACGTGGAAACCAACATGGCAAAAGTGGGTGTAGGCAGTAGCTACTATAATAAAATAGTCTTTAATATTATACCACTAATGAACATGGTAAAAAGGTTTTTTCCAGATTTTTCTTTGATGTTTATGAGATAAATTGTTATAATATCTAATTTTAAAAAAACATGTGTTACATGAAACAATTACAAACAATATAAGAGATCACACTTACGTGTTATAATACCAGGAGACGTGAACAGGAAAGGATAGTTTTAGGACACATTTTCTTCTACCAAAGATTATCGGAATAAGGTAAGGTCACACGTCGCTATACATTCGCAGCTCGGAACCCTTGTCTTTCTTACGAGGTTTGCGGCGTCACACTCGATGTGCAGGCTTTTAAATCTTGTGAGCTAGTGTGTGAGTACAAAATAATTAATTATGTATCTCTTAAAATAAATTCAACATCTTATTTACAAGTAACTATTCTAGTGTGTTATGCATTACTGACTGAATTAGTAGTATTAGTAGTACGTTATTTGCTTAGTGATTAAATACATTATATTCTAAGTAACTAGTATTCTATTAAATAAGCATGTGACATGTTACCATAGATTAAGATGACTGTAATATTTATTGTATCAATGTTATATTAATGTACATTGACGATGCCATGAATAATTGTATTCCAACGGTTAATAAAATATCTATCTATCTATCTATCTATCTATCTATCTATCTATCTATCTATCTATCTATCTATCTATCTATCTATCTATCTATCTATCTATCTATCTATCTATCTATCTATCTATCTATCTATCTATCTATCTATCTATCTATCTATCTATCTATCTATCTATCTATCTATCTATCTATCTGTCTATCTGTCTGTCTGTCTGTCTGTCTGTCTGTCTGTCTGTCCCCCCCTTGCGATAGCTATGGGGATAGTCCAATTTTTGGCTTTCCCCCTTCACATTCTCTAAAGTTCCTTAAGTGTAACGGTGAAAATCGGAGTGAAACAATGGCCAAGGGGCTTGCAGCTTACATATTCAGTTTTTGTCAGCCCCCAAATTTCCTTACAAGGAAGCATTTTCGCTTGCCTTTAAAGTGCTTCTTCGTCCATTTCCCATTTGTCATTGACATTGAATAGAACTTATCAGAATGTCAACCGCTAGCAAAACATTATGCATTTTTTTAAATATATATATTTCTCATAATTAACGCATTTATTAATTAAAGACTGGAAATGGTAAACGCTGAAAGTGCAAAACATTAAATATCGGGAAACACGAAAAAAAAAGAAAACATACACATTGATATTACAAATAATTTGTATATAATTAAGATGGAAATGCTTATAGTTTTACATCACTTTTAATACCTAACTTGAACAATGTCTCAAAATCATATTAATTTTGCGATACATTCTCATATATTTTGGTAAAGATGTATGTGCTATGCTGCAATCCCAAGAAAACGCTGAATGTGCTCTGCGTCATTACACTCAACATTTTTGCAGGGTAATATCACTGACACTAAAAGGTATAAAATTCTCTGTATTTCACGTCAAGAAATTCTACTGTGTTAAGTAGGCCCTTCAACTGAGGTGATTTCATATTCATATTCAGCTTATCGCATAATTGACATGTGTCAGTCCTCAGTTTACCAAAGGAACATGATGATGATGATGATGATGATGATACTTATTTACTTACAAATGGCTTTTAGAGAACCTGGAGATTCATTGCCGCCCTCACATAAGCCCGCCATCAGTCCTTATCCTGAGCAAGAATATTTCAGCCCCTACCATCATATCCATGGGTGGGCAACTCGTGCTCTCAAACTGTGAACAAACTCAGTCAGGTAGAACGAACTCTGTGCTAGCTGCAGTGTACGAGGGCCTTGCAACACGAGTGGTTATTGGTTCGCTTGCGTCTACAGTGATTGGCGGCTTGTAACTGCAGCGGCTGCCTCGGTGTGTGCTTTTTTGTGCCAAGGTTTTCAGCGCCTTGGGAGTACGAGTTGCCCACCCATGATCATATCCCACCTCCCTCAAATATATTTTAATATTATCCTCCCATCTACGTCTCGGCCTTCCCAAAGATCTTTTTCCCTCCGGCCTCCTAACTAACAGATAATGCTAATAATAATAATAATAATAATAATAATAATAATAATAATAATAATAATAATAAAGAGTTACTATTAAAACATCTTTTCATAATAAAAATAAAATTATCATAATATTGTGTTTTATTCCATTATACTCTACTACAGGGGGAAAGAAACTGGCCATCCTACCCCATTAGCTCCTAGCCTAGTTGCCTCATATGTGGTGTCTTATTGGTATTACTTGTGAGGTTCAGACCTGTCTTCGGACAGTTGACTAAACAACAACCTCTACTACACAGTGCAATACCAATGATTCCAACTTTGTCAGTGGTTGCTTCTGAGCAACACCTGTCCTTTTTTTTTTTTTTTTTTTTTTTTTTGAATATGACGTTTCATGAATTGTTAGCGCGGAGTTTTTGAGTCACAATTAATTTCTTTCCTCAACATCGTAATGCACTAAATGCACTAAGCACTGAAGAAACACGTAGCAAACAATACGTAATATACTGAATGTCAATGCACTAGTGTTATGTGAGCACGAGCGGGAAACATGTTACAACATTCTCTCCAACACGGCCCGGGTTCGATTCGATTTCTACCTCGGGACTAGGAGAGATGGCGGTGCACAACTTCTAATCACTAGACTGTGCACCAATATGCCTGGGTTAAATCCCAAATCTTTCCGCAGTGCATATGAAGAGAAGGCATGTCACTCTTGATTGTGATTCGTCCGTTGGATGGGGACGTAAATCCTGGCGGCCCTCTTGGTGCTATTCGACATGAGTAGGCTACGTGCCGGCACCGGGGTTTCCCTTCTCCCTTCCTCATCATCATCATCATCATCATCACTCATTCCAGACACTACACTTACACGAACACTTACACATACACTCACCCTAGTACACGACATAACTCTCCACAGATACACATGTAGGCTACAGTGGTCCACACCTGTGGAGTAACGGTCAGCGCGTCTGGCCGCGAAACCAGGTGGCCCGGGTTCGATTCCCGGTCGGGGCAAGTTACCTGGTTGAGGTTTTTTCCGGGGTTTTCCCTCAACCCAATATGAGCAAATGCTGGGTAACTTTCGGTGCTGGACCCCGGACTCATTTCACCGGCATTATCACCTTCATCTCATTCAGACGCTAAATAACCAAAGATGTTGATAAAGCGTCGTAAAATAACCTACTAAAATAAAAAAAAGGCTACAGTGTGACCCGTCGAAGTGGTGTACAACTAGAAAATGGGTCACAGTTCTGTCATCTATCCGCAGTATGCGGAACTCGAATCACGCAAATAAAGTGGGTGGGCATTGGATACACACATACACACACTGTAACACTGTTAGGCACGCTATGTATATTCAGCGTTCTCATGTTGCTCATCTAGTGAACTACAAGGAAACCTTTCTGGTACTTCCAACATTTCTCAAATTATTCGCCTTCACACATTCATTGGTTTCGATCGAAAATCTGAAATTAATTAAGGCACTTTTTAGCGTTTCCCACTTCCAGTCTTCTATTTTTTTTTATAGTATTATACTATTTAATTTTGTATTGTCTGTGACCACTAACACTTATCGAAAACAAGTCTCATTGTGCTCGCGATCGCCACTTAATCCTAGGACTCTATAAACTAAGTTTTAGCGTTATTAAGGAAATAAAAGAACTCGCGGGTATATGGCTCGAACCTGCTCCTTTCCACATGACACGAAGAACCCTTAGCCGAATGAGCTATTGAGCTTCTGCGAGACATGTCGATCTCGCTATGAAGGCTCAATTTTCGATGTTACTGCACAATTTATATAATATACAACACATTAACTTTTTTTTTTGTTTGAGTTTTTCAAGTAAGTTCCGGAACTAGTTCCAACAACAAACCAAAGAGGTTGAATTTAAATCTTCTGTATCTGGGCTCCGAACCTCCGATCATGCGCAGTGTCTTGTATCTGGGACTTAGAATATTCCATCGTCTCATTTCTTTTTTGGGGGACTGTATAATAGGAAAAATATCACTGACTGTTTATCTTCGAAGTATTATTGGTACACTGGCATATTTGAGTTATTTACTTATTTATTCGTGAATGAGAAAAAGAGAGCAACTGAAAAAACAGAAGCTAATAAAGTGTTACATGCGCTAATATTCAAGTATAAGTACGGTATTTATATTTTAGTTGATATACGAACAAAAATGCAAACATTTTAAATATACTGCAGCATTTAAACTCCTTAAACAAATTGTAATGCGTACTGCTAAATAAATTGCGCCGTATAAATATATAGTATAAAGTGAAACGACTTCTTTGGGATCAGAGGAACAGAAATCTTTGCCTGGACATTAGAGTTCATTTTTCGAAATCCTGTCTGACTGTAAAAGCTTAGAATTTTATTTTCTGTACGAAGAATGAAGATTCCAGTAATGTTATACTTTTCCTTCTTTGAGAATAGCATGTTTAAGTTGCAATTCTAACCACTGGCGTAGCTCAAGAGCTAGTGTGTTTACGTATTGATTAAGAGCTGCGCTCGGGTACGTGTTCGATTCCCGCTTGGTTTATTAACTGAATAATGCGGCCGAATAAATGTCTATGTTACATTTTATCTGATGTTCAATTTACAGTGCAATAGAGGTCTCTGGTTTTACTCCTGTCATTTACCATATTAAGTTTAAAAATGATCTCACCAGATGTCCACACAACTTCGTATTCTGGTAGCTAAAACACGGGAACATTATTTAGAATAAAGATCTATGTTACATTAATAGTGTAAAGCACGTGGCCATTAGCCCTATACCTATGTTCAGAGCTGTACACCGTAGTGTAGAGAATATGGTGTTTTTAGACGTAAATGTCGATTCCCTTGTGAGTAAAAGTAGTGTAAACATAAACATAAACAGGGCGTCATTGAATTTTTTGCTTGGGGGAGATTTATTTAGGGAAGACTTTATAAGGTAAATCGCGGGGCATATTCTCTTCCTATTTCATCTGAAATAAACTATTTTGCAAACCGTAAAGTGGGGTAAACTCAACCATAAACAAATTAACCATGATTCAGATACACTGAACATGTCTCTAAAGTTCATTATTTTTCTTCGTCTCATAAGTATTTTTAATGATTTTAAGTCACTAACAGGGCCGATATGGTTCAATTTATTTTGTTTTATAGGTTTAATTTATTTTGTTTTATAGTGAATTTTACCCCAGTTTATAGAAAATTTCCAGTTTCCATACAAACGCCTAGTTTTAACTTATCTTACTTAGAATACGACACATAATTTACACGCACTTGCTGTTACTATGATGTAGAAGCGTACAAATAAACGCACATATTTTCATTGATAAAGAAATTTTAATTTAAATTAAATATAATAATTGTACTTTTATTTACTATAGGTAACAAACACTAATGTAGCAGCAAAGCGTCATGCCTTCGTTCCATTAACCCAGATAAACTTACTGACCTGTATGTAGGACGGCATATATTTTCTCAATTTAAATCTATCTCTTTGACTTCCTACAAGCTGGCAGTCCTGTTGCTAATGTTACAGACATCTATTTAGTTGTGGATGAGACAGCCGATGTTGCAAGTGTTCATATCGTAGTATACTTGTGTTTGGAAGTTGTCTGTGTCTTACCATGACAAACACTTTGTAAGTGTAATTTATTTTATTTACTTTTAAGTGGAACTAGAACTTTGTAATTTTATTTGTACACTTATAAGACATGAATACAACGTATCATTAAGTGAGATTGCAATTTACTGTGATTACTTCGCGTTTATAATAGGCTAAACTGAAGCGACCTATATGTAGGACGGTAGGATGATCCGCGTACATTTGTTAAAATAATTTTGTCTTTTTAATATTTAAAATTCTGTAATCCAGCAATATGTATATTACATAGTGAATAAAAGAGCAGATTTTCAAGAATACCATGGCTGAAAACAATTTATCAAGGATAAACCCATCACCCTGATGCAGCCTATCACTTTTTCTTCGACAACTTTTTCACCAGTATTCCTCTATTTGTGGAGCTAGGAAAGCGAAAAATCAGAGCTACTGCTACAATTCGAGACAACAGGAAGTCAAATTGCCCTTTGGTGACTACTCTTGAGATGAAGAAAAGATAGAGAGGATCTTCAAATTTTGGCTTGGCGCTACAGACAATGGATTCGTCATTTGGTTTGAGCCATATCAAGGGGCTTCAACCCCAATAAAAGAAGATTATCAACAATACGGCTTGGAGGTAGCATCGTGTTACAGTATTCTGACGTGTTAAGTTTTGAGCACCTTGATGCAGCCTATCACTTTTTCTTCGACAACTTTTTCACCAGTATTCCTCTATTTGTGGAGCTAGGAAAGCGAAAAATCAGAGCTACTGCTACAATTCGAGACAACAGGAAGTCAAACTGTCCCTTGGTGACTACTCTTGGGATGAAGAAAAGATAGAGAGGATCTTATGACTTCCAAACAGCTGAAGCAAAAGTTGTCGTTTGCAAGTGGAACGATAACAGTGTCATTACTGTAGCATAAAATGCCGTGCCTGTGAACCCACTGCAAAGTGCCTCTAGATATTCAAGACTTGAGAAAAAGAAAACTCAAATTTCTCAGCCCAGAAATATATCTATCTACAACAAACACATGGGTGGAGTTGATCGTGCATATCAGAATATATCATTGCATAGAGCTGTCATTAGTGGTAAAAAATGGTAGTTCCCCATAATCATGCAGTGTATTGACATGGCTGAGCAAAATGCATGGCTTCTCCACAAAAATAATGACGGAAAGCTGGATCATCTGGCATTCAGAAGACTAATAAGCGCTCAACAAAAAGAGGCCCAAGCAAGGCATCGCGAATGGAACATGCAGATTCGAGGTACGACAGGCTCGAACATTTGGTGATCTAACAGAACTGTCAAACCAGGTGTAGAGTGTGTCATCAGAAGGCTTCCTGTAGGAAGGAAGTGTGCCATTGGCTTACATGTCAAGTGTTTTCTTGTATATCACAGTAATGTGTAGTAAATATTCAGAACTTCGCATGTATGTGACAGGTTATTTATGTCATCACTGTGATTAGTTAATTTTCATTTTCAAGTTACAATATTGCACAATTTACCGCTGAATTATATATGTGGATTTATTTTGTTGCAATTCACAGTAATGAACACTGAATGTTCATATTATTACTTTGCTCACTTCAGGAATATATAAGAGAAAACAATTTGTGTTTACAGTTTATAATATATTATCACGAGAATGAGTTAAAGTATTCAGTCTAAAATTACATTGTTGCACTATATTATTGTAGTTTTGATTTACATTGAGATCACAACTCGTTTTATCTGCATTCGCTCCTACATTTCGGACAACTAATGCATATTGCCCATATGTTCTCGCTATATCCTACCGACCTATATGTAGGACGCCACTTATTTCAAAAACCAATGCCATGATACACAGTGGTTGTTAAAAAACTATATAAACGAATATTTTAAGTACATTTTATAAGGATATGATGAAATTCATAGTAAAAAAAGTTTCAGGCTCATCTGGGTTAAGCTTGTCTTTTATTTCTTAAGCGTTTGTAAAAGTCAAATATTTTAATATTAAAAGTGCAGTTGTCACACTTTTAATAGTGCAAGTAATTCTAAACTCGAGAGGAGGAAACTCAAAGGGGAAATTTCCCCCCTATTCCTCCTACATGATGCCTCTGATCACAAGATAGTGCTAATAATGTTTCATTATCGCAAAGTGATATAAGCAATATCAATAATATGAGACGCACATTAATTTCGTTAAGTTGTTACATTTTGCTATGGTGGGAGTACAGTTTTTTTTTAAATTTAAATGATGTTTTTCTTCATGAGTATACTACAACTTTATATTCGTTTCAGCATAATAATAATAATAATAATAATAATAATAATAATTATAATAATAATAATAATCCGTGCCGCTACAGCCCGTGAAGGGCCTAGACCGACCAGCCGGCTGCTGGCCTCACGCCCACATGCCGAAGCAGAGCTAGATGATCATCCAACCAGAATGGAGGTATCGAGTGGTTAGCACGATGATCCCCCCCCCCAGCGGTTACAGCTGGCATTCGCAACCGAATTTCGCTACCTATGGTAGCTCTCCAAGTGCATCACGATGCTGGATGGGCACCGGTCCCATACACTGGCCGAAATTTCATGAGAAAATTTCTTCCCCCATGAGGACTCGAACCAGCGCGCATTCCGTAACGCGAGTCCTAGGCAGGATGCCTTAGACCACGACGCCACGGCGCAGGACTCGTTTCAACATAATAAAGATAAAGATAGTACAGAAATAATAATAATTTAGTAGTAAGTCTACTACAACCGTTATACCACAGTCTAGTATATACGGTCACGAAGCTCGATACGTAGGAAATATGCATCCATAGATAGTTGCTAACCACTGGGATCGCTACTGCCATCACAGACAATGCGAAATAGTACCGGCACAGTCTATTTGTTCCTAGTACTCTCATCAATTATACTGTAATTTCTAGGCATTAAATCTGAAAATTTTTTACGAACGTGCAGTCGAATAAGGGTCTATGTTGTGCAGTTGGTCGTAGGCTAATATTTTAGTGTCCTGGTTTCAAACTTAGTTATCTAGGAACCACTTAACGTAACATAGACTCTTCTTCGTCCGCATGCTTCAACTGGTTGGGTTTTTTCGAGATTTTCTCCAACTGTAAGATGAATGTCAGGTAATTACATGGCTAATCCTCGGCCCCATCTCGCCAAATGTTCCCTCGCTATGACAAATTTTATCGAGTTTAAATAACCCAGTAGTTGATACAGCGTCCTTAAATAAACTTGATTAAATATGTAATTCTTGTCACCAGAAGTAGTTCCTAATTTAATATAGAGTGACTTATGAAATGAATATATTATCTTTGAAATTCAATTAGAAATTCTGTTGTTTCTTTTGAATTATGTTACATGAGCCAAAATAAATACAATAAGGTTTAAAAATTTCTGCTACCAAAGGGGATAATAGTTCTACCCCACTGGTGATTTTCAATATTATTTTAATTCTTTTTGGCATATTTTTTTAATTCCATATATTTGTCCGTTACATATTTAGTAATATTTTGAAATAAGAACAACACAGATAATTGTTCCACTTCAAGAAGTAATTCGCATTATTTATGTGGAGTGATTTTGTTACCTCCTTTGGTAGTCATTGTCATGCAATTTCTGGGATATTAAATTAATTTGTAGCATAATTTTGTTCGTTTTTGAGTTGGTCTACTTTCAAATTGCCTGTTATTGTGTCATCTTTTAATAATTATTCATATTCTTATTTTATTGCCATGGATTTTTTAAAAATATTTTCATATTTTTGTGTATTATGGTTATTTTAAAAGTGATTATTATATTATAAATTATTTAGTGGAGCCTATTTTGGAGATGTTCATTTCCGTATTGATGGTGTCCGAATATTTGAATTTCAATAATAAAGTGAAATTATTCCCAACTTTTTGGAGATGTTCACGGTTATATAGATAGTATTGGAATATTTAAACTTCAGAAATTCCATCTATACAACCGTGAACATCATCCCTCCTCCCAAAAAAGTTGGGAATCATTTCAGTTCACTGTTGAAATTTAATTTGTAGCTTAATAATTTATATATTATTGAGTGTGAGGCTACACAAAATGTACAAAAATATAAAATAATCGTCCTATTTTTAAAAATGGATGGTGATTCAAAATACCTAAAATATTTAATTAAAAATGTTTACCAAAAATTAATTATTTTCAGATAGCCTATGTTATTGGTGATATTATGAGATAACATAATATATATAGAAAAATTATACTTGCCTCCCATTTAAAGGTAATCCCTTTAAAGCTATATAATTTTGACATGATAGAAAACATAGCTACAAGTTGTGATTGTCACAGTACTAGTAAGTTGTAAGAAACTTTGTTAGCTGGTGGGTTAAGTGAATTTTGTGTGCAATGAGTTAACATCTGAAGAAATACAATATTCAAATGTGGATTAATTTAATTGTACTATAAATTCCAAATACAGTACCTTGGTTTGAAAATTATCTTCACGTTCAGCCATTCGAATTTTACCAACGTAGAATCAACGTAGACACATACGTCTCGCCATCCATATGTTTACGAACCTGGAGCGGTTCATTCGTACAATTACTAACCTCCCATTACAAGACAATAAACCAATATGTTGCCGTCGTGTTAGCGGGTTGCCACGGCAACCAGATGGTGAGCGCGCAGACCCTTGCAATTATATTATCGAGTCTGAAAACATAGTCCCACGCTTCGATTCGTGACCCTCTCTGCGCTAATTCATACCCAGCGTTTTAGACTACGAATTCAGAGGGTCAGAATTCGATTACAGGCATGAGAATGCAGACTTATTATCTTCGATAGGGATTGAAAGTATATTCCTTACATTGTGTTCTGCTCTGTTTCTACTAGGTGTGGCGTCCGACAAGGAGATTCACTAGCTTGTCTCCTTTTTAATATAGCACTGGAGAAAATCATGAGGGATTCACGTATCAATACTAGGGGAACTATTTCTATAAGTCGATTCAGGTGCTGGCTTACGCTGACGACTTAGATATCATAGGAAGAAGTCAGACAGCAATGAAAGAGGCCTTTATTAAGCTGGAAAAGGCAGCAAAAAAGGATGCATTTACAAATTAATGAAGAAAAAACAAAGTATATGCCAGTCACGAGAACTAATATAAATGGATCCCCTTACTTGGAAATAGGCTCTTTTAAATTTGAAACTGTCCATAGTTTTATCTATCTCGGCTCTGAAATTAATAACAAAAATAATGTTAGTTCTGAAATTAAAAAAAACGAATATTATCTGCCAATAGATGCTTTTATGGTCTTAGAAGACATATGAAATCTCAAATTATATTTAGGAATACAAAAATTATGATGTATAAAATTCTTATAAGGTCTGTACTATCTTACACATCTGAGACTTGGCCATTGTCGAAGTCAGATGCGACATTATTATGTACATTTGAAAGAAAGATTCTTAGGCAAATCTTTGGACCAGTTAGAGAAAACGGAACATGGAGAAAAAGATATAATTTCGAACAGTACAGATTATATAATGAGCCGGACATTGTTAAATTTATAAAAATAAGAAGATTGGATTGGGCCGGGCATGTTGTGAGAATGCAAGATGATGTGTTGCGAAGAGAGTTTTAAATTTATTCCGATGGAAAGAAGGAAGGTTGGGAGACCGAGATTGAGATAGGAAGACTGTGTGATGGATGATATCAAGACTTTGGGTGTTAGAAATTGGAGAAGTTTGGCATTGGATAGGGAGGAATGGCGAAAACTTCTGAAGGCCAGGGCCCATGAAGGGCTGTCGTGCCATTGATGATGATGATGGTGTTCTGCTCTGTGCTGTACCAAGTGGTGACTATGATCTATATTCACAGTATGAACCGCTGCTTGTGGATTTTTAGGCCCACCACGAAAGTATTTACTAATGAACTGGCGTAAAATTGCCAGAATTGGCAAAAAAGAAGGCAATGATTATTAGAGGGGAAAAATTCGCTCCGGCGACGGGGAACGAACCGGGGTCCTTGGTTCTACGTACCAAGTACTCTAACCACTGAGCTACGCCGAAGTTCAATCCACAGTACCGGGTCGAATCCCTCTCCTCGAGTGTTTTTCCCTTTGTGGCCTCACTCCAAGTTCGACATATATGTTGACAAATATTAAGTCAACTGCCATTATACAAGGAGCGCACTCAATTGAGTGACTTGGTGGCCGAGATTCCACAGTAATATGCATTGTTGGGGAAAGAATCTACGTAAAGATTAATTTTTGGTCCTACAGAACATATCTGTTATGGTAACAATGATTATTAGAGGAGAAAAATTCGCTCCGGCGCCGGGGATCGGACCCAGGTCCTTGTTTCTACGTACCAAGTGCTCTAACCACTGAGCTACGCCGAAGTTCGATCCGGTGCTTGGACAATGGGAAGGACAATGTAGTGGGACTGCATTGGAACCGTAAAGACGTGTAAGCCGGGTCAACAGATGACACCACATAGCTGATTTGTGAATAAATAATTTGTTGAGTTAAAATCGTTTCCACATTCGAGTTGTAACAATTTGACTTTCGATTGAGTTTCGATAGAGAATGAAGTGCTATTTACCACGCAGTAAATTTGTTTTGAGGCATTAACTCCAGAATACTGTCGTCATTGTGTAGTACTGTGTTGCTATTGATACGTAAAAATGACGTCGTAGACGAAAAGAATGATTTTTGAGCTCTGTTTCCGAATGTATCTTATTTATTTTCTTGTAGTTTTATTTGTTTACGTCCGTTTTTGTACCTAATTTTCATTTATGTGAAAATAAATTTACAGAAAACAAAAAATCATATATGTAAATCTAATTACAAGAAAATATTTCAGAATATAATTTGTGTTACTTTTTAAATTTTATTAATTTGGTTTGTTTTTTGTTTCTAAATTTATTTACATGAAAATCAACGGATTACTATGAATCTTGGTACTTCTTAATTGATTTATTTTACGATTTTTTATCAACTGTTATGGTTATATAGCCTCTGAGTGATTAAGGTGATAATGCCAGCGATATGCGTCCAGGGTTCAGCGCCTAAAGTTACCCATCATTGCTCTTAATGGGCTGAGGGAAAGAAAGCTCAACCAAATAACTTGTCCCAACCAGGATTTGAACACGGGATCGCTCGTTTCACGTCAGACATTATTACTCCACAGCGGTGGACGAATGTTTGTACTAGTGACTTTCCTAAAAGAAAACCTGTCAAAACAATGTTTGATGTACTAGCACAGTCTAATATGTATATACAGTCACGAAGCTCTATACGTAGTAAATATGCACCCATGGATAGTTGCTAACCACTAGGATCGCTAATATCGCCTCATTACATTCAATGCGAAATAGTACCGGCACAGTCTATTGTTCCTAGCATCCTCACAACTCAAGCTTCGTGACTGTATATACTAGACTGTGGTACTAGTATAGCGGTGAACGCTATCGTGCTAGTGTTACTAAGAGGAGATGCAACATTCCAATTCGGCACCTTAAGAAAAGGTGAGTTTCTCGTTTCATGTTTTCTTTCTTCTTTCTTCATTCGTCTGTTTCCTATAATATTCTCAATTTATGTTACTTCATCTTCGAATATTTTTTTCTCCATGAGCTGTATCTTCATCCGGTATGAATTACTATTCCTTGCCACTGTCATAAACTTCATCTTCAACCTCTACATTGTTATCAGCACCATCATCTGAAATTTCATCTATAATTTGTATAATAATAGTGTTAGGATCATCACTTAAGTTATCTTCCATTGTTACTTTCTAACACAAAACAAACTTATAAGAAAATAAATAAACTGCACCGACAGAACTTTTTCTATTAATACTACTCATACGTAAATCTGACGTACACTTCTAAATATATCACATAAAAACTTAACTGAGCCTACAAGTTGCAACCTGCCGTCACGACTGCTAGTCAACAACAGACTGATGGAAGCATAGCTCGAAGAAAAAGGGGTTCGCTTGGCGGGAAGTGTAATGGGGATGAATTTAAAGTTTTTTTTAAATAACCATGGTCCAAAAACATAAATTTTCAGTAGAAACAAAAAAAACTATCTGGCATGGATGTTGTGTGAAATTAATCATGCCATTTCTTAAGGTGTTGTAGAAACTTGGAAAAATTGAATTACATTTATAAATTAAATTGTCTCATAGAAATACATGTGTAAATGTAGGTAAATGAGAAGTGCTCTGCAATAACAAAGTATGTACTAGAGATGAGCAACGAACGACAAAGCAAGACGAACAGCGCCAGCAAAGCCGAAAACCCGCATGACTATGTTCTATACGTCGCGTCGTTGACGTAAAGATTGCTTGTGAGTGTTTCGAGACGCCGAGATTGATCACTCTCGAAGTCCCGAACGTCAAGCAGCCTTGAATCGTCACAGTTGTTTATACCTGACTGAACTTTTATCTACTTTGGCAACTGTTATATATGTATAAACAATCAAGTAGCCTATTTGAAACATCATCTCTACCTTTCAGTGTATAATAATCCGTCTTTAGTCTTTATTTAATTACTAGGCCTTTATTAAAAGGCTATGAATTTTCTTTTCATATGTTTGAGATCAAGTGTGCAATCTCAAGTAAAAAGATACTAACGTTATGTTTTATATTTCTTACAAATTCAAATTTATTTGAGAATTGTTTTTTTTCTCTTTATATAAACATAGGCAATATCACATAATAGAACCAGAATATTTTGATAACTAAGATACTGTTCTGTTTTGTCTTTTTGTCTCATTTAAACATTTATAATATTATTTATTTCAATGACGTGTGTTATTCAAAGTTACGAAATCTTTGCACGCACCAAATACTATTTCGAGAATGATGAGCGAGACACGAAACGCACGAGAATGACGAGACGAGACTCGAAAGACAAATGCAACGAACACAGCGAGCGAGAGCGGCAGTTGGTTTTGTTCACCTCTAGTAATGTATGTACTGTACACATACCTCGGTATAGTCGCCACTATTAATGTATCAAAATAACAAATTCAATAACGAGATTTTGACGAATATTACATAAAACTTATACATATAAACTATCAGTAATACTAATTAAAAACGCAGATTTGCAAAAGCATTTATTTGTTAATGAAAACAATGTTACTTTAATAACTGCCAAACACTCACTTGTTACACATACCTTGTTATTGCAGAGCACCCCTCAATTGTGGACAATGGCTGTTTTAAGAAAAAAAACTGTATTGTGGCCGAAGTGTGTCTCTCATTTAATCTTCTTATATTTATTATATCCTGTTTATTCTCCTTTCGTTGCTTACGTTTCTACCATGGGGTTACTTCTACACCTAAAGATGACTCCATAACTAATACAACAATTCACGTGCTAAAGTATTTTTCTCTGAGGTGACTTTTGCTGCGTACATAAAAAGCAGTAGTGCCAATATACTACAGTTTAAAATTGTATGTATAAATGTTTCAAGAAGATATGAATGGAATATTTGTAAATGGTATCGTCGTCCTGGACAACGGCTTTTTTCACAAAAAAAGTCTTTGGACTATGGTTCTTTTATGAAAACAACTGAAAATTTCCACTCCTATAACATAGGACTATGGTGTTTTTTCCAACTAACAACTAACTCAGTAGATGGCCGCAACAATACGCTCACCACATGCTTAATGTCTCAAATTTGCACTTTTTGGACTATGGTTCTTTAAAAAAAACCTTCAATTGTTTAACCACTATACGTCAAAATTATGTAGGCCTACGGTACGATAACATTCTAGGGTTACTCTTACTGTAAATGAATCGAATATATCAAAATACTCATTTTACCGATTTATACTACATACGAAATCGATACAGCTAAATCCTGATGTTTTTTCGGTACTAGTGGTTCGATTCCTCTCAAATAATGCTATTTTTTGGTAGACAGATTTTCCTAACATAGGTTTACTGTCTCCCCTTGGCTCTATGGATAACGTACACGCTTATATAAGTATGAGATTAATAATCTCGATGAGTATATTTTCACATCCGGAACTACAAGAGAGAGAGGAGGCTCGGGCAGTTCTTAGCACCGTACCGGTTCGAAAGAGATAGCAGTTCTCTCCCTACGCATTTCCCTGTCGAACACATTTGTCCACGTTCATAAACATTAGGGGATAAGAATGCTTTGTGTGTGTTATTAATAAAGTCCGAAGGTTTAGTCCCTATTCCAGCCCGCAACGTCGCCATGTATAAGGTACATACAGTCAACTCACAAAAATACTGATGCACAGAAGAAACTCGTGCTCCAGGCAACCCGGTCAGTCTGATAGCATTTGTCCGTGCGTAATAATACAGGGACATCATTTTATTTTTACTTCAATTTTTATTGTACCTGAGTTTTTGAATGTACTTCACTCCCACCCCTTCTCCTAAGGAAGTTCAAACTCCACACAGAACCAAGACCGCAGATAGTAAGCAGTACTGAGTTACTGAGTATAGTACGTTCCAGAAATATGTTCGCGTTTTCCAGTGACGAAAGAGCTTTCAATATTGAATCATATTTTCGCACAGGTACTGTCCGTTTGCCTACGTCGCATCCCGATTTCCCCCACCTGCTTCTGCTCGCCCCTCTGTAATAGCTGGGCTGTCTTAGCTCTTTTCTGAAAACATTCATTTCTCTTAGGAATTGGAAGTTTACGTAATATTATACAGCTGTTTCATTTAACTTAAATAAAAGGGCCTCGTTAAGTAATTAACTGTCACGTGATTTCCTCCCTTTCTACAATCTTGCGGCATAACCACTTGGACGGACAGTAGGTAGCATGTCTGAGTAATTTTATATTTTCGGGTCGGGCAGAAGTGAAGATTGAATTTACAGTACGTAGAGTAGGTGCAGAATTATTTCAACATGAGTTACTAGTACGAAGGACGAAACTGGCAATTGGAATTAGATGCAATAGTCTATAGTGCGATAATATGCACAAAAGAACTGAAGCCTGTATCGAAATGAACGGCCACCATTTTCAAAATTGTGTTTAAATATTCATATTATGATTATTTTTCAATTTAACTTCTTTCTCTATATTGTACGCTAATGTGCTGTAGACAGTATAATATACACTGCATAATGAATACGTTCGCATGGATAACTCACTTCGTGAGTAAAAACACTTATTCTTAATACAGTACTGTACTTTGATTAAAGAAAAACCTAATGAAAATTATCAAACTCAAAATCGCGATATTTCCTAGTTTACGTAAATGGATGAACTACTTTTCTTCCTTCCTATACCTAGTAGAGTGATTTGCGTTTTACGCCAGTATCATCGAACTCCAGTCTTGGAGGGGGGAGCAAGCGGTGTTTCCGGTTCTCTAAAGGTATAGACAGGTTAATATTAAAAATGTTAGTAAAAATAAAATGATGTCCCTGTATGATTAATAAAAGCAGTATACTGGTAATAAACAATGTTATTGAATATATTAACGTTCAGAGAATTATATTCAGTTGTACAGGTGAACTAACATTCATATGTTTTTTTATCCAATGGCACCAGGTTGTCATTTGACATTTCTGGTCTCTCCTGACAATGGCTTATTTGTAACTCACTTCTGAGGTTGAGGCGCCTGAAAGGCGGAGTTACCTTGCCCCGATGATGATGATGATGATGATGATGATAGGATATTATGAAGTGCCAGGAGACGTCTTAAACCTAAACCTAACCTAATTTCTGGACCATGGACAAACACAGGAATATTCCCCTTTAAGGAAAAATTCCTGTGTTCTAACTGGGAATCGAACCCGAGACTTCATGAACTGTAATCAGAAGCTCTGATCACTAGCCCATGAGGCTGGTCACATTTATATATATATATATATATATATATATATATATATATATTGTAAAACTTTGGAATAAAACATTATTTTGCTCAAAGAATATAAATGTGCAGTATAGCTCGTACGAGGAACAACTACCGAAAAGCAATAGTGGCGTTGCTGTCTGTTTTGAAGTATGTATGTAGGCATGCTGAGGGGGCGAGAAGTGCTGGCCGATGGAAGTACTGTCTCTTCCAAGAAAATGAACAAATGAGGACATCGCTGTGGAAATAAAGAGCGTAGCAAGAGAAAAATTCGGAGCTAATTAAACGCACAACATATGTTTACGAATGAAATAATAACACCGTGCTATACAAGACACGTATTCACATGCAATAGAACAAACTAAAGTCGTAATGTAACTATCATAAAGCAAGACTGATTCTATCGATGTAATTTCTCTTCCGACTGTACTCTTGAATATCATTCATGCTATCTCGTGACCTTTCCTGTCGCCAGCTCTTCCTTATCGCATTGTTTCATTCGCATTCCTTCCGTCGGTATTCCCTGCTTGCGACACCTATACATAAGATGGGATACAAACATAATAGGCTAAATATATTATTTACATTTTACATTACTTACTACATACACGTCCACACCTGTGGAGTAACGGTCAGCGCATCTGGCTGCGAAACCAGGTGGCCCGGGTTCGAAACCCGGTCGGGGCAAGTTACCCGGTTGAGGTTTTTTCCGGGGTTTTCCCTCAACCCAATATATGAGCAAATGCTGGGTAACTTTCGGTGCTGGACCCCAGACTCATTTCACCGGCATTATCACCTTCATATCATTCAGACGCTAAATAACCTAGATGTTGATACAGCGTCGTAAAATAACCCAATTAAAATACTACATACACAATTATTTACATATTTACTTTATATACATACGCATGCAAACTAGACGAAGACCATGGTTATGAGAAGAAAACTAAAGAAGGCAGGCCAAAATTGCGAATTCGAAATAAGGCAGTGGAACAAATGTACAGCTCCAAATACTTGCTGTGTGTTATAAATAATAACATGAGATTCTGCCAGAAAGTCAAAAGAAGTAAAGCAATGACAAAGGAAGATTTTAGCAGAAAAAGGAGCATCTTCTGCGGACTTCTGGAAAAATAGTTAAGGAAGAGACCAGTGAAGTGTTTTGTGTTGAGTTTGGCATTGTATGGGGGCAGAAACATGGGCATTACGACGAAGTGAAGAGAAACTACTAAACGCATTTAAAATGCGGATATGGAGAAGAATGGAGCGTGTGAAAAGAACAGATAGAATAAGAAATGAACCTGTGCTAGAAAGAGTGAGTGAAGAAAGAATGATGCCGAAATTGATCAGGAAAGGAAAAAGAAATTGGCTGTTCCACTGGCTCAGGAGAAACTGCCTACTGAAGAATGCGCTGGAAGAAATGGTGAACGAAAGAAAATTTCGGGACAGAAGTGGGTAACAGATGATAGAGAACATTAAAATACAAGACTGTTCAACTTATAACCTCTTCTAATAGCGGGACAATAACAATGTTCTGTGTTCACTACAATTAGCATTGCAGTGAATTACAGTGTACCTACGTAGGCCTACATTCTTAAAGTCTCGAAAGAAACTTTTCTGCGATGCTCACTCAGACTCAGACAAATTTTTTATTGTGGAAAGAAGCGTTCCACACCACATGACGTAATAGGAGAATATCTAAAGTAAGAGAAGTCACTTCCACACAAGTTATATTCCTGCAGGTTTGCATGTGTGGAACAGTAGCGGCCGGTGATCGAAATCCTCGGTGAGGCCAGATGCAACTAGTTTAAGTGCCTCCGATAGGAAATATTTATGATATTAATTATTATTGTTATTATATTATTAATATCATTATTACTGTATTATTATTATTATTATTATTATTATTATTACTATTATTAGTCTATTCTTATTACTATCAATGAAAAATAATAATTTCACTCACCAAATAAGCTGTTATGCTCTGAGTTTCAGTGTGATGAAGCATCCCATATTATGTGCTGAAATTCCCCTTTCTTTCTTTTCTTTTTATTTTTTTCCTTTGACAGCAACAAACAAGGCCAAGAGAAGTTTATTTTGCATCACATTACCACATAACCATTTATGTTGCCCATACCAGGATGCAATAGAAACTCGCGTTTTAAGATTATGTGTCAGAAAAATTATCAGCGATGTCGTAGGTATCTCGGTAATCTCTCTCTTTATTTAAAACTTCCTTTCTTTCAATAGTATTTCATCTCGAAAAAGGACACTCTAACAATGAATTAACTGCACCAGCATTATTTCTCTCATTTGTTTCTGTTTATATTTTCCAAAAATACATAACATTAGCCCAGATTCACTACTGTACTACCAAGTACAATAGTAGAACACCCTCGCTTATGTCATAAACTGAGACATAAGGGGAGAGAATCAAGTGGGTCTCTGCCTGCCAAAGAGCTGGAATTTTGTTATTTATGGCCTAGTTAAGAAGACAAGTCACCACTGCTATTCCCACCCCACTCTACCCTTGAGGCCGGCCCATGGATGGGACGAGTGAAACTTGACCAGGCCAGACGAATTGTGCCTCAGCTACAACGTTTTAAGCGTAAACTCAAAGCCCGCGAAAGGACACGAAATGCATTAAGCCAGACCCGGCACGAACGATTCTGGCCTCATGAACAAATTTTACTGCAAAACAAGTCTATATACATCACACGCCAGACCCGGCAAGAGCAATCCTGGCCTAAGGAACAAATTTTACTGCAAAACAGGTCTATATACATCACAAGCCAGACCCGGCACGAGCGATCTCGGCCTTAGGAACTAATTTTACTGCAAAACAGGTCTATATACATCAAAGTTTTCAAATGCTTCTACAGCGATATATGCTTCATTCAAATAACTAATACATTATATAAAAACACAAAATTTGATTTCAGTTAAGCCAAGTGACTGAGGCCCGGCCTCACTTGCCTCAGTCAATCAGCCGCCACTGGTGTGGAACCACTCAACGTAATTATTATCTCGTATAGCCGATATAACTGCATAGCCACAATTATTCTTAAATATATTATCAAATTCTTGTTTTAAGTTTGCGACAACTGTTCCGTTACGTAACCCATTAAAGTTATGTGAGATATTGTCCATTTGTTTTTAGAGCTTCAGTCAATAGAAAAGGTCCAACGCAGGGCTGCGAAATATGTCAAAATCGGAAAGGGACATGGTGAAGAGATAGTAAAAGACTTAGGGTGGGAATTTCTCAAATCAAGGCGACGAAAAACCAGACTGACCGCATTGTTTAAGGCACAAATGGGACACAGAGCATGGACCGACATCAATGCTACATTAGTAACACCATCATACTTAGGCAGGGCTGATCATATTAGGAAGTTTAAATGCAGAAAACAAAGAACGGACGTGGCAAAATTTTCCTTTGTTAACCGCACAATAGTAGAATGGAACAGCTTACTTGCGGCAATCTTTCAGGGTGGTGCTCTCAAAATCAATACATTTAAGGAAAGGTTTAGAAGATTAGACTGAAAATGTAATTGTAGGTGCAGTGTAATTATCTAAGTTGTATCATGTAATTAATTAAGTTGATCATGTAATTAATCAAGTTAAGTAATGTAATTGTAGGTGCAGTGTAATTATCTAAGTTGTATCATGTAATTAATTAAGTAATAAAATGATATGTAAGTTGATATGTAAATAATTAAGGTGACATGTAATTACTTAAGTTGGTAATAGTTGGGTTTAATAGAAGTACTTATAAGTTATGTTTACTTTTACTTATTTTAGGCGTTATTATAGCATAGTTTTTATTTATAGGCCTAAGTTTATTGCATCTATTTAATTATAGTTAGAATAAAATTTACGTTTATTTTTATTGCTGTAATTATTGTAAATTATATTAATATTTATTGTAATGTTATTATTGTATATTATATATCACTGCCACCGGGTGTATACCCAATTGTAGTGTTAATACATACATACATACATACATACATACATACATACATACAGTCCACACCTGTGGAGTAACGGTCAGCGCGTCTGGCCGCGAAACCAGGTGTCCCGGATTCTAATCCCGGTCGGGGCAAGTTACCTGGTTGAAGTTTTTTCCGGGGTTTTCCCTCAACCCAATACAAGCAAATGCTGGGTAACTTTCGGTGCTGGACCCCGGACTCATTTCACCGGCATTATCACCTCCATTTAATTCAGACGCTAAATAACTAGATGTTGATACAGCGTCGTAAAATAGCCCAATAAAATAAAATAAGTACATACATACATACATACATACAGTCGACCTGGTTGGCGAGTTGGTATAGCGCTGGCCTTCAGTGCCCAAGGTTGCGGGTTCGATCCCGGGCCAGGTCGATGGCATTTAAGTGTGCTTAAATGCGACAGGCTCATGTCGGTAGATTTACTGGCATGTAAAAGAACTCCTGCGGGACAAAATTCCGGCACATCCGGCGACGCTGATATAACCTCTGCAGTTGCGAGCGTCATTAAATAAAACATAACATTTAAACACATTTTACATACATACATACATACATACATACATACACACATACATACATACATACGCAATTGTGATGATTCTAAACTGGTGATAGTTTCAGAAATAACTGAACATTTGTGATTAATCATATTAAGCACGGACAAACCCTATTAGACTGACCTCGCTGCAGGGAGCTTGACAGGTCCTGCTGCTGCATGAGTGACTTTGTGAGTTGACTGTACGTACCTTATGCATGGCGCAACAGTAAACAGACGCAATGCTACACGTTGCGGGCTAGAATAGGGACTAAACCTTCCGACTCTAGTTATTAATCAGATTTACTTTACCAATTTTCCAAACACAGGACTGAGTTGAACCTGTTCCCGATCCTATACCCTTGAAATATTTCTTGGTTAGAGACGAATCCAGAATCTCTTTGTTCATAATCAGACAATTTTAGGACCGTGGCCAGAATTAATTTTCGAGAGGGAATAACACAATGATCTTATGTAGTGTCATGCGCTTTTTTCAATACGGTACACAAAAAAAAGAAAAGATATGCCTGACTAAATTATCATAGTTTACGAGGAGTATAGTCGGAGGCACCGATTTTGGCAGATGACCTCAATGACATTTCCAGTAGGCGAGCCAATGTTTTGTGGGAACTGCGAGAATGAATTGCGATAAGGCTGTCTGTCCTTGTTTATATGTTCACACTCGCCTCTCGTATCGTTGTTATTAATTAATAAACACACCACAGTACAGTCCGACTCAAAGAATACCTTAAATACATATAAGTTAAATGACTTTCCTTCGCAATGATTTTACAACACGTCTCCTACATTTTCTAAATTAAAAGGAAAAAGCATTGCATTGCGCATATGTGAAGAGTCCACTGCAAGAATGATGGATGCCATTTGGCAAGAGAAGCAATTGAAAGTTTGAAATGTTTAGCGCTGAAAGCTTAACTGTGATTTTCCGATCATTACTGGACTGGACAATGACTATCAGTGTTAATGCCATTTAACTCTCTATGTACAGCTATCAAAAGAAAAAGTGGCCGCTCTCCTGAAACAAAGTTCCCTTCGGGTATCTTCGCTATAATTCGGAGACAGGCGATGTTACATGTTGTTGGACCACGTTGCCTGATATCTACAGTTATAATTGAAGTATTCTCTCTGTGATTCGATAGTGTAATGGTAACATTCAGGCCTCTTATTTATGAGGTCCTGCGTTCAACTACAACCTCGTGCTTTTTATGTTCTTTTTTGTTATGTTTTTGAGAGAGACAAACTATACATAATGGCTCCTTTCTTTTTTACGATTATTTTAATAATTAACATCAGGTTCATTCATATATTATGCCATGACTTTATCATTATGATATTGTGGCTGCAAATGGAAAGAAAAAAGATTTTATTCTCAATAAAAATATCTTAAGTATTATAAACAAAATAAATTTACTGGCGTCGGCCTTAAAACATTCAAACAATTAAGCGTTCAAAAAACAAACAAAAAGCCACAATTCAATATTAAGTCTATCTTCCTCTTATCTCGATCATCTTGCAGTCGAGTGGGCATGGAATCGACTAGTCTTTGCAAATAGCGACTATTCTTAGACACGATATTCCAGGCATTCTGAACATACCCACATACATAAGTGTTCTGTCCATGGGCAGGTCTTTCATTGCAAACCCAGCAATCTCCAATCTTTCCTATTTTCTGCCTTCCTCTTAGTCTCCGCATATGATCCTCATATCCTAATGTCGTCTATTATTCTTTTCAACCAGAGACCCAACAAATTCCTTTTTCTCTTTCTAATCAGTTTCAGCATCATTCTTTCTTCACTCACTTTTTCAAACACAATTTTATTTCTTATTCTGTCTGTCCACTTCACACGCACCGTTCTTCACCACATCCACATTTCAAATGCTTCAATTCGTTTCTCTTCATTTCGTCGTAATGTCCATGTTCCTTCCCCATACAATGCCACACTCCACACAAAGCACTTCACTAGTCTCTTCCTTAGTTCTTTTTCCAGAGGTCCGCAGAATATCCTTCTTCTTCTATTAAAAGCTTCCTTTGTTCATGTTTGCAGTTTTTCTTGGGAAGGATAGGCCTAAATGCGGTAACATCTCGTTGCTTTCCGCACACCACTATCTCTTTCGCATCTTATTAAATTCCAGGGGACCCAAGCGTGGAGATGAGGAGAGTGGATTTGACTAATTGGGCCCTCCGGACTTCACCGAAAGTCACGGTAAGGGTTAAATATTAATTCTATCAGGATGTTTGACCCGATCAGAGACTGGGAAATCTCAATTAGCCTTTGCCCCCCGCATCCTGGACTAGCTTCTACGAATCATCAGAAAATCTTAGAGTGTGATTGGGCCAATTTTTCCGAAAATGTTTCCACACTTTTGCCCTCGTAGCTCAGCGGACGAAGGTCGGAATTTAGATGTCAACGTCTCAGGTTCAATTCCTCGTTACTCCTTTTCATTTTATTGTGGTTCAAGATAGTATAATGTAATACTACAAAAAGAAAAACTAATACCAGTATTATGCAACTGGATTTTTCCAAACCTAATATTAAATTTATGTTATTTATATCGCTAAAGAACGATTACAATATAAATAACTTGAATATTATTTATACAGCATCACTAAAGAACGATAACAATATAAATGATAAATATCGGTTTGTTTAATTAATATAAGATATTATATAATACTTACTTAATTATCTAAACAAAATAACCTATTTTACAAAGAAAGATGGTTATTTGTGTTATAATAATTACTTACATAAAATACAGATTATTTGTATTGCGAAAGAACAATAACAATATAAATAACTTGAATATTATTTTATAATGCTAATGAAGGAAAACAGAATATAAATGATAACTTGAATATTATCTATATCGCTAAAGAACGATAACAGAATATAAAAAAACGTGAATATTATTCATATCGGAATTTCACAGATTTATTACTGATGTATTTAAGAATTTTAGAAGAATTGTAATTAGCAACAGTGTCCTATTTATTCTTCTTGGAGCCAAATTTGTAACTTTTAAAAGTGTGGTTACTATGTTCAAGTGTATGCGTTGTAACGGATGCTTGATTTGTTATGTATGTGAGTCAGTTATGTGATGCTTGATGTCGTCGCAATGTCGTAATTATAGCTTGATTGTGTTTGTGTGACTATTGTGTATTAATTTATGATGTATGGTACGGAAAGCTGCGTATTTGTGTTATAGAAGTGTTACGTATGTGTGTTGTTAATGTTTTTGTATGTTTCAAATTGATACCTGATATTTATTTTGCAATCGCAATGCCTAATTTACGGTTTGTTTATGTTTTGTTTACATCGCGTAAGCTAATTTAATTTTCTTTTCTATTTCTCTTTATGCTTATCTTTTTTGTGTATGAAACTATAGCCCTAACATACATATGTAAAATAGGGCTAACCGCCATTGGAGATACAATAATAATAATTGTTATTCATATCGTTATAAAACGATAACAGAATACAAATGATGACTTGAATTTTATTCATATCTCTAAAGAACGATAACAAAATATAAATAACGTGATATCCATAAAGAACGATACCGGTAACTGAATATAAATGATAATTTGAATATCATTTACATCGCTAAAGAACGATTAAAAAATAAAATGAAAACTTGAAGAAGGCCCGAACCCACAACCTTTGAATCATTAAACAAGCACGCTACCGCTGGCCTACGAGGCGCAGACGTGGAACACTTTCATAGTTCGGGAACCGCTTGTACAAGCACGTGCATCGTGTAACATCGCCGCGAACCGAAGTGGACTTTGAAAATATTCGCTGTTCACGAGTGCGGCCACTTTTTTTTTTTTTGACAGCTGTACATTCTATATGTCTTAAGCTATGCATTGACAGTCTTGGTTCATTTTCGACAAGAAAGTGACATCCATCATTCTTGCAGTGGACTCTTCATATGTATAATCCTACCCTTACCAGATCAATATACAAGATTTGTCCAGCACTAATCTAGGGATCTTCTACTGGTGGGCGACAATTCACATTAATAAAATTACGATTCTTCTTATTAATCAAAATATAATTTGGTTAATTGGGTAAAATTGCATCCTGCGGAAGTTAGATTTATATAAAGGTATAATAAGTAGGATTGTAATGGATATTACAAGGGTAATAATTTCTTAACACGCACATTGTGAATAGAACAGAGAAGGAAGCATTTTAAAATATTCAAAATCGTACAAAATATCGGAGAAACTAATTTTCCCTGCACAAATTGCACCAATTGAAAAATATAATTACCATTCACAATAAATACTGTATTTTATGGATTCTAAAAAATTGTTTATTAATTTAGAGGTATTGGCTGATGACTATACTAAATTCCAGCACAAAATCCATTCAGAATATGTAGAAATTACACTTTGGATTTTACTAAATGTATAGGCCTACTATCAAAAGGTATTACATACCCCCTTAAATACTGTACATGTGTTACCTGTGTTTATGTATATTTGCGGTACCCGATGTTTCATTTGTTTAAATATACGAGGCGCATCCAGAAAGTAAGTTTCCCTATTTAAAAAAAAAGAACACACACTTTCAGGAAAAAATTTATTGGCAACAGGTACAGCAATGTTTCAGCTATTTTTCAACATAGCCACCATCAGAATTGAGACACTTGTCGTATCGTGGGATCAACTTTTGTATCCTTCTGTCGTAGAACTCTGCCGCCTGTGAATGGAACCAGCGTGTGGCATATGTCTTCAGCTCTTCGTCGTTGCCAAAACGCTCACCGGAGGACAGGAATTTCTTGAGGTGCAAGAAAACGTGAAAATCGCTGGGAGCAAGATCAGGACTGTACGGTGGATGATCAAACAACTCCCAGCCAAATTCCGTCAAAACAGCTGCTGTGCGCCGAACCGTATGTGGACGAGCATTGTCTTGGAGGAGCAGAACACCTGCAGTAAGCATTCCACGCCTCTTGTTTTGAATGGCACTTCGGAATTTTCGCAGTGTTTCACAGTAATGGTCAGCGTTCACTGTTTCACCTCTTGGAAGGAAGTCAATGAGCAGAATGCCCTTCCTGTCCCAGAACACCGTGCACATCACTTTCCGTACCGACAGAGTCTGTTTGAATTTCGTCCTGACCGGAGATCCACTATGCCGCCAATGCATTGACTGCTGCTTGGTTTCCGGGGTGAAGTGCGAAATCCAAGTCTCATCGCCCGTGACGATCCTGTCGAGGAACTCGTCGCCGTCATCGTAATACCGTTGCAGAAATGTCAGTGCTGCTCCTAAACGTTGCATTTTGTGTTCGGGTGTCAGGTTTTTCGGCACCCACCTGGCACACACTTTTTTGAACAGCAGGTGCTTAGTGACAATCTCATGCAACAAGGATCGCGATATCTGCGGAAAATGGCTGCTCAGCTCCGTAATCGTGAAGCGACGGTTCTCGATGATGCACTGCCGCACCAGCTCAACACGATCATCATTGATGAGGGACGGTCGCCCACTGCGTTCTTCATCATGGACACTTCGACGACCTTCGGAAAACTGCGACGCACCATCTGCTTACTCATGATGTTCGGCCCATAGACCTGACAGAGCTGCCGATGAATTTCAATTGGCGCAATGCTTTGTGCATTAAAGAACTTTATCACCGATCGAACGTCGCTGGCGGCGGGAGAAGGAATAAGAGCTTCCATTTCGGACCACTGCTGCCACGCTACTGGCACCAGGCGGGACCTATCCGGCTGGCATATGATTGATACGTCATAGATCTGTTACTCATGCGCAATTGATACGGCTAATTACGTTTACTTTCAAGGGGAAGAAATCGGGAAACTTACTTTCTGGATGCGCCTCGTAATTCATAGTACTGAAAATGTATTATTGTATTATTCGTAATTTTCGTCTCGAAAACTCCTAAGTTATCTTATTTAATTTGCACCCATTTTTGTCCCACTCCACCACTTTAGGGACAAAGTCGAACAAAATAATACCTTATTCGTATTCTGTGATTGCAAAGATCCCCAGATATCGACTTTCATCGACATAAGATGACATGAGATTTCTTACTCCCTTCTGCCTTTTCATCAGTACCTTAGGATATGGTATTTAAAAAATGTAAGAATGTTTAATCAATATTGTAGAGAGTAACCTTCATTTTAAATTTTGCGTCTCTAGTTAAATATACTTTAGTGAATTTTTAAAATCGCCAACTCCTTTCTCTCTCTCCTCTGCTCGGAAGTAAAAAAAAAAACCTGAAGTTATTTGAATGGAATAGCCTACATGGAATTGAATTTTTTTACTTTCCTTATACATTTTAGAAACAATTCTGAGAGATGAGATGAATAGTCTAACCCAATTTTATGAGTGAATCTTCGTTTTAAATTTAAAGGCTGCACGTCTGCTGGTTAAAAAAAATAAATCGGTATAATTATTTCGATTATTACTGCCTCCCATTTTCCATCTCTTAATGTTCGTATTTCGTAAAAGTCAGTCTTATCTATTGACTAAGGTTTAACATATTCCCATATACATACACATATATATATATATATATATATATATATATATATATATATATATATATATATATATATATATATATTTCCATTTCGTACAATATTCTGGTCACGAGACATAATCATATACTTTGTCTTTTCGGCATTTACTTACAAACCTATCGCTTTATTTGCTTCAAGTAAAATTTCCGTGTTTTCCTTAATCATTTGTGGATTTTCTCCTAACATATTCACGTCATTCCCATAGACAAGTAGCTGATGTAACCGTTCAATTCCAAACCCTCTCTGTTATCCTGGACTTTCCTAATGGCATACTCTAGAGCGAAGTTAAAAAGTAGAGGTGATAGTGCATCTCCTTGCTTTAGCCCACAATGAATTGAAAAAGCATCAGATAGAAACTGGCCTATACGGACTCTGCTGTAAGTTTCATTGAGACACATTTTAATTAATCGAACTAGTTACTTGGGAATACCAGAGACACATATAGACTACTGTAATATTTGTTTAGGTTTTGGAGGTGACTGTCCAGAGTCTAATAGAACACTCGGGAGTGCGTGTTTACTCTTATGTCCTACCCATTCCAGCTGCGACAGAGATAACCGATCTTGCAGCGGTGAGGAACTCGCTCTCGAGTTCACATTAACAAAATCCATCTGCCAAAATCCGTGGCGCGAACTTATAACACTGGTAGTCTTTACTATCACTCCTTCAGGGCCGCACGGTAGCGTCACGGTTAAGGTGTAACACTGCAAACCGGAAGTTCGCAGGTTTGATTCCCGATATGATCATGGATTTTTCCATTGATCTACTCCTTCCAGCCGCTCTATGGTCCTGGGCTACTCAGCCTCTAACAGAAATGAGTATCAGGGGCATCTCCTTAGGAGAAAAGGCTGACATTCCTACTGTCATTAAATGCCTATTGTCTCTAAAGTTCGGAGCCTTAACCACTCGTCACCCTTTGGGCCGATTTGACCTGTCACAGGTTTGACTTTACCTTTTCCTTTATCACTTCTTCAGATTTTATTTGAATAGCAGTGCTCCTATGAACATACCTTAAAAGAGGTCATAAAAAATTTCATCACTGATGCAATTTCGCAAATAATTCTACAGCCTCCTTAGTGTAGAGAATATTTTTCAGGTGTTGCTGTAGATAGAGAAATTGTAGCTATGGTATGTAACGCAGAGTTCATGTTTACAAAGAAGTCATTAGATTGAAATAACACTGTAAGCGTACAATGTGGGCAATCAACATTTGGAACTATTTTCATTTACATTTCCATATTTCAAATTCTGATTTCAGTCCATCATTGTGGAAAAACATAGAAAACGATGCAATAATATCACTGAACTGTACACTCTCCGAATTGCTTTCTGTTCAGTACATTGTTTTGGCTGTTTCAAAGATAATAATAAAATCATTGATTTATGATTAATGAATATTTCATTTAATTGTCCTTTTAAATCATCTAGGAATGAAATAAAGACATTTCTTCTGATGCAGTTTTCTGCAGTTTGCTTCCATATGTAATTCGAATATTTGATCTGTGTGTGATGTGAGATAATGCGAGGAGCTATTAATTTTTTGATTTCTAATGTCAATTTTAGTGGGCAATATTTGTATCATTGAAAAAAACCGAAAGTAGACTTTACTAGTCGCACGCATGCATTAAAATGTGGTATCCAGGTCACTACATAGCTATGGCTCAAGAGTTTAGATTTCAGATTATACAGGAGGAATGTAAAATAATTCAGGAAAATGTAGTTTTGGTTGATCTACGTCGATTTAACCTGATACACCTATGTCTTAAATGTAATAGTTGGAAAGTTATTGTTGAGCGAACTTTTAAATGAAGAGAGGCATTATAGACGTATTTATATAATTTACAACTTTGTGATATGATAATAGTACATTATGCAACGAGCCTATAATGATAGTAATTAAGAAGCGAGTATGGATGTTTATGAAACGAGCGCAAGCGAATTTCATAATTTTCATACGAGCTTCTTAATTACCATTATAGACGAGTTTCATACGACTTTTTATGCTCGACCATATTTCTAACTTGAAATAAATTCAGATGTATACATTTTATTTGTATCTGACAAGATCGGAAGTGACCTTGTTCTAGGTCGTGAATTGTGAGATGTGCGCAGACGCGAAAGTATTGATTTTTTCCGAGGAACAATAATGTCATTGACCTTGTGTAATCCCGTTAAACTTGGTATAACCTTGATTATTGAATTCGACATTGAAAAACGAGATGACAAATTGAATTTATTTGAATATTATTTACAATTAACGCTAATTACTATAGTAACAGAACATAACCTTCTGCGACAGTATTGGATTTCCAGCCTCCGTGACTTTTCGCTAATTCTCTTTCGATTGCATATCCGAGAATAATCGATACTTGCGGTTTTATAACGGTACAAAGCTGACTTGTTATTGGCTGAACACCTGTAAGCTGAGTTGTCATTGGCTGAAAACACCTGTACTTTAATGAGTAGGTGTACTTTAATGACATGCATTAAAGGACTGCTACCAGGTGTATAATTACTACATTTCGGCAAGGTCGAGCATAAATTATTGAAAATGCTTCATCTTCTGTTGTTCCAATAAATGTATTTCATTTTATTTTTTTATTTTATTGGGTTATTTTACGTCGCTGTATCAACATCTAGGTTATTTAGCGTCTGAATGAAACGAAGGTGATAATGCCGGTGAAATGAGTCCGGGGTCCAGCACCGAAAGTTACCCAGCATTTGCTGGAAAACCCCGGAAAAACCTCAACCAGGTAACTTGCCCGCCCCGACCGGGATTCGAACCCGGGCCACCTGGTTTCGCGGCCAGACGCGCTGACCGTTACTCCACAGGTGTGGACTGTATTTCATACTTAAGTACAAACTTAGTAAGAAAATAAAATAATTACACAAGACAAATTACTAAGGTTGCCATTCTTATAGATACCATGAATTGTAAATTTATATCAGGTAACTGTACCGGTTCTCTGTCCGTCCGACCGACCTCAGTGAAACACTTGGTAGCTTTCCATTTTCAGATGACATCCCGTAAACACGGGAAAATACGGAGCTAGATGGAACGCTTCGATTGGAAAAAGGTCGTCTGCATTCCTCAACTGCAGCCAGTACATTGCCATCATAAAATCCATAAACAAAACGCATTTCTTCATCCTCGATATGCGAATACACGAATTAAATATCACGTGAACATGTATTCAGTTGCGTGGTGAGAATATAATATTCCCATCACGTTCAGTTGTATATGTCGTTCTGACGTTGCGGTGCTCAGATGCTGTCGTATGTGCAAAAGATCTGGTGCAACACGTCAAGTAGGCCTATAATATACGAAACTGCAAGACGTTCCAATACATGTATTCCTCTCCTTAAATTTTTGCATTGAATTTACGGGAGGGGGGCACTATGGCCCAGCACTGCGACCTGTTAAGGTCTATTGCGCTAACCCTCAAGCTAAGCGCATTCCCAAACCCACATCGGCTGACTACACTAAGGTTCGCTGCGTACCGAGTTGTCGAGCAGGCAACCCACCTCGTCACTAGGCCCGTCCCCTCCGTTCGTCGCCAGCCGGCGATCGGGGAATGCTATGGAATGATGACGAAATGGTGACGGAATGATGTGAATGCCTAATATGGGGAAAAACACTGGAGAACCCCGACAAAAACCCCAACTGCGAACTTGTCCGCCACAAGTGTCACTATGGATTTTTCAAAAGAAGAATCCCAGACCTGACCGGGACTCGAACCCGAGCCGCCTGCGTGACAGATCAGAGGTCTGACCACTCAACCAACGCATGGGTATGTATCTCTCCTTAATTTCTTCCCAACCATTAGACTGTGGACGTAGGTATATCAGGTTAAATCGATGTAGGTTAACCAAAACTACATTATCCTGGCTCCTGAGACACCCCGTATAGTGCTCAGAACTAAGCGAACTCCACTTTTATTGTTTATAAGTAGAACATAAAAGAACTGTGCTCAGGACGCAAGTGAATTGCCAATTAAAGTAGATTATTATGAAGAACTAATTCCCTTCTTCATCTTCTTCATTTTTGGGGAAGAGGGATTGAAATGGAAAAGTATTGACAAAGTTAAATTAAAAAAAAAAAATTAGTGAAACAAAAGTACTTCTGTGAAAAATCCTCATTTCCCGCTCTTCTCCTTCATAAGCATTACTGTACTCAGTAGTGGGGATGGCACCCGGTTCCCCGAATCGATGCACCGCGTTCTATGACTGAGCCAATGCAGGGACTCTTGACGTTTGTTAGTAGTATATAAATTAATGAAGAGGGCTTAGAAGGCTTATAGCGTAATTGGCTTAGTGCTATCTAGTTTATAATAACTTGAAGTTAATATTTCTATGTATTCTATGAAATTTACGACTTAGGTACAGAATTTTTTATGTGGTCTGTTTAACTTGCTGTTGCTGTACAGGATGAGGATACATTTATTTTGTGTCGAGTTGTTATTAGGAAAACTAAAATCAGTCGATATTCGGTTACGTAATAATTTACCATAGACAAGGAATCAATTGTCGTAGATATGCTCTGACAGAGGGCTCCAAGCAAATTTCGTCTATCATTTCTCGCAAAAATTTAATTTCGACGCTGAATAACCTTTGTAAATGAAAGCGTTGCTAAATAAAAATACTATTGCTACCACTTACTTACAAATGCCTTTTAAGGAACCCGCAGGTTCATTGCCGCCCTCACATAAACTCGCCATCGGTCTCTATCCTGTGCAAGATTAATTCAGTCTCTATCATCATATCCCACCTCCCTGAAATCCATTTTAATATTCTCCTCCCATCTATGTCTCGGTCTTTCCAAAGGTATTTTTCCCTCTGGCCTCCTAACTAACACTCTATATGCATTTCTGGATTCGCCCATGCGTGCTACATGCCTTGCCCATCTCAAACGTCTGGATTTAATGTTCTTAATTATGTTAGATGAAGAATACAATGCGTGCAGTTCTGCGTAGTGTAAATTTTTCCATTCTCCTGTAACTTCATCCCTTTTAGCCCCACATATTTTCCTAAGAATTTTCAAATACCCTTAATATCTGTTCCTCTCTCAAAGTGAGAGTCCAAGCTTCACAACCATACAGAACAACAGGTAATATAACTGTTTTAGAAATTCCAACTTTCAGATTTTTTGACAGCAGACTAGATGACAAAAGCTTCTCAACCGAATAATAACATGAATTTCCCATATTTATTCTGCGTTTGATTTCCTCCCGAGTGTCATCACCACAACTACTACTAAACGTACTAACTACTAACTACTACTACAGGTTCCTTCATATATGAAGCTTCTCCCACACTGCAAGCTCAGCAACATTTTCATGTTTGTCTCATTGCAAAAAAATTTTTGTTTCCATCCGGAAGTACCTATCGAAAACCGACACCATCGACTCTCTTCACTGCGCGTGCGCGGCCTTTTACGAGGTATGTGACAATGTTAGTGGGTTAGTTCAGGGGATATGTAAGTAACGTGAATCCGAGGGTCTTAAATAATTGAAATCTTTTCACATATTCCTCGGCCTCACGACACTTATATATCCCCTTAACTAACCCACTAACTTTATCACATACTTTGTAAAATACCGCGCATGCGCAATGAAGAGAGTCGAGGGTGAGATTTATCCGCTCGTGTGTCGCTGTTCGATAGGTACTTCCAGTTGGACACAAAACTCTTCCTGCAACGAGACAAACGTACATTTTATGTTATATTCCTCGCACTGTTATCACGAAATCGGCCGCCGTTTCTACGACAGTAACTTTAAGTTAAATCCTAAAACCTGTTTAAGGGGAGGCAGAGGTGAATATTTCAAAATCCACAAAATTTATCCGATTTGTTTGAAATTGATCATGGATACTAAGTATGTTATTAGTAATGGACATACCACATTTCAAATTTCTAAGTACAATAGTTCTGTAAATATTAATAATTTTATAAAACTTTATATCGTTTGATATAAAATGCTCCATGCACCATATTGTAAGAAATTTTCAATATTTCTTTTTATTTATATGTTCCGAGAAGGTATATAAATAATGATAAGTATTAGTTTATTATGGGAATAATAGAGTAATACAGTTATCTTGGTTTTAATTTCATACTTTTAAGGGCACAAAATCAAAAACTAATATCGGAATATCAAAATAAAGATAATAAAAATAAAAAAAAACAAATTTTCATATTTTCTTCAGTTTTGTTCGAAAATTTCACCTCTGCCTCCCCTTAACTGGGAAAAAATTTATAGACAAATTAAATAAACGCCAGTACATCGTACGCATGTCACAAGATATATTCAAGATGCCCTTCTTCTACTTAAGTACATTTTAGACATCTCCGAAGATTGTTCTGAAATACTCGTCTAATCTCTTCTTGCGAAATGTTCGAAATGATTTCAATATTTTCTTCCAGATGTTGCACAAATTAAAAAGACAAAACTCGCTGCAATGTGCTGTTCACTGCCATCGAACAATCAGAAAAAAAAACACAATCGTTTGCACAACAATACGCACGAATGAGTAATCACTTTACTGTTCTTAATCAATTAAAAGAATAACGAACAAACGAGTAATCCCTATAGAGTGTTTCCAAACAAATAGAAAATGTAATATTTTGCATTACAGTATGCGTGAATGGGTAATCCCTTTAATAGCTCATAATAGACTGAGGTGTCCACACTTTTGGAGTAACGGTTAGCGCTTCTGGCCGCGAAACCAGGTGGTCCGGGTTCGATTCCCGGTGGGAGCAAGTTACCTGGTTGAGGTTTTTTCCGGGGTTTTCCCTCAACCCAATATGAGCAAATGCTGAGTAACTTTCTGTGCTGGACTCTGGTCTCATTTCACCGTCATTACCACTTCCATCTCATTCAGACGCTAAGACGTTGATAAAGCATCGTAAAATAACCTACTAAAATAAAAAAAATAGACTGTTGGCATGCAACGTCCGGGAAACACTTGAAGTTCGACATGTATAACAGCCGCACTGTGAGCGTATTCCGAATCTCACCGGTGAGCAATCCGATGGCATCACGGTGTTCCGAATTCCACCGATGACGTCATTGATGCACCACCGGTGTCACACCGGTGCCATCAACTTGCAGAATTGGTGGCAGTCTCCATCAGCCGCCATCAGTGAATCTGATTGGTTCTTGTATAGGGCGGGAATTAGCAGACGAATAACATCGTGCACTCTTGTGTCATGGCGGTGTGTTCTGCTGCATTGTTTGTAATGAGCACAACGTAAAAACAATATGTTAATGGCTTATGAGCGAACATGTCAACGGACCCGTTATTACTACTGGTTCAAGAAATAAATTGTTTATGCTATCTTTTCTTTTAACGAGATGGCAGTACGGAAATTTCGAAAAATTTTGCTATCGTAGCACAGGCAACAACTTATACAGTCGCCATGACAGCCATCGATCCTTCCAGCAGTTTTGTTCCATATTTCGCTGCAACGTGACGTCATTGATGCCACCGGACCGGTGAGATTCGGAATACGCTGTGTAGGGAGGCAATTTTCTGTGTGCCCCGTGACGTCATATTATACGGAGAAGGAATGTGTTATTACTACTAATATTACTATTTCTACTACTATTACTACTGCTACTACTGTTATCACTATCAGTCGTTTGGTTTGATGTTCTCGTGTTCAAACTAAACCAAGGACGATGAAATATAAATGACGATACAATTTTTAGTATGGCTTCCTCAGATTGGGAAGTAAGACTGTGGGTTCTGTTTCTTTACTGCATGTAAAATAACTTTGTCCGTTATAGAGGCCAGTAGGCAACATTCGTCTGTCATTTTTCGCACAACTTGAATGTCGAAGCTGAATATCCTCTACAAGTAAAGCGTCGTTAAATAAAATACTGCTTCTATTATATACATACATATACTTTTTTTAGTTGGTTATTTAACGACGCTGTATCAACTACTAGGTTATTTAGCGTCAATGAGATTAGTGATAGCGAGATGGTATTTGACGAGATGAAGCCGAGGATTCGTCATAGATTACCTGGCTTTCACTTTAAGGTTGGAGAAAACCTCGGAAAAAACCCAACTAGGTAATCAGCCCAAGCGAGGATCGAACCCGCGTCCGAGCGCAACGTCAGACCAGTAGGCAAGCGCCTTAAGCGACTGAGCTTGTTGCGGCTTGTGGCGGAGGGTGGATTTGCTTGCTTTTTCCCCTCTGGAATTAATCCCATCCGAGCTTTGCCAGTCTTATTAGGTACACAGGTGATGCCTTTCTTAGAAATAACGAAATCACGTTTTTTGCAGGCTTCTTTTATTTTCACTAAACTGTACTTGGCATTGGAAAGGGTCGCAATGTACCCCTCCCAAAGAGGCTCGATTTTCTTGGGCATTGCTGCTGTGAGACACCGTGCACTCTGACTATGAAATCATTCACTACTGGTCTGTCACCTCTTTCCACAGTTCAGCTGTCGTGTGACGCCTGATGCATATGACGTCATTAGAAATTCGTTTCCAGAGATCGGAAACAACCCTGTATGTGAGTCTGATTTTTATTTATTTATATTAAGGTTACTTTTTGACTCAGCCTCGTATACAACATTTTCAACTATCAGTCCAGAATTTTACTAAATCTAACTAAAAGTTATATCGCTGTGTTTTTAAGAATTTCAAAACCTTTACTGTGGTTATTATTTATTAGTTTAAATTCCATTCCGCTCATAAGTTTGCAGCAGAAATAATGTCAATATTTGGGAACACATATAGGTACGTATAGTTTTTTTCATAGATTACCGTAATCTCAATAAAACTAGGCGAAGACAACGTTTGACAGATTCTCACATGGAGTCCATTAAGAGGATAGCACAGTCTAGTATATACAGTCGCGAAACTCAATACGTAGCAAATATGCAAACATTAGGTAGTTGCTCACCACTAGGATCGCTAATATCGCCTCATTACAGGCAATGCAAAATAGTGCCGTCGCAGTCTATTGTTTCTAGCACCCTCAAAACTCAAGCTTCGTGACTGTATATAGTAGACTGTGAGGATAGTTTCCAGCAAAACTGACATCGGAAGAATTACTTCTAGAGAATATCATAAACATTTAAAAGATGAAACTTTCACGAACAATGACAAAACCGGATGTTTGTATATGTGTGTAAAAACAAAAGAGATGTGAATTATTCTAATTTTATTTTCTAAAATTCTTAAGTATGTAAATAGCATATTGCGATACAAGCGTGGTAAGTCCATTATAACAGAATCGAAGAAAAGCTAGAGAAGATGACGCGAAGTCGAGTCTTCCCAATTTCCGAGATTTTGTTATACATTTAACACATGTTTTGCATGGTATTTTTTGTCCGATTTTAATAAAAAAATTATTATTATTAATAATTTTTTATTATTATTAATAATTTTTAATTTAAATAAATACCCTTTTTTGGACGCTAACATTTTCATGTGTGATAGCCGTTTGTCATTTTGTCGATAGGTGTCATTCATTTGTTATTATTCGTATTTCTCGATAGGTGTTATTCATTTATTATTAGTCGGCGGCGATTCTGAAAATATAATAAAATAAATTATAGAAATTTTAGTTTTGTCTTCAAAGAACAAGGTAGGTGACATTAATGTATACATGAATATAAATAAATAGCATATAGAAAATGTTTCTTAGGTGAGAAATTAATTAGGCCTATACATCAGTGTAAATAAATTGCATATCGGTATAGGTTAATGCTTGAATACGTACTTTACTCCATGGATGTTTTCGCGTTCTTCCACGACCCCACGAGTGGCGCTCAGAGCAATAACCGGAAGTCGTCAGAAATGGTTTTCACGCTTACGTCTTATCTACATTAATTCCTGTTATCTTACAAATCTCCACTCCAAAAAATTAATTTAGAAAGAGTACAGGCATAATAAGATATTTAGTTATTTCCTCATAGCACATAATGGATAGTTCGTTACTTTTAAGTAAATAAATAAAAGTTGATTTGATTTATTTATTTACCGCTCGTGTGTGAAGAATTGTTGATGATGCGATATACGAAAATTAGTGAATGGATATATCAACCCTGTCCAAACGGTGCTCACTGAAGGCGAACACTCAGCTGAAGGAGGGGAGTCGAAGAAATAACTCGCGAGCGCAGAGTAGGGGTGGTATCGTTCCGGTGGAAGAGGAGGAGTAGGGTGGTCTAGTTAACTGTTCAGAATTGTTCAATATTCTCTTGTCTCTTGACTCGTGATTACCTGTAGTGCATAATGGACGTAGGGAAATGAAAGAAACGTGATCACCAACCATGTTCTTTTCATATGTTATGGGAAAGCTGTTATTTTTTTAGCAGCTGGAGAATATTCGCAGAAAATTATAAGAGGAACACGAAAACATAATACAATGCGCCACTACGACACCATACATAAAGCTGTGTATCATGATTTTGTTGGCGAAGATCACAAGAGAAAAGTTGACGAGTTAAAACTATCTCTATACCCTGAGGTAGGTGATAAATGTATCGTCACATGTTGAGTGGCTTTAAACATTTAAAATATATTTTAGTTTTATTTATAAAAATGCTACAAAATTAAAAGCACAATTCTGTATTACAATTTTAAAATATTGTAATATTTATTAATTCCTGTGTAATATGTTTCTACATTTCATAAAATTATTTTAATCACAAATGAATAGTTATAAGCAGACAACAGCAACAATAAACAATAATAATAATAATAATAATAATAATAATAATAATAATAATTAAACAACTGCTACTGCTTCTACTACTGCTGTTGCTACTACTGCTGCTACTAATATTACTACTACTACTTATTTACAAATGGCTTTTAAGGAACCCGGAGATTCATTGCCGCCTTCACATAAGCCCGCCATTGGTCCCTATCCTGTGCAAGATTAATCCAGTCTCTATCATCATATCCCACCTCCATCAAATCCATTTAATATTATCCTCCCATCTACGTCTCGGCCTCCCCAAAGGTCTTTTTCCCTCCGACCTCCCAGCTAACACTTTATAAGCATTTCTGCATTCGCCCATGCGTGCCACATGCCTTGCCCACCTCAAACGTCTGGATTTAATATTCCTAATTATATTACTACTACTAATAGTAATAATAATAATAATAATAATAATAATAATAATGATGATGATGATGATGATGATGATGATGAGCACAGTATTTAACATAAAATACATTGAAAAAAGAAATATTTCTACAGTTCATAAAAATTGATTAGATCAGAAATGCAATAATTAGAAGCAGAGAATACTAACCAATATTTATTTATTTATTTATTTATTTATTTATTTATTTATTTATTTATTTATTATAATATTAATGTGCTGGTCAACAGTCATGAGCCAATAATGGCCCAGCGCAAATGATACAATAATAATACAGAATAAACAGAATTAAATTGTGAATACAATTAATTTACAACAACAATAATAATAATAATAATAATAATAATAATAATAATAATTTTGAAATAAGTAAATTAAATTGTAATGTTAAGCCTAATCATTGGAAGCATATAAATAAAAATGAAAATAACAATAATGAAGAAATAGAAATAATAACAATAATAATAATAATAATAATAATAATAAATTTGAAATAAGTAAATTAAATTGTAATGTTAATCATTGGAAGAATATAAATAAAAATGAAAATAAGAATAATGACAGTTACTTAACGAGGCCCTTTTATTTAAATTATTTTAAATAGTTTTATAATATTACGTAGACGTCCAATTCCTGGCAGCAAATCTTTTCAGAAAAGAGCTGACAGCCCAGCCTAGCCTTAACAGAGGGACCAGCAGAAATGTGTGGGGAAAACCGGGAAGCGATGTAACCAAACGGACACAGTACCTGTGCGAAAATATGATTCAACAATGAATGCACTCCATTCACTGGAAAATACGACCATATTTCTGGAACGTATTATACTCACACATTACTGTATACTGCGACAGTAAGACGACTTTGATTCCATATGCGGCCTTGGTTCTGTGTGGAATACTGGTGGAAGTTACTAGTAAAAGAGATGGGAGGGAAGTACATTCAAAAACTCAGGTACAATAAAAATTGAAGTAAAAATAAAATGATGTCCCTGTATAAGCAGTAACATGAGCTGCAGTCAGGAATTCACAAGGAGGATAGCAATGGCAAAGGAAGCTTTTAATAGAAAAAGAAGCATATGCTGCCTATCTCTAGAAAAAGAACTAAGGAAGAGACTAGTGAAGTGCTTTGTGTGGAGTGTGGTATTGTATGGGGCAGAAAATGGACATTACGACGAAGTGAATTGAAGCGACTAGAAGCATTTGAATTGTGGATATTAAAAATAGTGGAGCGTGTGAAATTGAAAATGGACAGATATAATAAGAAAGGAGACTGTGCTAGAAAGAGTGGGTGAAGAAATAATACCTAATGTTGAAACTGATGAGGAAGAAAAAATGTTTCTTCATTAATTACTACTTTATTAATCGCCGGGCTTCTGGTATATAATCGTCGTCAGAATTTGTGTCTGAATCCAGTTTCTTTTTAAAAGGATTCGATAACACCATTTCTACCATTTCCTTATCTCTCGCAATACTATACAATGAAAAATTGTTAAATATGATTGCAAATAAACACCAATCGTCAACAAAGACACATTAAGAAAGCGGACTAAGTGTAGCAATGCTACCAATAGTACTAAACTTATTGTTCTTAAAATTTTTATTAAACTGGATTTAAAATACTACAAATATTATGTATTCATTGAACAATCTTGTTTTATAATAAACAAAAACGAATAATGGTATTAAATAACTGATTTTAGACATTATTGTGACATATTAAAATTCGTAAATGTTGATTATGTTGGTTTACACAATTCTAAAAGAAACGTTCAAATAGACCCTTGTTGCTCTCATGAAACACTCAAGAGGGCAATTACAAGTTTGTCAAATTGTTTGTACCTACGACAAAAAAAAATGTAATATCAACATAAAATTTATATGGTAGATAGTGCTAAAAGTAGCAGGCCTACCACTCACTGCAGTAAAAATCTCGATTTTATTAAAAATGTCAAATAGACACTTGTCATTCTGAGCTCCCGATATGACGTTGCATTGAAGGTAATATCCATCACATAAGAGAGATTCGAACCCAGGAATATTGCTCTGAAGCAGCATCATATTAAATTGGTTCATGATTAAAAGTGTATAAGTTATGTTAGTGTTAGTTCAAAAACGGACGCTTGAAGGTTTAGAAAGTAGGCTATGTACCATGAAGCGATTAACGATTCGCTTTAGAAAACAATCGAATCTTATGTGATCAGTACGCTTTTGGAATTTTCCCTGACCCGTCATGAGAGGGCGTTAGTATTTTTCTGACATTTCACCCAAAGATGTATGATGCGAACTAATAGCTTCGAAAGTGTTTAATCATGTGCCGACACCCGGACAGAGACACCCCCGAGTTTTCGAGATTCGTGGAGCGGACCCACCTGATCAGCATGGTAATTATCACAGTTTAGTATATACAGTTGCGAAGCTCAATACTTACTAAATATGCAAACATAGACAGTTGAAATATGCATCCATAGGTAGTTGCTAGCTACCAGGATCGCTACTATCGCCTCATCCCAGACTCTTTCCCTAGCAGACGATAAAATGTATTGTACTTTTGATATCGTATTCTTTTGAAAAATTAACACCTTCCTTCCACTATTAAAATACGAAATACAAAAGGGTATATATATTGTTTTCATAAAGTATATATTATATTTTATAAACTCACCTTCCTGGATCTTTCGGAAGAAGGATAACTGTGACCTCTTTTTCTTAGAATTTATAGTGCTACAAACGTCTCCTTGTCCCATATTATTATTCAAATTATTGTATTTTAGCCATTTACAGTTATTACACCCGATAACGAACATTTCACAGTTTACACAACTTTTCACAACAATGCGAAATACTGCACAGTCAATGCCTTTTCGATCTAGACCAGGCCGTAATTTATGTTCCGGTTTTCTATTTCAGTGTATGGAGCTCAGTGAATTATTATATTATAACTTTATTGCGTATCATAGCTAAGTTTTATTTAGTGTAATGTGTCCATAGGTTCCCTTTACTCCTTGTTGCATAATAGCCTATGTTGCAGAAATAATTACAGAACTGTGTTATTTTAATGTGAAAAGAATTTTACATGTTAACATAATCTTTTCGCATCAACATTTTAAGTTTAGAATGGAAGCTATTTTGAGGTTTAATAAAAAGAATTTATATTGTGATTTAATATAGCACATCTACCTTCCTTAATAAAGACAGAACATTTACCATACCACTCCTATGAAATTAGTGTACGTACGATTGTTACTTCGTCTCTTAGGTAGTAGATAAATACAATAATTCAATACTCAATTGTAGTGTTAAAATACAGACAAATTGAATGTGCGGAGTATCATACATGACATTATGCTTAATTATAATGTATAATTGCGAATTTAAGAATATAAGAAATAGTAAACATACCTATAATATTTCTATATGAATGGCAGGGCATTGGAGACCACTAAAATTAGACAGAAAGGGGCAACTGGGACAGTAAACATAACCTATAATTTAAACATATCTAAATATCCGTGCGGTGCAACTGAAAATTATTGAATCGTGCATAAACGAATGTACAAGAATTTCGCAATATTTAATCAAAATAAAGGAAAGTATTACACATACGAACAAAGTAATTTTCACACAAAAAATAATATTTCATCTTAACTCGCAAGTGATTTATGCCTGAAGTGTCTCATAATCATTGTTTTAAATTTTATTAATGCAATTACACTACATTTTAGAGAAATATATGTTACTCTTTATGCATTCCAACTAATTTATATGGTTGAAACGCCGCCCTTCGTGATCAGGTTGAGCGAGTTACATGGTCTGCCTTACGGCCTGTATTAGATCACGATGGCAGTGACAGTCTATTATTTTCCACTTTCTCTTGCACTTGTTAATTCCTTAAGATATATATCTGTAGCAAATCGATACGTATTTTAGGATATTGAATATATATATTAATTTATTCTTTAATTATTCTTCTAAACTGCATAATATGATAAGAGATTTCAAAGTATTTTATCGGTAGAGTATACACTTTCCGTCTACCACTGAGAAGCTTGCTGATAAGTTCTATGTATTTCTTATAGCTTTAATGTAGCAAGTGCGATCTCAGTTATGAGTAAATAATTGTACGTACACTAAATTTTATTTTGTTGACGTTAAAACTACTAACATGTATTTCAGGAATTGATAAAGAAGAGGGTTGTTTTTTTAGTTGGTTATTTAACGACGCTGCATCAACTACGAGGTTATTTAGCGTCGATGAAATTGTTGGTAGCGAGATGATATTTGGCGAGATGAGGTCGAGGATTCGCCATATATTACGTGGCATTCACCTTTCGATTGGGGAAAACCTCGAAAAAAATCCAACCAAGTAATCAGCCCAAGCGAGGATCGAACCCGCGTCCGAGCGCAACTTCAGACCGGCAGGCAAGCGCCTTAACCAACTGAGCCACTGTAAGTCAAAATTATACAATAAAGTTCCAAACAATTTTATTGAAATGTAGAAATTGAATTACAAAATTCGAAAGGATTATTCAATTTAATTATGATATAATTAGGGTCGCCAACTTTGAAGAAAATAGGGAGAGTAAGAAATCTACAAAATTTCACATAGAAATTTGACAGATTATTCTGTTAAGTTACTAAAAAATAATTTTATTCTAGATTTCAGCAGCTAGGCTTAAATTAAGAGTACTTTGAGACAGATTTCGTCTGGCGTAATAGTTAAAGTCGACTGCAGTTTGCAGTTATAACTTGCTTACATATGTCGTGCTCCTGTTTCGGACATCTGTTTATTATTGCTCATTACATGAAACATCCTTTTTACATGAGCACTATTACTTTGTATGCGTAGAAGAAAACTCGTCAGTTTGTCCCTAATTTATAAAAGTAACTTTGTCTGATTTTAAACGGATGAGAAACTAAAACGCATTTCTGGCACGTCTACAAAGTCTGTACAATTTAATGCATTTCTTGAACAAAAAAATGCATCACATAAATCACCATTCACGGCAAAATCAAATGTTCAGAATAAAGATATTTTATATTATGCAAAAATAAGGGAGAAAAAGTAAAAAAGTGCTCGAAGAGAAGAAAAATACGGAAGCTGGAAGATTATTAAAAATTAGGGTAACATACGGGAGCTATAATGTACAATATGTATCGTTTGCACTTGAGTCACTGGTTCCAACAGTAATTTCATTTTATTTCTACCAATTCGTTCGCTACACTGACCCGCGCTCTGTGAATTGAACTTTAAATCTGTTACCCAAAGATGGCAGCCTGATCGTATAATTGTTAAAACTCTGCGCCAAGAGATGGTGCGCACACATGTATTCCGACCAATCAGACACTCGCTGGGACGAGGTAGCGTGCGTGGTTCCAAGAGTTCTTCTGTTAGTGAACAAGTTCGCGGGTGACGGGACGAGCACAGAGCACTTTCGTATTTGTATGAGCGGCCTAAAACAATGTGTATTATCCATTATTCGTTGTTTCTTGTACGGTAGGCGCATTTAATCATTTCCGCGCTTGGATTTACAGAGTTTTAAATAATCCGATAATTTGACAGCCTCGAAACGGACTTGAAAGGGTGTCAGTCCAACCAAGTTCTGTCAATTTTTAACGTGAATGTAAAAATATTAAGAAAAAGATGCCTCTCTTTGGTAAAAAGGATTCCGCGAAAAAATCTAAAAAAGATTCAGATAAACAACCCTCAGTGGAAGATAAATACAACTTGAAGGAGCTACTTGGAACGTAAGTAAAATAAGTTTGTAGTTATGTCAAGAGTTTGCCTTCTATCCTGCTATCAAAGTATATATATATATATATATATATATATATATATATATATATATATATATATTCTTAAGAGATTGCTTATCTTTATTGATTACATATTTAAATATTGTATGTTTTATTTGAAAGAAGGACTGTAAATTTGGGTTGGATATATAAACAGATCATTGTTTTGTGCACATGAGTAAAGTATTAATAATTCGTAATTAAATTTATATACGGTACTCGAATTTATGAATTGTATTTCTCAGGTTGGCTTAAGCGTAAACATGTATTCAGGTATTAGTCAAGTCGCTTAAAAGAACTGTGATATTCGTTTCGTTAGCAGGTGGCACACTTTTTTTAATCTGGTGCCTGCGGTACACGAGTTGAAGGCTACCCTGAGTTGCCTATATTGAGCGCACATTGTTGTCATTTTGATATATTCGAACGTTACGTAAATACGTATAATTGTTAATATTTTACGAGACATTTATTCTGTTTTGTAGTGGCTCTAATATCGTACTTGCTTCTACTTGTAATTTCAAGAATATAAATTTAGAAGTCAGGCATAAATAATATTGAATTATGCTTCCTTCAATTGATATGTATAAACGAATATATTAAGTTAGTCTTTTACCGGTACTTTTAAGTTTCGACGTTATGTCCTTACAATGTAGTAGCCCGCTTTTAAAGCATACAGTCGTTTGAGAAAAAACTATTTCATTGCTTCTGTACACGGACGCTGTTGTATTTTGGTGCTTGTGGCGGAATGATGTACTTTGACTACTACGATGGGAGAATGGTATACCCAATATCTTATCAAATGTCATTATCGCTGTTCTTTAACCTAGATGTGAATACAGTGCCTTTATAGATGTCATAAGCTAGTGATCAATGTACGCAGCAAATACGCAAGTTCTCAAATGTTTGTAGCAGTTGAAGCTAACAATTTTTTATGTTGCCAGGGTAAAGGGAACTGTAGCATGCCTCGTCACTGTGCCCTTTTGTTTACAAGTCTGAGGATTACCTGCTGTGTCAGTCATTGAATTCTACGTAATACGTCGTCCCTTTGAAACCGAGAAATATTCTCTTTAGCGTTTATTAATGGAATTGTCTTTTCTGTTCGTTAAAATGTTAAAAGAGAGACAACATAAAAGAGAAATAAAGGAAGGGATTAGGAATAACATCGTATTGTTACGTAATACGATTAAATTCATAGTATTCGTGGTTTTTGTAACGCTGCCCTGTTAACTAAATTTGTTCGTTTACAAATTGCCACGACTCGTGCGCTAGCATTACTAGGTTATAAATCATGTGAGTCAGGGTTCAATTTCTGGGGGTAGGGCTTAAGAAGTCGGGGCTAAAGCTGGTGACTTACTTTTCCAGTAAGTTCCAGGCTCTTATTGTCAAAAGAACTGTTGCTGCATATGGAATAATTATGGCAACGTTAGTTTCTCATGCGTTTATCGTCATATGGCACAGTATTTTTGTTGTAATCACACTAATTTTCCAGCATTGTGTTAGGTCATATTAATTTAGATTAGAGTTTGTTAGTGTATAGGAAACTGTAATTGTAGGTTTATTTGTTGTGTACGAATATAGACATTGTTATACGTGCGTTTTAGCGGGATGTTTGACCTTTACACCGTAATGTAACGTATAAGATTCCGTTTGGAGTATTAAGCTGATTTAAAAAAAAAACTGTTCTCAGGAAAGTGGACATTTATCGTACATTGGGAATTGGTGTATATTATTTATCTCATTTCGCCCTGCGTTTTATTGAAAGTGGCCTTAAGCTGTGCTTACCATAACCAAAAAGTTTCTATTTCTTTAGAATTTTGTCATTTTCTTCTCAAGTATGAGGACGAATGACCAAAAATCCTAATCCTTAAAGTTTATTATTATTATTATTATTATTATTATTATTATTGAATTAAATGCCATAAAACGGACATTATTGTTTAGCGTTAGAACTCATTGAGGCTTTTCGCCGTTGAACTTCATTTAGATAGCAAAGCAGTGTTGGTCGTTCTTGAATAGCGGGACTTCAAAGTGATGGGGATAACATGGTGCAAGGCCACGCTTAAAATAACACAGGGCAAACACAAGACCTTACATAGATAAATTTCTACTCCTTTTCTAGGAATCAAACTCGCAGCTGTTTATATCGAATCATAATGCCTTGTTTAAGTACTTGAATTTAGTTTACAGACAGTTTTGTGCTTGGACCCTATAACATAAGGATTTTGGAATACCGGACAAGAAGCGAATGCTTTGCGTGTAGACTCACAAAACAGCCTCGTATTACAAACACATGGCTTTGTATCTCGGGTAACCAGTATTGATTTTAAGTATGCATATAGAATTGGAGTACCGCGAGAATTTTTCATTCACCGCTTCACAGCCTTTTTTACGGTCACAAAATTTTAGCAATATTTTAGTCAACACGAATTACAATAGTATATAAGAAACAAATCAATTTGTATTCTATTTTATTTCAGTGAAATATTTGGAATACCTTAAAATTTAATCTCCGGGTTGGCAGTTTCGAAGTCTGAATTTATACATACATATATCATTGAAAGTTGCTCTAGAAATTCTATTTTGTATGTGTACATTTACTAATTACGTAATTTACTTCATGCGTACAAGAAACAAAGCTTACAATACTGACATTATGAACTGATTTGTATTTAATTTCTCAATGCAAAATTCACTATAGAAATGAGAACTTTCTTCTGTTTGTTTTTGGCTTAACGACGAAAAAAGAGCATATATAATTATATTTAAGCATATCGTTAGAAATAATATTTAAAGCCATATTCTTTGTACTAAAATAACACTTAAAGTGGAAAGAACACACGCTAATTGCGCTTTGCGAATAATTATATTTATCATGAATGTAAGAAATACCTAAGAAATACAGTATCTTTCGAAAATATTTCATTAAGAGTTAGAAAACAAACTCTTATATGCTCTACATATTATAGCCTATGGTTAGGAGGTTTATATGTTATTAAATTCCAGATGAAATATTAATATTCCAATAAGTACCGTATATTTTTATGCAATAACGGTAAATTAATTGTAGCCTAAACTATTTTGTTTGCAGGGTATCGTAATGCAGAGATAGAAATTTAGAAGTCGTGAGTACTGACAGAGGAACGAAAACCGGTTTAGATTCAAACAAGTTTCATGAAATATAATTTTCCGAACACATACTGACTATGGGAATAGTTAACCACACCTGCATGTTGCAGGTATAAAGTCTACACAAAATCGAGACTTCGGATGTCGTAAAAATTTAATTTCCATTTTACAGCAGAGTTATTCCATTGCAATTTTAGGATATTTACATCAGTTGTTAATTTACATTAGTTCTTAATACGACCGATATGAAACTTCGCACCAGATCGAATGATTCGTCGTGATCGTAAGTAGCTGCGATATATGTTCTTGAAATAAGCCTAGAGAGTTTATTTTCAGTTCCCGCAAGTTAGACGTGTGTCATTTTCCTTGTTACCTATGTGGGAGCAGTTAATGAAATGACATACTTATTTCTCTTTCTACTTAGCAATTAATTAATTTACATCGTTTTATGTTGTCCGCGTCGACCTCTGCAATGCGTAATTAGTCATAATTTTTTTAAACCTTTGACGTTACTGTACACAGTCGTTATTTTCATTGGTACCTGACCAGTTTCAACTAACCTGATGAACTTTACGAAACCAGCTGAAATAGTCGCAGGTAATCATCTGACGTAGGATTGTCAGGAGGATAGCGATTCAATCTCCGAAGTTTGTAAAATTTGTGGTTGACAAAACTGCTATCAGTACGAGTAAGTATTTTTTGTTATTGTTATTATAACAGATGAATTTTGTAGGACCTATAATCAGTCTTTACTTAAATATTTTTTATTAACGAAGAACTTTAATAAAAAAACTATTTCATTCTTCATGCCCGTAGCAGGATTTTGTTGTTGTCGGGCCATATTCATAGATATTCTTAGTGCGGGCTTCCGGTGGATGATCAGCGAGCTAACGTTTTTCGTATTCATAAACCAGTGTTAGCGATATGATATGAATCCTGTACAAGTAATCAGTCGATAGCCGGGGCTAGTTTAGCACGGGCTAGCGAAATGTCAATGCATAGCACCCTTAGTCACACTTATCTATGCTGTAGGAGAAATTTTAAGCCACTACCTTGAGTTTTACACGTCAAAGCTTATGTACCTTAATTATTTAGTGTTAGAATTTTCCTTCTTTAATTCGCGTTTGAGTATTTATTTATTCTAATTGTAAGCGAACAGTGAACTAAGTCACACACTTTCTAATAAATGTCGTGCTTTCAAATATTTTGTACGTTCGATTGTTTTGGAGAATGCTGGAAATTTTTGAGATGTTTCTATGCATAATTATGTTCCCGTAGATTAGCAAAATTGCATGGTATTGTGCGATTCAAGTGGTTGAGCCTCTATGTCTATGTTTTTGTAAAAGGTAATGTTTTTAAACTCTAAAACTGGTCATTGATACTATCAGGCTGTTTGTATGTTTAGTTGAAATGTTATGTTATAATATTTAGCATCTCAATATTATTTTGAGCCTTTATGCATGTTTTTGTTGAAAAGTTATGATAAGCTCTATAGAAATTTGTTTGTTACTCTGTGCCTCGTTGTATATTTTTAACATTTTATATTAAGGGAAAATACAAGTCTTTAAAAGAGCCGTCAAAAGACGAGATTAAGAAAATTAATAAAAAAATGTGGTGTAGTTGTTTTCCTAGAAGGTTGTCTTGCAACGAAGCGGAAAGTAGCAAAAACTTCATTTCTTGTTTTGTTGGGTATGGTGTTTCTAATCTTTCCACTGTTGTCTTGTAAACATTGGGCGAGTTCTTTCATAATGAATATCTTTTATATGATTTCTTAATTCTATCTTTTGCTGGACTGACATCTACAGTATCTCTGGGAACTCCTGTCTTTCAGTGCCTTTTCTTGCTTGTATATTATAGCATGTCTTTTAGTTCATTTTCAGTTACACCGCAGTGATCAAGGACATTGTTTTGTATCTCGATTGTAGAGTCTGGTATTACTTTTCATTTATTGTGTTCCACGGATATCACATTAACATTGAGGCTTTAAGATGCGGAATGAGTCCGGAGTTACACAATTTCTTTGGCGTGTATGTCAGGACTTTTGGACAAATCACAACAGGCTAAGACCTGAATTGCATATTTTGAATCAATTAATATAGCACACTTCTTGAATTCGTCTATGTTTACATGTAACTGGTTCAGTGCTCTTCTAATAGATAAAATTTCTCCATCGAAGGCTGTTCTTTTTCGGTTCATTTCATTATAGAATGGCGTAGATTGCAGCATTGAATTATTTTTAGAGATGCCTAGATTTTGCAAACCACGGATTCGCGAAGTGCAGTTCTTCAGCTGTTAAAAGCAAACCTTTTATTTGGTAAATATTTACAGTTCAAAATATCGTCAGTTTTAACTCGCGAAATTTTGCGCCTACGCGAAGTTTTTGTTTTTAGCACAAATTTATTCGAAATGGTTTTTCAAGAGAAATATTTTATTTACAAAGTGTACAAATATTGATATTTATGTGCAAAATTTCGAATTTAATAATTTCAACCCTATTTCAACACAGAGTTTTGAATCTAATATTGATACCGGATTTAGAGTGACTTCATTTTTTGAATATGAAGTAGAAATAACGTGGACGTTTTGTGGTGCCTATTAGTTTATAGTTTTATGTATTATCCACACAAAGGATGCGAGTCTGCTACACAAATTTCTACACACTTCATGTAAGTGCCGATAGAAAACTAAGTATTTTTAAAATGTACAAATAGCTTTAAGATTTCCTTGATGTTAAAGACATCTAGTATTTACAGGAATATACAGTAATGTATTTTGTACGACAAAAAAGTTGTATTTTGTAAACATGAAATAATACCGAATTTATGTATTTTTCTGCGAAATAACTCCGAAATTAAGCAAATGTTTATACCGAAATTTGAGATTTCATTTACCATAAAATAGGATCCCTAATCATTTTACTTTTTTGCTGTATAAATTACACACAGTATTGTAATGTTGACAACATACATTTTGAGATTTAACAAATACAGTTTTTCAACATTCCTGATTGTCACAATTTATTAGTTTCGTTTTAACATCTTGGCCGTTTGTCTACAGCAATGTCTCGAGGACTACTAGACTAGTTCAAGTTTAGCATATGCAAGTGAATTCAGCCGGGAATTATCCATTTGGCTTATAAAAAAAAAAGAAACACACAAAATGGCGATTTACTGGAATATAGTTTCAACATTTTTGCTTAAAATGTTTCCCACTTAACTCACAACAAAATGGTAAGGGCAGTAGTCTATGTTCCCACACCTTTGTGTTTCGGAGAACTTACATTTTACGTGATTATAATACAGTGTCTTTCGCTGTCGAGTCGTCCGTTGCACGGCGGTCGGCGATAGCAACCGATGATAGTTCAGTTCCCGGAAAATCGAAAGCAAAACCTTCCTGCACGGCGGCCGGCGATAGCAACCGATTTTACCCTCAGCCAATTCAGTACAAGTATACAATGTACAAAGAAAATGACCATGTACAATTTAGTAATTTTACAAAGAAAAATAATCACTTACTTTATAACATGAGATGTTGGAAATGTTGTCCTCCTTCATCCACACATGTCTGGCACATTTTTTAAAGGAAATGTGCATTTACACGAATTAATTAATCTTCCAAAATAGTCAATTTCACGCCTGATACTTTCTTTCAATTCTTCTAATGTGTGGGGGTTCTTTGCATACACTTTAAGTGCCCCCAGTAGATAAAAGTGGCAAACATCGGGGGATCGTGGCGGCCATAATTCTTTACTAATGGTCCTAGATTAAAAAAAAATCCTGAATTAAATTTAACATCTCGTCAGCTGTATGCGCCGTGGCAGAGTCTTGTTGGAAAACCCTGATCGACGTTCAGTGTCAGTTAACTGTTCGAAGAATGGCGTAGGTCATCCCTGTATCTCTGTGCATTAATGGTAGTTTCAAAAAAAAATATAGGCCCTATAACCTTATATGCATTTACTGCGCACCAAACCCTGATCTTCTCATCATGTAAGGAAGTTTCGTGTATAAAATTGGGTTTATCTGCGCTCCAGTACCTGTCATTCTGAATGGACACATGCCCATGTAAATGAAACCATGTTTCATCAGAAAAGAAAATTAAGCGTGGGTCAATTACTCCATCATGAACGTTTTGCAAAATTCAATTAACAAAACTTAAACCTTTTTTCATGATCACGTGGCAACAATTCGTGAACAACAGTGAGCTTGTATGGTTTCAATTTTAAGGGTTTGGTAGCTCGCCATGCTGAGGTAATCTAAATTTAAGTTTCCTGTGCAAGCCATCGAAGGGATTTCTGTAGAGTATGTTCTAATCTTTCTCCCACTTCGTCTAGTTTCTCCTCAGTAAGCTCACTTTTATTTATCCTTCGCTTCTTATCAAAAATAGACCCCGTTTCTTTAAATTTAGTGACAACACATACGAATCATACAAAAAAATTATTTGTTGTAATGTGTATGTCGAGGCATTATGTAAATTATAGCACTAATACAGAAATCACATTTAATACCAGGCACAATAACACTTATAGCACTAATACAGGAATAACATTTCATACGAAGCACTTCAAAGCACGACCACGCTGAAACAAAACCGCTGTGAGACTGATTGAATGACTCCCGCGCTCCTTCGAAGGGGAAGGGAATCAAGTCTGCCGCAGTGCTGGGAGCTCTGTTATCAAAGGTTGCTATCGCCGGCCGTTGTGCGACGGGCGACTTTGACAGCGAAAGCCACTGTATAACAAAAAATTAGTCTAGAAGAAACCATATGGCTATTATCTTCTTTCTTGTTCTCGTTTTAACAGCTGACAATTTAAATCGCGTTTAAATATTGAACTATAATGGAGGGTGCTTGCCTTTACATCATTCACCTAAGCATCCCCTTTAGGAGTGACTTGCCGTAACTATACGTAGATCTTTCAGCTGCGGTGCACCATGGGAAACTATCTACAATGCACGCGATGATTATGACAAATGGAGCAGTGATGGGATGCTGTTAGAGGAAACCTGAGTAGGCTACTCACGAATACTTACCACCAAGAATTGGACCACATTTTCCAGAAAGGAACCAACCCACATGATATTAAATCTGAGAAAAATGTATTTTGAAGTTAAACGTGAGTGATAAATTCACAAGCAGTAAATATAACTACAGGGACATCAGTTTATTTTTACTAACATTTCTAATATTAACCTGGCTATACCTTTTAACTAACGGTTGAGAACCGGAAACACGTTTGCTACCTCCTTCCACGACTGAAGTTCGATTATACTGGCATAACATACAAACAAATCACTTTACTAGGTATAGGAGGGAAGAAAAGTAGTTCATCCATTTACGTAAACTGGGAAATATCGTGATTGTGAGTTGGATAATTTTCATTAGTTTTTTGGTTAATCAATATACAGTACAATATTAACAATAAGTATTTTTACTAAAGAACTGAGCTATCCATTCGGACGTATTCATTATGCAGTGTATATTATACTGTCTACAGCACATTAGCGTACAATTTAGAGACTGAAGTTAAATTGAAAAATAATTATAATATGGATATTTAAACACATTTTTGAAAATGGTGGTCGTTCATTTCGATACAGGCTTCAGTTCTTTTGTTCATATTATCGCACTATAGACTATTGTACCTAATTCCAATTACCAGTTTCGTTCTTCGTGCTAGTAACTCATGTTGAAATAATTCCGTACCTACTCTATAAAAGAGTACCTTGCGTACTGTAAATTCAATCTTCCTTTCTTCCCGATCCGAAAAGATAAAATTATGAGACATGCTATCTACTGTCTGTCCAAGTGGGTTTGTAGAAAGGGGGAAAATCACGTGACTGTTAATTACTTAAGATGTCCTTTTATTTAAGTTACTTTAAACAGTTGTATAATATTACGAAGACGTCCAATTCCTAACAGAAATTAATGTTTTCAGAAAAGAGCTAAGACAGCCCAGCCACTAGCCTTTATAGAGGGGCGAGCGGAAGTGGGTGGAGGGAACCGAGATGCGACGTAGACAAAAGGACGACAGTACCTTTGCGAAAATATGATCCAATATTGAAAGCTCTTTCGTCACTAGAAAACGCGAACATATTTCTGGAACATACTATACTGACTAACTCAGTGCTGTTCACTATGACCGTAAAGCGACTTTGACTACATATCCGGCCTTGGTTCTGTGTGGAGAACGGTTGGAAGTTTACTAGTAGAGGAGGTGGGAGTGAAGTACATTCAAAAACTCAGGTACAATAAAAATTGAAGTAAAAATAAAATGATGTCCCTGTACATATTTATTGATTTACCCAAAAGCGTAATATACACTGGAGCCTCAATTGTAGGCAGGGAAAATGCCTCGTTTATCCTTTTTTTTATAAGACAGTAGGGGGCGGGGAGTGAGTGAACGAAGGTGAGGTATTCGTGTACAGTTTTCTCTTGGTAGTAGTCTGTTGTTTTATATTGAGCGCAACCACGCTTAAAAGAAAAATACATTCCTACTCAATGAAAACTAAGTTCACTGTGATAGAGACTAAAGAAAGGTGAAAGTGTGGCAAGTTTAGCTATAGAACTGTCCATACCAGAGAGTACACAACGAAGTGAAAGAGGAGTATTACTGGCAACAGTGATTTTGATACTATTTCCAGTTCAGTTCTTGAACATAGAAAACAGTAAAGAGACCAACTATAAACAATGGAGAGATTATGCTCTTGCTTTGCTCTCTCAAAAGGATCAGTATGTACTGTGATATAAATATTTTTATTTGCCCTGTAATAGAAAATCGGTAATTGTATTTTAAGTTTCTTTTTCTAAATTCTTAATATAGAATACATAATATAAAACAGACTAAAGGATATAATTACAACAATAGAAATATAAATAAAATAATACATGCATATAAAAAAAGAGGATACAACAATATTAATAAAATTTGAGGACCGAATGAGCAGCGTTCGTTTTTTTTTTTTTTTTTTTTTTTTTCAGAGTGCAGAGTTCTTTCGTAATAACAGATGTCACAGAAGTTCAAAATTTTTCCTTGTTTTAATAATCGTCCATTTATTTATCAGATGTTTAAATTCAAGGGCAATAAATTAATTTCTTTTGAAATATGCCTATTTGTTACATTCTTGCGATCTAATTTACGAATTGCCTCGATTCTCTCTTGGTAAAATTACGATACGCAATGAGAACCTGTAATAGTGAACATTAATCTTCCGGACCCTGTAAGGTGGCTGAACTCTGAATCGAAGTGCTCTCTCCTAGAATCGAACTGCCTAAAATCAGTGCCTACAATTGAGATTCCGCTGTACGAAGTATCTTTGTTCAAAATATGGATCCTTGGAATTATTTAATTATTGAGACATTAAATTTGTTTGTGGGTAGATTCCTTTCTGCAGAATGTGGTCAAATTGCTTTGTTCACCAGGAGATTCACTTGGATCCACAGGAATTCAAATCCGCGCTACCCGTGTGAGAAGCCGACGTTCTAGCGGTTCGGCTGGCGGTTTGCCGATGTTAGCAAAACTATTAGAAATTTACAATAGGTGAATAATTACTTTCCGTAGGGTGAAATAATAGATCATATTTACAGGACTCTAATTTTCTCGATAACTAAGAAGTAATTTAGGCAGTATTAGGGTGTTTGAAATTAAAATAATGGCTGTATTTGGTAGAAGAATGCCGTAATTAATTATTGAGGTGTCGATAGGAATTCACTATGTTTATTTGCCCCAATTTTTGTGACACATTTTTGCAAACTTGCTAAATATCTTATTTAATAAAAATATCAATTTTAGATTTGGAGTTGCGTACAGACCTCAGCCGTGATGACAAAATGTATGCCTTTCACTTTAGCTCTGCACATACGTGATTGTACCGAAAACAGATTTCTTCGACTTCTTAATGTACTTTATATCATATTTAACAAAAAGTTTTATCAATATTATGTCGTGGTTGTGATGTATTGGCATGCTTCGTTTGCGTGCAGCCTCTGTTCCTAACGTTATATTCTATCGAAATTGCATGGATGAGATTGTCCGTTAGATACCAGAACGCCATTATTATAGTTCCATCTTAAAATCAATCAAAATGGGATTATTTACATTTCGTGCATAGATGCAAGCCACAAATAACTTCTAGTGTTAATGAACACAATTGCCTTAAAATAGAGTAGATGGAGACTGTGTTACACGTGAATTAATTAATTAATTAATTAATTAATTAATTCATTCATTCATTCTATTCCATTGATCTTACATGAGCAATGAAGCTTTAAGATGAACAAGTCAAAATTTTACAATATTACAATTACAATTTTTACAATATTTTACAATTTTTACAGTTTTACAATTTAGTGATTTTCTAAAATTTTTACAATTTTGTGCAATTTTTTACAATATTTTGGCGAGATGTAGGGAGATGAGGTGAGGTCCGAGGATTCGCCAAAAGATTACCCGGCATTTGCCTTTTGGTTGGGGAAAACCTCGGAAAAGCCCAACCAGGTAATCAAATCAAAGGGGTGAAATGAAGTGATGGCGAGGACAGAATATACAAGATATTCGTTGTCATGGTTATTTAAAGTTCTTCCTGAGGTTAACAGCAAACCGTTTAACGTATTTCTCTGTAATTAATTGTAATTGGTTTATTGTGCCTTACATTCTCTCCTAAATTCGATGGGATGGATCTGAAATCAACACATTTTAACTAGGTAGACTATGTTTTTACGCGTAGTTGCCCATATAGCATGTATACGTGAAGCATTTTATGTTTTTTCCCCTATCTGTCAGCTCATTTTAATGGAGCGACGCGGAACTAGGTAATTGGCAGTTTCAGTAAATTATATCGACAAGGTAGGCTACTAGTTTGAAATAGATTAGTTGACATTCAATAACGAACTTGTGTCGGTGTCTCGAGTAAATTGCACGAAAACCACAAAATTGATACAGAAAATGTGTAATCACACCTGTTCACATTGTTCATTTAAAATGTATATTGTAACAGTTTAAAAATGGTGAACGTGTAGAGCAGCGGTGACCAGACCTGGTATCGTGATCACATTGTGTAATCACAGACATTCAAACGGATAAGGAAAGTTTTCTGTACATCTGTCTGTCCCATTCACGTACTGAAAACAAGCAGTGGCGGTATCATGTCGTTCTACAAGCCCTGTCTCTACAAGCAGGAACATATGATTTCATAAGGAATCGGAAGAGGAATAATTTCTTTCTCCTTTGCTCATCGGTTCAATTAGAGTATTTAGAAGCAACAGAAGTCATTACAAGAAGTCACGCTGAATATTCAGACGTACAATTAATACTTACTTACAAATGGCTTTTAAGGAACCCGAAGGTCATTGCCGCCCTCACGCACGCCATAGGTCCCTATCCTGTGCAAGATTAATCAACTCTCTATCATCATATTCCATCTCTCTCAAATCCATTTTAATAGCCTCCTATCTACGTCTCGGCCTCCCCAAAGGTCTTTTTCCCTCCGGCTTCCCAACTAACATTCTATATCCATTTCTGGATTCGCCCATACGTGCTACATGCCCTGCCCATCTCAAACGTCTGGATTTAATGTTCCTAATTACGTCAGGTGAAGAATACAATGCGTGAAGTTCTGCTTTGTGTAACTTTCTCCATTCTCCTGTAACTTCATCCCTCTTAGCCCCAAATATTTTCCTAAGAACCTTATTCTCAAGCACCCTTAATCTCTGTTCCTCTCTCAAAGTAAGAGTTCAAGTTTCACAACCATACAGAACAACCGGTAATATAACTGTTTTATAAATTCTAACGTCAGATTTTTTGACAGACTAGATGACAAAAGCTTCTCAATTAGCGCGGGCTTCCGGTGGATGATCAGCGAACTAACTTTTTTCATATTCATAAACCAGGGTTAGCGATATTATATAGCTATATGATATATATGATATGATATATGGATCCCGTACAAGTAACCAGTCGATAGCCGGGCTAGTTTAGCACGCTCGTAGCGCGGGCTAGCGAAATGTCTATGAATAACACCCTAATTTACTTACTAAATTCTATTTCACTAATTACCTTCACCAAAATGTTTTAACGGAGCCGCCATTTTCAGTCGACTATCTATGCGGGAAACAAATTAGATCGCAAAGCATGTTTTATAGTACCGTAAAGAATTTGCAGCTTGAAATGTTGGCAAACAAAGAAACAAATGCTAGGGTAGTGATAAAACAAATGCTAGGGAAACGATAAAATTGTGCGATAAGCAGCCATGATTTGTCGGAAGACGTCCTTTCGTGCCGTGTCATTGGTCAAAAGTAGTATGACGTAGTAAAAGTGTAATAGTCGCCGCCAAATGTTTAAAAATGAGCAGTAATTAAAAGTAAGTTTGAATTTCATTCAGTGTTTTGTGTTTTTGTATTCAGTAGCTCTGCAAAATTAAGATTTTAAATGTGTGTTTCAAAGATAATGTTAAGGTCTCAGTTTTAACAGTAATTTTACAATTACAAATAAACTCTGTTACGTATTTTTAAGCAGTTGCAACTGCTTAAATGCTGAGTTATATCAACATTTTATGAGGAAAATTTAAGAAAGTGGTGATTTTTTAATCGTTCTTCCTCTCTTGTAAAGTCAACAAATTGTTACGTTGGCCCATACTCCTATAATGGGACGATATGAACGATTGCACGTGAATTCGAATCCCGCTTGCGTTATCAAGCAGGAATTCTAGCTCGGATATGTCTAAATTTGAATTTGAACGAACACGGCGCATCAGAATATTCAGTCTATAAACTGAATCGAACCCCATTCGTCACATCAACGTATCCGACGCAATAAAATCCGTCGTCGTGCAATAAAAAGTTTTCATCCCGAGATGAAAACGGTTCTTGACTTTATATCTGTTCGGTTCAGGAGCAAATAAGAGCCATCGACACCGAGGTCACGTACAAAAAGTCTGAATATTACCTGCTTCTAAACTATGTGCTGCTTATTCAGAAATAACTTTGTTTTTTGTGTATTTTTACACGTTTGAAAACTCGTCTACTAATTCTGAGTATTATTACGTCTACCATTTGGAGTAAGGTTGAAAGTTCCTTTACAATCGAGATGAAGTACACATAATTTACTTTTTGGGAGGAATCGGCCGTGACCTACATTAAAGATATATCGAGGCAAGTGGCTGGAGTGACTGAGGGAACCTCGAAAACTTTGAAGGCCAACTACTATGACTGGCTGGCTCACCCGACCTTGATGTCTGCGTAGCAGTCATACACACTCCAGGATTGTGGATCCCAGTAGCTCTGGTGACACCATTCCCTTTACTCACAACTCTCCTACTGCACTTGAACCACGTCTCAAAACATTGTATGGATATTACCGAGGCCTTTTAGAAAAAAGGCAGTCATTTTAGAGCATAATAAATATTTATAATGCTACGTCATACACACACAGATTCTCAATATGTTTCATGCGTTTCGTTAGAATTCACATACTTTACCTTGTTGCGAAGTATATTATTGTTCATACTTCATGTTCTTGAACTGTTGTCCATAACTAGTGGCATAAGCAGAATTTTTTCAAGGGGGAGGGGTGTTATTATTAATTATTGTGATTGTACAGGGACATAATTTTATTTTTAATAACATTTCTAATATTAACCTGGCTATACCTTTGGAACTGGAAACACCGTTTGCTACCCCTTTCCACGACTGGAGTTGGATGATACTGGCGTAAAATACATACAAATCACTTTACTAGGTATAGGAGGGAAGAAAAGTAATTCATCCCTTTTACGTAAACTAGGAAATATCACGATTTTGAGTTTGATGATTTTATTAGGTTTTTATTTAATCAAAATGCAGTACTGTATTAATAATAAATGTTTTTACTTACGAACTGACCTATCCATTCGGACGTATTCATTATGCAGTATACATTATACGGTCTACAGCACATTAGCGTACAATATAGAGAATAAAGTTAAATTGAAAAATAATCATAATATGGATATTTAAACACAATTTTGAAAATGGTGGCCGTTCATTTCGATACAGGATTCAGTTCTTTTTTTTATATATTATCGCACTATCGATTATTGTACCTAATTTCAATTACCAGTTTTGTCCTTCGTACTAGTAACACATGTTGAAATAATTCTGTATCTGCTCTATAAAAGATTACCTTACGTACGATACTGTTGAAGGAAATGACGTGACAGTTAATTAATTAATTAACGAGGCCCTTTTATTTAAGCTATTTTAAACAGTTGTATAATATTACGTAGACGACCAATTCCTAACAGAAATTAATGTTTTCAGAAAAGAGCTAAGACAGCCCAGCCAGTAGTCTTTACAGAAGGGCGAGCAGAAGCAGATGGGGGGAAACCGGGATGCGACATAGGCAAACGGAAGACAATATCTGTGCGAGAATATGATTCAATATTGAAAACTCTTTCGTCACTGGAAAATGCGAACATATTTCTGGAACGTACTATACTGTTTATGTTTACTATGACCGTAAGGCGACTTTGACTGTATACGCTTGGTTCTGTGTTGAAAACGGTTGGAAGTTTACTAATAGAGGGGGTGGGAGTGAAGTACATTAAAAAACTCAGGTACAATAAAAATTGAAGTAAAAATAAAATGATGTCCCTGTACTTTTCATACACATCACATTTTCTTCAAAGAAAGAATTGAAAGTGTATTCAGTTAGGATAACACTCTGCGTACCTATCTTTTTAAATAATCTAGTTGAATGTTATTTCCTTGATTTTATTATAATTTAGATGTTCATAAATATACGCAATTCTTTCATTTGTTGATTTATTTATTTATTTTTTACTTTTAAAAAGTCTGTGGCACTACGCACCAAATTGAAAAATTGTTCTTACAAACGTTGTTTACTTTTGTATGAAGAACAAGAATAAAAAATTAAAAAAAAAACTTATGGCTTTCCTTTAAAATATTAGATTGGCCTTCAAATGACCTTCGAAACGTCCTTCAAATACAACTTAAATAACGCAATTTGATTTCCCCCATAAAGTCAACATTTATTTAAAGCATTTCTCTCTGTGAGATATTTCACACTGTCAGTCTTTCAAAACAGCAAAGCTGCTGCTGTTGGTGGTAGTAGTGTCTGCTGATGCTAAAATACTGATGATGACTACGATATGATGATAATGCTGCTGCCTCTACTGTTATTGTTGCTGATGTAGATGGAGGCGTTGTTCTTGCAGGTATCATATTTTTAAACTCACAACAATTTTTACCAATTTGAAAAAATGCAACGTAGCATAATTTATTATTACCGTTAATCTATCACTTTATGTAATTTGGATGCTACTTTTGAACGAGTAAAAATTCGAAGTCACGTCATCTGCCAAACACTTACCAAACGCATCTTCAACTTTCGTCTCTTCTTTCCGTCTTTCTTTTGGTCCCTTACTTTTTTGTTTACATTTGGGAGTTAAAGTTGTATTTTTTATTGGTCGTTTAACCTTTCCTGTTATAACTTATACTGTAGGTCTTGCATACCAGTGCCTGTAGGGGAGGGAATAATACTGTGGATGAACACATTAAACATCGACAGATTTGTGGGCCTCCCCTAGCCTGGGGTCGGCGGAGCGTAGGGGCTTCCACTGAGACACACAGGAAATTAACAAGGGACATCCATTTATGCCCGAGGCATAATTCGAACCCACGATCCCCGAGTGGAGCGCGCTTTAGACAGCGTAGCTACCCGATGCGGTGAATAACATTGTGTTAAGGGTGGAATTTTTCACACAATAATATGTGCTACCTATAAGGTCTGTACAAAGTTCCATAATAATCCGTTAGAATTCGGAGTTGTTAATTTTGTCCAGCTACATTTGCGTTTTTGCGCACTGTGCCGCATGCGCTCTCATTTTAGTGAAAAAGCAAGTACAATTCAATGCGTTTCGTTCACTCTCGCATGCATTGCTTTAATTTTTAAAGTTGAAAGAAAAGTTGAACCATGTATATGCACCTTTAGCTCGTTATTCGTCTTCGCGTTTCTTGATTAATTATTTACTATGATATGTCAAAAAAATTAAAATTGTAGCGCAATGCTCATGAGGTCTGATTTCAAGATAAGCGACAAAGAATTCTGTGCCAAATAGTGTCAAATAATATGCAAGGAGTTGCAGGACATTGGACATTACGCACAACATACACGAATACTGTTACTTGCATTTTCATCTCCTTAAAATTCATTCGTCGGCAGGAATTGAAACCGCAACCTTGGATCCAATGGTCATCATGTTACTTCTGGGGAATAGGTAAGAAAACATGGAACTCTTTAGTTTCAGTGAAGTAACAATTGCAGACAACACTTTCGCAATAATTTACCTAGCACGCTACACTGTTCTTAGTCCATGTTAACATGGTGCATTAGCAGCTAATCGGAACGTGTTTTGAATGTGGTGTTTTAGAGTCTCCATTACATTTACCAAACGGCTAAACATTTATAGCATTAGACTAAAGATGGAAAGGTCTGTTTTCCGAGGTCTACTGGTTATTACGTTTGTGATTCTATTCATAATTAGCCACCGGCATGGCTCAATCGGTTAAGGCGCTTACCTGCCGGTCTGAAGTTGCGCGGGTTCGATCCCCGCTTGGGCTGATTACCTGGTTGGGTTTTTTCCCAGATTTTTCCCAACCGTAAGGTGAATGCCAGGTAATCTATGGCGAATCCTCGGCATCATCTCGCCAAATATCTCGCTATGACCAGTCTTATCGACGCTAAATAACCTCGTAGTTGATACAGCGTAGTTAAATGGCCAATTAAAAATATTCAGAATTCGCGAGTTCAAACCTGTGCTAGGGCGATTCGTTTCAAAAGGGCAATAAAATTTCTTCCTCCTGTTTTTGGAAGGAAAGTAAAGCAAGAAGTCCCATATAGCAGATTTGTAGTACGTAAAAGAACCCTGTAACTGACAGTTCGAGACAACGTTTATTGGCCAACTGGTGAGCTGTCCATTGTTCTACAAATTTCTCTGCCTCGTGAACAGACGTTTATATAACTGGAGATTTAAATTGAGAATGCAAATGTTTGTGTAGATCAAGATTTTCGGAAACAGCAACAGCAGAGACGATTATGGATGTGCGATGGAAAAAGTAGAAAATATGAAGGCGAACACAATAAGGTAAAGAAATGGCTACAATGTACTTTGGTTTGGATAGTGGACGGGTCCTCGAAATTAAAAAAAAAATGGGATATCAATACTCCGGATGTTAACTATACCAAGATTTTTGCAGTTTGAGAAACACATTCGATACAGTTCCAGTATTAATCACTATTTCTTGAATTGAATTTATCAGAAGTTCTATCTGCTGTTATCAAAGTCTCTCTGCTGCCATCAAAGTCTCTCTGCTGCCATAGTTCTAGTAGGACGACTGAATTTGTGTTCTCTACTGTGGCCCGCGAATTAACCGTTCATGCGATATTTTCTTAGGTGGAGAATGGTCTGTACCAAGACCTCCGAGATCACCGGATTTAAATCCGGTTTGATTTCTGTGTTTGGGGTGATGTAACAAGCCTGTTTAAACTTCTGTGGTCAACACACTTCAGGAATTGTGGTTTCGGATTGAACGTGCCTTTCAGCAAATAACGAATGATCCAGGAATGCCCGAGAGGATTCGCAGCTCACTACACAGAAGAGCACAACGTTGCGTTCAGATGCATGGACAGTATTTTGAACACATGATTTAGATATAATTCAGTTAGGGATGTCTGCACGTCTGCTCTTAGTCAGCGAGGAATGTCGACAGGAAATGTGCATTATCTAGACAACGGTTAATTTGCGGACTATTAGAGCTGTTTTGTTTGGGTTAGTTTGTCAATAATTCTGACATAAAAATTACAATCACTTTTGAAACACCTATATATCTGCGGATCTGGATTCTATTCTCAGCGAGGAAGTGGAGGTTTACCTATATGATGCATTAATTGGTGTTTGTCTTTTGTCTTAATGTTTATTAGTATAGTATATATGTATGTGTGTATATATGTGTATATATATATATATATATTCCCGAAAAGACAAAGTATATGATTATGTCTCGTGACCAGAATATTGTACGAAATGGAAATATAAAAATTGGAGATTTATCCTTCGAAGAGGTGGAAAAATTCAAATATCTTGGAGCAACAGTAACAAATATAAATGACACTCGGGAGGAAATTAAATGCAGAATAAATATAGGAAATGCGTGTTATTGTTCGATTGAGAAGCTCTTATCATCCAGCCTGCTGTCCAAAAATCTGAAAGTTAGAATTTATAAAACAGTTATATTACCGGTTCTTCTATATGGTTGTGAAACTTGGACTCTCACTCTGAGAGAAGAACATAGGTTAAGGGTGTTTGAGGATAAGGTGCTTAGGAAAATATTTGGGGCTAAGCGGGATGAAGTTACAGGAGAATGGAGAAAGTTACACAACACAGAACTGCACGCATTGTATTCTTCACCTGACATAATTAGGAACATTAAATCCAGACGTTTGAGATGGGCAGGGCATGTAGCACGTATGGGCGAATCCAGAAATGCATATAGAGTGTTAGTTGGGAGACCGGAGGGAAAAAGACCTTTAGGGAGACCGAGACGTAGATGGGAGGATAATATTAAAATGGATTTGAGGGAGGTGGGGTATGATGATAGAGACTGGATTAATCTTGCACAGGATAGGGACCGCTGGCGGGCTTATGTGAGGGCGGCAATGAACCTTCGGGTTCCTTAAAAGCCATTTGTAAGTATGTATATATATATACTATATTATATAACCTGGTAGAGATAAGGCCATCAGGCCTTCTATTCTCTTCTTATTCTGTGTTGTTTTCAGTGTCTTTTTAGCGCCATACTACAACATTATCAAGGAAATGTCCTATTTTTTATGTTAAATTCAAGTGTTATAACTAGAGATCACTTGACCCAGAACACAGGAATCATGTTAACATAAAGACTAGCAATATCTGAAGTCTGATTAGTGTAATATATTACTAATCAGCGATGTGCGCAATGAAGGGGGAAAGGAACTGGCCATCCAATCCCATCACTTCCCGACTTAGTTGCCTCATGAGTGATGCCTTATTGGTGTCGCTTATGAGATTCAAACCTGTCTTGTTTCCGAGTCTGTACAATCCCTTTCCGGACATAAGTCGTCAGTCATGTGTGTATGGAGCACAGGTCGTTTGTGTTGCCCTACATAAATATCTGTTGTTGTGAAATTTAAATTACATTAAATTTAGTCCAAATATGCAGATCAGGAATTCCCTGTTCTGTGACAGCATTTTTTCTGTAAAGGAATTCGGAACCTAGTACTTTTGGACTAATTGTACCAAAATTAGATGTGTATGTATGATACCTCTCATATTAGAGATTAGTAAAGGCAAACAACGTTTATACAACAGCACAAAACACAAAGTGCAGGTTTAATTTTTACGACCGAAAGAAGAGTAAGGTATGCCCTCAATGCCATGAGTTCCAAGAAAACAAACTGAAATTTAATCAAAATTTATCGCATGTTAGTGCATGCTGATATTCCCGTTACTGCACACTCTTTCTATTACAGCTTGCATGGAAAATTACACCAATAATAAATTACTCGCGAAGCAACTTTGTGGAAATAGTAGTGTTACTTGCTGAGTAGTTGTTTAGTGAACTGTCCGAAGACAGCTCTGGATTCCACAAGCGACACCAACAAGGCATCACTTACGAGGCAACTGGGCCAGGATATAATGGAGTAGGGTGGCTAGTTCCTTTCTCCCTCCATTGCATACATAGCTGACTAGTTGCATATTACACTAATCAGACTCCAGATGTATACAAACGTCCACACCTGTGGAGTAACGGTTAGAGCGTCTGGCCGCGAAACCAGGTGGCCCGGGTTCGATTCCCGGTCGGGGCAGGTTACCTGGTTAAGGTTTTTTCCGGGGTTTTCCCTCAACCCAATATGAGCAAATGCTGGGTAACTTTCGGTGCTGGACCTCGGAATCATTTCACCGGCATTATCACCATCTCATTCAGACGCTAAATAACCTAAGCTGTTGATAAAGCGTCGTAAAATAACCTAACCTAGTATACAAAACATTTTTTTATTTTTTATTTTTTTTTTTACTTTATTGGGTTATTTTACGACGATATATCAACATCTAGGTTATTTAGCGTCTGAATGAAATGAAGGTGATAATGCCGTTGAAATGAGTCTGGGGTCCAGCACCGAAAGTTACCGATGCATTTGCTCGTATTGGGTTGAGGGAAAACCCCGGAAAGAACCTCAACCAAGTAACTTGCCCCGACCGGGATTCGAACCCGGGCCATCTGGTTTCGCGGCCAGACGCGCTGACCGTTACTCCACAGGTGTGGACTGTATTCAAGAAATTGTTCTTCATCTGACACATATCGTGAAGTGAGATGTACTGCCTGATAAATAGATGTACAGTAGTGACAAAAGAAAACCGGACCGACGGAATAATCAAAGTCGCCGAAATGAGCCACTGCGCATGCCACGCCCGCATTCACAAGATGGCGAGTAATCTATTGAAATTGTTATAGTTTTCATTGCTGACGTAGCCTATTTCGAAAGCCATTAGAAAATAAGCTGGTAAAATTCATGTTCTGGGAATAATAAGTTAATTGAGTAGTGCAATATCGCTGTATCGAAAAGTATTGGGAATAAATTTGAATAAGGAACAAAAAAAAAAAGTTTCCTTCCCAGGCAGGATTCGAACCACGAAAGTCTTAGTTACCAGGCTATCGTGCTCTGGAGTGAACAAGGCTCTGAAATCAGCTACAAGGATCGATCCGGTTTTTTTGCCACTACTGTACATATGAGCCAGAACCTCAATCAGAGAATAGGTACTGAGTAATACAAGGTAAATAGTATGCTAAGATAATCCCTTTAGCGTAAGGGCCTCCTACCTCCTGGTAGGAGTAGATAAAAAATAAATAGGATATCAATAGACGAAAGTAAAAATTTCGGTAACGGGTTCGGCGAAGATGTTGGAGAGTTTCTTGAATTCCATTTAGCAGTCAAAATTTTATTACCTATAATATAAATAATGCGTGTGTAGTGTATTTTATTATATACCGGTAATTATTTAATTACATTTTGTTGTAAATAATGTATATAAACATTTTCAGCATGATAGTGCGTAGTTTCATACCTTCACAAGTAGCTTTAGAGCCAGGTGCAAATATAATCAGCCCAAGCGGGAATCGAATCCACGCCCAAGCGCAACTCCGGATCGGCAGGCAAGCGCCTCAGCCGACTGAGTTACGGCGGTGGCTGCGCAGATGGTGATATTGGAGATGATTATATGCAGAAATTTTTCATAAATTCTTTTAGTAATATTGGTATTTTTTTCTAAATAAACAAGCGAATATGCGACCACTGTTTTCAAGAAATTATTGTTTTTATCCTATTAGGAATGTAGCGTATGCATTTATAATCGTACTTTGGCAGTTCTATTCCTTTCTCACTTGTCTGGCCTACCTGAATGTCACAACAGAACAATAATACTCTTTGTACTGCAGTTGTCCAGAAATACTAGAAATGTTTTACACACAATCAGGTGACCTTCCACAAACGTCACGCGACCCAGCTTGCATCAGATTGTATTGGTTTTGCACTGTCTACAAAACCTTCAAGGTCTCTCCACAGAAATTACGAAAATACGGTAAAATAATACATTTTAAACATACATTCATTTTAAATTATTAAAATTAACAATCCACATAATCTTACCAAAGAAAAGTACTTCCTTGACTTGCAGTTAGTAAGTAATTTGATATTTAATGAGAAATAATTTAGGTTTGGAATATCAAACATCGCTTCTCAAGTTTATGTTGGACATAAAAATTTCCGTCGACGTTCCATTCCTGCATCGCACATAATGGCTGTCTCGTTTAGTATTAAAGCTAAAGTTCCCCGACATCGAAGCCTCTGTGCTTACATTTCTGGCGTTACTCTTTACGTATATAACACGCGTGTAGTGCTGCTGCCTGAAAATCCTTTGTCATGTACAGAGACTTGAGAGGCGAGTGTTTCTCCTTGCTCTCAGTAGATCAAAGGGACAATTTCTCAGATAGTGGGAAATACATATTCCCATACCACTTTATATACGTTGTTTTTTTTTTCTATCGATTTGGTCTTCTCTCTGTGGACGTTTCCGATGTCCACTGTCTGAAAGTATAAATATATCTTCTGTGAATTGTGTTACACTGTAGTGGAGATACGAATGTCATTGCAAGATCTCAGACGCGATTTATAATCGAAGAGCATACAGTTCCTATGACGTGGGATTATTTCGAATAGCAAAGTGCCAGAATAACTGGCGTTGAATATTTTGTTTTTGGATACGTTCGAACACTTTGATCGAAATTGTTTCGAAACCTTTAAGAGGAAAGCATATCTGGGAAACATTAATTGTCCGTCTTCGTGCCACAATATTCTCTAAATTCTTAATGTTTCTTTTTTATTCTTAAATTTTGGAACATATTGATTCTAAGAATTTGTGGAACAGAATTCGCAGTGATTTTCGCTAATACTTTGAATTTCTGCAGCTATTTAATGTAGTAGTATTTAGAATATTTTTCAAATTTTGACTTCCGACGAATATTACTTAAATGCAGTATTTTTGAATACACACATAATGTCTTACTGCATACTCAGCATTCTCCAAACTTCCTTATTTTCTATCTTCCTCTTAGTGTCCGCATACGATTCATATATCTTAATGTCTTCTATCATCTGATATTTTCTTCTGCCCTGAACTCTTCTCCCATTCACCATTCCTTCCAGTGCATTCTTCAGTAGGCAGTTTCTTCTCGGCCAGTGATCTAACCAATTCCTTTTTCTCTTTCTGATCAGTTTCAGCATCATTCTTTCTTCATCCACTCTTTCCAACACAGCTTCATTTCTTATTCTGTCTGTCCATTTCACATGTTCCATTCTTCTCCATATCCACATTTCAAATGATTCTTGCCGCTTCTCTTCACTTCCTTGTAATGCCCATGTTTCTCCCCATAGAATTCCTCACTCAACACAAAGCACTTCACTAGTCTTTTCTTTAGTTCTTTTTCTAGAGGTCCGCAGAAGATGCTCCTTTTTCTATTAAAAACTATCTTTTCCATTACTATCCACCTTTTGACTTCCCGTCAGGAGCTCTTCTTAAGCCTTGGGTTTTCTGAACCGACGCATGCGACGTGCGAGGTGCGAGACCCGCCTTGCACAAATCCAGACTACACAAAAGATAGTGATTGTTTCTATGGCTGAGTGTTGCGAGGTCTGCGCACCTCGCAGTTATAGAAACCACTCTCTATCTCTTGCATAGTCCGGATTTGTGCGAGGCCGGTCTCGCACCTCTCACGTCGCATGCGTTGGTTCAGAAAAACCAAGGCTTTATTGCTTATAGTAGGCCTAGGCCTCAAGTATTTGAATAAGGAATAGAAATTGCTGTTCATTTTGCACGGCGTCATGCAATTATCATACCCGAGTACCTTAGTGAAAGATATTAAATTGTAAGATAATAAAATCCTTGATATGTTGTAAAACCTTCGGCGGGAAGTTTTCAAATTTGTAAAATTTCATATCATTCTTATGAGTTTTTTAATTGATCGTCGTCTCTGTGATAAGTGTACAGTATTTATTAAAACACTTGCAAAATATTACACCACTCAGGCACGATATTGGCAAAAGGAATAAATTTTTAATATATTTTCATGAAATAACTATATGCTGTGCTTGGTTGTTGTGTGAGGTGATATTTCCTGCAACTCTAGCGCGAAAATTGTTATTAATAAACAAAGCAAAAAGGAACTATAGATAAATTTCACACTAACTTCGTTGTTGATCGGGTATTTAGAATTTGTTTTTCTGACAAGTGAGCGGAATCTGAAACATTCTGTTGCCATACCAAGAACATTCGCAATATTTTCCTCTTTCGCTGTCATCGCCATGGCGTGACTCCAGCCATGTGGTCAGAATGGTGCGGGGTTAGTGTTGCAGACAAATCGGAACAGACATACGGACAAAATGTGCGCTTCTTAGGGGGAGAAAAAGCTTTACTTCCTCGTCGGGAATGGAATCCAAATATACAGGATTTTTAACCGGAAACACTGCTATATGAGTTTATCTTTTATAAACACAAAGTTTATAGAAAGCTTATTTTAGATGAATGATGCTGCATTCTACAAGCATATTAAATATTTTGCTGTAGGTTCTTCGGTACTCGTATAACAATGAATATTTATTTTCTTTTTGGCTCTGTTTATAGCACTGTCGTTAACACGAATCAATTCTGCTTTAGAATAAAAAACCGAAGTGGTATTGAGTGATAGATCTGATAAATCTCTGTTACGTTTCAGCATCGTGCATATGAATGAGAGCATTGACTATACAATTCCGTCTTGGTTTTATTGCTCCTGAACAGTCGAGTTTTAGTCAGTCAGTTTTTATCGATAGTAAAGCTGAATTTTTCTGTTTAATTTACGAGATTACTTATTAAGACATACTTACAACCGAAATGAAACGGAGTTGAAGCTAGACTGTTTTCACTTATTCCTGGAACAACACTTTCCTGTGAGAATAATCGCCCGAAATGACTAATAAGCGTAATGTTACACGCTCATTTGTCATTGCTTTACTACTCTACCTAATCATATAGCAAGTAGCGATAGGCGGTTACAAACTGTTACGTTCGATATTTGCAAGGTTGGTCATTATAGCAGGTGTTTTTAAGTTCTCTTTTGATCACCTCTTACAGTAATGTGCACACACATTTTATTTAATATTTAAATTGACAGACTCTCACTGCAGGGTTATATTGTAAAACTTGTTTTAGGTTCCTTCAGACTAATAGCCGTTTCCATTCCTCTGCATCTGTCCATCCTTTTTTATTCTTTTTTTTTTTACAGAAACGTCAACATTAAACTGATTGGATTTATTTACAAAATAAAATATTAGCATTTTCAAAACGAAAAAGTAACCAGGAATTTTAAGAAATTCCTATCATTGCATCTAACGTCTACACAGGAATTAGGATAATGGAGTTAGTACAATTTGCTGTAAAATGTCTCTAATGAAATAACTTGCAAGTCAATCCAATAATAATAATAATAATAATAATAATAATAATAATAATAATATTATTACAATAATGCACTAAATAAAATGAAAGGACAGGTGAAGAACTGTATATGAACCACAGACCTATTATCAAATAGATGGTATGCTGTGTAAAATCACACTAGAGTATCCCGTAATTATTTTAGTTATCCATTTGTATGTAATTAATGCCAATCTTGTATGAACTTCCTATAGTTACGCTTGAATTGCGCACGCATCTCTTTCGCAGCCACGATAAAGAACTGAATATATATATATATATATATATATATAATATATTTAAACTATTGCAATGTCCTCCTGAATTATAATTGGACGGAGTTATGCAATAGGAGACCTAGCGCCAAAAACCTGTATCTAGATATTGGCCATTGAAATCTTTTTTTTTATAAAACATTTTATGCAAGAAGTATTATAAAATTCATATTATTACAAAAAAAATAGCACAAATAATACGAAAAGAGGCTAACCGATTTTTCATAAGAGACCAGCGGTTGAATTAATATTTCAAAATAAAATAAATAAATGAATGAATTTTATGCAATAAACGAATTTTTGCTTATAAAGAGCAGCAAAATTCAGATATCGCATTCTTGATTTCTTCAGAGTTAAATTAGTCTGCCATCATCAGATTTGTGCAAACATCTATTTTTTTTTTCAAATTGTCGGTTGGTCTATTATTGCTCAACTCCGTGCGAGTATATCCCGCTTCACGAAATAAGCACGACGTTTTCCAATGTGAGATTTTGACTCTGACGGCCGGTAAAATTTTGTGTAGGCTGTACGATTCCTCAGTCTGCGTTCCGCCGCGACCATGACTGCTACTGCTACCGTAGCCTACTCACTTTTATTCAGTGCGTTTTAATGCATTGGCAAACCCAGCGACCGCCAGGGGTCTCGGGTTGTAAGATAGTCTCAAAATAATGACAGTAGTCGTAGTGGTAAAAGAACTAAGAAAGAGGCTAGTTTAGTGCTTTGTGTGGATTGTAGCATTGTATGGGGCAGAAACATGGACATTACGACGAAGTGAAGAGAAGCAACTGGAAGCATTTGAAATGTGGATATGGAGAAGAATGGATATGAAACGGACAGACAGAATAAGAAATGAAGTTCTGCTGAAGAAAGAATGATGCTGAAACTGATCAGGAAGAGGAGAAAGGAATTGGCTGGATCACTGGCTAAGAAGAAACTACCTACTGAAGGATGCACTGGAAGGAATGGTGAATGGGAGAAAAGTTCGGGGTAGAAGAAGATATCAGATGATAAAAGACATTAAGATATATGGATCGTATGCGGAGGTAAAGAGGAAGGCAGAAAGTGGGAAAGATTGGAGAATGCTGGGTTTGGAGTGAAAGACCTACCCTTGGTCACAAAACTATGAATGAATAATAATGTAGGTAAAGGTAAAAAAAAAAAAAGGTAAAGGTATCCCCGTAACAAGCCATGAAGGCACTTGGGGGGCATGGAGGTAGAGCCCCATGCTTTCCATGACCTCGGCACTAGAATGAGGTGGTGTGGTCGGCACCACGCTCCGACCGCCTTTTACCCCCGGGCAAGACCCGGTACTCAATTTTATAGGAGGCTGAGTGAACCTCGGGGCCGTTCTGAAAGTTTGGCAACGAGAAAAAATCCTGTCACCACTTGTGATCGAACCCCGGACCTTCCAGTCCGTAGCCAGCTGCTCTACCAACTGAGATACCCGGCCGCCGAATAATAATGTAGAGTGAAATTAACCCTAGCACTGCTGGGAGGGGGGCAAAAATTTCCCGCAGTATTGGTTTTATTTGTGTAATATTACTGTAATTGTTGAACTGAAGAAGCAAGATTTTAGGTAGTTGTAGATTAATATCTCAAGTACATAATGACATGGATTTATAATTTTTATGAATTATTTAAATCTGCATATAATCTTTATTTTTAGTGCGGGAAATTTTGCCCGCCCCCCAGACATATGCACAAATTGTGAAAGTGAAAGTGATGCAAAAACAAAGCTCTTGATAATTAAACAATTTATGACTCTGAGTTTGAGTTTTGCTATTCTTTGTTTGCAATAATATGTTTTTGTTGATTTAGTACAGAAAAGTCTGAAGTTAAACAGCCTAAGTGTTAGTCTATATGAGAAATACATTTGCATTAGATTAGTTTCACAAAGTCTTATATTTGTGTCTTTTAGGATGTTCCTGATATATAAAAATTGTGTGGTAACATAGTGAAGTAACTCCTAGTCCAATAAAAATTCAAAACAAAACGTGACATACCGCACCTTAGTAGTGCTAGGGTTAAGTTTTGGTTTTTCGAATAAACCTTTATTCATTGAAGAGTAATGGTATTGTTTGTTGCTGCTTCTCCGTCCTCCTACTTCGTATCTCTGTCGCTGTTTCAGCTGCGTCCGTGCACACCCTCTGCATGAATACCACATTTTCTCTACATTTTTCGCTTTGTTTTCTTCTGCTTGTCGGATAGCATATATTATATGAAGCGGGAAGCAAACAACAAATTGCAGCCCTTCTTTTGTTCATATTTACACGAGAACACTGAGAACCCAACTGACGAGAATAACTGATGAGCATGATGGAAAAACATAGTTGTGCCCACACACGTCCAGTTCAGTTTTTCTCTCACAAGGGGACCGCCCCACTTTGATGTCGAGATTCGGGTCGGGAAAAGTTTGGGTGAAAGTATGGCCAAATCCATGAGACACGTGTCTCTGCTTTTTTTTTTTTCATATAGGCCTGGGTTCAAGAGAAAAAAGTATGGGGAAATTACGAGTTAAGCTACTGTAGCTTAATTGCTTATATATATTTTAATGTACCGAAGTAAATATGATATTTCCATGCAGATATTCTGCGTCATCATACGATGAAAGAGTAATGGAACAGAAAAATTCTCTCCGGCACCGGGATTTGAACCCGGGTTTTCATCTCTACGTGCTGATGCTTTATCCACTAAGCCACACCGGATACATATCCCGGTGTCGGACAGAATCGTCTCAGTTTAAGTTCCAAATCTTGGGTTCCCTCTAGTGGCCGCCTTCTGCACTACGTCATAGATGTCTATGAACGTAGGACTGAAGTCCACACATGTGCTGAGGTGCACTGGTTATGAGTGACTAGTTGGCCGGGATCCGACGGAATAAGCGCCGTCTTAAATCACGAAGTGATTTACGCATATCAGATATATTTTAATGTACCGAAGTACATATGATATTTCCATGCAGATATTCTGCGAGGGAACCCAAGAGTTGGAACTTAAACTGAGACGATTCTGTCCGACACCGGGATAGGTATCCGGTGTGGCTTAGTGGATAAAGCATCAGCACGTAGAGCTGAAAACCCGGGTTCAAATCCCGGTGCCGGAGAGAATTTTTCTCCGTTCCATTACTCTTTCATCGTTTAATTGCTTATTGTTCCAACAAGAAATGATGTGGCGGCATGGCTCAGATGGCAACTCGTTGGACACGAGTGTAGTCGGTGCATGAAGTTCGGTTTGGAATCCCTTTTCGTCATTTTTTATGTTTTTATTTTAATGCACATACTCATAGCCCGCGTCGCACAAATCCGGACTACACGAGAGATAGTGAGTGGTTCCTCTAACTGCGAGACGCGAGAGATAGTGAGTGGGTGGTTTCTATAGTTGCGAGGTGCGGCAGACCTCGCATCTCGCAGTTATAGAAACCACTCACAATCTCTCGTATAGTCCGGATTTGTGCAAGGCGGGCCTCGCACGTTGCATGCGTCTTTTCAGAAAAACCAAAGCTTTAATGTTATATCACCTTGCAATGAGTGCGAAAATTAGTGGTTTGAAGAATAAATTTCCATCTTATATTGCATCGTATTACATTGCATCGACTCAAAGTATTCCTTCAGATGATTCACATTACTTCATATCGGAGATTAGTTATAAACATAGTGTAAAGGGATAAATTATTTCTAATCAGTTTCTCTAAAGATACGAGTAAAAGTCAGAATCGTTCTTATAGTACTTATCGAGTATAACGGTGTTAACATTGAGTTTTTTTTTTAGAAAATTGCTATTTGGGACTGATGTGATAATAGAATTTTCTGTTGCACTCTGTCCAAGGAGTAAGCTATTAAATCTGCTCAGATATATTGCCTCCATCTTGTATATGCAGCCTCTTACAACTGTTTATCGGCCTTTACTGTCAATGGAAATTTTGCACATAATCAGTAAGTTCAATTAATGGCCTTACACGAAAGGCTTGAGATTTCGATCTTATAGCTGTGAGGAAAGTTTATTCATTTAATTTGGTTTTCCAAAATCAGTGGAATTTAGGCCTTTCACAATTATTATAATCTCGATATTTTATTGTAACTCCCAGAACAGGCGGGAAAGTTACTGAATACTTGAATATCAATCTTCTTATTGCAGAAACTGTTTCAGATCTTGGCTATTTCAGGAGAAATAATGACGTACAGAGATGTTTCTAAGAAAAGATTGTACGGTATTTTTCTTTCATCTTTTAGAAGTACACAGAACCGTAACCTACAAACGGTACGTACGAGTAAATGCGTCTCCATGGAGATACATAAGACTGTAAAGGCTGGTTCACAATAAACCGGGAACGAAAACCGGAATGAAAACGAGAAGCAGAGGACGTGAATATGAACATTTTTTGTTCACAATAAACCGAGAACGTAGACGACTATGCATATCGATATGCATGTCAATAACGATATGTAAAGTCGATATTACGCTTTCTGATGTTATTTGTGTATAATTGACCAATGGCGTTCTCTCATGAGTACAAGGCAGTCAACATAAACACAGGTTAACCAACTTCGAAATTTCAACTGAAACATTTCATTAGGTACGGTACTATAAATATGCCCATGCATATTTATCACAACCTATTTTAAGTCTATCATAACGTAAATTAATTATAGAAGAAATATTTGTAATAGAACAAAAATGAACACAACAGTAGTTATTGAATTGAAGCATGAATATGTAGTGTGTAATACAACCAATACAGTAATAAAATATGATTCACTTACGTTCGGTGTTCAAAGATGCAGCTATTGAAAGCCACGTATTCTCCATTTTCTCATCTTTATACGAGGCTTATCGTAAACGTGAGGATTTCCCTCAACACTAAATATTAGAATCTCATCAAATAAAACTTGCTCCATGATGCACAGCACAGAACAAAATAATGCATAGGTTATGTCACGGTCTTCTTGCTACAAAATATACGACGACAAAATAGCTTTTAGATGGCAATAGAATGAATCTAGTGGGCTGTGATCGGAAACGTGAACGCCAAAGTTGAAACTTGGCCAACTCTCCGTTTCCGATCCTGGGCTCCGGGAAGCTTTTCGTTAATTGTGAATGCTCACATTTAAATGTACACATTTTTATCAATTTTACCATTTTCGTTTTCGTTCAGATTCTCGTTTCCGGTTTATTGTGAACCAGCCTTATGTGTTCTAACATTCTTGACACCGAAAAAAACAGGCTCATTAACTTGAGGTATAAGAATTGTGTTTAAGTAAATACTTTTTTTTTTACGAAGGAGGGACTCTTAAGACTTGCACTGCAGCCTGAGCTTATTGTGCTTACCACTTCTATTCTGTGAATGAGTAGCCGAACGGCCGCGCACTTGTACAAGTACAGCACGCCGCCCCGTATACTTAACTTGGGCTTTTGTATGGATGATGTGTGAATTAATGATGGTGAAATGAGTCCGAGATCCAACGCCGGAAGTTACCCAGCAATTATGTTTCAATTGATTGAGGGAAAACCCCGGATAAATCCCAAACAGGTAAGTTGTCCCAACCAGGATATGAACCCGGCGGTGTTCTCGAATTGGCTCCTAGAGCATAAATTCCGATTTACTGAGTTGGCGCATGGTTTACATTCGAATTGGCTCCGAAACTGCTATTCTGTACCGACCCCAATTGTATCAATATTTCCTTCCCAGTTTAACGGACTTGGGAGTATCTACATTACGTAGGTCTGGTTAAAAGTGCTATTTTAGTTGTGCAGTACTTCAGCTATTAGCTTCGTCTTCTATACATTTTCGGCAAAAACTTAAAACTCGCCTTTTTAAAAAACTGCACAGTGTAATGTCACGTTCTCTGTATTCTTACATAACACTTTTGATAAAATTATCTTTAAGTCATTTGTTTCTATACTGCTTATTACTGTACAGTTTAATGTGTGTTATTTTGGATAGAAATCAAAACATTAGTAAAGTGAAAAATATTGGAATGAGCGGAATGAAATTGAGAATTCAACTTCGAAAAGAACTAAATTGGTTGAACTCGTCGCAATGAAACATACCGTGTTTGGATTTTATTTTATTTGGTTATTTATTACGCTGTATCAACATCTAGGTTATTTAGCGTCGGAATGAAATGGTGATAATGCCGGTGAAATGAGTCCGGGGTCCAGCACCGAAAGTTACCCAGCATTTGCTCGTATTGGGTTGAGGGAAAATCCCGGAAAAACCTCAACCAAGTAGCTTGCGCCGATCGGGATTCGAACCCGGGCCACCTGGTTTCGCGGCCAGACGCACTGACCGTTACTCCACAGATGTGGACCGTGTTTGGCTATATAGTGTGTGACAACAGCGACATCTAATTGTAAGTGACCTTTGATAGAAACATTTTAAACGCTCCGATGTGTCTGTGTAAGGGAGCCTATTAGAATTCTAATTGCTTTCCTTGGGAGCCAGTGCAAAAAAAAAATAGGAGCCAACCCGGATATATTTTATTCTCGGAGCCAATTCGGATGCAGTCGAACCCGGACCCGCTCGTTTCACGGCCAGATGCGCTAACCGTTATTGCAGAGAGGTGAAAAAATAAAGACCTTAATCGTGTGGTGTAAAATAGACTAGAAATTTTACTTACGAAAGTGCATTAATTAGACTAAATTTTGCTATTCGTGGCAAAGCGATCTTCAAGCGGTGTGACAGTAGGGGAGGGAAGGAAGGTTAGGTATGAGTAAATAAATATGATCCCTGTTGCAGGCGTTATCAATACTGAAGCCTTTAATCCTAAGAGCACACGTTTCGGAAAAAGATATATATGAATATAAGTACATAATTTTGACGATAAAATGGTTGGAATTACAATAAATGCGTGGAAACTACCAATAACTTTTGGGAAGCTAACCCCTTTCTCTGTTGTGTATATGAGTGGTCAGGATTGATATCGGGTTTTAAGTTTTAATCAGTCAGTAGCGTTTTTATGACTCATCATTGTTGTAGTAGACAGCGAAAATTTAACTTATTAAATTCACAAGTCACCGATAATCATTATAAAATTCCTGAGCAAAACATATCCTAACGAGTAAGTGACCAATGCGTAATGGATTAAAACCGATGTGAATGAATGGCGGATATGTGAGCATGAAAATTCAGTAAGATTTTCCGTCTGACTTATTTGAAATCGTAATTGTCCTCATATTTTATTTTAATAAGCCTTAAAACGAAGTGAAAGTTTGATAGAAACTTTGATGAAAGTGAAATCGCTCAATAGTTCAGTCATTCATAGTCATTCAATCACTGAGTCAGTCTTTCAATCATCCATTCAGCCAATCACTTTGTCGTTCAATTCTGTGACGTTGAAATGCAATTGGATTGTCTGCAAGAGCTTCTTACGGTTTTAACTGGGTTGATTCAATTAACAAGTAATGAAATCACAACCGATAAAGGCCTTGGCGGACTTATTAACTCTGTTAAATCGATGCTATTTAAGCGGCTTGGCTAGAAATGTTATTACAGGGGTGTGTTATCGAATTGCTATTAACGACATCTCTTCAAAGCTAGTTGAAAATCGCGTTGAGATTGGGAATTTCAGGGACTAGGTGTGCCACTTTACAAATTCGTAACATTTGAGAGTCGGCTTAAGTTAAATCCAAAAGTTGAGGAGAAAAAGTTCAAATGTGGATTTATTATTTGAGTCGCATGAACGTTAAAGCAAATAACTCTGTTCGAAAATTCTTTTTCTTTCGATAGCTATTCCTAAAATAAGATTTTTAACGCTGTGCAAGCGTGTTAAGAGGAGTGATATATTTTAACCTAAATTTAAGACATTAGGAGGCATCTGGCGTCGAACTACGAGCCTCTCGTTCTGTAGCGTGGAGCTCTATGACTGAACTATAACACCGGTTGCTTTTAACATGATGAAGTTTCACTGTTATAGTGAGGCGGATTACAGCAGTGGAGAAGTCGGGGGGGGGGGAATTGTATCTATGTCAGGACGGACGAACGGTTGTCTAAAAAAATAGTGTACGACACACATGTTAAAAATATTATTTCGTTCATAGGATCGCTCAGATCGACCAGAGGTCTCGTTTCGCAAACAGACCTACTCACAAATTAAAATGTAACTTTTAACACTTGTATCGCAAATGGCTGTTCTCGGACTTTCATTGCAATTTTTCTATTGTTTTATTGGGTTATTTTATGACGCTGTATCAACATCTAGGTTATTTAGCGTCTGAATGAAATGAAGGTGATAATGCCGGTGAAATGAATCCGGGGTCCAGCACCGAAAGTTACCTAGCATTTGCTCGTATTAGGTTGAGGGAAAACCCCGGAAAAAACCTCGACCAGGTAACTTGCCCAAACCGGGATTCGAACCCGGGCCACCTGGTTTCGCGGCCAGACGCGCTGACCGTTATTCCACAGGTGTGGACTCTATTGTTTTATTACGTGAAAGTAAATACTATGTATAACTAAACGTCTCAATGTGTACAATTTGTTTTGAATTTGATCTTGAAATTGCATATAAGGCACAAGTAGAGTTTTGGATAATCACACAGGGTGATGAATAAATAATTGTAAAACTGTGAATAGTGAAACCACACATAAAAGTAAGCAAGAAAATTGTCATTCGTCCGCAAACGAATAGTTTTCGAATCCACCGCTGTGGAGTGACTGCTAATATGTCTGACGTTGAAACGCGATGGCCCTGGTTGAAATCCTGGTTGGACAAGTTACCTGGTTGAGGTTTTTTCCGGGGTTTTCCCTTAACCCAATATCAGCAAATGCTGGGTAACTTTCGGTGCTGGAACCCAGACTCATTTCATCGGCATTATCACCTTCATCTCATTCAGACGATAAGTTACCTAAGATGTTGATAAAGCGTCGTAAAATAACCTACTAAGACAATATCCTACTTCTTGATACACTACTGCATGAGATTTTGTCTTTTTTTTTTTTGCTCTGTAGCCATTGGATTCAGCGGGTTGAATCCCAGGTGAGGCGGATAGGTTAATTTTTTTATTGGGTTATTTTACGACGCTGTATCAGCATCTCTGGTTATTTAGAGTCTGAATGAAATGAAGGCGATAATGCCAGTGAAATGAGTCCGGGGTCCAGCACCGAAAGTTACTCAGCATTTGCTCGTATTGGGTTGAGGGGAAAACCCCGGAAGAAACCTCAACCAGGTAACTTGCCCCGACCGGGATTCGAACCCGGGCCACCAGTTTTCGCGGCCAGACGGGCTGACTGTTACTCCACAGATGTGGACGGATGGGTTTAAAATTAGATAAATACATACTTCTTCACCTGGTACTGCATGAGCGAAGTCCTAAATTATACAGGGTGATTAAAAACGATGTTACAACTTTGAAAGCTTACGAAAATTTGAGAAACATAATTGCATTTAATGTCATTTTATGGCAGAACACATTAAGTTGACACATAAACATTCAATGTGGTTCAATGTGACTGCCATTGGTCATACGGCAGACATTCCACCTGAAGTCAGTTTCGTCCCAAACTCGACGCAGAAGATTCGGCGTCACTTCTGCAATTACTGTAATGTGCTGCACCATTGTAAATCAATATGCTTTCGAACCCCAGTCTCACGAGAAGTACGCAGCGTTGATTTCGAAGGGCTGCGAACAAAGCTATCCCTCACTTGTTCTAAGACGTGCAAGACTTTCCAATAATTTTTGTAAGCTTTAAAATGTGTGAAGACGTTTGTGAATCAACCTGTATTGATATTGATGTGCTCTTGTGAACGTACGGCAGTCCTTAAGCTTTGGGAAAGCTTCATAATTCGAGCGTGCAGTTTCAAGTGCATTGGTATTGGCTCTAACACACGTGAAGTGTTTGTCTGCACTCCATTACTTTAACCCCACTTCATGTTTTCTTTTTCCAATATGTTCTTTCACATTGTCTAAATTAATCCTCGATAAACACTGCATCTGCTGCTTTTAGTTGGCTATGTAACAACGCTGTATCAACTACTAGGTTATTTAGCGTTGATGGGATTGGTGATAGCGAGATAGTATTTGGTGAGATTAAGCCGAAAATTCGTCATAGATTACCTGTCATTCGCTTTACGGTTGGGGCAAACCTCTGAAAAAACTATCAGGTAATCGGCCCAAGCAGGAATCGAACCCGAGTCAGAGCGCAACTCCGGAGCATCTGCTGCTCTTCGGGTATCATTAGACTTCGTGGAATTGCCACGAGACTCGCAAGGTTTACTGCGCACGCAGTATAGACTGTATGAGAAGGGGGCGTGCAAAGGATGGAGTATGCCTCTGATGTAAACACTGAGCAGTATACTGCGGTTACAATAAAACTTGTATCCTGCATTCAAGAAATGTATTGAATGATTATTGAAGTAGGAAATGTCTAAACATGTAAATACACAATTATTTTATAGTGGGATATATTAACTCTTAAATGTAAGATACTCGCATCATCCTTGAATATGTGCAGTGCAATGAAGAGTTGCGTACATTTTGAGCGACTGCAAAGTAACCTCCTTCGATGGTCACCCAGACAGTTTTTATATAGGGAAAATATACTTTCAACATAACACGATGTAATACGTACGTATTTTAAGAACGGAAAGTCACTACTTTTTAGTACACCAACTTCAGACATCTTGGCGTGACCTGATAGTACATCATTTATAATACGAAGTTGTGAATAGGCAGAATTTTTAGCAATAATGTTTCTCAAATTACATTTCACTTTTTCTGAAATTAGTGAATTGTTATTTTGGATAACGGTTTGTGATACTTTATCCACTATATTAAGGGCTTCTGAGAGTTGTAGTTTAGACGATTCTAACAGGATAATGCTTTTGGACAGGATTTTAAAATTAGAATCAATGACCAGAATATCTTCTAATAACTGTTCAGAAAGCAATGATTTTACAGCTGCAACAGCGGAACTGTCTGTGCTATCCAATGCATCAATTACCTCCATTATTTTGCCGTAATGTTCTGCATAATAATTAACAACATCCAATCACGTTCCCCAACGGGTCAAGACTGGCTGCGGTGGTAAGGGTATTCCAGAGGCAATTGTTTGGAACAGCAACATGCTCATTGTAGTATGTTTGATTGATTTCTTGTCTGCACTGAACAAATGTTAAGCTTTGACTATTCCAACCACAGTAACACAAAAACAAGTGCTTACATAGGTATACATTAGCTGTAGCTGCTCCATCTATTTGGACCGGTCACATCTCTTAACATGAACTGCTTATACTACGAAACCGGGCGGTCGCTCACCTCCTCAATACTACCGTACATCGGCAACCTGATTGCATGCTGCGTGTGGCAATTCAACGAAGTCTAGGTATCATGCAACTAAAGAAGGGACAAAGAGAAGTTGCGCGTGCACATAAAATGGTGACAGTTATATTTCCTGAAAACGGCAGGTATGTGCGTCAATATTAAATAGAGTATATTTCTCGCGCCGTGGCGTCGTGGTCTAAGACATCCTGCCTAGGACTTGCGTTACGGAATACGCGCTAGATCGAATCCTCATGGGGGAAGAAAATTTCTTATGAAATTCCGGCCAGTGTATGGGACCGTTGCCCACCCAGCATCTTGATGCACTTGAGGAGCGAAATCTGGTTGCGAAAGCCAGCTATAACGGCTGGGGTAATCATCGTGCTATCCACACGATACCTCCATTCTGGTTTGATGATCGTTCATCTCTGCTTCGGCATGTGGGCGCGAGACCAGCTATAGCGCCACGGATTATTTTTATTATTAGGCTTATTATTTTGATTGTTGTTATTATTATTATTATTATTATTATTATATATTTAGTGAATATTTTTCTCCTTTGAAACTTTTAGTTAATTATAAATCTCAACTGGCCGGTTGGGAACAGTCTTCATGGTGGCCACGCAGTACAGCTATATACATAAAGTATTCTGTGCCATCCTAGCATTATAAACAGGTTGTTACTACATGGAGTATTGTGCGTAATCTGCTTATGGCACGCGTGCCAATAATAGGAAAGACGTATTAGCTATGTCGCATTACCAGAACGCTTGGGTGTAGATGCATGCAACTCGTCTGGCTCTCTTGCTTACCGCTTCTAAGCGCCACGTAACAAGAAATGAAATGTAGGACAGGAGGTAAGGTGTCATTTATTTCCAGTCTTTAACAATTTTGTATCACTTTTGTAACATCACATAAAACAGTCTTGTGGTTCAGAGAAACTATATTAGCAAAATAAAGGAATATTTGTAACATAAAATTTGATACCTGAGGTATAACTAGAGTTTGCAATACCTGCAAGGTATCTTTATTCGATGCCAATGCCAGGCGCAACTAATCAATACGATCGATAGGAACATATCAACACTTATGTCAGTTATGGATGCCGAATTATTTCATAATTTATTTCCTACAATTTATAATGCAAAGCTGCCATAAATTGTTGTATCAAACTCGTGGATAATCTTATTATGACACTCGTGAAAATTGTCTCACGAACGATAGTGAACATTCACTCATGCCATAATCGCCAAGATTATTCACTTGCATAAATAACTATTATATTATTATCTTTATGATTTCACTCACTGTTTTCCCTTCCACGCCTTTAGAATGCATTTAACTCTGTTCTGCCGCTATGTCTCTAATTTTGATAACGATATAACTCACGACATTTCCAAATACACGACTTTAACAACAAATAAAAATTTTCCAGGTGCTCGCGGTTTTTACCTCGCATGCATATTGGAAGGACATGGGTAAATATTTATTGCCGAAGTGTGTGGTGGCCCATGGGTAAAATTGTGGACAATGGAAAAAAGGTTACCGTGTTCGGTCCTCGCATATTCATTAATTTTTTATTTTTATTTTTACGTGATATAAGTTGTATTCCACTATCACTCATAATATTTTGCTAATTTTGTGTCTTGTTAATATGACAATTTACTAACCAACCCATAACAGCGAGTCGTTTCTTATGATGCACATTTGTTAACAATCAGCAGTTTGTGTTTACGCTCGACGATATTTTAACTTTGATAAAAGATATTGTGCTTTTAAAGTCCATCGCTATAAAACGATATTATACACTTAAATGATAACATAATCAAATAATGGCGATAAATTACTTCGAAGTGACAAAGGCAATTTTACTTTAACTAGCAGCTTTGACAGGGTTCTCCTTGGCAAATGATTCTGTCTGCACCTCACGGTGTATTGACTAGGTCTATAATACGCGTTTTCGACGTTAAAACCCCACGAGGATCAAACAAGTTTATGAGCTATATTTTGTCTTTCGTTCATAAAGTTACAATAAAGTTAAAATTAAATTTACGTTACAAGTTTATACACACATTATTAATTACTAAAACAGTTTTATAAAAGAAAGAGCAGCAATTATAATTCTCCCTCTCTGTCTCTCTCTCATAAAAAAACATAAAAAAACACTAGGTTGTATTTGATCGCACGGCCTCACGAATATCAGCCCGAAACGCTACCATTACGCTACAACAGTAACACAGACAGCACTTCAATTATAACTGTAGATATCAGGCAGTGTGGTCCAACAACATAGAACATCGCCTGTCTCCGAATTGTAGCGGAGATACCCGAAGGGAGCTTAGTTTCTAGAGAGGGGCCATTTTTTTCTTTTGCAACTGTACATTCAGCTTACGAAAGAAACTAGTGTATTTATCTGCAAAACACTGTGATTATTATATTATAAGAAGAAATATATACGAGTGTTTATAATAACAAGACTTTCGCAACAATCAAAACTACAACTTCTGTTCAAACATAAAAAACAATACATTTTAGGACTTTTAAATCCATTACAATGAATGACTATGTATATTTAAAATTGACGTTCATACGAAAATGTTCTCCTTTCGGGTAAGCTATGTTTATAGTTCAGATAACTACTTTCAATTTTACAAGAAGTTACTGTGCGTATATAAAATATGATGCATCGATGTGTGTATTGGCATGACCCTCGTCCACCAATACATGCAAAACCTTTACTAATACTGTAATCGATTCAGGCGATGTGGTGTGGGTTGTGTGTTGATGATGTGGTTGTATGTTTCTATTTCCTATACAGGTGGTAAAGAACAATTTCATTCAGACTAATAGACACCTAACCATGTTTTACCATCGGTACCTGCTCTTTTTCTGTAAGCCATACGTACTTCTATGTACATGTCTGTACAGTATATTATGTATGTACTTATGCGTTTAAAATATATAGGTATTAAAATAGTAAGAGAAACTACACACAGGTTTTGTCCAAAATAATCGGCAGCATAGAACATAAGCTACTTGAAAATACTGTTATGAGCGTAACTTGACTGACATAGAGTTGTTCGTTATCACTACACGAACGTGTTATGTAAAATATTGTAACTTGCATGGAAATGGAGTGTCTCACAAGACGTGTTAGTTGATACAAGAATTCCATTGAAATCACTTAAAAATTGCTGTGGAGTTTAACTGTTTACCGAGTCTCGTTCTCTAGTAGATATCAGACAAAAAATAGTGTTTCCACGTGGCGGTAACTATGAAATTTAAAGCCAACATAATATTTCCTAACTTAATATTTTTCATCTTTACTCTATATTTTATGGACTCTCCAAGTTTTCCGCCTTAGAGACTTCTTGGCGAGTTTGCTTGGCCTTCTCTATCTTTATCTAAGAGCTCGGTTCCCTCGACTAGTGAGAATTTTGGCGTTCCCTTGGCCCTCGCCTCTCGATTTCTGCCGTCCAACATCTTAAATGACACTGCTCTGCGGCTGTAAAATAATGTTCCGATACGGTGCTCTGCGACATCCATTCACCATACATGATACCTATTAGGTTATACCCATTTTCAGTTCTTTCCTTAACAGTTATTCTATTTCCATTCAATGGAGTGAGACAAGTGGCCTACTGAATTGGAGCCCACATATATTCATTCTCACAGCCCCAAATCCCTTGCAAGGGCGCATGCTCGGGTACCGCTAAATTAATCTATAGGCCTCTATGAGGCTAGAATCTAATACATCAATCGAGTCATTTCACACTACTCCTTAACTCCCCAATCCATCTTTCCCGACTGAGACATTTTTCGGACGCATACGAGTAGGCAGGAAGGCAAGCATTGCTGAGTGGCGGATTGTATAAGACAGACACCATAGCTTTCGGTTCTCGCTGGTCGTCTGAAATTCACTACTAATGCATTGTGCCTAACTGTGTGTTTCTTTCTAAAGCGGTGTAAGCGAAGTGGACATAGACGGGGGTATCTCCTTTCCTTTTCCCTTCCCCTTTATGCCCAGGGCTGCTATAGATTAAAGAACCTCCATCTTCTTTCATAAATTCAAGGATTTTGAAAGTAATTGATGGCGGATAGACCTAGAGGGGATTTTGAACCTAGCAGTTACTTTTAACAATCCTTTTGCACGAAATTTAGTGACTTTGGAACTTAGACCTATATAAATAGTAGAACTGATTGGTATGCATAACAGAATTGTGAGGGAAATGGTCTTAGGAGGTTTTGAATCTAGGGGATTTTAATAATTTCCTTCAGTTCGTCTTCATTTCATCGAGCGATTGATTGAGCGACTTTCCAGATACCATACCGCAGGCTGAGTTCTGCCATTTTACCGAAAATGTTCCTGAAATTTATAACCTACTTCAGGAAAACACCCTTGACTTATATCCATTGTACGACTATAAACGGTAAACAGTTATGAATTACTACAGCGATTTTGACACTAACTCAATTGTTGGGCCGAAATATGAACTTTAATCTATTTGATGAATGTCAGAGATCACGAACGTTGATGAAACTTTGACGAATCTTTCTAAAGTTGTGATAGGGATAAAGTTCTTGATCATTGTTTGTAATATCTGGTGTTAAGTGTGTCTCTAAATATGTATTTAAGATGAAACCATGAAAGAAGTAGGAAAATGTTTGATCGGTAGATGAAACAAACATGTTACATTTTGCTGAGTAAAATATTGAAGCTTTTAAGACTGCGAATCGTGTTGAAGGCTTTGTAAGCTGAGTTTGTAAAGCTTCAGCACTGTACAGCCCTGCTTTGACATGTGAACTCCTTATACTGGCAAGGTCAGTACATCGAGACGATTGAAAATGACAGCGTGTGTAACGCGTTGACCGAACGGTGAATGCATTCATTCAAGCGGGCTGGAAAATACCTGGAAAACAAGTGGAACGTGCAGACTGTCAGAGAGGATCATTTTATGCCTCTGTAACGTTTCTTACTTCACCGATACTTCTTCAATAATTGCACTAAGTAGTATAATAGATGCATTTCCCATGAACTTCGCCGAATAATTATGCAAGGGTATTACTTACGGCCGGTGCACAATAAACCGGGAATAGAAACGAGAACGGAACGATGAACCGTTCTCGGTTTATTGTGGACCAGACTTTACTTGTCAGGGTGAGTCCCGCGCCGTTGAGTTGTGCTCTAAAACATCATGCCTCGACTCCCGTTACGGAACGAGCGCTGGTTTGAGTCCTCATGCGGAAGGAATTTTCTCACGAAATTTTCGGCCAGGGTATGGGATCGGTGCCCACTCAACATCAAGAATTTTGTCGCCACGATAGGTAGCGAAATCCGGTTTCGAAAGCCAGCTGTAACGGCGGGGGGATCATCGTTCCGACCATACGTTACCTTCGCAATGATTGGAAGATCGTTTACCTCTATTTAGACGTGGACGGGATGCCAGTAGTCGGATAGTGTGCTTTAGCCCATCACGACTTCTCTCCACGACATTACTACAAACTCCTGCGTAGCTCGGTCGATTAAGGCGCTTGCCTGCCGATCCGGAGTTGCGCTCGGGCGCGGGTTCGAATCCCGCTTGGGCTGATTACATGGTTTTTTTTTTTCAGAGATTTTCCCCAACAGTAAGGCAAATGTCAGGTAATCTATGGCGAATCCTCGGCCTCATCTCGCCAAATATCTCGCTATCACCTATCCCATCGACGCTAAATAACCTTGTAGTTGATATAACGTCGTTAAAACGAAGTAAAAACACCGCTACTACTACTACTACTACTACTACTACTACTACTACTACTACTACTACTACTACTACCACCACCACCACCACCAACACTACTGCTGTTACTGCCACTGCTATTGCTGCTGCTACTACTACTATCACCATCACCACCGCTGTTACTGCTATTGCTGCTGCTAGTATAGTACTACTAATAGCCTGCTGCCGCCTCCTCCGCCGCCTCCGCCGCCTCCGCCGCTACTGCTACTACTGCTGCCACTACCACTACCAGTACTTTTGCGTGTAGAAATTTTGCGGACATGCTTCACCATGCGATTCTTTGCCGAAAATAAAGATACGTTTCCTGTTTACATAAAGTTTTATATTTTCCCCAGAAATGTGGATTAATGTTGAAGATAAGAGAGCGTAGTAAAAATTCATTACTGATGATTATTCCAGAGAAATTATGCTTCTACCGTTTTTTCTAACTGGGTGAATGATTAAGAATTTTCTACATATAGACTAAATTAACTACTGAAGCAAGGTCATGAAAGACTAGAATGGAAAGGTAGGAATTTGCTTAATGTCATAATATCATTTATATATTGATGTGGTAACCTTTATGTCACTCCTAAATTCCAAATTTCGTAATGGAGAAAAATATTAGAAAGGATTACAATATGCATATAACTTCAGATGTAAATTTCTGGAAAATTAATTACATACTCGCTTAAACCATAACATTTATAAATTAAGTATGATGCATTACTTTTGCGATTATGAAATAGGACTTTGGTGTATAATTTAGAAAACTAATGTTACATACCCATTTGGATGCCTGTTAAATGATGTCCTTTACACATTTACAATAGCAGTTTAAGAAAATAAACTAATATTGCAAATATGCCATTCGAAAATAAGAGACTTGAAAATCTTAACTTCATTGCTATATATTTGTGCGAGATCGTGCGTATTTGCTTGTTTTCCGCACAGAACCAATACGCGGTAAGTGTGAAATACCACATTCAGTATTCCCAACGTAACACACATAACAATTTCCCTCTTCTTACCGCTTAAGCGCGACATTCATTTTACTGCTTTAGGCTTTTAACGTATTATTTTTAGAGACGTTTAACATAGTAATAATTATAAATTGGAAACTTACCACTGCAATTTCACCTAAATTGCAATGTTAATTATTGTTTTTAAATATTTGCAAAAATTAAGTAAAGTGTATTACTCCACGAAACTTATTGCATTCCTGATACAAGTAACATTATTGACATATTGATTTATTGATATAGTTCACAGGTACAAAACTTAATAATATAACAAAAGATCTATAAACAAATGTAGTTCTTCATACTAAATATACAATTTCCTAGACTCATTATTTTATTGCAAATCTCAATAATTTATTGGTTCAAACAACAAGTAACATTAAGGAAGCCGTGAAAAAAATCAATAAGATTCCAGATGCGGATGTTAGTACTGCAATATGTTATATAAATAATATTGTTAAAATATTAAAATGAAAAATAAATCATTACATAACCTTAACGTTTGTTTTAAGTTCGCATTTATAGACTGGGAAAAAAAAGACAGACTTATATCACGGCCTGCTGGAGTATAGTAAACACAGAAAACATTTTATAGCAACAATGTTGAAGAAAGATATTTTGGTTTTCCGAAGTTACCGTCATTAAACAGAAACCAAGATGGAGATTTCATTGAAACTAATTAGAAATTCGTCTTTCAGATATGTAATAAACGATCTTCGCACAAAATAATGTACGATATACGAGCGGTATGTTTGTTTTCATGTTCTTGGAAATTAAAAAAGCTCAACTAGGTTTCGCTTTTTCAATATTTTCCTCGACCATGAAAACGTCAACATACCGCCCTTGTAACGTATATTACTATTTTGTAACAACCGCTTTTTAACTAAAATGTTTTTATTTCAGAATTCCAGTGTTAAGAAATAACAGCAAATGGTATTGTTTCTCTCGATCTCAGTTTATTGTTTAAACACATTGGTGCTCCTATGCATTTCAGCTGTTAACAAGGAATTACTTCAGTGCTGTCTATCTAAACAAATTTTATCAATATATCGTGGGGTCGGCAACGTTGCTAGTCTTGGTGTACCCTGGAATTCTACCTGCTGTGTCACTAGTGCATTATAACATTCCTGTTAGAACAGACACTGCAGCGACAAATTGTTCGTCACTGCAAATTTATTGGAAAACGAGTTGATCGATTTGAAAGGCGCTAGAAAGTCAGTGGGGCAGCGAGTATATATACATCTGCCTACGAATTCAGGGACGTGAATTTGGAACAATTATAAACATTGTACTATTTATGAGCATACCCTGTTAAGGAGTGATCATTTTCAATTTGTATTCTTTATTCATTCTTTGTATTGTAAATTAGAAATGAAGCATTCTAATACCATATTTCATAGTGCATTTCAGAAATGGTGCAGCTTGTACGAGTATTTGTCCCATTGTTAGTGAAGTCTATTGAAACCTTAATAAAGTTTAGAAAATTGGATTCACCTATATCTTTAGTTAGATGAACAACGGTGTAAGAAAATTGTCATACTTTCTGGCATTGTTACAAAGAGCTAAACCCATGTGATGTCAGAGAGACTGACAACGGAACGCTTTGTTACTATTTTATAGAGCTCTCTCATCATACGCATACCGTTGGCCAGAATACAATGTCTCTCAGATGTAAAAAGCAACATTTTCTTGGGCCCATAAAGAGTTACACAGAGTAGTACCACAGTCTAGTATATACAGTCACGAAGCTTGAGTTGAGAGGGCTAGGAACAATAGAATGGGCCGGTACTATTTCGCAATGTCTCTGATGAGGCGATAGTAGCGATCCTAGTGGTTAGCAACTATCTATGGATGCATGTTTACTACGTATTGAACTTCGTGACTGTATATACTAGACTGTGGTAGTACGGTTTAAAAAATTATTGTAGCATACAATTTGTCATTAAGAGAAACGACATAAATAATGTAATTGTAAAGTATAAATCACACAAATAAATCTGTCTTGAAATAATATTACTGCTAAAGACGCAACATTTGGATAAACATTTGGAAAAACAAATATTCTGTTCTATTTGCTATAAATATAACTCCCGTATGAATAAAATTTGCAACTTTGAGCATAGAGTACATAGGTTAATAAATTGCTACGGAGAAAGACAGATAATGGCATATTTAAATTGAAAATAATTCGAATATTGTATTTAGTATGAATATAATATTAGTAAGAAGTCAAAATGAAAGTTCTGTAGGTTAACTTGGTAATAAAATGGAGTAAATTTAGAATCGTTGAATTATAATACATTTTTAAGTAGGTTATTTTACGACGCTTTACCAACATCTTCGGTTATTTAGCGTCTGAATGAGATGAACGTGATAATGCTGGTGAAATGAGTCCGGGGTCCAACACAGAAAGTTACCCAGCATTTGCTCATATTGGGTTGAGGGAAAACTCCGGAAAAAACCTCAACCAGGTAACTTGCCCCGACCGGGAATCGAACCCGGGTCACCTGGTTTCGCGTCCAGACGCGCTGACAGTTACTCCAAAGGTGTGGACGAATTATAAAGTATCGGTCAATTATATATTAATAACAATTTCAATTACGTATTCTAAATCTCTCTTCCATTTTTGAGTTTGTTAATATATGTTATAATTTCCTAATAATTTATATACTGTATCTTCTAAAATCATGTTACAAATGTTTAGTCCATAATTAAGGCCTAATTATTTGTCAGCAATTATAATGCATTATAAATTTTCTTGTAAAGTTTTAACTAATTTTATTTTCTTGTCAAAGAAAGTTAACAATGTATTTTTTAAATTTGTTCCAATTGCAATTAGCTTTCGATATCGCAATGACTTCACGTTGTCCCAAGTTTCAACTTCAGTGTTTGTACGTACGAAACATTCCGTGTTAACCATACCTAGACAGACAGCACAGTGAATAAGACAGAAAAAGTAAACAAACCCGAGCCTGTTTCCCCACCTACACCCAATACTTCGTTATCAGTTAAACTGTATCGTCGCGACTGGGACCTGAACTTCGAAGTCTAGTCATAAAATAGGGCGCACGTTAGACCAAGGCAAATCTAAGTCCTCGAAGTCTAGCCAAGCTAGCCCTGATGAACAGTTCTTGGTAACGGACCGAAAGATACAGTAGATTCCTTTCCTTGCTTTCTTTTCTGATGTAGTCGAAATATAACACAAATTTTGCGCCATGTTGAACTCTGCGAAAGTTTTACATCATTGTTATATCTATAAATTTTGTACCTTGTTCATTGCAGGTAGTTTAACTTTATTGCTTATTGTATTTGGAGATTTATACAGTATATTAATATCCAGAGATTTTGACGTAACATGTTGAGAATAGAAGACATGTGAAAGGAAATACTTTCTGAACACGTTTCACTGCAGTTTGTAGCCACAAATCTCGAACACAAATATTTTCTGTGAAAGACAGTCATTTGACTTGACTTTTGGCTGGAAACACGCAATTTGATTTGCGTAAAATAAATGTTGTGGAAATGAATTTCATAAAGCCTAGTGCGTCACGATTTATACTTTACTTGTGGAGGGGAAGGCACTGTGTAAACTTTGTCTTCACACGTCGATGGATGTTAGTCTTGTCCAAAGTCGAACGTCCGTGCTCTGAATGTCGTGTGCCGTGCTCAGTGGATTGGAAGACTTGAACAAGTAACCTGTCTTTTAAGGCGCTCTGATACGACACTATCGGAATTTTCGCGTGGGAAACTGTCAGAAACAATGTTTACGCTGAGAAATTTTGTGATTTGAGTCATCTACGAGAGAGAAAATCAGCAGCTGTACTAACATTCTTCCCGCACATGCTTCAGCCTACATGGACGGAAATTTAATGACTCGTCTTGAGAGCCATACGTATGCTTCCTTCTGAAGTCTCGACTCTGGCAACAAAAGATTTACTTTCGCCGCTAAGTAAAGAATGCAGTGTAGCCTACATCGCACATTCCTTTCTCGTTATATATTTTGTGTTAATTATTAGAAAATCATTTACGAGTGTTCACACCAAAGAAATCGAATAAGATAGTAGTGAGAGGATGTCCCGAAAAACGAGAATTATAATTTTCGTCTTCTTCAGAAAAAATCTGGAATAATATTCAATATTCTGTAAGCAATACCGTCATGGCAAACATTCTTAACCGCAACTCGCTGATCATTGTTATTTAAAAAATTGGGTATTCTTATTATATTGTGTATAAAATTGTATTGTGTATTGTATAATTGTATTGTGTACAGTAAATTTATTGTGTATTGCTTATCATTTTTTTGTGTATTGTTTATATTGTGTATACCACTGCCACCGGGTGCTTGCCCACTTGCAGTATAAATAAATACATACATATAGGCTACATTATATACATGAATGAATAAATAATCTATCTGCTACTCGACTTTAGTCAGAAGTTTTAAAACAAAGCGGTATTTCTTATCAGTTTTCGATTCCTATAACAGTAAATGTTACATCAATTCATTCTGTCGTGTACGATAATGTAATTATTACCATTCTTGTCTCTGGGCAAATTATCGCCGGTTCATACCCAAAAACCTGGCATTTTCGAAAGGAGAAAAGACTAGAATTTCCTTCTGAAGGGAAATAAATTTGAAATCTGTGCCACTAAATTTGTGATGGATAGTTTACCATCTCCTCATACTCATCCTCTTTCACAACAGTCCTACCAAGTCTGGAATTCACTACCTGCTAGCATCATGGACTGTCGAAACAAAATTGAATTCAATCGTAAACTTACTAGGCACTAGGTCAGTAATTGAGACTCGTTCAGACATGGTTTCTTGTAAATAGTTCTCTTCTATTCTAGCACAAAATATTTGAATATCCGGTATTTTTTTCATTAAAAATTTTATTATTCTAGGTTTAATTTGTACTTCAGTGAACAAATTTCTTTGTCCTTAGTTTCAATAAATTGTCTAGCCTTTATCAACCAGGTAATCTTTTAGTTTTTTTCATTTTTATTGCAATTGTAATTGTAGATTTAATAATAATTGCAATTATAATTGTAATTATATTCTTCATATTGTAGTTATAATCCCCTGGGAGAGGGAAAGAGAAGGTTTGATGGCCTTATCTCTAGCAGGTAAAATAAATAATGATACTGATGCTACCACGACCACTACTAAAATATAACCAGGTCTAAACTGCCTTTCTGATGTAATTACATTTTTAAAATTCAACTGCAAATGACTCTTTGTGATTATTTACGGTATCATATCTGAAAATGTGAAATGAAGTAGTAGTCTTGGTCTGTTATCCGATCATTAGAAAAAATAATTCCTTCTTATAATTGCCTCCAACTCAAATTTGGAATTTAATTCTACTAGACTAGTAACATTCGAGAATGACTATTGATGATCATGTGTTGAGGGAATGAAAACGACTAATGTATTTAGGCTACATGCACCTCTTGATATTTTATTTGAAGATTTTTCCAATCGAGACGTAAGTTTCTCTTGTAAATTGGTACGGCGTTGAATGTTTTATTTGTTTGGAAATCTTCATTACAGGTCATTGAGAACCACAGATTGACTCCCACTTTTAAAGACAACCGATATTAAGGGAAGAAGACTGTAATTTTTTTAACTTTTTTCCTATTTGGTGTAAAATATTAATTTTTGTGTGTAGAGAGCTCATGTCTATAGCAACTCAACCAAATATGAATATTAAAAATATATATATATATATATATATATATATATATACATATACACATATATTTGGGGGCTCAGATTTGAAAAAAAAAATACACAATGCTGGATTTTACTAAAACCGATATATCTAAGCCATATTTAAAGTTAAATTTAAGCAGTTTTTTTACATAAAAGCATGTTCTACAAACTGTATGTAACAGAATTTTGATGTTAGCCTTTACATTTGTAAAATAAGCAATTAAAATGTAATAACACATTTTTATTTTCTTTTTTTGCAAACAGATATATATTTTTTAAAATTAAATCAGTTAGCAAAATTCTGTTGCAGAGAAACGTTTCCTAATAGTATAGAGAATGTGTGTTCTAAATTTCATGCGTATATCTTTAATAGTTCAGAAATTACATCCATTTTTGTCTGGCAGTGTAGCAAAAAAAAAAAGAAGTTACCGGAAACAATCAAAGGGATTATGTGATTAAAAAAACCTAGAGTGCACGAACTTTAAAAATGGCGCCTCAACATCCGGTAAAAGCACAAATACCCACAAAATGTTATGCAATGTATTCCACATACATCGCAGGGTATTTTAAAGAAAAAAATATTTACTCATTTTTACCAAAAAATATCGTCCTCACCCCTTAATGACAATAGACATCTCAGTGTTATGTGCAAGACAACTTTACCCCAAAACATACAACCCTGTTACTAATTTCTGTTAAATACTGGCTTGAGTGTATATCCCAGCGCTATAGTGCGGTCGGAAGGATTAGGCTAGATCAATGGAGGAAATCCATGACTCCATCGGTAATAGAACCCGCGACCTACGGTGCTGCAGCGTTACACCTAAACAGCGATGATACCGCGCGCCTAATTTTATTATTTAGGAAAAATAAATGTGTAAAGAACACTTTAGTAGCTATTAGGAATAAATTGCTAGTTTTTGCTTGTAGCGCTTAAGAAAATCAAACCGTTGAAAATCTCTGGTAGAATTATGACCAGGAAAACTCGTGCTGTGACTCAGTAATTTCCTATTTTTAACATGGATACCTGTAAAAACACTGTCGGAATGAGGATTCTTGTGGATGAACCAGTAAAGTCTTTTCGCTCTAACATGTTAACATTATAAATTTTCCCTTCTCACTATAATCACGATCGTCCTCAGTGGTGTAATGGTTGCCATTTTTAATTAGATTTAAAGCACGCGAGTTCGATCTCTTGCGCGGAAAATTGATTTTAGGATAATAAAGTTGAATTAAAAATAAATTGCATAGCTGCATACACTGTATCCCGCTGTCAAATTATGGTAACAGATGCTACCCATATAACTTTTGGGAAGATAAGGACCTATCTGACGGAAGAATAGTAGAGACTGGTTGATTAATAATGTAGCTGATCCACATTCACCTGTGTAATGAGGCTGTGAGACCGCCGATGCAATTCTACACGTACGAGATGCACAAGAGCTTGATACCACCAACCTTTCAATGAATAATTTGCACCTCTAGTGCGTAAGTTTGATTCCTGAGAGATTGTGTGAGATAATATAATATGGTCTGTGAAGAAATCTGATTTTTAAATTCAGAAATACATATTAAAGATGTCTCCTTTGCCAAGAAGGAGCTTTCGAACAGAATAGGTCGTTCTTTGCACAAGGTGAGCCATTGAAATGCGAATCAGCGAGCGGCGTTTGTGCTATCATCCAACTCGGCGCTTAATGCTCTGTACAAGTTTCGTAGAGTGGCGGCGGTGATGGGACAATACATATAAACAACAAGGAAGACTCTCAGTGATAATGGATTTTCACAACGATTGTTCCCCCGCATACGTTTCATTTGAAATAAGAAACCTCTATAAATTCTTACATCAGGAAAGGGCCTAGTTTTCGAGATTATATTTCAAATTATTCAATCCAGAGGTATAACAGATAATGCAAACAGTGCTATGTGCTAGACATATCAGGCAATAAATATCCCCTAGCTGCATACTGTACTGTCAAAATCTCCTTAAATAGTGTAAGTTGTCAAAATTACATATTAGATACATAATACTCATGAAATTAACTTCAGAATAATCTATGAAGAAATGATAGAGAAATATAAGCATAAGTACCTGAAATTACTCATTTTACTGATTAGAGTAGCGGAAATCGCTGTAAAAATGCTCAAAACACAGTGGAATTTTGCACCACTAACATTTCAGAAAAGTAAGTTTCTCACAGTCAGTTTTAGAGCAGTACTGTACATCAATGTGAAAGCAGAATTCTACGGAAGTGAAGAATTTATCAGGTTTGTTGTCAAGGTACCGGGATTCATTCCATCCATAAGTTATTTAAACATATTCGTATATGTAAGAGATGAAAACTGATTGTATTAAGAACTGCAGTTTTATCACATTATCTCTCTGATGCAATATAATATTTGTGCCAAGTGACAAAACACTATCACAGAACTTCCGAATGAAATTTTTCCAAGGCCTAAAGTCATAAACGTCAAGATGCTGAACAATCGGAACAACGCCACCTTTCCCAACAAACGAATTGACCACGCTGAACCGGTTGCTTGGCCACCAAGATCACCAGATTTAATCCGTTTGGACTTCTTTTTTGTGGGACCATATCAGCAATTTGGTTTTCGCTTCGGCAGTTAATGACATGGAAGTTCTCCATAAAAGTATCAGCAGCAGCACAAACAATCCGTGATTCTCCAGGAATGTTGAAAAATTGAGAATCCATGGTGCACCGCTGTGAACTTGTTTGCAAGTGAATTAGACACTTTGAAACATTGTTGTAAGTAATTTAAGGACCCAAGTTCTAGCGTTTTTCTAACTAGTTGTTCACTAATACAATTTGATCTTCGCGTAGCAGTATAACGCCGAGTGTTTGCCTTCGCCTCCCAAACTACTCCAGATTCGTGTATTCAATTCTGAAACACTCTGTATATGAAAATCATTTCGATTATGTGCATATATTCAGAGCAATATTGGATCATGTTGTAAAGAATTCTGAAACGTCAGCGAAAAGTTGCATAGCGACAGTCGTAAATGAAAGAACTCATGACACTCCGATTTGGTCGGGACTGACATGAAATGACATACAGTACTTAGATGACAATGCAATCAGCGACGAGTTGGTGGTAGGGATCAGCGTTTTGAGTTAAAAAAAATACAATCGGGAGCTGCTGAAAATTGCCGACACACTGTAATACATAAATGCTCAGCTGACGGATTACGAAACATCCGCCGCCACTGACAATGCAGTTTTCTGCTATATGGTTTACAAGTCTTAATCGTGAGAATGTGAAGGTAAAGTTGTAGCCTGCACAGTACATAAAGATGTGTGAAATACTTGTGAATAGCATCTTGACCGCTGGATAAGAAATATGTGAAAGGTCAGCGTTGCATGAAAATGTAAGAATCTGCATCATGTAGACGTGGCATACTTCCTCATAAGTTGTACGTTTTTGCAAAAATTTAGTTACTTTATCGTGTTCCGAAATATATTTCCGTCTATTGCGTATATATATATATATATATATATATATATATATATTTTCAGAATCAACCTACAGAGAAAGCAAACCTATTGCACACACAACATTTTTATGATCATGAAACATAAGATATCTCACTTCATTTAAAAATCTACAGTTTCATTAGGAATGTGTAATTAATTTGGTAAAAATTGATGTTGGCAATAGTTATTTTAATTGGTTTATTTTACGATCTTTTATCAGTTGCGATGATTATCTGACGTCTTACAGAAATGAAAGCATTTTCTCTTACTGGGTTGAGGAAAAACCTCGAAAAACTTCGAACAAGGTACTTGTCCCAACCAGGATATGAACCCGGGCCTGGTTCTAACATGCTAACCGTTACTCCGCAGCAGTGGACGCAAGAGTTATTCGTATATTTTTTCAGTCAAACTTACGTAACTCGAACTTCTATATGTCGATATAATGTTAATTTCCCGGAAACATTGTATATAATATGTGTGTAAAATTAGTTTTGCAACTCGAGAACCTATTAGAAGAATTATTCTTTATCTCGAAGTACATTTCATGCTCCATGAGAAGAACATTTATATTTGTATGTATGTATTTATTCACACTGCAAATGGGTATATACCCGGTGGCAGTGGTAACTAATTACTCTCAATAATGACAATTAATAATAAACACAACTAATAAAAACAATAAATAATAATAATAATAATAATAATATAATATAATAATATCAACAACAACAAGGAGCATCCTAAATTAAATGAAGCATGGTCACTTAAAATAACATTTAAAGTAAATCTAATTTGTATCTTAACCCTAAGTTCGAACTAAGACCCACGAGTGTGACAGGTTCATACCTACACAAGTACCTTTCGGCACTACACTTATTTCGCTGTCAACTCACTCACTGCACTGATTCTACCTGATTTCATTAACACTTCTAACCATTTCACTGTTCAAATACTTTGCACAGCCACTTCACTGACACAATAGACTTCACTTACACAATAGACTTCACTGACACTACACACTTCCTCACTGATAGAACACTTCAAATAACAAGATATCAATTACACATTTTAAATAGTTACTACCGTCTATTAGTAAAGTCCTTAAGCCTATTTTTAAATACATTTTTGGTTATTGGTAAGGCCTTTAATAAATCTGCAGGTAAAGCATTCCAGTCCCTGATAGTACGATTGAGAAAATAAAACTTAACTCGAATTTGGAGAGAAAATGTTCAATGATGTAGGCTACAATAGAACGAATGGGATGAAGTGACGTTATTTCTAGCGAGGGTTTTAGTTATAATACGGGCGGGAGTAATTTTGAACGGCTGATTTTGTGTGTGTGTGTGTGTGTGTGTGTGTGTGTGTGTGTGTGTGTGTGTGTGTGCGTGCGTGCGTGCGTGCGTGCGTGTTTTAAGGAGGGGAGGCAGGTACGATATCAGGAGCCTCAAAGTAATCACAAATATTTTTTATTAAGTTATTAAAGGTAATGATAGTTACTTTTGCTGCTATTTTTTTTGTGGAATTTGAGTTTTTCTTTTATTGTAAACATCTACTTGTTACATTATTAATTTTACTCATCAGAGCCACCGGCGTGGCTCAGTCGGTTAAGGCGCTTGCCTGCCGGTCTAAAGTTGCGTCCGGGCGCGGGTTCGATCCCCGCTTGGGCTGATTACCTGGTTGGGTTTTTTCCGAGGTTTTCCCCAACTGTAATGTGAATACAAGGTAATCTCTGGCGAATCCTCGGCCTCATCTCGCCAAATATCATCTCGCTATCACCAATCTCATCGACGCTAAATAACCTAGTAGTTGATACAGCGTCGTTAAATAACCAACTAAAATAAAAATAATAAAAACTCATCAGAAGTAATTATTAAATTAATATAATAGGGAGAAGTGCACGATTTAGTCGTGTTGGAGCAGATTGAATGTAGTCCCCAAAAAGAATGAGAACTTGGAATATTCCAAGGCCCTGATACAAGACACTGCGCATGATCGGAGACTCGGAACACAGATACTTACACAAGATGACGCGTAACTGATTTACTTAGATTAATTCTTTTTGGTTTGTTGTGGGAATTCATTCCGAAACTCGTTTGAAAACTGCAAAAAATGTAACTGTGTTGTAATAATATATTACGACACAAGGTGGGGAAGTGCTTTTTGCAAAATCGAGAAGTTTGGAAAAAAAAACAGGGCGAGTTTTTAAATTTCAGAGATTTTGTAATGCACTTCACAAACATGTATTGTACAACATTTTTTTGGACGATCATATTTTTAAAAATGCAAATGCAGTATATTTTATATTGAAAATTTAAGAGCAATATTATTTCTAAAGCCTTCACAAAACTGCACTGTAATGGTAACTAAGTAACAATAAGTGCACTGTAATGGGTCTATTTCAGCATAGTTTTGCTTTGAAGAATGGTTTCCCTAGCAACAAGTTTCTGTGTCGAAATTCTAACTTTCAAGGCCTAACAACAGTATCTGTAGATACAAAAGCACGATCGTGCAAAAAAAAAAAAATAAATAAATTCATATCAAAACCCTGCAGTAACATCGAAATTTAGACCTTATTGACGAGCTCGACATACCTCGCAGAAGAGCCTCCTGTCTGATCTCAATAGCTAAGTTGGCTAAAGCCTTGGTTTTTCTGAACCACGCATGCGAGTTGGGAGGCCTCGCACAAATCCGGAATACACAAAAGATAGTGAGTGCTTTCTGTAACTAAAAGGTTATAGAAACCACTCACTATCTTCTGTGTATTCCGGATTTGTGCGAGGCCTCCCAATTCGCATGCGTCGGTTCAGAAAAACCAAGGCTTTAAGCGTTTGCGTGTTATGCGGAAGGGAATAGGTTCGAGCCCTATTCCGGCGAGATTTATTTCCTTAATAACGTTAAAACTGAGTTTTGCAGAACCTTGGATTAAGCGATCGAGCGCGAGTGCAATGAGATTGGTTTTCGATAATTGTTACTGGCCATGGACAATGCATAAATAAAAATTATATTTAAAAAAATGAATATATTAATTGAAGGGCTCTCTGCAAAAAAGGGGTGACTCCACTTTTTGATCAAATTAATGTTTTGCTTGTTTCATACGTTAAAAATATGCCCGACCTTTTAGTGCAAGAACTGTGTTATTCCGAGCATTTGGTAGTAAATTTACAGTGAAATTGGAGCTGAGCTCCCAATCGTTTCGTTGCAAAAAGAAGGCAATTAACCGTAAGTAGTGTCGTAAATTTCAGGAGGTTATTTTTTGAGATATTTCAAACAAAAATATTTAATACAAATTTGATCGTTTTTGCTTTCTTTTTGAGATAAAACTTGTTTTATATGACGCGTATCATAGCATATTTTGAGAAAGCCATTGATTTAATTCCCAATATGCAGGTCATTTTAAGAGAGCAGTGTATTATGATATATGATTGAAAGAATTTTAGTTTTGCGCTTCAAATGTGCAGGAATTTGATCAGAATAAGTTCTGCAAAAGAATTTTACAATGTTATATCTGTAGAGCTCGGAAAAAGTGGCACAAGTAAAAAATGTGAATTTTACAGAAGGGAAAAACTGTCTTCACACTGGTATATGTCGATTTGATTTTCTTCTGTATGAATTATTCTAATGGGAGAAATACAGTACTTGTCTGTTTTTCCAAGCGAGCAGATGTTGCGTAAGTTGTCAATAAACTAATAAAAAATTTTGTGGAAATTCACGTATGTCACTTTTCCCGAGCATTGCAGATATAGGCCTATTGGTACAAACACGAGAGATGGACATCTGCGAATGTCTAACTTCGCCATACTCGACAAACTTGAACCGAACATAGAGCCTGTAATGCACGACGACAGTCTATCATCGATAAGATACGTTCTGCATTCCGATAGAAAACAGAAAATACAGAACATTGATTCCCATACCATAAAATAACACTTTTAAGAATACCGTTATGTCCACTGGCTTCAAATTCAGACGAATACCGGCAATGGAATCTGAACGAGATTAAATTTTGGCGTTGGGAAGAGACGTGTCTCGGTTTGGGAGTTACTTGGAAATGTCATTAATGAAGACGACACCAACATTCATTGGCCCAGCTATAGTAGAGGAGCCAAGACTTGTCCTGTGGCCTCATCACACGAAATGGCTATATCACCAGTGGGTATGGAAGGGGGAAATAAGGTGTAGTCTGAATTGAATTTCCGTGTCTGTAGATTCGTCAAATACTAACCGAACTGAAATAAACTTAGTTTCTGATCTCCCATCGTTTTCCCTCTCGAGTAGCTCACATGCCAGGTCTCGCCTCTCGATTTGTACATGTTACATGTGGTAAAAAAAGAACGAATTCCATGCTTTATGTAACAACATAGAACGTGTATCACCATAATTAACTACCCGGCACTGCGACCTCTCAAGATCTATTGTTTTAACCCTCAAACATGAAACATTTCTAAACCCACACGTCGGCCTCGGTAGCGCAGTCAGTATAGCGCTGGCTTTCTGTGCTCGAGGTTGCGGGTTCGATCCCGGCCCAGGTCGATGGTATTCAAGTGTACTTAAATGCTACAGGCTCATGTCAGTAGGTTTAGTGGCATGTAAAAGAACTCCTGCTGGAGAAAATTCCGGCACACCGGCGACGCTGATATAACCTCGGCAGTTGTGAGCGTCGTTAAATCATAATTTTTTTAACCCACACCGGCAGACTGCACTAAGGTTCGCTGCTTACGCAGGATTAGAGTAGATAACCCTCCCATACTTAGGTCAGTCCCCTCCATGCGTCGCCAGCCGATGTTCGGGAAATGCTGTGGAATAATGACGGAATGATGTAGGTGCCTAATATGGGAAAACGGGAGAACCATGAGAAAATCCGTAACTGCGACCTTGTCACTAGATTTTTCTGTAACAAATCTCAGTTCTTAACGGGACTTGAACCCGGTGTATCTGAGTGACAGGCTGAATGTATGACCACTCAGCCACTACCGCAGGGGACTGGAGGAATATGATTCTTCTTCAGAGGACTCGAACTAAATGCAAGTTACCGTACTTAAATACTCAAGTAAAAGAATTACATGCAACCCAGCATTCATATCTTGTGATGGATTTTATTGCAGTAGTTGCACACTAGTCTGCCTGCGTCCCCTACTTCATGTCCTCCTCCAGTCGGTCGAAATAACTTCGTCCGTACATTGTACCGTTTTCCTTTCAGTGAAAAGTTGTCAAGAAGTGAACAATATCATTGCTTCTATAAGATACTTCAAGCTGGGGAGAGTTTACTGCGTTTCTTTCAGGATTCAGAACTAATCTCACTTTAGTATTTCAATAGTTACAGTAAAATAACTTCAGCACGCATAGAACCCATTATTACAATGGAATGGGGAAGGACGTCAAGAGTTCTAAATTATTCTTTTAGAGCGACTTGCTGGTGGAAATTAACGTTGAAATTAGTTTGTGTTCATGAGAAGATGAAGCCAACCTGAAAAGTAGATTTTGTTAGTTTCATTGTTGGAAAAATACATTAGGGGCCTGTTTCATAAAAGTTTATTATAGTATGTATTGGTAAGTCTTGGTTATTACCAAACTAGTTTCCTGGATTGTGTTTCATATAACTAGGGTTAAATAAATAATCACTATAGTAAATTTCACCCTACTATGGTATTTACTAACCTGCGTTTCATATAACTATTAGGGCAATAATAATTAGGCCTACTATAGTAACTACTAACAAGCAAACGTTCTGATGGGTGCAGATAAAAAAGTTAATTTTCTTTCTTCCACCATGTTAATAATGTCAAAATAAGTGCTTATATAAATTTTGGCCACTCGACCGCAATTACGAGAGCCGTAAAAAATAATTTCGCCAGGGGCCGCTAACAGAAAAAAAGCACAATTTCATTGGACAAATTTATTGGAACGGACACAACAATTGTTGAGCTATTTTTCAACATATTTTCCATCGGAATTGAGGTATTTCTCATATCATGGGATCGACAGAGAGAGGTGCAGACGCAGTCAAACGCTGGTTCCGATCTGAGACGGCTGACTTCTAAGACACAAAAATTGATCCCATGGTATGATAAATGTCTCAATTCCAGTGAGGGATATGTTGACAAATAGCGCAAAAACTGCTGTATCTGTTTCAGTAAATATTTTTTTGCAATTGTGCTTTTTTCTATAAATGGCCCCAGGGAAAATTACTTTCTGGACGGCCTCGTAATTGCAGTCGAGTGGCCAAAATTTGTAAAAGCACTTCTTTCGACATTATTAATATGGTGGAAGAAAAAAATTTAACTTTATCTGCCCCCATCAGAACGTTTGCTTGTAAGAGGAACTCGCACTTACTTCAGTTTTTTAATAAGGTAAACAAGAAGGTGTTTCTTATATTTTAATACGGTAACTTTACTTTTGTTAAATGTTGAGGTGTTTTACTAAACTCCATAGCTGGTTAAAATTAATTGCTAGTGCACAATATTCAAGCGAAAGGAAGGAAATTATAAAAATAATCTTCAGATTCAGGTGACAGAGTTTGATAGATTTGTAAATAATTATTAATTCAGTGAACTTTTCAGGTTAAAGTTTTCATCAGTTTCAAATGACACTAGAAAACATTGCTACACTCTTTCAACATGAACAATAGCCATGGGCTCTTATTATATTCACATGTCATCCTACTAGATGGTGTATTCGTAAGTATTGTCCAATAGGCTATAGTATACTAGAGTAAAAATTTTGCAGAGATAGTAAAAATTTATGAAAATGAACTTTGGTACAAATCTGAATTTGCCATAATAAACTACTAGAGTATTTTTACTTTACTATTATGAAACATAAGCCTCAGACCGTATGTTTGTTGCTTCTACTTATGCGGTCTTGTGGTTTTTTCATCTTCATTGGCCACGACTCCCTTAAACTTTACATCATGCTCATGTCTTTAAATAAAAATGTTTTACAATATAGTGTAATTTTTCTCATTTACATGTGTCTTTTTAATGGATATTATTTTCATTCATTTTTCTGAACTGGTTTAAAGTGTTTCTCGTTACAATATGTAAATTTCTGAAGACTTGAAAGTCTGTGGAGGAAAAAACGAACTGGAATGATGAAGATATTAATTAGAGATCACAAGCGCACAGAATGTTAACACGGCGTGCGGTCGTCACCCTGTCAAATAAACTTCGATGGCAACCTTGATCAAAGGTCGCAACGCTCCAGGGACTGTTTCACCACTTACTTTGAAAATCATTGTATATTGAATGTGCCTTTACAAAGCGATATAAAATACAGTTCTATTATGTTTCGTATAAAGAGTTCGTCATATTCCCAGCGAAGCTTATATCAATGCTACTATATTTTGGACTCTTATCTCCACTACACTGACACACAGTTGAGACAAGTGGCGTGGGGTCAGCTCGGCGCCGAACCACGAATTTAGATTACATAATAATATCTACATAGTCCGCTGCTGTGGAGTAAAGGTTAGCATGTCTCACCGTGTAATGAGCGGGCCCAGATTCTATATACAGTATGATTGATCGAGTAGCCTGGTTGGAGTTTTTTCCGAGGCTTTCTCCCTGAATCATTTGAAGCAGAATTGCTAGGTTACTTTCGGCATTGGACTGCGGACTCATTTTGCCTTCATTAAATTTCAACTTTATCATCTTCAATAGTTTTGTTACAGGAGACTACAGACGTGGTGCCGTGCTTCGCCTGCAGATGCCATCTGTCTGGGGTAGCTGCACAAATCCAAGAGAAGTGTAGGGCTTCCACAGCTGACTACGTCAGACGAGGGAGTGTAGCTCCCTCGGACAGATGGTGCCTTAATGAGACGCGGTATAACCAGTGAGGCGCTTTTGGCGCTTGTCCTTAGTAAAAAGCCAGTCAGTGCAGCTGAGAACGGTACCACCCAAAACTTCGTCAGCAATCTGCCCACTGCGTTAAAGGCAAGACACTCGCACTTCGCGTTTCTGGGGCGTGTCCTTGAGTACACTGTCCAGTCGGTGACTACTGTTGCCACTTTGGCTGAGAGTGGTACCACCTCCTAAATAGATATGACGTCATAGTTGTCAGCTTTCTCGCCCACATTTTGTGACAAAGATAAGACACTCGCTCTCAACTTGCCATTACTTATTTCTCACGCAAGAAACGGTGGCACTGGCTGTATCTACGGTGCCGCGAACTTCATGTCAATATACTATGCAGCATGACATAGTACGTGAATTGCGAAAAGATGCCATCGATCTGAGGAATAGGCAGAATATCGACAAGGAGACGAAGGGCGTTCGTATCTACGCGGTCTTCTCAGAACTGTATGGTGTAACTGAATCGATAAGATGACACTAAGCAGTGAATCACATACTCAAAAGAATGCGGTCTTAAGGAATTTAACGGCCATTCCATAATATATGAAGGTTATACAATGAACCTCAGGCTGAGATGCTAACCTTCGGGACTTCCTCCGAACAATAAAACTTATATGAACAACAAGTTGTGTAATTTAATCGTCATATGTGCCTTCGATCTGTTTCTATAAATTTTAGTGAAACCCGTGAAATAATCGAAATATCCCTTTAATTTTATATGAAATTTCTAAAACAATAGGTTACATATATATAAGTAAAGAAGTAGCGAGTTATTGCAATTTTTTTTTGTAAAATTTTGCAATGTTATATTTGATGTATGCTTCAAACATTGTTTTAGTGCATTAAAAAGGTATGTGTCAGCGGCATTGGTTAAGTAGATAGCTTATGCGCATCCTATCCAAGCGGTCCATGGTTCGATTCCTGTCTTAAAAAATACAAGAAATTTTCATTCGTCCATAGGACTGGGTGGTGTCCCTCGCTGCCCTGTGTTGTCTCAGCGGTAGCCAAACGCCGTGCTGACCACACGATAGAGAAGCTTGCGATTTTTACGTGTCAAATGTTAGTAAAACATAAGCTATATTTACAGCGTGTCTCAGAAATAGCGTCCATTTCTTCTAGTTATACTGTAATATATTCGCATGGCTCAGGTGAAATGTTGGATGCGTTTTGAAGGGTATCAGGAGTAATGAAATTTATATTCAATAAAGGTTTGTTCAAGTATTAAAGGTCGTTAAACCAGCATGTTTGCCCATCCCTGGTGGCGTGACTTAGATTGCCTATTTGTATCATTTGAACGGCGTTTTTGGGACAGTCTGTATACTCTTCCCCACACTGGATTGTGTTGTAAGCTGGTATGAAATGAGGAGCTTAAACGTAACAAAGAAATAAACAAAGAAAGAGAGAATGTATCTTTCAGTAAGCTCATATATTTCTGCATTATCCATGCGAATATTGTGCTTTTCAATTTTTTTTTTATATTTCGAAGAACCTCAATTACTACTAATTGCCTTTGGGTATCGTTTGTCCGCTTCACAAATATTTTTTGTTTTGTTTTTTTCATGTTTTATACAATTTCACAGTTTGCATTAAAAATGTACAACAATGGTAGTTTTATACAAATAAAGTACATGACCGAAATATACAATAGACTAGTCTCGTAAGACGCAATTAATTCATTAGCCCAATGGTTGTCAAATTTATTAGCACAGCGGACCTCCTTTCCATAATCAGTATTTTCGCTGACCTCTTCAAAGTCATTAGTGGAATGATGGATTGGTTAGATTTTGGGTTAATATTAAGTGAATGTGAGTTGTGGTATTTCTGTTATATTTTCCAAAATTGACTATCTGAATAATTAAACAAAACGTAAATAATATAATACTGTCCTGGAAAAAGTAGGTGATCTTCATTAACAAGTTACAGCATAGCTCATTTTAAAAATAGTAAATCAAAGCAATACTCTAATTTCAATTCAATCTTTGTACAATATTCGTCTACTGAGAAAGAAACCAAGTTTCCCTACTTCAATGAGAATGATGGAACTGTTTCCTTCGTGCTTAAAATATCTTTATATTTTGGATAAATGATTGTTATCTTTAATCTTAAGTCTGTCACCGCATTTACTAGGCTTTTAAACAAACAACGAAAATGTGGTAACATCGCTTGATATTATAAATTAGGAGGTCCGTTCCAACCATATTAAGTCCACTGATGTAATTTTTTCAGGAGAAAAGAAAAACTGTTTGTGCCAACTAAGGAAAGTAAATTAAAATACTAAACACAAAATATATAGCACAAGACAATGGATATAACCCTAACATGATAGAGACACTAATAAAAAAAGGCAAAACAAAAACAGAACAAACCAACACAAACACCGCATGAGAATAAATACATAACATTAACATATCACAATACCAATACTTACAAAATTGCAACTTCATTCAGAAAATTAAAATACAAGATAGCATACAAAACAAATAACACAACACAGAAATATCTAAATAATCACATCAAATATTCAAATAAATATAATTCAACTGGGGTTTACAAACTAAAATGCAATAGTTGCCCACATTTCTACATAGGACAGACAGGAAGAACCTTTCAAACAAGATATAAAGAACACACTAAAGCTATAACCAAACCATACATCACGTCAAATTACGCAAAACATAATATCAACAATAATCATGACTACAATAATATAGAAACGGATATGGAAATTCTACACATCACACCAAAAAGTCCACAGTTAAACATCTTAGAACAATGCGAAATATACAAACATACAATAACACACCCACAACATATATTTAATACAGAATTACAGTTCAATACCCACACATTATTCGACATAATGATACATAGCACACAAACAACCACCCCCCGTCATAGGAGCAACACACCCCCACCCCTACAACTGACGAATGCAAATGGCAGTATGCAAGATCAACAGGAACATCAGTAGTACGTAGGACACTGAAGATGACGCAGAACCGGCGTCGAAACGGGCCGTCTGTCTAAAGTACATAACCTTTTTTAAAAATTTTAACACTTTTAACGTGTCGTTAAACAATTTTAAGTTTTTTAAAATTGTTAATTACTGGAAGAACATAATTTATGAGAATAAATGATATCTTAAATCAATTTTACATCAGACAGTCCTGAAATTCAGAAAATATCATGGACATAATATGGTTTGTCGTGATCGTAAAAAAGAGAAAAAAAAATTCTTGTAAAAATTCAAACAAATAATTGTGCAAGTAATAGGTAACACTCCTTCATTTACTCCTATGTAATATTGAATCACAAAGGTAATGTTAGTTAATGCTAACGATCTTGATCAACTTTCTTTTTGTTGAGTAAACTCTTTCTTTGAGCCTGCGTATATCATGTGCGGGAATTCTACAGCAGTGGAATTGTCCTTCCCTATTCTGGCATGGTGGTTCGGACAGTGTTAAATCAGGATCCTTATCAATGTTACTGCAGATTGAAACAAGAATACCCTATTGTACATTATGTTATTATTGTAGAAAACAGCTTTTTAATGAACATAATAGTATTTTAAACACCTATTAATTAAAAAATATATAGTAAAATATTATACTGAAGTTCACTTTGTTGCTGTCGTGCTGTTTTCTTCTTCACTCTTTTTCTGCTTCTTCTGCTATTCTCTCTTATAGGAACTTCTCCTTCCATTTTTATGGATATCACATGCACAACTGAACTCATACAAAGGTCGACAATAAGTCAATACTGTAAATTGGCGCTAGTTTCCCTCAGTTCAGGAAACTTGACTCGCAACCTTACAATGAAAAATATTAATTGGTTTTGGACAGAATACGGTTTGACGCGGATAACGATTTGGACATAATACGGTTTGCCACGAACACCCATTTTCATGTATCCTTTCGAAGGGGATTCAATACAGTTAGACCCAAACAGACTTCACAGAATGATAGAACATGTTCAGAACTATATGAAATCATATAAAACTCAATGTCGTCCATGGGTGGACTTAATACGGTTTGGAACGGACCTCCTCAAATATTGATGCGTGTAAAAAAAAAAGAGATATATCCAACACTAGCCTGCCGCTAGGGTATTAATTGAATGATTTTACTATACCAGACTGTGACACCCGGAATTTTTAATAGTCGAATCGAAAAGCACCATCGGAATCTGATTAAAGATCAGATAATTATTCTAAGGTTTTATGCAAAATATTATATTTTCACGCATATTATATATTATATTTTAACTGCAGGGTCTGCTACTGTTATTGAGCAGCCAAGCTAATTTATCGAAATGTATTATGGTTTGTCTGGCAACGATGTGCCCTGTTGAGTTTGTTATTGCGTAATATAGGCCTATTAAATATTTTAATAATGCTACTAAAACTTACCTTCTTATGGCAGATATTCGAGCCACTGTTTCAAGTGTTTGTTGGTCCGACAGTACGAGGACAATGTAATTACCGGGTTAAAATTAATATTTGTAATGAATCTGATAATCTGGAAAAATCTGAAGGATCAGCGCTCAGTAGCAGTGGCGATGCAAATTATGGTATTTAAAGTTTGATGCACGGTTTACGAAAAATACAAGATTTTCGCGTTCTTCGTATAACATTTCGCAAAAATAACTGAAATGCATGTTAAAATATAAATGCTGGTAACTTATAAATAGACAGTGGATGCGGAATGACTTAAGGATAAGTGAAGTTGTTTCGTATCGGAGTATATTGCACGTGCCGCGTCGTTCGTCTTTTGTGTACCTGGCGAGTACAGCACCGTACATAATGAAACCCTGCCCACATTGCAACGCAATGTGTGCAGTTGTGTTATCCTGCTCAAGTATTTAGTACGAGTTGAATAGTGTTGTGCCGATCCATTCATAATGTCGAAGTCAAAACGTTAAATTCGCTTAGAGATACGAAATGCAATTAAGAAGTATGAGAGGGACATTTTATGTATTAACGAAGACAATATCGTGTGTAATGTATGTAAAATTGGAATAAAAACCAGAACAACTCAGGCTATAGAGAAACATTGCAACAGTACATCGCACAGGAAATGCGTTGAAATGAAATCTGAGGAACCATCATCATCATCATCATTATCATTATCATTATCATTATCATTATTTAGTTGTACGGGTCTAAACAACACGTGCAACATGATGCTCAGTGCAAATATTCCTCTAAAGAAATTGAGTGATCCCCATTTTAGAGATTTTCTTCAGAAATTCTCTGGATACAAAAACTGTTTAAGCGATAGGCGAAGGCGATTCAGCTTCGACAACTTACGAGAATATATCGTCGTTTACTGCAACGCTGTAATTGCATCATTGATGACGAGGACTGAACTTGCAAGGTAAGTACTACAGTACGTTATTTTTCTTTTCCTTCTGACTGTACGGAGATACAGTAGAATGTTGACGTCGTCTGTTTACGTTTAAAACCTGTTGAGCCAATGGTCTGAATGAAAAAAAAAGTAACATATACTGTAGTAAATGTGCACCTACATTCAACGATAAGTCATCCCGCATCCACTGTCTACTTATAAATCATCTGAAATTTGTAAAAGTTTCATGCCCTTCTGTATATAAGTCCTTATGTTATGATTACTAGCAAGAAACGGAAAAAAAAAAAAACACCCATATCGGTTTTTATTCCTTACCTTGCGTTGGTCTATTATTGTAAGCGGTGGTATTCCGATATGTTGATAACGTAAACGAGTAATGTTGCTACTATTTTTTACGACGTAGGAACCCGAAGGCTTAACACTGCAACCTGACTCTTATTGTAATCACCACACCTATTATGTGAATGATTGGGTAGCCGAACGGCCGCGCTCTTGTGTAAATACAGCACGTCGCACCGTGAACTTAACCCGGGCTATGGTATGGATGATGATACGTGAATTAATGATGGCGAAATGAGTCCGAGATCCAGCGCCGAATGTTACCCAATAATTCTGCCTCAATTGATTGAGGGGAAGATCCCAGAAAGAAACTCCAGCCAGGTAATTTGTCCTAGCCAGGATTTGAACCCAGGTCCGCTCGTTTCACGGTTTTCTCTTAATATGTTGAACAGTGATCATATTGAAATATCTAAATAATTGTATTTTACTTTATAAGTGATAGTCCGAAGTAATTATCTTTTACATTTCTAATGTATTCAACTTAACTGGTAACAGATAAGTTTCAATGATACCATTTCACATTATTATTATTATTATTATTATTATTATTATTATTATTATTATTATTATTATTATTATTATTTAATGTGTAGTATATCTTTGAGTTTTTATGTCAGTATTATTAATAATGCCATTTGTTAAGATATGTATCATACTATTCTTGTCAATTGCATATCATTACAATACTCATATTATTCCAGGCTTCATTTTTTAATTAACTCACTGATCTAATTTTAATAATTATTTGTCCATTTGTTTGTTGCATTTGGTCAATTGATTAATGTAGACTATTCCATTATTTCAATTATCTCATTGTACTAATTTTATAATTATTTATGCTATTCTACTCTGTTGCATTTGATCAATTATTGATGTAGACTATTATATTGTTTGTACTTCATCCCACTGTCATTTTCTGTCATTCATTCTCATCATCATTTGTTGTTTTGTTCTGTTTTGTATCGTGCTAAACTGTAATTGGCCTTGTGCTGTTGTTTTGCACGTTAATATTCTAAATAAATAATAATAATAATAATAATAATAATAATTATTATTAATATTATTATTATTATTATTATTATTATTATTATTATTATTATTATTATTATTGGCTCACACGAATGATGATGAAGCAAACTAGATAGTTCCATTTTTGAAAGAGAATGTTTTTATTTTGTCTATTATACTGTATACGATATACGACATTGTTATTTTAGTTCAGATTCAATGGAAACAATAGAAACTAAAGTATACCGGTACATAATGTCAACTGTGGTTGGGTTTATCTTATGCTAATGTCATAAGATGGAAAGGTAATTCATGTAAATGCATGAAATTTAAATATTTTATCTCTGCTTTTGTTAAGTATGTTAAGGCGCAGTTAAAAAAACTGACCACAGTAATTCTGGGGCAAGTCGTATCTCTTAGCCATGCTTGCCAAGAGTTGAGAATTTCACGCAATGAAGATAACTCTCTATAGACATCATTATATAGAGTTTTTCTGGAACAATCCAGTTTCTAAATAACATTGGCATTCAAGCGAATCCATCACCATGTCTCAGAGCTAGGCGGGTGTAGTCCACTATTATAAATGCGTAGTAATTCACTGCTTGTCGTATTGTCCTGTAACGAATTACTGCCCTCCTGGCGCAGTGCATACCGGTTCGAAACTGTCGGTAACGAAAGATATTTATGCCACAAAAATGTGCCACCGACAGCCGTGATTTGCATTATTTCTTCTTTTCTTCACATAACGTGCATTCCCTTCATTACATGTAACAAATGTCTTCGTGTATTGCAATTAAATCAACTTCTTTTTAGTCTCTCTTTCCTTCAGGCTTGTATAAATTAATGAAATTGTACAAAATTACATCCCTTGTAGTTTTATTGGCAATAAACTTAATGACATAGGATGTTTAATATACTTTATTTTGCCCTTTATAACTATTTTCTTTCTGCGTCAAATAATAATAAACAATGACTAAATGCGTCTTCAAGAAAACTCTGGCTATTTCAACGAGACGTTAAGATTTTGACTTGTCGAGTTTCTCGAAAGTACTAGCAGGTTTTAATCTTGGAGACCTGTTAAGTAATCTGCATCGTTTCTGTTGTGCGCAACATAATGAACTTAACAGTTAGCTAACCTTTCAGATCCTGGACGTTAAGACCTTCAGACAGAATTCTGTGAATGGATTCGAAACTTCAGACGCCGCATATTTCAACATGCGGTTGAATTGCCCTAAATTTTCTTCGTAAGTTAGTAACATCTAAGTATGTTTTTTTGCGTCAAATAATAATAATCAAAGATTAAATGCGTCTTCAAGAAAACGCTAGCTATTTCAACGAGACGTTAAGATTTTGACTTGTCGAGTTTCTCGAAAGTACTAGCAGGTTTTAATCTTGGAGACCTGTTAAGTAATCTGCATCGTTTCTGTTGTGCGCAACATAATGAACTTAACAGTTAGCTAACCTTTCAGATCCTGGACGTTAAGACCTTCAGACAGAAGTCTGCGAATAGATTCGAAACTTCAGACGCCGCATATTTCAACATGCGGTTGAATTGCCCTAAATTTTCTTCGTAAGTTAGTAACGTCTAACTATGTTTTTCACTACAGAGTAACGAAACTAAGAGTGTATAATACAGAAACTTTGTTTTCGCTATACATCCCATATACCAGAGTCTAGAATTTTACTGCAAATTTTCTATTCGGTTTCAGCAAGAGAAAAATTCTTTTTCATTGAATATCTTGCAGTATTGTTTCAGTTAAGAAGCTTTTGTTAATCTTTGTTTCTAATAAGTTAACATTTTTACATAAAATGAATTCATTCTTGTCGGTATTTTTCGGTGCGAAACTTGAAGGCAGTAACAGAAGATGAGGGGCGCTTGTAAAGTAAAGTACTTATGAAGTTATTTGTATCGACTTGGGGATTCATTGACGGCAGAGTGGGAAAAGTTACATAATGAAAAGCTTCCTGTTTCGTACTCTTCACCAAACACGTCATGACCAATAGACTTTAAGTTCAAAGACTGTGTGGCAAGAAATATAGCACGTATTATCCACAGGAAATTATTTATTGATCTGAAAGTCTTTCCATAAACAAGGAGCCCAACTGAATATTTTTGGGTTATTTTACGACGCTTTATCAACATCTTCGGTTATTTAGCGTCTGAATGAGATGGTGATAATGCCGGTGAAATGAGTCCGGGGTCCAGCACCGAAAGTTACCCAGCATTTGCTCATATTGGGTTGAGGGAAAATCCCGGAAAAAACCTTAACCAGGTAACTTGCCCCGAACCCGGGCCACCTGATTTCGCGGCCAGACGCGCTGACCGTTACTCCACAGGGTGGACATCCAACTGAATAAGCGGCCTCTATGGTCATACCCATTTCTCCTGATGATGAAACCTGTATGTGGTTCAAAACGTTGCCAATGTGGAGCTTCAAGACACAGTTGAATACCCAAAAGTCTAGTTTTGATGTGATCATATTTGTCTTGTGTATATTTTTAAAATCAAAACATTCACATTGACAGTTTTCTACCTGTTATAAACTCTGCACTAACAACCTGATAAAGAAAAATGCCGTTTTCTATAGAGCCTCGCTTCCTTTCTGTGCTTTGCAACGCTTTCTCAAATTTACTGGTCAAGAAATTTGATTCAGTAACATTTGATGGTATGTAGATTCTGCGTAATTTTGTAGATAATTCACAAACAAATACTTTCCAGAACATTTCGTAAAATTAATTATTTAGTAATAATGAAGGAAAATTATTACATGTTACAATGAGGAAGTAAAAGTCTGGTATTCATTTGGCAGGTACCAAAGTAGATGTCTTGGCTAGTCAGTAAATTACGGCGAAGAATTCTTGCCTGACTCTCGAATTGTATCCATGCCCTTTCAGTTCGTAGGCGATAGTTCTTCAAGAGAAGACAATTGAAGGGTTCAGAGCCATACTGGACCAAGCGCCATTTATTAAAAACGGAGAAAGCAAGGGTTAAAGTTAAGTGAATACCATAGTTGAATGAACATTGATATATCGCTTAGTTTTAATGTGTATACTTTATATTACTTGCTGTATGTTTCCATTGAATTATGGTAATAACTTCATTTTAACCCTAGTTTTCTACGTTTTTAGTAAATGGCGCTTGGCCCACTATGATTCTGAACCCTTTAATTGTACTCGATGTAGGCCTAGTTGAACAATTTTAAAAATTTCCAGGGAAGTTTTCAGGAGAAAATTGACTTTTTTTTTTTGTTATGTGGGCCTTGTTTCCGTTTCCGCGGCTCTGATGACTCTCAGAGCTGCACTACTTGTCCATCCTGTTCAATATGGATCATCAGGAAGTTGAAAGTGGTTTTTGTGTGCTTGCAAACATTGTGATGAAAAGCGAAACTTAATTTCCAGCAGAGACTCTCTTCTGAACTGTGGCAGACGAGAGTGGCTACATTAACCAGAGTTCTCTGAGGCATGCACGTCGCCCGAGTAACTTGAATCTCGTGCAATTGCAGAGATTGCTTCAAGTTTGCAATGCTTTAAAATTCCGTTCTCCATTTCTGTACTCCGAAATCGTAATGTTTTTCTCCACTTAAAATAGCAATCGCAAACATAAAGTTGTAATTTATTCGTAGAAACAAAATTAGTTTCTTTCATTTAGCGTCAAGTGATAGTGCAAGACTTGTATTTTAAAACAACTTATCGTTGTGGAAGCGAAACAACATAGTACTGCGAAGTTACAAATTAAACGAGAAACTCTCTTGATGTAGAATAAACAAAATATTTTCTTAAGATAACTCATTTAGTTTTTCTCCCATTCCTCTTGTTTACCGTCTGTACTCTGCCTCCGCGCTCTGTACGATCTTCTTCGTCGTCGTCCTTGTAATGACAACCATCAGGTTTATAATTAAAATTTTGTGTCTATTTAGCTCGTTTTCATATTCGTTTCACCTTCATCTCCGTTACCGTCTTCGCCTCTTTCTGAAACACCGTGACCTTCAAAACTGATATCTCGTTTTATATTTTTTTTTTCCTTTCATTTAGCTGTTAAGTTTCATATTTTAGATTTCAGACTTCTTTCTTCATATTCGCTTTATTCATTTCATGACACGTTTAGAAATGTATCATCCCATTACTTCTACACAAAAATTACTGAACGAACTAAAATTACATTAATCCCATACTGATTCTAAAACTTGATCTTTCGTTTAGGATCTCAATATTATGAAGCTTCATTAGTAATATCAAAACATCTCTCTTTGATCTAACAAGCAAACATTCTGATGGGGGCAGATAAAAAAGTTAATTTTTTTTCTTTCACGATGTTAATAATGTCAGAAGAAGTGATCATACAAATTTTGGCCACTCGACCGCAATTACGAGGCCGTCCAGAAAGTGATTTTCCCTGGGGCCGTTTATAGAAAAAAACACAATTGCATGGAAATATTTATTGAAACAGATACAGCAATTGTTGCAATATTTGCCAACTTATCCCCCCACTGGAATTGAGACATTTGTCATATCGTAGGATCAATTTTTGTGTCGTGAAAGTCAGCCGCCTCAGATCGCAACCAGCGTTTGACTGCGTCAGCACCTCTCTCTGTCGATCCCATGATATGAGAAATGTCTCAATTCCGATCGAAAATATGTTGAAAAATAGCTCAACAATTCCTGTGTCCGTTCCAATAAATTTGTCCAATGAAATTGTGTTTTTTTTCTGTTAGCGGCACCTGACGAACTTATTTTTTTGCAGTCGAATGGCCAAAATTTGTATAAGCACATTTTTGACATTATTAACATGGTGGAAGGAAAAAATTAAACTTCTTTATCTACCCCCATCAGAACGTTTGCTTATAAGATGTCAGTTTTGAAGGTCATTGCGTTGACAAACTTCAGTGCCCATAAATACAGTACCGGTATGCGAAGAACGGTCTATTCTGTCACATGCAGGCAGGAAACGCGTCGAAAGTTGCGAAACAAAATTCTCTGACGGACGTTTAAGAAAGTTTCGCTCTTTGTTGCTACGGAATTGCGTACGTTTTATGTTATCGCGTGAAAATGAAGTTATTTTCAGTTTTTTACTAATTCACACAAATTAAAGCATGAATTAGTTAGAATGGGGCTGCCGGGCAGTGTTATTTTCTCTGTAGTGTTGTGGGAGGAAATAAAAGCCAGAATATTACAGTATCAGCAAACAGAGCATATTATTCGCTCCAAACTATACTTAGATCCAAAAATATCCACAGAAATAATAAAATAAAACCATAATAAAACCCGTTCTATGTTACGGATGTAAAACTTGGACATTGACGCAAACATTGGAGGAAACGGTGCATTCGAAAGGAAGTGTATGATTTGTACAGGGACATATAGTCGATGACATAAAAATCGGAAGACTAAGATGGACAGGTCATGTAAGAATGGATGAAGGAAGAACACCAAGGAAGATAGTAAATGGGAAATTTTATAACAGCAGATCAGTAGGCCGACCAAAAGCAAGATGGGAGGATGCAGTCCAAAAGGACACAAGAGAACTGTTGGGAGTACGGGGATGGAGACGTCAGGCTGGAGACAGAGAAGAATGGAGGAGACTTCTAAAGGAGGCCAAAGCCCAGTAGTGGCGGTAGCGCCATATATATGTATGTATGTGTATGTATTTATTCACACTGCAATGGGTATATATCCGGTGGCAGTGGTAACTAATTACACTCAATAATGACAATAATAAACTTGTTAATTAAAAATACACTTAATACCAATAATTAATACTGACAATAATAATAATAATAATAATAATAATAATAATAATAATAATAATAATAATAGGGAATATCCTAAATTAAATTAAGCACTATCACTTAAAATAACATTTAAAATAAATCTAATTTGTATCTTAAATCTAAGTTCGAACTAAAACCCACGAGCATATGTTCATATCTGCACAAGTACCTTTCCACATTACACTCATTTCGCTGTCAACTCACTCACTGCACTGGAACTACGACACATTTCACTGATTCTATCCTGATTTCACTAACACTTCAAAAACATTTCACTGTTCAAATACTTTGCACTGCCACTATAAGCTATAAAGCTTCCCTAACAGGAACACGTTTCACTGACACAACACACTTCACTGACACAACATAATTCTTCACTGATGCAACACTTCAATAACAAAATATCATTTACATCCTTTACATACTGTGTATAATTATCGTCTATTAGTAAAGTCCTTAAGCCTATTTTTTAATACGTTTTTGGTTGTTGGTAAAGCCTTTAGTAAGTCTGCAGGTAAAGCATATGGATGATGTAGTGTTGTGGCGTTACACAGTCCAAACCAGTGAGTAAAATTGCATTTTTGAGAACCTTTTTGCTAATATGTCGAAATCCCGTGACGGACGAACGGGAGCTTGAAGTGAAAGAACCGCCGAAAATAAGCCAAAAAACGAAAAATAGTAGACTGCTGGAACGAGTGTGATATTACATGGCAAGGACCTGTATCGTTTTTTAATTCTTAAGAGTATTGTAAGTCTACCGCTGTGGAGTAACGATTAGCGCGTCTGACCGTGAAACGAGCGGGCCCGGATTCAAATCCTAGTTATATTTTTTCCGGGGTTTTCCCTCAACCAATTGAAGCAGAATTGCTGGGTAAATTTCAGCGTTGGACCTCGGACTCGTTTCACCATTATTAATTCACATATCGTCATCATCAATACCATAGCCCGGGTTGAGTTTACGGTGGCCGTTCGGTTACGCAATCATTCACAGAATAGAAGTGGTAAGCACAATAATCCTCGGGCTGCAGTGCAAGCCTTCGGTCCCTTCTCTGAACAAGAGAGAGAGAGAGAGAGAGAGAGAGAGAGACGAAGTATTGAAAATAAAAGTGTCAAATTTAACCCTAATCTAGCATCTCTCATTGCACGAACATTTTTAAAACATTATACAGTACATTACAAATTAAGAAGTTCCACTTCTGCCGCGCGTAGAGGTTACATTTCTTTGTTTATTCGTTTACTTACTGCACTTGTCCGCCATTGTTGTTACGTGGATAGCGCGTGCGCTTCCTGGCCATGTGGTTCGAAGTTAGATTCCCGACGTGGGCAATAGAAGAAAATTATCTTCAGTCCACGAGACTGGTTGTTTGTTGTCTTTTGATTGTCCTGTGTTGTCTCTGCGGTGGCTCTGTGCCATGCTAATTCCATGACCAGGGAGGCCCGAACTTGAGGCGTCTAGTGTGTGATTAAGTGATTTTTCCTTCCTTACTCGCAGTGGCGTGGAAGACTGAAAAAGAGAGGGTGCAAGATGAAATCAACTGAGGACGTGCAGAATATTTGGCGACATTTCACCTCTATTGATGAAATAATACTCTAATTTTATTTTATATAAATCGGTGAACTTTGTCATGTTCCTTTTTCTTTAAATCTCATTGTGCCTTGTCATATAATGGTCATTGGAATGTTTATTTTCGCAATGAGATCAGTTCAAATACTAAACCACGGAACAATGTTCTGATGGTTGAAGTGTCTGTATGCAGTATTGCAAAGATGACAATAAAGGAAATTGAATTTTACCGCTGAGTAAATCTCTGTGGTTCAGGTCTCATTCACAAAGTATCAGTTTTAATTTTCAGTCTTCAGCACCGTCCTACTTCCCTCCAATATTGCAGTTACTAATATTTCCTCGCGGATTTCTACTTATTTCTTTAATTTTCCGCCCGACTAGAATCAAATGATGTTCTGTAAGAAGCACATTTTTCATTTGACGTGAGCTTTCTCTTTAAATAAGTGGTATAAAACTGTATACAAGTAGTTTGTAAAAAAGTAGGTTGAAGTTACGAATCGATTCGTATGCACTTGATAACCTAAAGCAGTGATACTCAATGTGTGGGTAGCGAAAAACGCGTTATTAACGCACATTTATGTTGTACAAGGACCACGATAAGAAACATGACAAAGACAACAGTGACCACGATAAGGACCGTAACAAAGACGACAAAGATCATTATAAGATGTACGGCAACGATCATGATAAGGACCACAACATGGATCACGATAAGGATCACAAGTACCAAGACACGAATCGCGACTAGGACCACAAGGACCGTGATTCACGTCGTGATACTTAGGCCTATCGTGGTTCTTGTCTTGACCTTGTAGTTCTAATGGTGATCTTTGTTGTCTTTGTCAGGGCTCTTACGCTGATCCTTATTGTCTTTGTCGTGGCCCTTACTGTGATCCTAGTCTTTATAATGGTCCTTATCGCGACGATTGTTGTCTTTATTGCGGTCCTTATCATGGTTCTTATTTTCTTTATCCTGGTCCTTATCGTGGTCTTGTTCATTATCGTGATCCTTATGGTGGTTCATTTCGTGGTCCTTATCATGATCTTTGTGTGCTTGTCGCAGTTAATGTTGTGATCCTTGTCGTTCTCGTCTTTGTCCTTGTGGTCCTTGTTGTTTTTATCTTGCTCCTGCAATTGTCATTTCAAATAATAATGTTTTTCCTCTTTGGCAAGTGACTGTTGTTTCACACGGTAGATAATGTCGCCCTCAAAGCGGGGTCTGAAGATGCTGTACGGCAGCCTGACCGATTACAGATTTACTCGGAATATTTTCTACAGACCGCCATGTACCTAATTTGAGGTGAGCTGTACTATAGTAGAGAAGACAATACATGTCCTGTGACCTTATTATGTGCCGTGGCTATATCACTAATTGGTATATAGAGGGGGAAGATGAACTTTCTTGCCAGTAGATTTGTATAATATTAACCATCATGAAACAGACTCTCTTTCTGAAAGCTGATTCTTTCCCCTGTTATGCAGCTATTATGCCATATCTCGCCTCCTCATCTGTATAGAACAAAAATTTGTACAATTGGAATCTTAAAAATTGTGACTTATTCCAAATCTTAAAGCTTCAATGCTAATGTAAGATCTATGGAATACAGTAAATGAAATGACATGAAATGAAAAAAACTTGATTGAAAGTCTTCTCGAGGAGGGGAAGTCATCACTTTCTCTCACGTGTTTCCCCTCTTGGAACGTCATCCTAAAGGCCCGGTCTATAATACTTTTTCAGTATTCATTTGAATGGGAACCTGCCTGCGGTGAGACTAAAAAACTGGGTAATTGTCTGTCTCTCCATCTTATCTCGGTGGCTGAAAGGTTAATATTTAAATGTAGTTATTTAATAGTACATTATGCAACGAGCCTATAATGAAGGTAATTAAGAAGCGAGTATGGATATTTATGAAACGAGCGCAAGCGAGTTTCATAATTTTCATACGAGCTTCTTAATTACCATTATAGGCGAGTTTCATACGACTTTTTATGCTCGACCATATTTGTAACTTGATATTAATTTTCTTTGTATCTGACCTTGACCAATGTCCCGTATGTTGTGAGATGTTGGCAGACGCGAAAGTATTGATTTTTTTCCGAGGAACAGATGTTCACATTGACCTTGCTAGGCCATAAGAACCTACAGAGATAACATTGAAATTAAATTTGACATTGAAAAAAGAGGTGACAAATTGAATTTATTTGAATATTATTTACAATTAACGCTAATTATTATAGTAACAGAACATAACCTTCTGCGACAGTATTGGATTTCCAGCCTCCGTGACTTTTCGCTAATTCTCTTTCGATTGCATATCCGAGAATAATCGATACTTGCGGTTTTATAACGGTAGAAAGCTGACCTGTCATTGGCTGAACAGTTGTAACCTGAGTCATCATTGGCTGAAAGACCTGACCTTTAATGAGTAGGTGTACTTTAATGACATGCATTAAAGGTCTGCTACCAGGTGTATAATTACTACATTTCGGCATGGTCGAGCATAAAATTAATTTCTTAATACTTGTTAAAGCAATTTACATTATTCAATATCATTGTAATTGTTAGTTTTTAATATATATGCATTTACACTATATACTTATATGTATATAGAATATGTATAATATATAAGTGGTGTAATTGCATTCGTTATATTAACGTTTATAGTATTATAATTTGTAATATTGTGTTGTCTGTGATTATTACCACTTAATCCCAGGACCGTGTAAAACTCGTATTTCAACGTTATTCAGATAAAAAATTGGTTGATACAGACTAAAAATCGAACCCGCTTCGTTCTACACGATACGCACAAGACTTGGCGTCTGAGCTATTGAGACGACACGAAAGATTTCGTTTCTGCGCGGAGTGTCGATCTAGTCATGAAGGTTCAAATGTTGATTTAACTATACGATTTATGTTTATATTTATCTATTATTTATGTCCTTTTACCATATTTTTTGCAGTTTTTGAAGCGAATTTCGGAACGATGCTAGCAGAAAACCAAATAGCCTGAAATTAAGTAACTCATATATTCGTTATCTTGTGTATCAGTGCTCTGGTCTCAGATCATGCGGAATTCTTACATCTGAGACTTAAGAATATTACATCGTCTCGTTCCTTTTTTGGGGAACTGTACATCTTTATTATTTTGCATTTACGTAAAAACCAAAGAAATCAACAGATACTGTGAATGTTAAATTATTTTCATTGCATTAATATTAAAAGTTATGTTTCATTTAACGACGCTCACAACTGCCGAAGTTATATCAGCGTCGCCGGTGTGCCGGAATTTTGTCCCGCAGGAGTTCTTTTACATGCCAGTAAATCTACTGACAGCACACTTAAATGCCATCGACCCGCAACCTCAAGCATAGTAGGCCAACGCTATACCAACTCCGCCAATCAGGCCGACTTCATGGCATTAAATTTAGAGTTAAAGATGTTATAGCGTAATAAAGAATGTTAAAAACAAAACAATCTGAGTAATTAATTGATTGAATACTTTATGTTCATCTACAGTAATTTGATCAAAATATATATGACGAGACGTTTTCGTTTACATTCTCCTCTCGCAAGTCTTGCGGTATGGATGACTCGAGTTATACGCGCTCCCACTGCGGAGCACAGCTACTTTTTGCAGTGTTGCAATACTTTACATTTCGTATTCACAAAACTATTGGACGTATCACAAAACTTGTTCGCATGCACTTCATCTAGTACCTCTGAATTAATGTAATAGGTTCCCGTCCATCCTGTATAGTCGAGAAGTTTTTCTTTCCTTTCAGAAAACCACTTTGTCCTCACCAGACATGTAATACCTCCCCCCGCGTAATCTGCGCCCCTAAGCCTGATAATAAATATATGTTCGAAAGTGGCGAAAAGTTGGTAGTTGAATTCTTTAACTCTTGTAACTTTATTTGGAGGTCAAGCCTAGTAATAACCTGTATGAGTTGGGCAGTAATTATTCTACTGCTTGTGTAAAAAACTGAAACATCGGTCCCAAAACTGCAAAACTCAATTTTAAAGTTAGGCCTCTTCAGAAAGAAATACCGGGATGAGGCTCGAACCGAGCCGTCTGAGGTACTGAGCCGAGAGGAAAGGCTCTCTTCTGAGCGGCATATCAATTATCTCCTTTAGAACATTGTGTGATGACGCTATGTAACGACCTCCAAGATTCGGCCCATTACGTTCTTCTGATACTGTACGTTGTTATTGTAGAGAACGTCTCAATTTTGGATCGGTATTTTCATAATCCTTTTGTACCAAATTCAGCTCTTTCGTCTGTATAACTTTTTCGTAAATATTCTGTGTTAGATTCTAGTAATTCGTGTCCTTATTCATTCATTTATTTGAACCTCATTAACATCTGAACTTGTGACAAACATAGCTGAAATCATATTGCTTGTTCGCAAAGTACAGTATAAATTCATCTGTATCTTTTGTTCAGATTAATTTTATTAGAAATGCTTTCCTTTTCCTCTCTATAATACATGAAGTTGCTTCTAATTCTGTTTCCATATCCATTATAAACCTCCCTACATGTAGAGGTTCTTCGTAGCTTCATTGCTTTTTACATTATTTAATAAAACACAGTAATGAAAACTTCCTGTTTACAACGGCAATTTTCAATATAAAATGTCATTACCTGGTAATAGGTATTAAGTATTCGAATGCAGACGTACGAAAGATATATTACGTAACCACTCATCTTCAAGACGCTGTGTTTCAGCCTTGGTACATGGTAGAATAATAAAATTCTTAGAAAAATGCTTTTGAGGACAATACTTATGTCTCTTGTCGCTGCCTCACTGTAATTCCGTCACCGAAATCATCGTTGTAACATTTAACCAACTGAAAAATATTGTGCAATTTAAGAGAAATATTAAATAAAAGTTATACTCGCTTAGGCCTATATACAACATTATAATTACGTAAATATTTATATACCTACCTGTGCTTATACCAACGCATAGTGTACCTGCGTACACCTATGGCTCCAGTGTTTGCGCGCTGTCCTTCCATCCAGGCGACCCGGGTTCGATTCTCGTCGAGATTGTGATGGAATGTGTGGTGGAAAAACCAGATTTTGTAGAGGTTTTTTAATCGGAGTACTCCCGTTTCCCTCTACCAAAACACCTCACTCTCATTTCATCTATCATATAATTTGAGGTTGAATCTTGCTGGGAGTACGGATTTTCGATGGTGATACAGGACCTGGCTCTGTCAGGGGTTGAGGCAGGATTACCCACCTGTCAGCGTCGGATTAGTTGACAATATTGTAAGAACTGCACTGAAATATACCGAAACATGTAATTATCAAACATCTGTATGGATGTATTTTATATCCACTTACGTACTTTATTTAATATTTTATTTTCTTGTGTGTAGAACTTGGAGGGGAGTTCAGGTATAAGAGATAACAACTACCGGTCTGTTACTGACGGACTCTGGGCAAATAGAAGAGGAAAGAAATGCCTTCGCATCCTCTCAACTTTTATGAAAATGTCGTTTAGGTCTATACTCCGTCAACGTAACTAAATGTATTACACGGAAATACGCCTACGTACATTTATATCCGTCGATCTACCGTCATGTAGCTTATAACCACAAATTTACCTACGTGTATTCTCCGACAACCAACTCATAAACCCAGGTTAATGACATTTAAGTGTGTTTCAAAGCGACAGGCTCATGTCAGTAGATTTACTGGTGTAAAAGAACTTCTGCGGAACAAAATTACGGCACACCGGCGACACTGATGTAACCTCGGCAGTTGCGAGCGTCGTTAAATAAAATATAATTTATATGATGAAGGATGGGTGGAGCGGAGAAAAATTCTCTCCGGTACCGGGATTTGAACCCGGGTCTTTAGCTCTGCGTGCTGACACTCTATCCACTGAGCCACACCGGATTCCCACACGACCTGGACGGGGATCGAACCCTGCCACCTAGTTGGGAGACGAGCTCGCTAAAGGCTGGTTCACAATAAACCGGAAACGGAAATGACAATGATAACGAGAATGGAAATATTGTTAAAATGTATTTAAATGTGAGCATTCACAATAGTTAATTGTGAATAGTTAAATTTAAATAAATTTATTTTAACAATATTTCCGTTCTCGTTCTCGTTTCCGTTCCCGCCTTATTGTGAATCAGCCTTAACACTTGGGCTATAGGCGAGGTAACCTACATATGTTACTCGGCAGCTCACATTCTGTTATCAGACATCCTACAACTCGCCCTCATGAGGCTATCTGCACGTATACCAGTCACTTGTGTACACGTACTAAGAGCTGAAAAGTATCTTTGCGTTGTTGGCTTTTAAAGATAGCCAGGATAGCTATGTATTTAAGTGTACTGTTATTCAACAAAATTAAGCGTGATTCTTATTTGACTTACAATACGGAATTTTGGAATCAATGAGATTAAATATAAAAAACGAGGGATCGCCTGCAACCATGGACATACATCAGATATTTGGTGAAAGTTTACGCAAAGGGTAGAGCGCCGCACGGGATGGAGTCGATAAAATCAGGGGCTCTGTCAGCTGCCCAGTTAGCGTCTTGTGGTCTTTGTCGCAGGGTGAATAGCCGGTATTAGTGACGAGAGTACCTATTAATTAAAATCGTGATTTTAGCACATTTGTTTTACTTGGTTATTTAACGACGATGTATCAACTACTGAGTTATTTCGCGTCGACGAAATTGATTATAGCGAGATGGTATTTGGCAAGATGAGGCCGAGGATCCGTCAAAAAAATTACCTGACATTCGCCTTACGGTTAGGGAAAACCTCGGAATAAACCCAACGAGGTAACTAGTCCAAGCGGGAAACGATCCCACGCGCAAGTGCAATTCCTGATCAGCAGGCAAACGCGCTACCGCTGTGCTACGACGGTGGCTTTTAGCATATTATCATACTCTTTCAAGCTCTGTTTTGCACAACGTGTATTTGAGAACATATATATATATATATATATATATATATATATATATATATATATATATATATAGACGAAAGTGAAGTATCGACTTCTCATTTTTGCAATATTTTCTTCAGATTCATGTAGTATGCAGATATTCGTACCTCAAACTATTTTTCTGTGTTATACAGAGATTACCGTAAGAATGTAATTAATTTAAAGGAAGTTATTCTTTGAGATATTTGGAACGAAAAATTTGCAACATTTTTTTCCCATTTTTGCTTCATTTTCGAGTTAAACATTGTTCTATATGAAACATTTCATAGCGTATTTTGGGAAAGTCATTAATTGAATTCCCAATATCTTCAGTCAATTAAAAAAAAAAAGCAGTGTATTTTGATAATAAATGTTTGGAATAATTATTGTTTTGTCCTTTAAATGCGTAGAAATTTAATCTAAATAAATGTAAAATTGAAAATTATCTTTTCAGAACGAAAAGTTACATTGATTCTGCATATTTAAAGTATGAAACTAATATTCTCTCAATCATTTGTTATCATAATACACCGCTCTCTTAAAATGGACTGAGGATATTGGGAATTCAGTTGGTGACTTTCGCAAAACACGCTATGAAATGTTTCGTATAAAATAATTTTTATGTCGAAAAGGGAGAAAAAACGAGGATAATCGTATTAGACTTTTTTGTTTGAAATATCTCAAAGAATGACGGCCTTAATTAATGGCTTTACTTGAGATTTTGAGATTCATTCTATATACTGTATATACTAAACAAATATATATATATATATATATATATATATATATATATATATATATATATGCAATTTCTAACTGCGGGAACTAATCAGTTATTGAAACATAATTGAAGTTGTAGGGAACGGTGCACTGAGAGTAGCGTGGATTAAAGAAGTACACTGAGAAAACCTGCCCCACCACACACTGCACACTTCATTGCGGTATCTGAAACATAAAATCAGAAGGATGGATAGAAGAGAGAAATTCTCTCCGGCACCGAGAATCGAACACGGGTTTTCAGCTCTACGTGCTGACGCTTCATCCACTAAGCCACACCGGATTCCAGCTCCAATGCCGGATCGAATCCCCTCATATGGTAACGCAGAATCCCTGCACGGAAATACCATATGTACTTCGGTACATCATAATACTATTAAATCAGAAGCTTTTGATTGTAGTTTTCGATGGTGAAGTAGTAATCATGCTTGCCATAATAGTTGAGGTTTGCTAATTCATAGTATGACTATCCAAAAAATATAAACTAAATAAATTGAGTTCCCTTGTAATAGACTTGAAGGTTTAGTAAAATGAACTGTTGTTAATCATGGAGGTCATCTGCTACCTCAGAATTCTGCTATGCTAACCATAATCGCCAATGATTCTATCACGGACGTTAATCAAATCCGCCTTACATTTGCCTCCATTGCAGAAGTAAAAATTGTAAAATTATTGTATAAGGGTGCAGGAAGGACTGCGTAGGCGCCTCATGAAATAGACATCAAACAAAATCTTGTAACATATAATTATACGATTTTATTCCAAACACTGCACCAGTGATATCGCGGTAATAATCCTACCAGTCACTGAAATGCGGGGACCCCATATTACAAGGACCTTTATTTTTCCCTTATCTTAATTAGTGTTTTTCAATTTCTCACTATTTTGTTTGAGAGTGCTGAGGGATGGGCAAAATTAGTTTTGTTTGTTGACAGTATAAGTAGGTATTGGTGGGATAAAAGTGAGAAGATATGAGCCACTTTTGTAATTCCGAAGATGCCACATAGATGATTGAAGCAGATCCTTGAAAACCACCAGATATCCCAGAACATCCCCGAATATCAGCGGGAATTCACTTAAACCACATTTGATTGACACCATGGCCATTGATCGGATGCTACCGTTCAGCAGCGGGAACATTCCGGGATGCCAGCGTATGTTGTCCATTGGCTTTCTCTGTCTGTTACCGGTTTAATGTCGTAAGCATTTCATAGAGAAGCTGGGAATATACACGACGTAACACTAAAGCTCGTAAAACTTGCCGTGAAATTATATTTTTGGTTAGTGTTGATGGAATGTACGTAATGTGAAATCTTCCCAGAAAAATCCTTCCTCTCTCCAATCGTTGTCCATCAAAATTCTCCTTTTAATCAACACGAATCGAACCAGTGCTTGCAGAGTGATATAAACCCGCGCTCTACCACTCAGCTATTAGAGGAGCCAATTTTTTTCCTTAAAAAATCTGGCTTTAGTTTGATTTACTCAAGGAGGGAAATTGCACTCGTGTAATACTAGTCAAACGTTCTCTGCAGAGGGATTTCGGTGAAGTATTCAAGGTTTTATATGTGGAAAGAATTCAGTAATGTGTGTTTAAAAATTTGTTCGAACTGAATTTTGTTTTAGACTTCGCAATGACTTCAGGATGCCCAAACTGTCCCAGCTTGAGTGCTAAAACATACGATATCTCCAACCAGACCTAGACAGACAGCGCAATGAATACATCCGATACATGGAAAAGGTAAACAAACCCTAGCCTTCCCCCCCACCTCCGTCCAATACTCCGCTATTGGTTAACCTGTATCTCCCCAGCTGGGACCCGAACTTCGAAGTCTATTTATCACTGTGTAACGGAACTTTCTGTATAGTACGCGGATTTTCATCACTCCAATATCGCACATATCGAGAACTGACATGACCATTGAGAGAAAACATACCTCATCAGTTACAAACATTAACTGTGGATCAAGGTGTCCATTATAAACATTTTCAAGAAATCAATTGCAGAGCCGTATTCTAGGGGCAAAATCTGTTTGCTTAATTTCTTGCACAAACCTTACATTATATTAATATTTGAGGAGAAAAATTCGCTCCGACGCCGGGGATCGAACCCGGGTCCTTGGTTCTACGTACCAAGCGCTCTGACCACTGAGCTACGCCGAACTCAATCCACAGTACCGGACCGACCGGTCCTCCTTCAATGTTTCCCTTTGTGGCCGGTCCGGTACTGTGGATTGAATTCGGGCAACTGAACTACAGTTCAGTGGTCAGAGCGCTTGGTACGTAGAACCAAGGACCCGGGTTCGGTCCCCGGCGCTGGAGCGAATTTTTCTCCTCATATTAATTGTCAATATTGCAGATATTATTCTGGAGGACAAATTAGGCTAATAAATCTATAATATTCCTATTTTATATGGTTGGAATTTAATTAGCTTGGTTGCTTCGTGAGGTAACCGACAGGATATGTTTATTTCTTGAGCTAGGCGACGAAGAGATTTCTTTGCACTGAACCTGTTGTACGTCACTTTTTCATTAACTTCGAAACACTGACACTAAGAATTGTTGAATTTGGGAAATTTGCGCACAAATCTACGTCGCATTTGCTATAATTGTTTTTCTTTACGTAACACTCTACTATATAAGTTCATTCTTTAGTAGTATAGTAATTTTCTCACAAAATACGTGTACACCATAGCGAACTTCAAATTCAGCTGAATCATGATATGAGCCGTTCAGAGCAAAAGTGGTGTAAGTCAGAATTGGGTAATGAGGTTTAAAGTAAAAATTCTGTAAAATACAGCGCAGAGTAGCAATTAATATGTCCTTCTTGCTATCCACTGAATACTAATAGTTTAAATGAAGTGAATATTAATTGCTACTGTGCGGTGTATTTTACAGAATGTTTACTTTATCCCTCAATTACTTTAACCCTCAATACCCATTTTTGACTTACACCACTTCTGCTCTGAACGGCTCATATTTTGAAACCTGGATCTTTGTACAGGACACGTCATGGTCAAGATCGTTTGCGCAGCTGACAATTTTTCCGCCGTTTGGCCCGTAATGCAAGTATTCCTCGTAAAATGAACTATCTGTAGCTGTAAGATATGGCCGAATATTCGTATGCAGAGGTTACTTTGGAGGTGGGACAAATGTCTAAAGATGCTTTTGAGGATTATTTTGAGATATGAGTCAGAAATAAGTTCCATCTTGGTACATAATTATAAGAAATAATAGAATTTTCATTTTTTTTTTCGTAAGTGTATCTCAACTTTTGGAACTGTCCTCGTATATAGCTTAAAGGAATTTGTCTGCTCTGCGAAGCACGTTGCGGCCGACTCCACTCCACTTGAAGTTACACGGCTGATTAGGATGATTAATTAGATACACGCCTGTTTTATTTTTGAACGTGACCTACAGTTAATTGTAGTCGCTTCTATACGCTATATCGATCGGCTAGTTCGAACGTTATCAATACGGAGACCACAAACAAAGCAGCAAGTCACTTTAAATATTTCAACAGGTGGAAAGTTATAGACCGCTGCTATTAAGCAGAGTCCAGATCGAGCTGTCCTTTTAGGACGTATGAATTATGTTCGATGATGGACGTTTCCATTGTATTCAACACTTCTCATCACTTCTTAGGAGAGGAACACGATTGCGATCCCTGACATACGGTGTTGTACATACGTTCTGAGATTTATGAAACAAAACTGTAAGCCAAGATTGTCTGTAATTAAGTTGTCATAATTAACCAAATGAAGTAAAACTACAGTAGAGCGTCTTGTTTAGGCACAGTTAAAACATAAACAAATTGTAGGTAACGTATGGGGGAGGACGAGCCGTACGATAAACACGAGGGATGCATAAGATTTTAGTTACAACACTTATGGCGGAGCATTAAAAAATTATATTTTCCAAAAAAAAAAACACACACAAAATAACACAAATTGCATAACGTTATCATATACACATTTTAACAAGCAAGCAATTGTAATGTTGAAATAATTCGATATAAGAAATGAAATTTTGCTATTTATATGACGTTGCTTTCAAGCAGCATTTTTTTTACGGTCATGAATTTTATTCTCTGTATGACTAACATAATATCACCACAGTCTAGTATATACAGTCGCGAAGCTCAATACGTAGTAAATATGCAAACATTAGATAGTTGCTCACCACTAGGATAGCTAATATCGCCTCATTACAGGCAATGCAAAATAGAATCGTCATAGTCTATTGTTTCTAGCACCCTCAAAACTCAAGCTTCGTGACTGTATATAGTAGACTGTGATATCACCGTCTTCTGTGGCCGAATTAACAAAACTACATTATATTGCTCTGAAGTGGTCAAGTACAGTGCCTGAATAAATTGAACTTTGAGAAGGGATAATTACGTTTAGAAAATAGTGTTGTCACTTCAGAATAATATACTGTAGTCATATTAATTCGGTCACAGAAGACGGTGATATTATGTTAGTCATATAAAGAATGAAATTAGTGACCGTAAAAAAAATGCTGCTTGAAAGCAACATTATGTAAGCAGCAAATTTGATTTGTTATATTGAATTATTTCAACATTACAATTGCTTGCTTGTTAAAAGCGAGTAGAGTGTATTACTCGCTTCTCTTCACTTCGTCATATGTAGTTTCTGCCGCCATAGAATGCCACACTCCACACAAAACACTTAACTAGTATCTTCCTTAGTTCTTTTTCCAGAGGTCCGCTGAAGATGCTCCTTTTTCTAATAAAAACATACTGTATTATTGACCGTTATATTAAGTTTTCATGCGCGTCACTTAGAAAACGCAACGTATTTCATAGCCAACGCTTACAGAATGACTAACATGCTAACGACATGTTAGGCATCATAATTTTCTAAACTTGAAATAGTTTTCAATACGTACCGAAAATTGCATGAAGAGGGTTCGAGTGGTATTGAAATCGATTTGAATACTCCATGAAAACGTAGTAATTAAATGTTTAGCACTGCATAATGTATCCACCAGGGAACTTAGCCGTAGTAAGAGGGGGGGGACCTTAATATTATGTAATTCAACGTAAAGTGGAGTCCGTCGTTAGCCCTCCGGTTTTGTCACTGCTAGTCCAATACTAAAAAAAAAAAAAAAAATAAAAAAAATAATAATAATAATAATAATAATCCGTGGGCTCCACAGCCCTTTGAAGTCCCCAGACCGACCAGCCGGCTGCTTGCTTCACGTTCACATGGCGAAGCAGAGGTGGATGATCATCCAACCAGAAAGGAAGTATCGTGTGGTTAGCACGATGCTCTCCCCCAGGCGTTATAGCTGGCTTTCGCAACCGGATTTCGCTACCTATCGTAGCTCCCCAAGTGGATACTATATAGAATAAGCCGTTAAAGTAATAAATAATTGAAATATTGGATATGCTTTTAAATTAATGGATAATAGAGGATTATAGGAAATGATTTATAAATAAGTAAATAAAAATGACACTACGCCTACTCACCAAATTTAAATGTATTGTGTGAAGTCACCACCCTCCGCTTTCGAAGACTTTTTGTGACACATTTCGAAGTCCACTCGAATGTCATTAACCCTTTCGTGCATTAAATTTCAATATTTACAACAGTTTTAACGTACTGCAACTTGCAAAAACAGATTTTATCCACAATTTCGGTGATTTAATACTTCCATTTGTTGATTTTCCACGAAGTATTTTATTTGTCGACATCTATTAACTACCTACTTATAAGACAAAAATTCGAATCAACATTTAAGCGATTTATTTTAAGGCAAAAGCTTTCTCTGTCATTCACATCATTAGAATAACATAAATTATCCATCTCTTCAGTTCGTGGAATCGTGGAGTTATTGTAGGAATTTGCTCAATGGACTCTGAAAATATTGTACTGTGCATGCTGACGAGGCAAACTTGTACGATTTGTTTGAATGTCTGAAGTCCTGATACAAAATTAATGCGCGTTTCGTGATCGCCATTGTTCTTGTAAGTCATTGTTTTTGCTGTTCAAGCTTAAAACTACCTCATTTCTGTTTGAATCCACTGACAAGTGGTATTTATTTAGATGATTCAGATAAATGTTAAAGTTGTATAGCTGCCATGAAAAGGAATGTCTAGTTGTGTTAATAAAGCACTCTCTGGATTATTTTATATCTTTATTGTAATATAATGTCTGGCTATTATGCTATTATTGCCCGAGAAGAAAAAGATCCTCGGCAGACCTCAAAAAAGAGAGATAGAAAACAAGACCGTTAAGCCGCTTTTACACGATGCCTTTTGTCGAGACAATAATTGTGGACGATTGTCCTCAAAATGTTGCGAGACAGTTGCCGCCCAATCAAGTTGAACGTTGACCTATTCACTTGATTGGGCGGTAACTGTCTCGCAACATTTTGGGGACAATCGTCCACAATTATTGTCTCGAAAATAGGCCTCGTGTAAATGCGGCTTAACAGGCCTTTCGACCTAATAGTTGTCAGGATATTGATTATTATGTATGTGTGTGTATATAGGCCTATGTGTGTGTGTGTGTGTGTGTGCGTAAGTGATATAAACTGCCAATTAAATACTGGCGAGAGAGCATGAAGATAACTGAAGGAAAAAAAGTAAAATATTTTTTTCTCTAACTGTCAAGGTTTTCTCAGAAGAAAAAATTCTGCGACTCGAACGCTTTTTTAAAATTAGAACGCAGTTATTTCTCACTTTGCCCGATACGTACGCCAAAGCTGTCTTTTGTTATTTTTTGTTCCAAAGTGTTTCTAGATTTGAAAACTTTGTTTAAACTCGTAATGAAGTTTGTTTAACATACATTTTGTAATTTTAAAACCAAATCTCTTACCAGTGCTGAATATTTTGTAACTTTCCTATTTGTCATGCTGTATCGTTATCTGGGGAAGTTCATTGAATACATTCAGAGCATTAATTATAATACGTAAATAATACTGAATAATTTTTATGCACCGGTTGTTTCTCCAACCTTACTACTACAGTCCGCATTTCACGAGAAGATCCGAGCAAGGAATGCGAGTTTTTCCCCCACTCTTATAATCTATCCCGACACGGAACCGACCGGCCATTGACTGAGTCTTGTCTGTCCCAGCCGGCCAATGACATCACTCCCATCCACCCGCTCCTTCAAGAACGCTGAGTTACTGGCTTACTCTCTCCTCTTACCCCGCAAGGACCGTACTCCCCTCGCAGGGATCCTCTCGTGAAATTTGGACTGTACATCGGTTAGCAGAGGCGGGTCACTGGTGCATCTCAGGCGGTTAGCTAGTTTGCCTACTGATCCGGAGTTGCGCTCTGGCGTGGGTTCGAAGTCCACTTGAGCGGAATACCTGGTTGAGATTTTCCCATGTATTCCCCACTGTAATGCAAATTTCAGATAATTACATGGCGAATCCTCGGCCTCATCTCGCTATCACCAATTCCATCGACGTTAATCGATCTAATGTCCACACCTGTGGAGTAACGGTTAGCGCGTCTGGCCGTGAAACTAAGTGGCCCTGTTTCGATTCCCGGTCGGGGCAAGTTACCTGGTTGGGTTTTTTTTCCAGGATTTTCCCTCAACCCAGTATAAACAAATGCTGGGTAACTTTCGGTGCTGGACTCCATCTCATATTAAGTATGTATAAATAGATTTTTTTTACAAATTATTTTCACTTACAGTTTCGTGTAATTTCTTATATGATAACCTATTCTATTGATTAGTTTGAGTTTTCTCTCTTATAAATACTTTCCTTAAGTTTGAATTTCTTCACATAATAAGAATATGTGGGCCACGTCTAATTTCTGGCTGTAGAAGGGACAAACATCTTTGCAATATATTCCATTCTGTCCCTTAACTTCCATATTCTATAATGTCATCTTGTTAAACTCCTTCGTTCTTCCTTTGAGTTAACTCTCGTAAGCTCTATTCTTCTTGTCAACATAAAATTTTGATGTCCATATAATTAACGACCGTAACTTAAATCACTGAAATGTTTTTACCTAGCTATTTCATTGTTCCTCTTCTATATGAGTTTGCATACCGGTACTGAAGTTACGTCTTTTCTCGATTATTTTTTTTTGCGATGAGATATTAGGCCTAATTTGTTAACATTATAGGCTATTCTTGACTCTATTTTCATCGAACACAAAAAATGTTGCATTTTTTCTCAATATTATTGTCTTATTTCTCTTTGATACATTTCAAATATTTAATTTTTCTTACTAAAATTGTTCCTATGCTGCTATATTGAAGGACATAAGGCATAATGAATCGGGTAATACAAAAATCAGAAAAGAAGAACATAATTATGAAATAGTACATTATGCAATGAGCCTATAATGATAGTAATTAAGACGCGAGTATGTTTGTTTATGAAACGAGCGCAAGCGAGTTTCATAATTTTCATACGAGCGTCTTAATTACCATTATAGGCAAGTTTCATACGACTTTTTATGCTCGACCATATTTCTAACTTGAAATTATTCAGAAGTATTCATTTTATTCGTATCTGACTGAAGAGCGGAAATGACCTTGTGCATAGCTCGTAAATTGTGAGATGTGCGCAGACGCGAAAGTATTGATTTTTTCCGAGGAACAATATTGTCATTGACTTTGATATAATCTAGAGAATAACATGAACTAATTTTGATAAAACCTGGGAATTGATTTAGAATTGAAAAACGAGATGACAAATTGAATTTATTTGAATATTATTTACAATTAACGCTAATTATTATTCATTCATTTATTTATTTTATTCCATAGATCTTACATGAGCAATGAAGCTTACAATATTACAATTACAATTTTTACAGATTTTTATAGTTCTACAATTTAGTAATTTTCTACAATTTTTACAATGTTGTGCAATTTTTTTTTTAATATTTTGGCGAGATGTAGTGAGATGAGGTGAGGTCCGAGGATTCGCCAAAACAGAACATAACCTTCTGCGACAGTATTGGATTTCCAGCCTCCGTGACGTTTCCCTCGTCTTTCGATTGCATATCCGAGAATAATCGAAAACCTGAACTTTTAATGAATAGGTGTACTTTAATGACATGCATGAAAGGACTGCTACCAGGTGTATAATTACTACATTTCGGCATGGTCGAGCATAAAATAACATAAATAGACCTATATGCCTATAAATTACGACTCTGAACAGTTATAATAAAATCAGTGCTTCTTTACTTGTCGGTGCCTAAAACACACTGAAGTGTGAGCGAAATGAGTCTAAATGCCTCTAGTCCTTTACATGATTATTACAACGACGAATTCGATTATTTTAATTAACCAAATTACTTAGTTTCTTCCTATTATAATTGATTGATTTTATTTGAACTTCTTCATGAACTACTTAAAAGCTTTGGTGAAGGTGAAATTTTCAGACGGCCGTGCCTTGTGCCATAAAGGCACGTATATAACGTAATGGAGTTGATGAGTTTCCTTAACCTCGGCGCATTGCAGAAAAAGTGATTAACATCTCGGTCTGACGGCTCTACTTTCAAAGATGATGGATGGGCTCCAGAACATTCAGGAGAAAAAAAATTAAGACTCGAAACCGCGCTCTCCTAGTTTGTAGCCAGATGCTCTACTAATTGAGTTAACTCAGCGCACGTGAAGTTTCAGTATTCGCACGAAATAGATGGACTTAAGAATAGCTCAGTTTCTGCAGTGTGAGGTGATGTACGGGAATGAGAAACAGACTTTAGAGGGTAGGTATTGTGCTGCTTTCGTATATGGATTCCTCTCCTCTCATAGTATAGCGCATGGGAACTGCCTTGAATGTCTACCATAAGTATGAGGAAGATGTTCTGAAGTCTCGTAATCTTCATGCATTTGTTTTGTTAAACAACGCCATTTGTTACATCGTTGTGCTCGTTATGTTGTAAAATCGATCAAGTTTTGCTCTAATTCTTGTATGTATTCTTTTCATAATCAATGGAAATAAATATAACGTGCGGCAGAGGAAACGCATGTTTTTCAAATAACAATAAATCAATAGATTTGCAAGTTAAACAAAATTTAATTACACTTAAATAAAGCTTGCAGAATGCAGTTTTGTTGACAAATCTGAATTATCTCCGAAAAATAACTCCCGTCAAGCAACACCCTTAATTCTGTATGCACTCTCGCAATCTCACTTCGAAATTCTGCATTGTTCTTTCCAACATTTCTTCCTCCACATTAGGGATTTCCAGGCGAATGGAATTTTTCAGTTCCTGGATGTTGCGGGGTTTGTTTTTGTATACCTTTGATTTGAGGTAACCCCACAAAAAATAATCGCATACGGACAAGTCAAGTGAGCGAGGCGGTCAATGGGTATCACCAAAATGGGACGGCAATTACGGACTTTGTTTCAATATAAGTTTCAAAGACAAACACTCGATGCTCCAAGGTCCACGGCGCCATGGCTACTGAAACTGCATAATCGAAGCTGTCTACTAGTATAAGTGGCGGAAACCCCAACCCCTCCTCTTTGCCGAATACTAGCCGATCGAAAAACATGAGTTTCCTCTGCCTCACCTTGTAATATGCTTCTGAACAAAAAAAGTGACAAGGGGAATTTTTAAAATCTCATTAGTTGCGTGGTTGCCTTTACTGTTATGGTTACTTTATTATTATTTCATATTGTGAGGGTTATGAAGAGTAAATTATATAATTATAATACACTTTTGTAGCTTATTTATTGGTATTTTATAATAATTGTAGAGATATTAGTGCATGAACTACGACTAATTTGTACTTCCGTTATTGAGAAACATTTTCCTTCTCCCCTCGTATTCAAATTCAGATTAATTCATTTTTGTTTTCGTTTACATGATAGCCTATGGTGAAGACTAAAGTTACCCAAAATGAGCATGAGCTCGTGCTCGTGTACGGTGCAGTAGAGCAATTGAGCAAAAGTTAGGGCTTAAATAAATTCACACATTTATTTATTTGTTTATTTTTTTATTTATTTATTTATTTAAACGTACAGAATAAAATTGAGGGGTTGGGTGCAAGAAAGGCACTTCTCTCAAATGCAAGTTTTGAGAAAATTGATGTTGAAAAGTCAAACCGTAATAATGTTACCTATGCACGCCTTTATATTTTGGGTACTTCTGACCTCTATGATAACAGTATTGAACTATAACTCGATCATATGCATAACAGACCAGAGAACACAATAAAGCGGTTTACTCAAAAAGGCACATCCTCTAAAATGCCTTTCTTGCACCCAGCCCCTCAATTACAATATAAATAAAATAATACAATCATTATAAAAAAAGAAGATACAGTAATATTAACACAATTTGAGGACAGAATGAGCAGCGCTCGTGTTCGGTCGAAGTTCAGATATAGCCTATTAGGATTAATGGGGGTATAAGAGAATATACAATGTAAAATAAAATAGGAACTAAAATTAAAATTACAGCTACAATGAAATTATGTAATATAATATATTCATATAAGATTAATATAGAAAATAAAATAGGAACTAAAATTAAAATTACGACTGCAATTCAATTATATAATATAATATTAACATAGAGAAGAATAATATCGTACGTGAATGAAGTAGGACAATTTATGAAAAGTTTTCTATTCCAAAATTATAGAATAAAAATATAATATAAGCTGATTAATTTCTGCACATACATACATCAATAAATAGCTAATCATAATAAAGAATATTAGAAACATTGTGACAAAAAATAATGCCAATATAAATAGTAAAACGAATTCAAAAATAATAATGTTACTGAAATACATAGCCTATCTTAGGAACATCACAAATGTAATGTTCATAATACTTGCTAATTCTTTTATTATGCAATGCTATCATGCTCATTTTTATATTTGTATATAGTTTTATTTCTATAACAGGCAATAATTTTGAATATATCATTATATTAAGTATACTGTTTAGTTTACTTTAATTTTAATGGGTATTTTATTAACGCTTCCCCACACCGACACGAAATATTCGCAGCTGTGGCGAATGTTTCGCTTCGCTAAGTTGTCACAGTTGCAGTGTACATTGGATATGCGAGTGTGCCCACACTGGCGCGAAAGTATCGCCGGGCGTCTGCGAAACTGCAGCGTTGAAATTTAGATTTGCTGTCGCGAATTTTATGATATCATCCTGTGAGAAGTTCATTGAAATTGTAAGGAAACGTCCAGTTTTATACGATTTATTATATGGGGATTGAAAGTACATAAGGAAAAAGGATAATATGGGATGCAATTCAATAATTGGAATTAAAATAAACTGGCAAGTTACATCTTCAACATATCTCAAGAGAAAAATTCTAGCCTATATACGGCCTGTCTATGAGCAATAATTTATATTCTCATCTTTGTCTCTCAGCCCGTCAGAATATAATGGTATTGTTTAATACAGAAATTTAACATCTTACTAATGTTCAATATTTCAAAGTTAATAATTTCCTTTCTTTGGCAAAGGTTTCATTGTTAAAAGCAAATATCAGCATACATTTAATAGCAATTTTTGTCAAAACTAATCTCATTCATATTTTATTCCTGTGAAATACTATAGGAACTTCTATATTAGCTAGTATAGATGAGTCGTTCCAATAAACATAAATAAACCTACTAATTGTTTTCATTAATCTTTAAGAATTCGCGCATTACTTCCTAACATTAGTACTCGCGTGTAGTGTCACTACAGCTCAATCAATAATCATTGTTTTGGACGTAATATTTTTATTTTATTATCTGATATTTGTCTAGATATTGTTAAAATAACTGACTTGCAATTAATTTTTGAATTTTAAATACTGTATATTATAGCATTGATTAGCAAAAATCTGTAGCTAGCAGACACTGCTTTATCAGCTCATCTTTGTTGCCTGTGCGCACTTAGAGAATACACGTACACATAAACAGGATCTTTTTTTTCAATTACAAACGAATATCACTAATATTCCTACTTTCAGGACAAACCCCTTCCAGACTTCAGACTAGGCATCATCTCTTGTCTTCCTTCTCTTGAAGGTTTCATTATAACAAAATCGAAGAAAAGTTAGAAAAGAAGAGACGAAGTCGAGTATTTTCTCTTTCCGAGATTCTGTAACGCACTTAACTCGTGTATTATATACTGTTTTTGCACGATCATATATTTAGAACTGCAAATAATGTATAATTTTTACGATACCTACTGTTAACCTTGAAAACGTAGCTATTATACAATCAAGGGAGTATATTCGTTTGCTAAAAAGTTTAATACAAATACAAAACCATACCGATTTGTATCTAATGATGAAAGCTAAAGACATGAAAAATATATTGTTGAGGGGGGGATTAGATGCATTACATTACGTTATAATAGAAACGCAGAAAATTAAAATAAAATAATTGTTTCAAAATATGAATATTGATTTTACGGCACTAACATGATTTATAGAGCCTATTGTGTTAAGAGTTCGTTCAATGCATTCTCATCAATTCCTAGAAAATTGCTAAATAACAGACAATATTCCAATGTCATCTCTCTGATTAGGAATAAAAAATATCAATAAAGGATCTTATTTCATTTTCATTTCACTATTTTTAATTATTTATATGTGTTGGGACGGTAATTCATGTTATGAGGGATTCTCAGGATATTCGTTTTTAGGTAATTAATCTTTTCAAATACCTTAACTTCTTGTTTCGATGCACTTACTATTTTTCTACGTAGACTCTACTTTCTCACCCACAGTTATTCCTTTTTACTGTGTGTTCTCTCCTCCAGAGCTATCGGTTTTTTGACAACGTTTGCAACCGCAAGCATCAATTTATTATTACATTTCAAAACTCACGATTAATTGAAAAATTTAACCGATGTAAATGTTTTGTACGCGGATTGAAATCGGCGCCAAGATTTCTGTAACATTACACCTTTTCTTCCCTTCTAACAGACAAAAGGTTGTCTCGAGTTTTTCGCCAAGCGAAAACGCTCGTTAACTCGCCGTAACTCGAAAACCAGTAAAGATTTCGAAAAACGGCAACTTTCAAATGTAATTTTCATTCTTTCTCAACATTTTGCTCGCTTTGACCCCCATGTAACGTGAAAAAATAAGTTTGCCGGTAACTAACTTTTGAAGGTGTACAGGTCTATTTTGGACAGACCACTTCGAAGTTAGTATTTTTTTCCTCCACGTTTCAAAAATTATTTCGATTTCGAATTTTTGTCTTTGCTTTCCTCAGACATTAACTTGCCAATGACAAAAATAACAGTACTATTATAGGATCTACGACACGATATGACACTGCATACGCGAAATTTTAGTCTCCGCCACCGCTTCGAATATTTCGCGTTGGTGTGGGGAAACGTGTGAATTTCGTTGCCGCTGTACACGCGAAATATTCATCGCAGCCACCGCTGTGAATATTTCGAGTTGGTGTGGGGAAGCCTTTAAATAGGTTCTGTTTTTAACTCTCCACTAATATTGGTTTAAACTACAGATCAGTACTCGTTGAGCCACCGGCGTAGTCGGCTAAGGCGCTTGCCTGCAGATCCGAAGTTTCAGTCGTTCGCAGGTTCGATCCCCGTTTGGACTAATTACCTGGTTGAGTTATTTCCGAGGTATTCCCCAACCGTAAGGCGAATGCCAGGTAATCTATGGCAAATTCTCTGCCTCATCTTGCCAAATATCTCGCAATCACCAAACCCATCGACGCTAAGTAATCTAGTACTAAGCTTAGTAGTTGATACAGTTTTGTCATTTAACAAATAAAAAAAAGTACTCGTGTGTATTCTTCCGAAGATTGCTTAACCTCTATTCGCCCCTGCCTTGTCTCGTTGAAGTGAGTGATGAACTAGCATCGACTATAGCACTTAGAAAGTGAACTAAAATACGTAATCAATCATTGTATACAAACAGAGCTTTTGTGGGTCAGTTACAGTATAGCTAGCACTAGTGATATTAAACGACGCTCAGGGTCTCAATTGAATCCTCTGTGGGAAAGTGTTATTTTCGAAAGTAGAAACTGGAGCACAATGTTCAGTTGGTGGAAAAGTTATTACCACTGTTAGAAATTTCTGTTTAGTGTGTCAGTCTAAAAACCTAACATATCAGTAGAGACCGGAATCTTAGTCACTACTCTTTGAAGTTAAGTGAGTACGGAGTTTGTGCGGTGAGCCGAATGACTTGACAAAGGTTGGTGGCGCGTGGTGCTGTACGATTAAAAGAGACTACTCCCGCATCAAGGACAACACACACACACACACAAGAGTATGATTTCGAGAGTAGGACTATGTTGCGTATTACAAAAGAATAAACTTAGACTTTGCTGTAAACTTTTAACTTAAAATGTTGCTGTTTCACAGGTACTACTCTTAATGAAATGTTTAAGCCTATATTACAACAATCTTTGATGTAAAATTTTAACTTAAAATGTTACTGCATCAGCAGTACTACTCTTAACATGTTTAAGTCTATATTACAATAATATTTTATGTAAAATTTTAACTTAAAATATTACTGTTTCATAGGTACCGCTCTTAGAGCAGTGTTTAAACTTATACTACGGTAATATTTGCTATAAAATTTTAACTTGAAACTCCGGTACATCTGTAACATAGGTACTGCCCTGAATGAAATGTTTAAACCTATATTACAATAATCTTTGCTGTAAAATTTAACCTAAAAATATCGGTACTACTATAATACAGGCACTGCCCTTGTGTACAAATAGTGTACTTTCCAACAAAAGTGTCCTGAGCTTTGTTGAAAGGAATGTTGGGATGTATCCGGTGGCACTGAATTACTATCTGAAAGTAGATCGTCAGACTCACTTCTTTCTGTGAATTTCAAATGGTTTATATGTTTTTTTTTTTTTTTTTTTTTTTTAAGTTACAGGACTGCTGTGAATACCAAATTTAAAACGGATTATGTCAGTCTTGCATAAATTACATACAATTATATTGCCATTTACATGGACATACTGTCTTCCGAACTCTTCTACTTACTTCTTTACTTTTGTATACTTGTTTTAGGTACCTTTGTTTCAACTAGTAATGTATTATATCATACACACTGTTAAACTGAAGTATACTGCACTTGTTTAGGAGTAAGGAATCTGTTGTAGAGTGACTCTGCAGTGTGCCTTAGTTGTGTTTGTAAGCAAGATGTGTACTGAAGGACACGTGACATGTATAACCCACGCACACTTATACTTATTCCAGTTTTGTGGGACTAAGAAAACGGTCTTTACATATTAGTAAGGAAGTATTTGAAGTGAATTCTGAAGTCCTTCTGAATGATCTTTTTAATGATAAACTTTGGATGTAAGATTATTTAATCCTACTATGTATATACTTCAGTAATTTGCTTATGTATTATTATAGATTTTTCTTCCACAAAAAAATGGTTTTATTTTTATTTAATTTTCGAGGAATTATTTCTTTATGTTGTATTCCTATTAAGTTTGCTCATATTTTAGGTCCAGTTAAAATGTTTAAAAAGAAAGATGCCTTCACTATACATAATTTAATTGTTCATACTATTATTATATAGTTTATTTATTTCACTCTACACCATCGAAAAAATTCGCTAGTCCTTAAGCCATACTCACTGCCTCATATGAAAATCGGTTACGCATACATGAATTATGTACGCTATTTCAGTCATGGCACAATGCATGCGAGCAGTGCAGAAATCTGCCAGTCCCGGGTTTAAACTATCTTTTTCTTACACATTCATCATACCTCTCACAGCCACTGGCGTAGCTCAGTTGGCTGAGGCGCTTGCCTGCAGATCCAGAGTTGCGCTTGGACGTGGGTTCGATTCCTGCTTGGACTGACTACCTGATTGGTTTATTCCGAAATTTTCCCCAATCGTAAAGCGAATGTCAGGTACTCTATGCTGAATCATCGGCCTCATCTCGCCAAATACCATCTTGCTATCACAAATCCCATCGACGCTAAATAACCCAGTAGTTGGTGCAGGGTCTTTAAATGACGACTAATTATCTCTCACGGACGAGACAATTAAATCTCCTCTGTGGTTGAGGGACCGCGGTGATGTCTATACGAAAAGATTTCTCTTATTTTGTTTTCCTCTCCCACTTTTTTGTTTCCATCTCCCTCTTTTCTCTCTCAATCTTCTTTGTTTCTCTCTCCGTTTTTTGTTTTTCTCTCCCTTTTTTGTTTCTCTCTCCCTCTTTTTTGTTTCTCTCTCCCTCTTTTTTGTTTCTCTCCCTCTTTTTTGTTTCTCTCCCTCTTTTTTGTTTCTCTCTCCGTCATTTTTGTTTCTCTCTCTCCCTCTTTTTTGTTTCTCTCTCTCTCCCTCTCTTTTGTTTTTCTCTCTCTCTCCCTCTCTTTTGTTTTTCTCTCTCTCTCCCTCTCTTTTGTTTCTCTCTCTCCCTCTCTTTTGTTTCTCTCTCTCCCTCGTTTTTGTTTCTCTCTTTCCCTCTTCTTGTTTCTCTCTTTCCCTCTTCTTGTTTCTCTCTTTCCCTCTTTTTGGTTCTCTCTTTCCCTCTTTCTTGTTTCTCTCTCCTTCCCTCTTTTTTGTTTCTCTCTCTTTCCCTCTTTTTTGTTTGTCTCTCCTTCCCTCTTTTTTGTTTGTCTCTCCTTCCCTCTCTTTTTTGTTTGTCTCTCTTTCCCTCTTTTTTGTTTGTCTCTCTCTTTCCCTCTTTTTTGTTTGTCTCTCTCTTTCCCTCTTCTTGTTTCTCTCTTTCCCTCTTTTTGGTTCTCTCTTTCCCTCTTTCTTGTTTCTCTCTCCTTCCCTCTTTTTTGTTTCTCTCTCTTTCCCTCTTTTTTGTTTGTCTCTCCTTCCCTCTTTTTTGTTTGTCTCTCCTTCCCTCTCTTTTTTGTTTGTCTCTCTTTCCCTCTTTTTTGTTTGTCTCTCTTTCCCTCTTTTTTGTTTGTCTCTCTTTCCCTCTTTTTTGTTTGTCTCTCTTTCCCTCTTTCTTGTTGCTCTCTCTTTCCCTCTTTCTTGTTTCTCTCTCTTACCCTCTCTTTTGTTTCTCTCTCTTTCCCTCTCTTTTGTTTCTCTCTCTTTCCCTCTCTTTTGTTTCTCTCTCTTTCCCTCTCTTTTGTTTCTCTCTCTTTCCCTCTCTTTTGTTTCTCTCTCCCTCTCTTTTGTTTCTCTCTCCCTCTCTTTTGTTTCTCTCTCTTTCCCTCTCTTTTGTTTCTCTCTCTTTCCCTCTCTTTTGTTTCTCTCTCCCTCTCTTTTGTTTCTCTCTCCCTCTCTTTTGTTTCTCTCTCCCTCTCTTTTGTTTCTCTCCCTCTCCCTCTTTTGTTTCTCTCTCTCTCCCTCTCTTTTGTTTCTCTCTCTCTCCCTCTCTTTTGTTTCTCTCTCTCTCTCTCCCTCTCTTTTGTTTCTCTCTCTCTCTCTCCCTCTCTTTTGTTTCTCTCTCTCTCCCTCTCTTTTGTTTCTCTCTCTCTCCCTCTCTTTTGTTTCTCTCTCTCTCCCTCTCTTTTGTTTCTCTCTCTCTCCCTCTCTTTTGTTTCTCTCTCTCCCCCTCTCTTTTGTTTCTCTCTCTACCCCTCTCTTTTTTGTTTCTCTCTCTCTCCCTCTTTTTTATATCTCTCTTTTCCCTCTTTTTTGTTTCTCTTTTTCCCTCTTTCTTGCTTCTCTCTCTTTCCCTCTTTTTTGTTTCTCTCCCTCTTTCACTTTTTTCTTTCCTAAATTACTCTCCAACATTCCTACCTCGATGATAGATTTCAGTGTCACGGGATCACACTTTTGATTCCCCTGTTGCCGACACAATGCGCAGGTAGAGGTCGCTCTCTCCCACGTCATGTCGTATATTGATCACTCACTCCCTGCAATTGTACCCCCAAAATTGCAAATTTCTGCCATACATTGTGATGAAAGAGAATGGGCGGCGTTACTCACCAAGTGTCTGCTTCCACATGCATATGAAAAACGATTCCCCTCTTTCCTCTTGCTGACCCAGCTACTTGGCTTGCTCGAAGAAGACGCCTATTTACCTCCCCGATTATACACTATCCCAAGCAGGTTAAATGTTATTTACAGGATTTCAAATGAAGCGGTATTCATCCACTTGAGAGGTTCAAAATCACAGTCAGTTCAGAGGTGTGAGATTGAATGCTTGTCCTAGGTATCAGCAGAAGTGAATGATTTAAGCCAAATGAAATTTCTGCTTGGAAGCTTCAACTGTCAAATTATTTAGGCGAGACGTTCCTGAAATGAGATCACTTAGATTTGGGAGTTTTAAAGAAACAAGTAGAGGATTAATTTTTCTGTGTACTGTAAATTTCTAGCGTAAGTTCCAAACTTACGCATGTGAAAATTAAAGCAGGAGGTTAGTTTTGTTTGTGTACGTACTCTAAATACGAAGTCTAATTTCTTTATTTCTATAAATAATTTTTAATTGCTTACTTCTCTGTATTTTGTGTAGATCTAACTGATCTTCATGTATACTGTCAAATTTCGAACTGAATATTCGAATATTACTATCTACATTTCACACCTGAGAGTTTCCTAAGCAACGAGAAGACTTGGAAATGTTTTTCTGAGAGTTACATATGTAACAATATTTTTATTATTGTTGTTAGTCATTATTCTTGCGTTTCATAATGGTTAGCGGTCTGGACTCGAGCTACGACGCTGCTATCTTTCGACAACTCGAATTTTGGTTAGACTGACGATTGGGGAAAGCCTCGGAAAAAACCCAGCTAGGTAAAATCAGCCCAAGCGGGAATCGAACCCGCGCCCGAACGCAACTCCGGATCGGAAGGCAAGCGCCGACTGTGCTACGCCGGTGGCACGAAGGTGATGAAGCTTCGTTAAATAACTAATCCGCACTTCCCTATGTCCTGTTGCGTTATGGTTGTCCCTAAATTCCTGTTACTATTAGTCACAGTATAGGCCTACAATTATTCAGGGAACTTCGAGGGCAGTTAGAAAACGTCCCAATTACAAATTAAGTTTTCATATTCCAAGTAACCACTTTCAATGTACTGAATGAAATAAATGATTAGCAACTAAGGTGATATTATCACAATGACTAGATAGAATATGGAGTACTCTAAGTCATCTCGTCAATAAAAGACTCCGTTGCTAGTACGCGTGTGCAAAACGAGAGAAAAGTCTCCATGTAAGACTTTTCGAAGAAGAGTTTGGAACTGACGATTTTGTAATTACCTCTTACTTTCTTTTTAGTTTTACTTAGGACGGACACCAAGGCTTACACAGCAGCCTGAGGCTTATTGTGCTTATCACTCCTGTTCTGTGAATGATGCTCGTAGCCGAATGGCCGCGCTCTTGTACAAGTAAAGCATGCCGCACCGTGAACTTAATTCGGGCTATGGTATGGATGATCGTGATATGTGAATCAGTGAGGACGAAATGATTCCGAGGTCCAACCCCGAAAGTTGCCCAGAAACTCTGCTTCAATTGGTTGAGGGGAAAATTCCGGAAAGAAATTTCAACCAGGTAACTTGTCCCAACGAGGATATGAACTCGGACCCGCTCGTTTCACTGGCAGACGTGCTAACCATAATTCCTCAGCGGTGGGCATTCCCCCTTGTTAGACCCGTTACACACTTGAAGAGATCTCGCTAGCGAGAAATGTGTTGCGAGAAAATTCAAAGATTGATAACATGGATTCAAATGGACGTCCATGCACTGGAAGAGATTCTCGTTCGAGGCGAAAACCTCGAGCGAGTTTTTCGCTGAAATCGGTAGCTCAGCGAATTTTCTTGACACATTTATCAAAGATGTTTGACATTTAAACTCTTTTTGACGACTGAATGTAGAAAAAGATGAAGAAAAGTAATGTCACGGGTGGCGATGAATTCTATTGTTTTTATTGACAATAAGGAAAGATGACTGATAATTACAGTCAGAAACTTGTCGAATTTGTACTGTGTCACCCGTAGGCCTATTTATATGATACACGGGATGAAAACTATAAAAACACGAAACTTAAAGAAGAAATCTGGAGACATCAGAAGATCTGAAAATAAATAGGGTTATATTTTATTTTGGCGAGATTTAATAGTATTAATTACAACATTTGAAATAATATACCTATCAATATGTCTTAACAGTTTACATAATTTTAATTAGAACATAGCAAAGAATCATCTATCATATCATGAATGAGATTTATTCAACCTGAAATAACGCCTAAACGTATCATCGTCCAAATCGAAATCAGTGTCCGAAACTCGCTCCTATCTTCGTGAGATACAATGTGATTTCCAGATATTTTTGGCTTTAATTTTAGGCCTACTTTTTCTTTTCATTAACAAAATATGTTCATGTAACTTCCATCATCTGAAGATTCAGATTCAACATAGTAGCGTTCGTACATAATTTGTAAAGTACGACAATATACTTAAAGATTACATATGAAGAGTCCACTGCAAGAATGATGGATGTCACTTTGTCGAAAATGAACCAAGACTGTCAATGCATAGCTTAAGACATATAGAATGTACATAGAGAGTTACATGCCATTAACACTTATAGTCATTGTCCAGTAATGATCGGAAAATAACAGTTAAACTTTGAGCGCTAAGCATTTGAAACTTTCAATCGCTTCTCCTGCAAAATGTATTCCAAATGACATCCATCATTGTTGCAGTGGACTCTTCATATTTAAGTACGACAATATACGTAAATACATAACCTGTAGGCCTAATATTTCCTCCAACGAGCGATTACTATAATCAGAAAAATACTCTCTGCATGAAGGCAGGTGTGATCTGTGATAGCGAGAACTCGCTAAGTGTGTGGAGGAAGGCTCTTCGTCCCTTTCTCGCAACAGATTTCTCGCTAGCGAGATCTCAAGTGTGTAACAGGCCTTAGGAGTAAACGTGTCTGAAGCGCACAAACACAGGAGTTCAAATCCTGATGCCGTTACCACGTCAAAGTGTAAGATCTTAGGCGCATTCGTGCATTCCCTGAAATGCGAAGGATATTTATGAAGTTGGAATCCCTCTATTATTTATCGACCAGCTACGCTATAGAAGAAATCAAAATGAAATCACGTTCTGCGATAAACAAGACGTGCGGGCACACGTGCTTATGAGTGATGAAATAGAGATTAGAGGGTACTGCAGCGTTGAAGAGGATATTGTGTGCCTCAGATGGATAGGCCGCATTCAATTATTGTCTCGTGTAATCCTCCGATTTACCTATGTCTGAAATGAATTATTAATAGAACATTACCTTATGCATTCAATCTCCTTTTAGAAAACGAAGTCTGGCTCGGAACTCGAGACGTGTTTTCAGTTACGGATTGTCAGGGGAGATTGAAGTGTTGGTGTATGGAAAGCTGATTAAGAAAGTAAATTAATATATTATGTGAAATTCAAGTTGCCGCAAACTTGAAGAAACTTTTATCATAGTGTTTACTTTCTAGAAAATTAAGGATTATATATATATGGCTGTCTTGCCGCGGGCGAGTTTAAGAAGCAGTTGCTAAGCAGATATTGAGGCGTAGGAGAGATTAATACGCACAGGAATGAGGGAACCACGAGCTCCACCTTCTCCGTTCAGCGCACAATCTGTAGAACTATTGAAGAAAGGGCAATGCGTCTTGCAGAAGAGAAACTAGTTAAAAATCCGCAGTAATTCAGTTTATTAGGTTATTGTACAAACATTAATAGGCTTAGTAACAGATGTATTTGAAAAAGAAAACAAATGTAATTGAAACAGTAAAATTTATTTAAAACAATAAAAACACGAAATATTTTGAAATTATACAAATTAATGAAAACCTTTCACACTTAATGTAATAAATATAACAGTATGTAATTAAAGTTGTTAAGAAACTAACCACGAGAATAAAAAAATTATTTAATAAGTAATTATAAAATCTAGTTTTAAAGCTATTGATTGGTAACTTATAATATTGGCTGGAAAGCTTGTTATATAATTTCATCCCCATGACAGAAAAGTTTGTGTTGGTCTTATGTAATCTGCAATATAGAATACTAATTTGATCACTGTTTCTAATTTCATGATCGTGTATATATTGGCCACTAATGAGTAACTGACGTTATTTTGTCGAGTGTAAAGAACTAGATCGTATATATATATATATATATATATATATATATATATATATATACATATACAAATTTATGCCTAAATGTTACTGCGGAATGTAAGATGAAGTCTGTATGTAGGTGCGAATGAAAAAAAGAAAAAAGCAAAATAAGAATATGTAATTTTTAAATAAGACTTAGGATTAATAAAATGAAATAAACAATAAGAGCAATCATTGAGGATTACAATATTATATTAGTAGGCCTGTAATAGAATGCCAAAAACTAACTAATATTTTGCTATCGGGTAGTAACACAGCTCGAGAGGCAAACTCACAGCACGAGAACTAGAGATGAACAACGATCGAGAAATCAAGACTAACAGCGCCCGCAAAGCCGAAAACCCGCATGACAATGTTCTATACGTCGCACAGTGGGGTATTTGCATCAAAAAGCTGGCCAAAAGTCGATATTTCAATATTGTCCTACCCCTGAAATTCTTGCTCCCTGACAGAAAGAAATAGTGGGGGAGCGATAAGATAACAGTTTGTGTTTCATCTGCTTCATCATGTGGTCGTCAGCTCAGTCGAAAGTTGAGTGTTTGTGACAGTATACGTGTATCTTATTGACGCTCTGAGCAAGTTGACAAGTTCATCATTGTTTTTCTACGTTTTAAAGAAACAGTGTGGCCTGTTACAGGATGGATCCTTCTCAGCAAGGTATGTACTTCACTTTTGAGGGCTTTTTGTGTTTATATAAAATATATTTACAAAGTTATTGCGGTTAGAAAACCATCTATATTTTCAGTATTTTTTTTACGAACCCAAGTTTTTGTTTAATGATTTAGTGTACTTCAGGGTGAGTCCCGATGTTATTTCCTATGTTATTACAAAGACTAGATCTTTGGGTGTGTAATAGAAAAGAAATTGGCTGCGATCTCGTGCGAATTGCTTATTTTCATACATTTTTGTAACAAATACTAATTTTCAATTTTTTACTCTGTTACAAATATATATATATATGTAATATATATATATTTTTTTTTCTTTTACTAGGGCCATCTCAAATCAAAATTTTGTCAAGGAAACAATTATATGATATCATGCAAGAGCAAAAAGAATGTGATATCAACGAAAAATTAGAATATCTCGAAAAATATTTGCTGATGCAAGAGAATTACTCAGAGGAACAAATTAAGGCTTTTAAACATACATTTTCGTATACAAAGGAGATGGTTGAGTGCAAATAGAAAAGATAATTTATTCAGGAAAAATAATGAAATCTGACTTCAAGGGACCTTGGAGTTACCCAAAGCAATGACAACGGCTACGACTGTATTCGGACGGCCACAAAAATCTTTCGGCGACTCTAGTGAAAGAAGTAAAAGAAGGAAGACTCAAGGACTTAGAGAAACAGTAGATACCGAGGAATTGACTTTTGCCACCCAGATGAAGCTGCGAGCTTGTGGAAAACCAGACGCATCAAAAGTTCTTAAGGAAATTACTAAATCTCCTAAGCGAGCGACAAAATACAGAAAGGCGTACTCCAGCAGTGTACAAGAAAAAAGAGGGCAGTTGTCACCTCTACAAGCTCTTTCTATGTTTGTGGAAGCAGGTAATTTACTTTATCACCTGCTATTTATGTCTTATTGTTCCTTAATTATCTGTTCTATTTCCATTGTTGTTGTTGTTGTTAAGTCAACTGTGCAAACACAGGTCTGAACCTCACAGGTGATACCAACAAAGAGGCATAGGGTAGGGTGACCAGTTCATTTCCCCCTCCATTTCATACATCGCTGACTTGGTACATATTACATTAATCAGACTTCAGATGTACACAAACAAATGAAAAATATTTATTTTATATACTTCTTTATAGGTTTATCAAGAAGACAGTACGAGATCGTAAGAGCCAGCGACAAAACGCTTTACCCATGTTACTCCGTGTTGCAGAAAGCTAAGAAAGACTGTTACCCTGTACCTGAATCTTATCAAGTGACAGCTACTTGCGCAGAAATAAATCTGCAAGACTTGTTAAACCACACTGTTGCTCGATTATTGTTATATTTGCAAGAAGTTGTGCAAACTTTGAGTGAAGATGAGTGCAATACATTAGAATTAATAACCAAATGGGGCTGCGACGGATCTCAACAGACTCAATTTAAACAGAAATTTGAAACTGATATAGATTCAGATGCCAATATATTTCAAAGCTCACTAGTACCTTTACAGTTAGTTTGCGGTACAGATATAAAGAAGGTAATATGGAAAAATCCTACACCTTCTTCTCCTCGATATTGTCGACCCATTAAGATTAGATTTGTGAAAGAGTCAGCTGACTTAACTAGAGAAGAAATCGGTTACTTGGAATCAAAAATAGTAACTTTAAATGAAACGAAAATTGAAATAAATGGAAGAAACTTGGTTATAAAACACACACTGATACTAACTATGATCGATGCCAAAATATGCAATGCGGCCACTAATACTACATCTACTATGAAATGTTATATCTGCGGAGCCACATCAAAAGAATTTAACAGTTTATCAAATAGAAGGGAAGCTGATCAAAGCACATTCAAATTTGGATTATCCATCTTGCATGCAAGAATTCGATTATTTGAGAGTCTACTGCACTTGTCTTATAAGTTACCCCTCAAAAAATGGCAACTGAGAACAAAAAATGACAAAGAGATTTATAAACAGAGGAAGACGGACATTCAAAATCAATTTAAGAATAGAATGGGCATTATTGTAGATGTTCCTAAACCTGGGTTTGGAAACAGCAATGATGGAAATACCAGCCGAAGATTTTTTATGGATCCTGCTTTGTCCGCTGAAATAACAGGTATGAATGTTGAACTGATCTATCGATTCAGAGTCATTTTAGAAGTTATATCAAGTGGACATAAAGTTGATACTCTAAAATTCGCTGCTTACACCATGGATACAGCAAAACTATATGTTCAGCTGTATTCATGGCATCCAATGACCCCCACAATGCATAAGATTTTAATTCATGGCCCAACTGTAATTGAAAATGCCCTTTTACCGATTGGACAACTGTCAGAGGAAGCAGCTGAAGCAAGGAATAAGCAGTTCCGTTCCTATCGCCAAAATTATGCCAGGAAGTTTTCTAGAGAGTCATGTAACCTAGATATCATAAACAGGCTGCTGCTTAGCTCGGATCCTCTGCTCACAAGCATGAGACCAACCCCGAGGAAGAGAACGAAACCATTTTTAAAGGAAACCACAGAAATGCTACTACCTTCTTTATTTACGATTTCTGCTGATCGAAATGAAGACGATGAATCCGCAAGTGAAGCTGAAGAGTCTTCTGATGAGGAATCTTGGGAATAATCTCATTAATAGAGTATCTAACAAACTGAAAGTGAGCTAAATGTTTAGGTAAACAAAAATTAGTAATAAACTTATATATTCATGACATGGAAAACATCTACATATTTTTAGATCAATATCTTATATACTTCCATAATTACATATATTATATAATTAGTGTTAACTTATTTTCAAAGTACTCGTATACTATTATATATTTATGTCTTTAATCAGAAGAAATTAAATTTTATTTCAGTTGAGTTGTTGCCTTCTGTATAACGAAATAAGATTTACGTAAATAAACTATAATCTTTGCTATAGAGATATAAATTTACCTGTATCTCTGTATGAAGAATATATGTTTTAGACCATTAGGCCTATATTAATTGATTGACTAAGTGTAAAAATTGCAAACATTACATAGCCTAATCATTATAAGATATGTATCATTAAAATGTAACAATTTCGTTTTGATTTTTGGCTTTCATATAATGTAAGTTTATACATGATGCAATAATAGTTTATTTTCACTACTAATGTATACCTACTCTAATGAAACTACTGATTATCTTTTTGTAATTGTAATTATGTGTATAGGTAGTCATATTAGTCGAAAACCTTGAAGTTGCTGCGATTTAAAATAATAAATAAAGAACTTGGATAAATCAATAAATAACATAAAACACATTTTGTATTTCTCTCCGAGTGCCATAATCTCCTTATTGCATCCTAATTTAATATATTATCCCAATTAAATGCGATTGGAACACAATAATAATTTTATTATGATAATTAATACTTTTGGCCAACTTTTTGATGCAAATACCCCACTGTGCGTCGCATCGTTGAGGTAAAGACTGCTTGTGAGTGTTTCGAGACGTCGAGATTGATCACTCCCGAAGTCCCGAACGTCAAGCAGCCTTGAATCGCCAGAGTTGTTTATACCTGAGTGAACTTTTATCTACTTTGGCAACTGTTGTATATGTATAAACAATCTTCAAATAGCCTATTTGAAACATCATCTCTACCTTTCAATGCATAATAATCCGTTCCCCAGTCTTTATTTAATTACTAGGTCCTTATTAAAAGGCTAGGAATTTTCTTTTCATATGTTTGAGATCAAATGTGCAAACTCAAGTAAAGAGATATTAGCGTTATGTTCCATGTTTCTTAGAAATGAAAATTTATTTGATTTTTTTCTCTATTATTTATAGGTAATATCATATGAGAGAACCAGAACATTTTGATAACTAAGATACTGTTCTGTTTTGTCTTTTGTCTCATTTAAACATTTCTAATATTACTTATTTCAATGATGTATGTTATTTAAAGTTACGAAATCTTTCCACGCCAGCCAAATACCATTTCGAGAATGATGAGAGAGACTCGAAGCGCATGAGAATGACGAGACGAGACTCGAAAGACATGCAACGAACACAGCGAGCGAGAGCGGCAGTTAGTTTTGTTGAACTCTAACGAGAAGCAACTTCATACTAATTCGTAGACCCCATTCAACCCCAAAAAGTAGGATCGTCCCTAAGGAAGACGAAAATAGGTTTCCGAGTGGCTGTCGGCATTTCAGAGCTGAATTGTACTAATTTTTTTTTTTACCTGAAACTATCGAATGGTGGTAAATGAACTTAAAATTAATGATAGCGATATGAAGCCGAGAGTCCAACGCTGAAAAGTGTCCACCATTTGCTTCTATTTGGTTCAGTAAACACTCCAGAAATACCTAACCAATATTTGAACCTAGTTTCTTAGTGAGATACGCTGACCGCTATTGCTCACCAGTGGCGGAGGAAAAGAATTGTGTGACGCAATCTAATTTCGTGATAGGCATTTACTAGCAATATAAAGATATACTTATAGGATCAGTGTCCCGCGCCGTGGCGTCGTGGTCTAAGGCATCCTGCCTAGGACTCGCGTTACGGAATGCGCGCTGGTTCGAATCCTCATGGGGGAAGAAATTTTCTCATGAAATTTCGGCCAGTGTATGGGAACAGTGCCCACTCAGCATCGTGATGCACTTGGGGAGCTACGATAGGTAGCGAAAATCCGATTTCGCAAACCAGCTATAACGGCTGGGGGATCATCGTGCTAACCACACGATACCTCCATTCTGGTTGGATGATCGTCCACCTCTGCTTCGGCATGTGGACGTGAGGCCAGTAGCCGGCTGGTCTGTCTTGGCACTTCGTGGGCTGTAGCGCCATGGATTTACTTTTATTTTACTTACAGGATCAGTAGTTTATTTGCTAAGCTATCTGTGTTAATGAGTCTCGTGTCGAGATGTTACTGGTACGTAACTGTAGTCTAAATGTTAATTATTCCGCATGACTCCATAGGCCTACTCCCAAAATCCGTTGGCCTACTATGTACGTAACACAATATTACCGTCACTTCGATGAATGGCAACACAGTTTTGGAATACCTTTACTGATTTATTGTAAATATAATAAATGAGTCCGTATTCCTAAATGTAGATTATTGTTTTGTATTTTGTTTTAGTTACTTCTGTTACTGAAATTACATAATTTATTCCAGAATTAAAAATAAAAATACTGTATAAAAATTCAGTAGGCTGCGTGATGCAAAGGAGAAAGGTAGTGGAGTGTAGGTTACCTTGAGAGGAAATAAAACTTAAATAAAACATCTTGCAATCAACAGTGATGAATATGTAAAAAATAAACTGTCTTTCCGTGTCGTATTCATTACCTTTGTTTGCAAATAACGGAACGTAAAACATTGCAGAGACTGTACAGAAATAACCAGATAAAAAGCAGGTCTTCTGTTCAGAGACAGTCGGCAAGGACTATAGAAATTTGTACAGATTCGAGGAATAGCGCGTTCACGCAGGTAATCTGCCCAGTGCTTTGAAGGCACTCATATCTTCCGGTTTGTCTAATGAATATTTTCTTGTTTGTTTTTACAGTCTCGCTTCAAAACCGACAAGGCAAGTTATTGGCATTCATTCAAAAGAATCGTAGTGTGTAGCACTGCGGAGAATATAATCATTTATTCAACGAGCTAAAAGCAGGCGAGAAGCATTTTCACTTTACGTGAATGACTTTGAAAACATTTGACTATCTTTCACATAACACTGGATGTCGTTTTACTGAATGGTTATGTTTGCCATATTATATCGTAATTAATAAAGATGTATATTATTTCAAACCAGTTGAGTAGAGTGCAGCGTCTCTTCTGAGGATCTAATGCTGCTTGACGACTATTTCAGATCCATACCACGATTGTCAAGCAGTGTTCCCGTATCTCGATAACGAAAGCGGTTCCGAAATCATTAATTGCTTGTTTTGCTGTGCCGAATGCTGTGTGTTACTTTATTGTACAGTAGTGGCAAAAAAAACCTGACCGACCCTTGTAGCTGATACAAAAGAATCCTGTGCTGTGTATTATGTCAAACTGTGGTAATTTCAATATAGATAGTGAAGCCAGAGGTATGTACTGCTATTTAATGTAAAAATACGCAGTTATCTTTGCCGAATAGCGGTAGAACTGTAATATTGATGCCAGATGAAAATAAAACTCTCAAAGTATTTTCGTTCGTAAGTTTGAGGCACTGAAGGAAACAAAAGACGGTAAGAATCGAACAAATGCAATAAACGTCATTGTTACAATTAATTATAGAAGATGGATGTGTTTTGTGACTAGCAAATTTGAATCTGTGACTCTGAAATCAGCTACAATGGTCGGTCCGGTTTTTTTTGCCACTACTGTCCATTATTACCTACTGTAAAGAAGGCAAGACCTATCCTGTGCCCCTATCATGTGACGTGGCTATATCACCAGTAGGTATGGAGGGGGAAGATAAGTTTTAGTGTGAGATGAACTTCTGTGTCGGTGGATTCGTATAATATTAACCATCATGAAACAAACTCTCCTACTTACAGCTTATTCTTTCCCCTCTCGCATAGCTCACACGCCAGATCTCGCCTCCTCATCTGTATCATTCTGTGTATGGCGTGCAATGGGCAAAAGAAAGCTTGAGCAAGAAACCGTCCCGAGTTCGGTCATAGAAAAGCCAAACCAAGATCCACAGTTGAAAGAGTTTTTAATTGAAGGGTTCAGAGCCATATATTAAAAACTGAGAAAGCAAGACTAAAAATTAAGTGATTACCATAATTCAATGAAATATACAGCAAATAATATGAAGTATGTACATTAAAACTAAATGATATGTCAATCTTCATTAAACTATCGTATTCACTTAATTCAGCCGTGGCGAAAATGCCATCATGCGCCGAGCAACTGTGTAACCTGCAACGTGCATAGCACCTATGGAGGGAGGCGGACACCCGAAGGGGAAGTAGAGCAACTGTCTGATTTATTAACGGTTTTTCATTTTCCTTACGTCAAGGACTTAAATAAAATTATATACAGTACAAGGCTACAAACTAATGTTTAGTACGTGTAACTAAGAAAGAAATGAACAATAAATGAACAATATCACAACCTAAAATTAACCGTCTTCAGAATGTCTCTGCGACAAAGTTTCAAAATCAGGAATTATGTTACTTACTGCCAGTCGTAGTTGATCACGAAGGTATTTGTCTGTCAGTCGTGATCTAAATTTGGTTTTTACTTTTTTCATTGTTGAAAATAATTTTTCACAAACATAAGTTGTAGCGAACATGGCTTCAACAGAGCAAGCGAAAGAACGAAGCTTCAAAAATTTATTTTTTGCCAAAGATTTTAAAAGTTCAACATTTGTCAAGTCCTTACATCTAGCTTTCATTTAACATCACATTGTAAATCTGTTAGTTTAAATTTAAGATCTAACGTATTATTCGTACATCTGCTGAAAAAGGATCGACGTACAGAGATGATGATGATGATGATGATAACAACACCACTTAATCTTTTAATGTTTCATCAGTAACATGTAGTAACTTATAATGCCGTTTTATATTATACAATCATTTCCTCGTAATACTTGTGAACAAATCATACATTTAATATTCTCATCATATTGTCAGCAAAAAAATGCATCCTCCCATCCTACTTGAAACTTTAGTTTTTGTAGAGGACATATACGGTTTCGAGAGAGACATTGCGACGATACACCACTCGTAGGTCAGAGACAAATACAAATGGAACGGAGTTTGACTCCAGTGAGTGAGAGGCTGGGGGTTGTAGGTAGGAAGCAAGGGAAATGCACTGCGAGCCACAATGTGCTCGTGAGTCGCATTTTCGCCACGGCTGACTTAACTTTAACCCTCCTTTCTCCGTTTTTAATAAATGGCGCTTGGCCCAATATGGCTCTGAACCCTTCAATTAAAATAATACGGCTACTATTATTATTATTATTATTATTATTATTATTATTATTCTTATTCTGTTATTATTTTCTCTCAATTTTATCTTCTCCGTCTTTATGTACATTTTCCACTTCATCTTAAAGTTCATTGTCTTTTTCGTTATCCTTTGTTCTCTTTTTGTCTGTGTCCATTCCCTTATTCGTAGACATTTTGTATATTTGCTTCCTCGCTTTCTTTGCTTTCAATCCCGCTATATAGAAAACACGAAATCTGACGATTGAACATTGTATGCTTTCAATTTACGGTCATTATTACGTTCTCTTGGCACGTGATTTTCATCCGCAACAAATAAGTTCAAACTGTAATTATGTTGTAATAAATAGAAGTGATTTATCATGAGGCAGTCATTCTGTGAGCCGCTCCAGGCTAATTGTGTGTAATTCAATGGAATACACTCGTCTTCGCTACTGTTTATGTGCCACATAATACTCGATACTTCAGTGGCACACAATGATTGGTGTGCATTTAATTGGTGATGATATTCCTGAAGTCCCATAGTTCTTTTTATGGTTGTGGTTTATTTTATGAGTGCGTCACGTAATGCCACCTGTTGCCAAGGACGGCAACATAGTATGGATCTCATCACGCTTATTTCGCCAATTCTCTGCTGTTCATTTCGCAGTTCACTTTTGTTCTAAAATTCCATTAGGTTAGCATGCAAACTCGTTCAGTTTTGTGTAAGGTATATGGTTTCTCATTATGTGACGTTTAAAATATTGTGATGCTGTAAAAAAAAAAACAATTTTGATGTATAAAGAAAATAAAGTTTTCCAGCATTCCGATATTGAAAAAGTTGTTCGAGCAATCTCTCTTATGCCTGTTGTTCTGTCCGTTTAAATTCTTATTTTTATGTGGCGATTTCTCTTAAATAAATTGTTGAATATAAATGTGATCCGTTTGGGATTACATGAAATAAAAACTTTGTAACATGAGACTTCTTTCAATTGAGGCGCTCAGCGCACAAATATCCCAACCCACAAAATTATATTTTCAGTTCACATCTTCGCAATTGTGCAGGAAATACGATACACAAACGAAATTGTGCTGAAATCTCTTAGAAAAACTGGGAATGATGAATAGACCGATTTACACTTTGAAGAGAAGAATATGAAGAGCTCTTTGAAGCGAAAACTCAATATGCAAATTTTGTGGTTGGGCAATTTGTGCGCTGAGTGCCTCAATTTACGTTTCATTAATCTCTAAATATATTCTAGGAAGATAGTTTTCACTACATTAGATCACAACGTGCCCACTATTGCGTATGCAACACAATATTCCCAGACTTGAAGTAAATAATGTTCTAGTGGTATGCACAATAAGCCTCAGGCTGCAGTGCAAGCCTTCGGGTCCCTCCTGCATACGAGAGAGGGGGGGAGAGAAAGAGGGAATGAGGGAGGGAAAGCTATTTTCTAACTTTCGAAATACAACTAGTCTTTGGGGCAAGTTTGTAAATGCATTGATGGAGCCATCGATTGCGTCATATATTCAACAAAGCGTTAATGCAAAGAAAGGTGAAATACATCCTAAATTAATCAAGCCCTCTTCTAATTCGTTACAGATCTTTGATGGAATCAATTGTTTGACATCGGATACATCAAGCTGGGTGTCCTGATTAATAGATGAAGTTACTTGAGATTAGGTTAAACTGAATAGTATTTCCTTGAAAAAAGCAATATATTGATCTTCAGAATCAAGCATTGAGGATGACAAAGACAAATTATTAATAATACATTCAGCTTATAGAGGAAAGCACTTCAAGACGCAAAACTACATCAAGACTGTTGGAATAACTACAGTGAGACAGATTTCAAACAATCGAATAGTTCGCTAATTAAACAAAAAACGCTAATCCATCTTATCATTTACGAATGTCGTGACCATGCATCGATTGAATTCATTGGATTCTTTCTCGCTGAATTTACGAAATCGCTTTGAAGCTGCTGCTACATACACGTCCTTCTGTCTTTGAACCTAATACAACGAAAAAGAATAAGTCTTGGCTTCGATTTTTATTTATATTACAAGGCTATGTACAGACTCATAAAAATTGGGCCACCTGAATTTTGTTTCTGAGTCTACAAAAATTGTTATTCCAGTAAAAGAAAATCTTCACGAAACTGATACTTAAATACTTATTTACTTCACCTTCATTTATCTTGAGGCTAATTCCTCTAGTGTATTGTGAAACATCCCAAGTATAATTTTTTCAAAAGCTCGAACAATCTTTTGATTCGACATAATCAATATCCATATATACATATTCTTCGCAAAACCGCAAACAGATCGGATGAGCCGGGTCTGGAAAATTTTTGGAAGATACGTATTTGGCCCACCAAGATCGCAGCAGTTGATGTCAATATTTAAAAAAAATCACAAGGTACACTTGTCCAAAGAGGCGGTGCGCCGCCATGTTTCAGCAATACTATGCCCACGTTGTATGAATCCCTTACTCAGGATCCCCATCAGTAATAGCTAAACATGTTTCATGTGGTATGGTCAAGGTTTCAGATAACGTTTACAAGTTGTGTATCACAACCATTTCTGCATACAGTTGTTTGAGGCTACTGTTTGGACTTCGTTATAATAGTCCTAACAGCAGGTTCAGTTTTGAGACACGCCTACGTCCATCAGTGTGTGGCATGTTAACATTGGCCCTGCCCACCTTCTTGGGACGTGCAATACGGTAGCAATATCAACTTCTAATTCGGAGCTTTATGAACACCATACTTACTGCGAGTATGACGTTGAAGCGATGTTATACTTCAAAATTTTGCGAAGCAGAACACATAGGCTATAGCTCGTTATTGCAGTAAACTGTACTTTGTTTATTCAGTTATTGCTAAGTGATAATCTGACTTTTGTTCGTAGAAACAATACACAAAACTCCCGTGTTTTATCATATTGAAACTGAAATAAGTTCTTTGTTATTCCTGCTATAATATTTTATAACGACTTTATCTTCAAAAAACAGATCAGAATGTGTCGCGGAATCAGTCTATCCAGAAATTATGAGCAAGAAATGCGATACTTCTGTTGAAACATGAAGGCGTTCTTCTAGGTATGCCGAAAAATTTTCACTGAACGTCAATTTTTTTATGTGCAGATGCAAGAATAATATGACATAACTCCGCAATTAATTGACCGATTATCATAAAAAATGTCTGGGTATATTACGTTAGTGTATATTTTCATAATAAATGCGCAAAATGCAAAATAAATAAGTATAGTAATGCATGTACAAAATTAAGAAAACAGGTCCCACACTGCGGTGTATCTGCCCCGTCAACATCCAGGCTTACCGTACCACCGTTTACTTCACCTGGGCCCTCCCCATCCAAACTCACATGCAGGTGCACTGCATCGGGCCTCACTAGCCTTTACGGAAAACGAATCCACGGCCATGGAACATATTTTATCCTACTGTAGAGAGTAGCTTAGCGTACCAATTTTCAAGTGAGTGATTCGTATACAACATATACTTACGAATAGGCACCAAGTATTATATGTGGGAAATAAGCAGGCAGCACAGATACCAAATTCATTTACAGGAATAATGGCGAAATAGAGGTACTTCTAAAATTTAAGCAACTTTCACCATGAAACGAAAGTGACCTATATAAAGAACGGTAGGCTCATCTGAATATAAATTGTGATCCATTTGGCATTACACAAAATAAAAATGCTGCAACACGAGACTTCTAGCAGTAGAGGCGTTCAGCGCACAAATGGCCCAACTCTCAAAATTATATTTTCGCTTTACCTCTTTGTAACTGTGCACGAAATGCGATACAAAACGAAAATTGTGCTGAAATCTCTTGGAAATATTCTGTATGATGATTAGTCCGACTTACACTTTGAAGAGAACAATATGAGGAGCTCTTTAAAGGAATAAAGTGAATATGCAAATTTTGTGGGTTGGGCGATTTGTGCTCTGAGCGCCTCAATTTGTTTCGTAAACCTCTAAATACGTTCTAGGACGGGAGTTTTCACTACATTAGACCTCAACGTGCCCACCATTGCGTAAGCAACACAATATTCCGTGACTTGAAGTAAATAAGAGTCTAAGAACCATTTTCAAACTTCCCTGATAAAACTAGCCTTAATTAAGGGCAAGTTTGTAAATTAATTGTTGGATCCACCGATTGTTTTTTTATACAGGATGGCCCACTTAACTCTTTCACCTCCGGTAGCGTGTGAAATATTTCAGATATGCACAAACCGACAATTACAAGTTAAATTTCATCGAAGGGGACATCTGAAACACGTAATATACTTTTTGTACATGAAATAATTTCAAGATATTAGAGTCAACTTTTTTTTTTAATGGGAACCAACTATGTTTTGTATTGAAAATGTTGCGTTAGCTCTGTCTAATAACTGGCTATTTTACAGACACTTTGAATGTCACCGGTAAGAGTAAAATCTAGTGTCTTACGGTTTTTCTTATTTCAGTGCCAGCCTGGATGGCGCAAGCGGTAGAGGCACTGCATGTCTTTATCGCTTGGCCTGAAGGGTTGTGGGTTCGAGTCCCGCCTCGGGCATGGGTGTTGTGTACGTACTAGTTTAAGAAACCAGAAAAACAGAAATAAGATAAACAAAAAGAAAACTTTAGGGAAATGGCCTCTGGCCGGTAAAATTAAAAAAAAAAGTGCATGCTAAGTGACGTCATTGAATATGTATTCGAATAATATATCGAGGAGTATCATTAGCAACCGTTAAGAAATTCATTTTTGCGAAAATTTTCAAATTATCCAGAGAAAATATTGTTTTTGTGACATTTTGTGCAGTGTCTTCTGACAGTTATCTTTTAGCATGCAAATTTTATGGTTTGGTAGTGTCGCCAATTGTGAATATCTCTCATTGGTCCAAAATTATCACAAGATAGAGGACAATGCAGGTTAAGTACTTAAAACTTGAGTTTTTTCCTGAAACTGTAACACTAACTTTATCCCTTTTGTGCTTTTGTAAACGTGTTCAGGAAAACAGATAATTTGAGGTGAATTATTTATGGAAATAGTCTGTGGCAGTCGAGGAAGTGAGTGACGAAATGTTAGTTGTAATGGCTTGACTGTACAACGGAAACTAAGGGCCATATTCATAGACATTCTTAGCGCGGACTTCTGGTGGATGATCAGCGAACTAACGTTTTTCGTATTCATAAACCAGTGTTAGCGATAAAACATGATATGAATCCTCTACAAGTAATCAGTCGATAGCCGGGGCTAGTTTAGCACGCTCTTAGCACGGGCTAGTGAAATGTCTAGGAATAGCACCCATAGGGCCGTATTCATAGACATTCTTAGCGCGGGCTTTCGATGGATGATCAGCGAACTAACGTTTTTCGTATTCATAAACCAGTGTCAGCGATATGATATGATATGAATCCTGTTTAGCACGCTCGTAGCGCGGGCTAGCGAAGTGTCTATGAATAGCACCCTAAGAGCTTAGAGGGCGCCGCATCAAGAAGTATTATCTTATGGTGTATATCACACATTTGAGCGCGCATTTAAAAGGTTTTTGCGATATTCTGTGCCACAGCTAGCTCGTGATCTTATAGATTCTACTTTTACCTGGAGAGGCAGCTCTCAGATTGCAATGGTTATAAACAGCAGTCATCACTCCACCCGTTTATTTATCTGCCTGTAATGAAAGTTACATTCACATATAATAATCCGTGGTGCTACAGCCCAAGAAGGTTCCCACGGCCACATGCCGAAGCAGAGGTGGAAGATCATCCAACCAGAATGGAAGTATCGTGTGGTTAGCACGATGACCCCCCCAGCCGTTATAGCTGGTTTTCGGAAACCGGATTTCGCTACTTATCGTAGCTCCCCAAGTGTATCAGAATGCTGGGTGGGCACCGGTCCCAGACACTGGCCGAAATTTCATAAGAAAATTTCTTCTCCCATGAGGACTCGAACCAGCGCGCATTCCGTAAAGTGAGTCCCAGGCAGGATGCCTTAGACCAAGACGCCACGGCGCGGGACACATTCATATACTCGAATTGAAAAACAGACTTGCTTATGTTGAATGTATTAAGTTGACATATAAAAATAAAAAAGTAACGCGGAAAACTTGTGCGAGTCAGTGAATTTGTTAACGCATTATTGCAGAGGGATTAGTTTCAACTAGGGCCATGCTGGCTTAAATAAACTCGAACTAAATCATTTTCTCCAGTGATGGAAGGCATTCTATGGAATTAGGCTACATTCAAATGTTATTTCAATGTACCGAAGTGCATATGATATTTCCATGCAGATATTCTGCGTCATCATACGATGAAAGAGTAATGGAACGGAGAAAAATTCTCTCCGGCGCCGGAATTTGAACCCGGGTTTTCAGCTCTAAGTGCTGATGCTTTATCCACTAAGCCACACCGGATACAACCTCGACGTCGGACAGAATTGTCTCTGATTGAGTTCCAACTCTTGGGTTCCCTCTAGTGGCCGCCCTCTGCACTACGTCATAGATGTCTATGAACATACGACCGAAGTCCACACATGCGCTGAGGTGCACTCGTTATGAGTGACTAGTTGGCCGGGATCCGACGGAATAAGCGCCGTCTTAAATCACTTCGTGATTTACGCATATCATATATTATTTCAATGTACCGAAGTACATATGATATTTCCATGCAGATATTCTGCGTCATCAAACGATGAAAGAGTAATGGAACGAAGAAAAATTCTCTCCGGCGCCGGGATTTGAACCCGGTGGCTTAGTGGATAAAGCATCAGCACCTAGAGCTGAAAACCCGGTTTCAAATCAGCATCAGCACGTAGAGCTGAAAACCCGGGTTCAAATCCCGGCGCCGGAGAGAATTTTTCTCCGTTCCATTACTCTTTCATCGTACATTCAAATAGCTATATTTAAATGTAGGGAAATTATATAATACGGGATATAATTAAAACACACCTCAAAACTTTGAGGAAACATTCCTCGCATGATATAGAGGATGAAAATATATTAACATAGATCCGGAAATTCTTTATTTTCTTGTTGGATCTCTTTTTCTACATATTCGCCAGACGAAGGTGCAAAGCGTTCTTGAACAAGTTGCCTCTTCAGTTATGAAATGGAATAATCATGTAGATACTTTATGCACAATGGGGCTCCTGCTCATTTCAGTGTCTGTGTTGGTCGGTTTTTCAATTGAAAGTTCCTCGACTGTTGCATAAGTGAAGCAGGACCAATTCTTCGTGAAAATTGGAAACTTCGGAATTCTTGTTGGTCTTAACAGGACTCTCCAATTGTAATCACCGTAGAGAGAATTATTACACAATAAGTTTAGTATTTCTACACATATATCAGTCTTTTTAGAAAACAATTTATTCTAATGAATACATATTATTTCTTATAGGAACTACTTTGTGTTCGCTAAAATGGAAAATTCGTTACACTGGCTCAGATTTGAGCATATAGTCACTGCTCACACAACTTAGTTTAAATGTGACCAAAAACTGGGCTTTAGTCATGTGCATAATAAAAGTAATGTTGGTCGTGATTATTCAACGTCGAAGGCGCCTAGATTTTTCTTCGTGTGAAAGCCACGTCTTCGACTCGAATTCCGCCTATGGCATGTTTTTTGTATTGAGAATGGCTTGCGCGCTAGGTTATCGAATTTCTTGTCCTCAGGTTCTCTTCTTAGATGAGTTTCAGGTTGATAGGGAACACAAGGTCGCGAACCGTCTCGATATGATAGGTGGAGTTTTGTAATCCGCTGCTGTTATTGCAGTCTGATGAAGACCTGAAAATCTTCATGGGTTGGTATTAAAATTAAGGGAATATTATCTTTTCTGCAATGAAAAAAGATAAACGCACAATTGCATGAAAAATCTCTTATTGGTGATAAATAATAGTTTGTCCATAAAAGAAGAAGGGGGGGCTATTGGATTTGTAAGAATTATCTCCTTATTCGAGCTTGAAATTCGTGTTTCCTACAACGTCCCTGTTACAATCTCGGTTGCACACAACACATTTTCTGCTTTGGTCTTTTTCAAGAACAAAATAAATACAGAAATAAGCTTAATATTGAGGTAAACTTGCGACTTGGAGTATCTACAATTTAGCTAGACTTCACATAGCAACATCAACCACACCACTCATGAGCTTATGGTAAGGCTAAAAAATTGGTTTAATTTTTCACAGCAAAGACATATCACATAAAATAACTTTGTAAAAATCCGTGGCGCTACAGCCCTTTTAAGGAACCAGCCGGGTGCTGGCCTCACTACACATGCCGAAGCAGATGTGAACAATCATCCAATCAGAAAGAGGGATATCGTGTGATTAGTACGATGATCGCTCCCAGTCGTAATAACTGGCTTTCGTAACCTGATTTCGCTACCTATCGTAGTTCCCCAAGTGCATCACGATGCTGGATGGGCACCGGTTCCATACACTGGGCGAAATGTTACAAGAAAATTTCTTCCCCATGAGGACTACCATGAACGCGAGTTCTGGGCAGGATACGTTAGACCACGACGCGACGCCACGGCGCGGGAGAAAATAGATTTGTATGTATTTTCAGACCATATTCAAATGCTAAAACCGACATTTAATTGTCACTGGTAATTTATTATGTATAATTAATTCGCTGCAATGTGCAAAATGTTTTAGTGAAATATGATTACGAGTATATGAAATACAATACATTTTGCGGATTCGCAGAAACGAAACATGAGCTTCAAAGGGTCCGTTACATTCAAAAGGTTCAAAACCATTGGGCTACAGTAGATCCAGCTGCCGACTATAATTTAGTTTTATACAACACGCAGTTTATTTTCCCTGCTAAAAGCATCGTCCTTGCTGTTACACAATTACTAAGAATCTTATCTTTTATACGACAAGAAATGTAGGCCTAAATTGTGACCGCGCGCTGTATCTAGATCTAAGAGTTAATTATTGCAGATCTTACTATACTTCAACATTTGGCACCACCTCTCAACTTCATCTCATGAAATAATTGCATATTTCTGAAACTGACTTATTCTTGTGGCGCAAAGTGCGTTGTCACCATGCAGCCGCGTTTTTCAACCCTTTTCAACATGTGGTATACTAAAGTTACAATCAGGCTTCGGTCCTGGGCATAGAAACACACGAAGTTCAGAACGCACGGACGATAGTGTTGTGTTGGTCGAGTGGAGTGGGAGAAAGAGCGCGCCGTTACTTCGTCTTACAACATGTAAACAGTCCGTCACAGTACGGCACAAAATATATTTCACTCTGTACAGATGCAGTATATACAGTACATTCCTAGTGTAGACAATAAATGTCTACCATTAAAGTATTAATGTGAGTTGTAACCTTCAATCAGGTGTCCCTACGCCGAAGCCTGTTACACGTATCGCAGCCAAGCAGCAATAGACACAACGGTAATGCACATTACGGACCCACCTGTGTTGTTGCAGTCACCTCTACACACGGGACATGACGTCATTTATACTCCGTGTACTCTAATCCTCATACTGGTTACTCTGTGTCCCTAGGCCGAAGCCTGGTTATAATTTAAAATCCTGCGGCACACTCATATAATAGAGACCAATTGTTTCTAAGTAGGAGGTACTTTTCTTAAACGTATAAAACACGATATTTTTTAAGGTTAGTCCATAGTGACAATTGTGGCGGAAAAGGTCTTAGTTGGGGTTTTTCTGGCGGTTCTCCTTTTTCCCCATATTATACCTGGTCTCGTCTCAGTAGCAATAAAACCAAGTCCCTTCAAATGAGGGTGGAGATTATAGGAAGGTTGTAAATTTTCAGGATTCCTTTCAAAATATTGTTATTGTATAGGCTGCCGGAACTCAGTTTCTTGAAAGACAAGCTCAGTGACGGAACTACACAGTACGAAGAGAGATATTTTGTTATTTTATTTTGCGCTACAGAATGTATCAACTAGTCCCTTCCGCCACTGGATGGATGGACGGCACAGCTCCACTCCCCCATCATCATAATACAGACGAGGTAAGACATATCTCCTTTCTCTCTCTTTTAACAGTGAGACAAGGTACATCACACAGCCTTTAGGCATTTACATCATTTCGTCATCATTCCATAGCATTCCCCTAATGCCGGCTGACGACGTAAGGAGAGAGCTAGCCTAAGGACGATTGGGATTTCCGGCTCGAAAACTGGGTACGCAGCGAACCTTAGTGTAGTCAGCCGGTGTGGGTTGAGAATGAGCCTAGCTTGTCGGTCAGCGCAATAGATCATGAAAGGTCTCAGAACTGGGTTGTATTGCCTCCTCCCTTAGATTCAAATTCAATTCATTTCAACGTTGGTACGATATTCTAACATCACTGACCTGGAAACCAAGGCTGCGCGTCAGTAATTGTCTTTGCTGCTCGCACACCTACACTGTGTTTACTGAATGTTGACTTGTGCTACGTTTGCTGAAAGTTGACTCTTGTGGGCTCACTTTTTACAAACGTTTTTCACTTATATTTTCTCAATTTTTGCTACGACAATTTTTACTGTTTTAATTTTCTCGCTCCACGCCGGTTGAAAATGGCCGGTATACAGTGTAAGAGGTAAACAGAGGAATACAGATCATTACATCATTTTTTTTATTTAGCTAGTAAGCAAATTGAGTACAATTCAAAAGTGTACAACAAGAAATATTTCTAGCTAGGATTGTGTATGGTGTGGTCTTAGCCAATAATATAACATAAAATTTCCAAAGGCACTTTACTAAATACATTTACTTAATTCAGACCGACAACTAACATACATGTGAAAAAAAGAGAAAAAAATATATTTAATATAAATTGATAATCAGACAGAAGCCAGTGAGATTCAATTAGAATATGAATATAGTCGACATAAATAAAAAGGTGAAAATACACACATTTGTTAATATTAGATATCGCGAATAATTTTATAAATTTCTTACTTAATAAAGTTCAATTTTAAAATACTTCAAAATTTGGAAAATGATTTGTAATTTTATTATAAAGTCTTGGGTCGAAACTAGTACCATGTTTAAATTTTCTTAACGCATTGCATATATTTTAGAATTATAAGGTACAACTGGTTCAACCTGTACACAGGGTGAACCGTATGTAATATCATTAACTTATGGGGATTATTGTTTGAGATATTTCAGACAAATAATTTGCTCGTTTTTGCTTCCTTTTCGAAATAAAAATTGTTTCGTATGAAATATTTCATAACGAATTTTGGGAAAGCCATTGATTCAGTTCCCTATATGCTCAGTCAATTTAAGAGAGCAGTATATTAAGATAATAAATTATTGAAATAATTTCAGTTTTGTCCATTAAATATGCATAAATTTGATCCGAACAAATGTAACATTATAAAATTTCTTTGCATAACGAAAAGTTCTGTGAGGAGTTCCGTAATTTCTTGGCTACCAGTAAAAAAATTCTGTGATTGGGGTGGGCAGTTGATTCATTATTGATAATCCTATCATGCTAAATATATAAAAAGACAAAATATTTTAATATATTCTTGCTTCATATAATTTGCATGTGTGATGATCGGAGACCTTAATTTTACTGAAATTTCAAATTACATAGCTATTTATTAAAGTAAAAGTATGCGAGAGATTTAGTCATGGATTCCCATTATATTAAGAGTTTTAATTTTGGCCTTATGTCCTATTATTTTTTCTTACTCTTTTTACCTTCATATAGATCGCAGTTCTTACTATGGCGGACGTGAGATAATGTCTCAGATTTGACTTTTTCATTTATTCAAGGTTTTGTGGCATATATTATTCCTTCCATGTATAGGGACATCATTTTATTTTTACTTCAATTTTTATTTTACCCGAGTTTCTCAATGTACTTCACTCCCACCCTTCTACTAATGAAGTTCAACCGTCCTCCACACAGATCCAAGACCGCATATACAGTCATAGTAGCCTTACGGTCATAGTAAACAGTACGTTCCAAAAATATGTTCGCGTTTTCCAGTGGCGAAAGAGCTTTCAATATTGAATAATTTTCGCACAGGTACTGTCGTCCATTGCCTACGTCGTATCCCTGTTTCCCCCCCACCAGCTTTTATTCGCCAGCTAGTGGCTGGACTGTCTTAGCTCTTTTCTGAGAACATTAATTTCTGTTAGGAATTGGACGTCTACGTAATATTATACAATTGTTTAAAATAACTTAGATAAAAGGGCCTCGTTAAGTAATTAACTGTTACGTGATTTCCTCCCTTTCTACGACCCTGCGACAAAACCACTTGGACGGACAGTAAATAGCATGTCTGAGTAATTTTATCTTTTCGGATCGGGCAGAAGTGAAGATAGAATTTACAGTACGTAGGTACAGAATTATTTCAACATGAGTTACTGATACGAAGTACGAACCTGGTAATTGGAATTATGTGCAGTAGTCTATAGTGCGATAATATGCACATTAGAACTGAAGCGTGTATCGAAATGAACGGCCACCATTTAAAAAAAAATGTGTTTTTAATATCCATAGTATGATTATTTTTCAATTTAACTTCATTCTGTATATTGTACGCTAACGTGCTGTAGACAGTATAATATACACTGCATAATGAATACGTCCACATGGACAGTTCATTTCGTGAGTAAAAACGCTCATTGTTAATACTGTACTGTATTTTGATTAAACAAAAACCTAATGAAAATGATCAAACTCAAAGGCGCAAGATTTCCTAGTTTACGTAAATGAAGTAGTTTTCTTCCCTCCTATACCTAGTAAAGTGATTTGTATGTATTTTACGCCAGTATCATCGAACTCCAGTCGTGGAAGGGGGTAGCAAACGGCGTTGATTCAGAGGTATAGGCAAGTTGATATTAAAAATGTTAGTGAAAATAAAATGATGTCCCTGTATATAAATAGATGTGAAACTCAATCGTTTTGCAATAATGATGGAGTAAAAACCCTTGATTTTGTATTGTTCAAACCAGGTTCAAGAATATTCACTGATGATACGCCACTGAATATTACTTTGATGGAGAGTACGCAACATGACGTCACAAACCTTTTTAGCTTAGCTGTGCTCACTGCCACTCTGCCCGCTGCCAATACGGGTATGCTTGCTATGTAATGCAACGAATTCTGGGAGTGACGTAATGTTAAGTATAATCAAACTTTTATAACATTGTAGAATGGGAGCAAACCGTGCAAAAAGTAAAGCAAAACAGAAAAAAAAAACTGATCATTGCCAGTACATAAATTTATTTATAATTTCATAGTATCGCCTTATCTCTGATTAGCGCTGTAACCGACTAATCTGTGTAGATGGTGATGCTAACAGGTATTTTGCGTTCTTTTTTGAAGTCAGGACCGGAATTTTAAATAATATCTGGTGGACAAACCCAGGTGCACGAAGGGTTAAGTGAGCCGCAGTAGCAGCATCATCCTGCGTTAATCTGCGCAATCGCCGGCATCTGTCTGCGCTTGCTTAAACATTTGCTTATCAATCACTGATAATCAATAAAATGTAACATAAGACAAGCACGTCACTCACACCAGGCGCGTGAGAGCGGCCGCCATGTGGTTGGGGCGAACATGCCAGTCTGCTCCAACATAAAGCACATCAGTACTGCGACAAAATATGCAGTATTACACATGACATGCGTTGGCTTTATAATTAAGCTCGACACTTACTGAATTTCGTTATGGAAGGCTTCAGTTAATTCCAGAAATAATTCTCCGTTTCAATAAAATGCTTGATAGTAGTACTAATATTTAGGGTCAGGATTAATACAGGGTGAACCGTAAGTAATGTCATGAATTTCGGAGGGTTATTCTGTGAGATATTTCAAACAAAAAATTTTAATTCTGTTTTGCTCCTTTTTTTTCTCCTTTTCGAGAAAAAAATATTCTATATATGGAAATATTTCATAGCGTGTTTGGGAATTCAATCAATGACTTTTTTTTTTTCCAATGTGCTTAGTTTGAAACGGTCGCTGGATGCGGCTACTAAGGGAAAAGAACCAAAGGAGAAAGATTCGATCGGGTGCGGTGGGTTGAACTTCGGCGTAGCTCGGTTATTAGCGCTGGGGTTCTCGGTTTCGATCCCCGGCGCCGGAGCGAATTTTTCTCCATTAATAACAAATGGTAACCATCACAGATAATTCTGTCGGACCAAAAATTAATCTTTACGTGGATGGATAGTTTGAGGGGAAAAGTATAAAAATTTATAGAGGCAGCTCGAGGGAAGAAGAGTGTAGGGATCACCCCTTTGATCTAATTACCTGATTGGGTTTTTTCCGAGGTTTTCCCCAACCAAAAGGCAAATGTCGGGTAATCGTTTGGCGAATCCTCGGACCTCACCTCATCTCACTACATCTCGCCAAAATATTGTAAAAAATTGCAGAAAATTTAAACAATTGTAGAAAATTACTAAATTGTAAAACTGTAAAAATTGTAAAGTATTGTAAAAATTTGTAAAAAAATTGTAATTGTAATATTGTAAAATTTTGACTTGTTCCACATCTTAAAGCTTCATTGCTCATGTAAGATCTATGGAATATAATGAAGATAACTTGAGGGACGAAGAGGATAGATGGAAGGGACAGGAAGGGAAGCGAGCAGAGAGTAGGAGAACTGGGGGGAAAGAGAAGCGCTCAAGGGAAGGGAAGAAAAGTGGCACGAAAAGATGAAATTTGAAAGAGAAAAGAAAAGAGTTGGAAGAGAAGAGAAGCGAGACCAGACGGGGAAAACTGGAGGAAAAAGGGAAAAGATGATAAGAGGAAATCTTGACGGGAAGAATTGAGAGCTGGAAAGGAAGAGAAGAAAGGAGTGCTGGAAGGGAAGGGAAGATAAGAAATGAGAGCTAGAGGGGAAGGGAAAAGAAGCGAAAGGTAAGGGCAAAACTACAAAGGAAAATCTTGGTTTTGGAAGAGAAGCGAAGCGAGAAGAGGAAAGCTGTGAAGGAAAAGAGAAGAGTTGCAAGGGAAGGAAAACGAAACGAGAAGGGAATAACTTGGGGAAAAGAGAAATGAAACGAGAAGAGAAGAGAAGAGAAGAGAAGAGAAGAGAAGAGAAGAGAAGAGAAGAGCTAGAAGGGAAAATATAAGAGCTGGAAGAGAAGGGAAAAAGAAGTGGGACGAGAAGGGAGTTGGAGCAAAGAAGAGGCGTCTTGGAAGAGAAAAATGAAAAGTCGGGGAGAAGAATTTAGAAAGGTAGAGAGGAGGGACTGTAAGAATATTGCTTGAGAGAAAGCAATGAGGAAAGACTGAAAGAGTAGGTGGGTAGGAATTATTGACGAGGCGTAGGCTATATTGTGATCCTTTGTTTTGGGAAATGTTTCAGAGATATCAAATAATGGTTGGGATAATAGAACTGACTTTTTTTCGTAATAGTTGTATATTTTACACAATATTGTGAAGAAACTTAAATTCCCATGAAACCTGAAGATGCTTTTTGTCACGAATATGATAAGAGGTTACTATGAAAAATATATTCGAAAGCCGATGAATGAGCAGAAGAAGAAGAAGAAGAAGAAGAAGAAGAAGAAGAAGAAGAAGAAGGAATTAATGGCATTATAGGGAAGAAGAATGAAACATAAAAAATGAAGTGGGTATGATGATTAATTACATGTTTTGAGAGGTTCCGATCCGATTTATTAAAGATTTTGTCTGAAAATTATAACCACTAAGCTTATAGAACTTAGGATTAAAAGAAAAAGAGTGGCATCAGAAACTAAACTACAGTCTTCTGAACACGAGACCAGCAGTCTTACAGTCGGAAAACATTAATTCCATTGATGCGAAGAGAAGTACATTTACAAATGTTGAATAAACAAATTTTTGCGATGTCAGTCCGAACAAACAGAATCCCATCCAATGACGGTATTCGCATATTTCTAATAATAACCCCGTTGGGTATACGCGTCTTTCTCTCTCTCTCTCTCTCTCTCTCTCTCTCACTTTTCTCTTTCTCTTTCTGCTTGAACGACACAGCAAATTCCATTCCCAGATAAGATATTTATTAATTTTCCATCATATCACCATGCAAAACTAGCTCGCTACTTCGACAAGTGGGTCATGATGTAGAGGAGCGACTTTGGGGAATGAGACAATTTGTGTAGTGCAAATGGAAATATTTTGGCACACGTCTCCGCTTCAATTAAAGTAGGAAATAGGAGCATTAAAGGAACGTTCTTGTGAATTCCGTATTATTTTAAAAGGAAATTGATGGCCAGTAATATATAGTCCCATGGACAGGTTCTAGCAATTTGTGTCCAGTTCTTTAAATGAACCACTACACAAATGGATTCGAAATGGATGCGATAATAATAATAAATTTTATTCCTATATTATTTAGTCAAGTACTGCTTCTGAAATATCCCAGTGAATTTGTATGTAAATTATTATAGTGTATATAAATTTATACCCTAGGATTTTCGAATAAAGTTCAAAACAGATCCACGCGATGTTACTGTATTATTAAATGCAGGTTGTTATTAATCTTTTGGCCACAATATTTCCATGTCGCTGGATAAAATGCAGATGTTAAATACATTCAAATTATAAACACTCTAGATAATCTGAAACCGTTTATCTCTGTGCATTTCCATTAAAATAAGAATGTATTCATTATTTGAGGTATGAGGCTGTATGAGGCTTCCAGAAATTTTCGGATTGTGATGAAATTTGCCGATTTTATATAGTAAAATTCAATTTCTGAGGCTAGAGGAACTGTCTGGCAGGTTTATCAGAAGGGTAATACTGATAAGACCTAAAAGGAATCGCATGCTCCGTTGAGTCAGTTACGTTTGTCCAACATGAGCAGCTGGTTAGACCGAAATTGTTAAAGTACTTAATCTGCCGGTATTCTTGATAACAAGATTTTAATGGTGATTGTTGTGATGAGGTTTTTTGAGTTTTTGCAGTCGTGTAGGGAAATCTGTGTTCGAACTCTGGGAACTTGTTCTGTTTGTCCATTATGTTTTGCTACCCAAACCAACTGAATTAATCGAAGACATTAACATTGCTTAAGGGAAGACTCCATTGAAAATCATGAACATTTTTCCAATTTTTTTTAGCTATTTCACTTATTCAGAATTTATATTTTCATACCCCAAATAGATTCAGCTCAATTCTGATTACAAATACTCATATGTTTACACTTTTTAAATTAAGGCTGGAAGGGGGCGTGGAATTTAAAGAGTTGTCGAAATTGTTTTTCATCGAAGAATTCTTTTTTAAAAATTCTGATTACAAATCTAGTAACTTTTTGTTGGATCCCTGAAGTTACTAGATGAATGTAGCGGAGGAGAATATTAATTTACATAAATATTCATTTTATTTTCAAATCTATTTCTCTGTGTTCATTTTTGTTGATTCAACACCTACTTTCTTATGCCAAATATTAATCAATCTGGATGAAATTTTTACTGCAAATATTTATGAGGTAGCTGCATGTTTCTATGCATTTATTTTGTGAGAAATGCTGCTAGTTTATTTTATTAATATGTTTCTTAATGCTGCTAGTTTATTTTATTAATATTTTTCTTAAGAAAGAATATTAATAAAATAAACTAGCAGCATTTCTCACAAAATAAATGCATAGAAGCATGCAGCTACCTCATAAATGCTTGCAGTAAAAATTTCATCCAGGTTGCTTAATATTTGGCATAAGAAAGTTGGTGTTGAATCAACAAAAATGAACACATAGAAATAGATTTGAAAATAAAATGAATATTTATGTAAATTAATATTCTCCTCCGCTACATTCATCTAGTAACTTCAGGGAGCCAACAAAAAGTTACTAGATTTGTAATCAGAAATTTTAAAAAAGAATTCTTCGATGAAAAACAATTTTGACAGCTCTTTAAATTCCATGCCTCCTTCCAGCCTTAATTTAAAAAGTGTAAACATACGAGTATTTGTACTCAGAATTGAGCTGAATCCATTTGGGGTATGAAAATATAAATTCTGAATAAGTGAAATAGCTAAAAAAAAATTGGAAAAATTTTCATGATTTTCAGTGGAGTCTTCCCTTAATAATGCACTCTTTTCCTTTAAATAGTGTTCACTCGTATGTTTCAGGTTCTGACGGTGATCGAATTTTAGGAATAGTTTATAGATTATTATTTGTGCATAGATGTTAAATTTCTGATTTTCGAAAATGCTGCCGTTAGTAGGAAAATGAGGTGTCTTTGGGGCTTGGAAGGTATCATGTTTCGGTTTCGATACGGTTGGCTGTTACACAAAAGTGAACCCATCGACATTTTTAAAATTTGCGAATAATCCGTTGTTTTCCGTAATAGGGATTAATGACATGAAATTCCAAAGTATCACAGCTTTTGATTTGTGGCGGCAATCTTAAATCTACATTTATGCGTAAAGTTTAGTTTCTCTTAATATCCCTGAGCCGTTTTCTAGGTTACTAGCGCGGAAACCTGAAAACTATTAGTTCTAAATCTCGGAAAAATTAAAATTCCAGGCACTATTATACATAAATTAAGAAACATATTCCATTATTGCTGTATTTCGTCTAAATATAGTAAGTTTTACTTTGAAAATGATACTTAAACGAAGAACCACTCTTTATGAAAGGCAAGTTCACCTTTAGTACTGATGGCACTGTTATTGGAAACAAAAACATCTACCTCCAACCGCTGTATTGTCTCACTAGAAAATACAGTGCCATATTAAAAAATGCTCTCCCCAAGTTCGTTCCTGTTGCTTTTATTAGAATGTTCAAGCTCCTGTTTGAAATGGTCAAGCTTTTATATAATAAATAGGCATGAAGCGCGTAAGACAGATCCTGCGCGTGACGTCACAGCTTGTATCGATTAACCGTTAGAGTCGCTTCAATTTTAAAGACTTGTTCAACTTTGTAGTTACTATTGCGGCTTCCCATCTCAATACGAGTTGAAGTACTAAAATGTGGAAATACCCTCATGGTTCATCTCGTTTCACTTTAAAATTGTACCACCGGTAGCGTGTAAGTCGTGCATATGTCGTTCCATTTCCAGGAATGAAATAAAGACGGGACTTTGTGGCTTTAATGCAGACATCCCTTTGACAGCTGTCACCGTAAAGAGAGACTTGATCCAGGACATGTGCCATTAATGGAGGGTCGGGTATTTGCATCATTTAGTTCACGTAGCACATTCTTGCTTCAAACTTCGAAATAACAATTAAATTTGTACACCAGTACATCCAGCAAACACTCGACAGACTGCTACTGCTAATGTTGTTGTTTCTAAGTCTGCTATTCTATAATTAACTTAACACCACCACTACTGAGATCGACACCAGAACTTCTGCTTGTTGGTAAAACCAGTAAAAGTCTCATAAAACGTCCAAGGAATGATTTCCTACCAGTTCGTGACTTTCCCTGTTAACGCTCATTTTGCCATTAAACTGTAATACTTCGATGGGAGTCGAATAGGTATACTTTGGTATTGCATTTACCTCCATTCAAGAGTAGGATATTTTGATACCACTAGAGTCCTGCGTTTCTTTACTTTGAGTATAAGTTAGGTGCACATGGATCATACTAGCTTCGCTTGCAAAGGAGGGCTTTGACTCGTCTCCCCGCTCCATTTCCTGTGCTTGCATCTGCTTATTCGTATAGGCCAGTAGAGGCACTGAACTATGAGAATGCTACTCGCGTACAGAATATACTGTCATGTGTATTATATAACAAACAGAATATTATTTAAATCTATCGAATGGACAACAGAAGGTTATTCTCACAATAAGTAAAACACATCTAGATTCTGTGTAGGTCTATTTTTTCACAATGTATTTTCCATCCAAAAAGTAAAAAAAATGCATATTATTTTTCGCTTATTTACAAAGTTTTGGATATTTAAATCGCACTTTTTAAAAATAAATAGATATATTTTATCAAAACAAAGTGAACTTAAAAGTAAATGGTATGGTAATTTATTGAAATTTGAATATTCACAATAAAAATTAGTTAATATTGAAATATATAAACTTATTTTCACAAAAATCGAATGAATTTTATAACTGAAAAACATATACATAACACCAGAAGAAATGTCCCAACTCTTTTGGCAGAACCTAAATGCCACACTACAGCTGGATTAAGACACAGTAGGAATTATGGACCAAGACTATACAATTCAGTATTGAAAAATAATCCAGACCTAAGCAATTTACACATTCTTAAGTTTAAAAACAAAGTGAAAATGTTTGTATGATATTTGATAAATTTTGTTATAATTTTTTTAAGTGTTAATAGCATTATATGGTACTAATTTTTATTGTATTTATCTGATGCATGTACCCTATAAGATAAAACATTGTAATAAATATAAATAGATCATTTTCTTAATTAATAACAGTGTATATCTCCAATAAATGATTTTCTTAGCATCGCCAAACATACTTGATTGTACTTGTCACTATATCTTGTCACTAGAAAGTTTTTGAAATTTATATTTCCCCCGCCATTCATAAAATATTTTGATATGATACCTCTTGCACAAAAGGAGAGATCTATGACTGAAACTCAATCAATATATTTCAGTATTATTTGCAGTTATCCTGGTAATAATGAACAGTTTGACTCGTAGACATTTTGTTTTTCAGCATTAACTTCCCATGATTTTACGAGAAGATTAGAAGAGAACGGCAGTTACGTTGACTTTCAGCTCCCCACTACTACCATTAATGCACAACACAATGTTAATACGGCGGTTGCTGTCGTCTGCGATACAACAAACTTTTCTGTTGATTTTTGAGTTTGGCATTTTTTCCGGTTATTATATGCTTATTTAAGTTGTGTTAACTCTCGCTAGTGGTTTTATATTTTATTTTATCCGTCTTAGTATTTATTTTATTATTGTAAATATTTTTGTTTTATGACTATTATTATTATTATTATTATTTATATCAGCATTATTATTTGAACCCTGTAAAATTTATGTAGACTACTGGACTGTACCCGAGCACGAGCATATGCTCATTTCGGGTATATATTCATATGTATTCAATTCAAATGTAAATTGTAAATAAATTTTAAATTTGAATTTGAATTTGTGTATATTTCGGCCCCTATGTTTCAATTTCGGTGAATGTGAAATGTTTGCAGGTTGTTCTTGTCTCCATGTATTACAGTCTCTAATGCCAGATTACAGAAATTAATTATGAATAGGTCTACTTGTTTTATACGTGAACGTTGTAACTGGACAGTCTATGTACACATCTATAAATAAATAAATAAATAAATAAATAAATAAATAAATAAATAAATAAATAAATATTAAGTAAATAAATAAATGCTGAAAATTACAACAATACAACAAATCACAATAAAAAACAAAATTATTTTCTCTGACTACTTGTAACTGGTGACTATAAACATTTTAAGTGTTTCAAAGGAAAAATTTGTCCTTTCTAATAAAATTCTTTTCTTCTTTCCTAATGAAGTGCTCGCTACCTACCATTCCTGTTGGAATACTCATTTTCAACCGGCTAGATTTGTTTTGTTTTCACATGGTTCACTAAACAGCTCTAGAGTGTGTACGCTGCGCTATACGCCGTACACACATACACTGTTGCGCGTTGCTCGGAGGCTTCAGGTAACCAAACGCAGGACTCATCACCATCTTTGATGATTGTGACTCACAATTAAATATAAACAGATTACAGGATTTCTTGGTCATGTAGTTGGCATAGCGCAATGAGATCTATTTATAACGGATTCTTTTTTTATATAGCCATTTGATCATTATGGCGCGAGAACACCGTTAAAGGGAGATGGTTATTGAGTTTTATGAAAAATAAGAAACATTGCAAGAAAGCAGCCCGGCATAGATTTGGTTCTAATCAACATAGCTTTTTGAATTTTTTTTTGTGCTGAATGATGGAGCTTTTGGCTATTGAATGAACCCAGAATAGTTTCGATCTAGTTCTTTGTAAGACAGATGTAATTTTCTTTAAATGAACACTGGTGCACTTCATTAATTTTCTATAGTTCTGATGGTAACGAAATTTTAACCACTTATTGTCAGAGGAAACTAAAGTAAAGCCATGCAATATCTTTTTAATATGTCCATTATTTTGGTATAAAGGCTCAAATGAAGTTCGCCGTTGAAAAAAAATTATCCAACTAGAAAAATTGGCATAAATCAGACATTTTTTTCAGTTACCTTATAATAATTGCACGAGTATAACTAATATGTATCTATTAACATACACTCAAAATGTCATAATCCTATATCAATTAGTCACTGAGAAATGTGCACAAATGTCGTATTGTGTAACGATAGTCTAAAGAAAATTAATATAAAAAATTGTTTGTGTCTTACAAAGAACTGGATGGAAACTACTCTAGGTGGATTCAATAGCCAAAAACCCCATCATTCAGCACAAAAAATTTCAAAAGGCTATGTTCATTAGAACTAAATCTACGCCGGGCTGCTTTCAGCAACTTTTTTTTCTCATTTTTCACATACCTTAACAACCAACTCTCCTTAAAGACAATATGGAATGAGTACAGGAATAAAGACGCATCTTCTAAGGAAGAAAGAACCCTGCCCGCTGAATCTGAATTTCGTAGATAAATAAATAATCACGGTAATGCTTTTAGTACTTTGATATATTCTGTGATCAGTATGGATTGTTGAAAATTACTAGACAATAGCAGAATCTTTCCTAATATGGTCAGTATGCCTCAAAAGAGCAACTGAAGGTAACACAAGACAAGCACAGTGTATAAAACAAGCAATATAGCCACTTTCCTGCTAGAACTATAACCCGAGTTCGTTGAATCGATAGCCAGGCACTGTTCCACTTAACTAAGGCGAAGAACATAAATACGGTCTAAAGAGTTACATTAAGCAATACGCCAATAATGATATAATACATCAGCCGTGGCGAAAAGGCCATGGTGCGCCGAGCCACTGTGTAAGCTGCAACGTGCATAGCACCTATGGAGGGAGGCGGACAACAGAAGGGGAAGTTAATGTTTAGGACGTGTAACGAAGAAAGAAATGAACAAGAAAACATAGGACACATTATCACAACCTAAAATTAACTGTCTTCAGAATGTCTCTGCGACAAAGTTTCAAAATCAGGAATTATGTCACTTACTGCCAATCGTAGTTGATCACGAAGGCATTAAGTCTGTCAGTCGTGATCTAAATTTGATTTTTACTATTTTCATTGTTGAAAATAATTTTTCACAAACGTAAGTTACAGCGAACATGGCTTCAACAGAGCAAGAGAAAGAACGAAGCTTCAAATATTTATTTTTTTCCAAAGATTTGAAAAGTTCAATATCTGTCAAGTCCTTCCATCTAGCTTCCATTTAACGTCACATTGTAAATCTGTGAGTTTAAATTGAAAATCTAACCGCATTATTCGTACATCTGCTGTAAAAGAATCGACGTATAGAGATGATAATGATGATGATAATAATAATAATAATAATAATAATAATAATAATAATAATACTTAACCTTTTAATGTTTCATCAGTAACATGTAGTAACTTATAATGGCGTTTTATGTTATACAACCGTTTTCCTAGTAATATTTGTGAACAAATCATACATTTAATATTTTCATCATATTGTAAGCAAAAAAATTCATCCTCCCATCCTACTTGAAACTTTCGTTTTTTTTTTTATAGAGGTACATGGTTTCGAGAGAGATATTGCGACGATACGCCACTCGCAGGTCCGAGACAAATACAAATAGAACGGAGTTTGACTCAGTGCGTAAGAGGGTGGGGGTTGTAGGTAGGAAGCGAGAGAAAAGCACTGCGAGCCACAATGTGCTCGTGGGTCGCATTTTCGCCGCGGCTGTAATACATAATATAGAAATGTATGTTAAACAATAAATAAGGGTTAAACGCCAGTTTAGCGAGTAATCGTATCATGTAAAATCTAATCTAAACGTCTGTCGTTTGTTTGTGGAATCTTTAGCTAATACACTGGACTCCACATAACGTGAGGGTAGCATTGTGACATACCACTTTTTAAAACGAGCTCTATGTAATATAGACATAGACAAATTGCTAACATGACGTATGAAACATTTTAAGCGTCAACCATTACCCCATGCGGCTATAAATAAACAAGTAAATAAATTAAAAGTAAATAAACATCAATCTATAGGGTAAAGGTTGGTAATATTGTGATACGAGTAATATTGTGATAGTTCTTCTTTGAGAATTTATTACAATTTTACTGAGCAAGAGGAAGATCGGTTATTTGCGTCAATGTATTAAGGGAATGTTCGTGGACAAGTTGCTGCACAAAACTGGTCCTTCTCTCGCACAGTAAAATTGTAATAAATTCTCAAATAGAACTATCACAATATTACCACAGTCTAGTATATACAGTGACGAAGCTCAATACGTAGTAAATATGCATCCGTAGGTAGTTGCTAACCACTAGGATCGCTACTATCACCTCATTACAGATAATGCAAAATAGTACATGCACAGTCTATTGTTCCTAGTACCCTCATAAACTCAAGCTTCGTGACTGTATATACTAGACTGTGATATTACTCTGATCACAATATTACCAATCTTTACCCTACTTCGGGTGCCGCCAGGAAATCAGGAGGAGGATAACAATGGCAAATGAAGCTTTAAATAAAAAAGGAGCGTCTTCTGAGGACCTCTGGAAAAATAACTGAGGAAGACACTAGTCGGGTAGTTTGTGTTGAGTGTTGCGCTGTATGAGGCAGAAACAAAGACATTTGGAAGAAGTGAAGAGAAAATACTAGAAACATTTGAAATGTGGGTATGGAGAAGAATGGAGCAAATGAAATAGACATATTAAAAATGAAGCTGTGCTAGAAAAATTGAGTGAAGAAAGAATAATGCTGAAAACGATCAGGAAGAGAAAAAGAAATTGCTGTGTCACTAAGAAGAAACTGCCTACTGAAGGATTCAGCGGAAAGAATGGTAAACGCAAGAAAGTTCGCGGCAGAAGAAAATATCAAATGATAGACAACATTAAGATCGTATGCGGAGAGTAAGAGGAAGGCAGAAAAGAAGAAAGACTGGAGAATGCTTGGTTTGCAGTGAAAGACCTGGTTTTGCAGAAAACTATGAATTAATGAAAATATCTGTCAATTTATTAGGTCCTTAAAATACACAAATGCCAGTCAATATGTAAGACATACGTTTAGGTGTTAAAATAGTAACCATTAAGATTACAACATTATAATAAATAACTATCGTTAAAATTTGCCTGGAACACTTTGAATTGAATAAAATGGATTACTTGTTACAAGTCGACATATACAATTTTTAAAATCCTTAATCTGTTATAGCATAAACTCTCAAGAGATGCAGTTAATGAAATTGATACCAATTATATTAAAATATCCCATTGTTTTAGAAAACTTAAAGAATAACCCCACGATATTACCATTTGCTTTAAAATGATTGTGAGTTTCGCTTATTAAGGTACTGTATTTTCATTATAGTGCTTCTTCAAATAGGTTGTTCATTTAATAGAGAAGTTTGTAAGTCATTAATTTCAGGTCTTCAAAAGTAGGTCTACAACTTGACATTCTACTAGTTTCTGTTGTTATCCTTAAAATTCTTTCTTGCAGCTTTAGAATAATATTGATCTTGGGAGAATTACACCACAAATTAATCCCATATCAAACTGTATCTTCAAATGACGCTAAATAAATTTAACATGGAAGAAGCACAGCAGTGATTAAATTTTGCGACAGAAATTATTCTAGACGGTAGAATCTATGACTACACAAAATAATTAAACAGATTCATTATTTACTTGTTCAGTAATTAAAAATTCAATTTAATGTACTCGTATATTTTTTTTATTTACAGGTAAATAAAGTCTGTTAGCACAAAACCTGTATTATGCTTTATTTAAAACATCATCTGATAGTACATTGAGATTTTCAATATATTTTTTGGTAATTGAGTGATTGGTATAAACAGGAAACAATAATTGAGATTCGGCATGCATATTACTGGAAAACCCTTTACAATAACAGGACGTTGAGACACTCCACTAGTCACGGCAGACAGAAACACTATTAGAATGTCCGATAAAGAAAATATGACATCGTAAAACATCAATGCAGTAGGACTAATAAATATTTGCCTGTATTAAAATGAGGTTGTGTATATTTTGCTGTGCAATTTGTGACTCATTTTACACATATTATCACATATCCGATATATCCGACATAATATCCGATATATTAAATTCGATATTGTAAATAATGTGTAGGCCTATAGATGTTAAATATCAGAATGAACTCGTCAGTAATACATGCATACGGAATTGTCGTTTAATTATTTTATCTTGCGAGTTATTTCAGCCAAATGCTATGCACGAAGTCACCATTCTTCAATTTGAAGTAGTTGTTAGCTTCATATAGCGGAAAAAATAAATCTGAGAATGTAAATGTGAGTTCTCACAAGACCACACAGGCAAACTTCATCGTGCGACATGCTGCAGACAAAGACGGCGATACTTCAGTATCTCCTTCCTTGTCTGCTTCAGCCCCTGCCGTACGTAAGACCGCTGGAGTCCGTTCCAGTTGTGAAGCATAGAGTTCAGTGGTTCTCAATGAAAACGCGTCCCCACTTGTAGTCACTTTCACTCTCCACATCAACACGTGCTACTACTTTCTGTCTCGTAAAATTCAGCGGTAATTGCTGGATTGGAGTTCTGCTGCACTGACTTCATAAATGACATAAAGACTTCATACTGGTCTTTCTCCCAAGGCGTGGGAGGTGTTGTATACCATGTTTCAAATTATTTTAAAATTAACGTAGAAGAACACGTAAATTGTGAGCTTACGAATTCAAGATTTAAGTGTATTTAGACTTTCTCGTTAAATTAAGGCAGACGTCTCCAAAAGCGTACTCGCGAGTAAGCCCCTGACCGGAACCGAAGCCAGTACGTAATAAGCGCGCTCCGCCTCACCCATCTCCACCTGTACTGTGCTCAATTTTTATGCGCAAACGAAGAGCAGTGGTGGACTGCCATTATCATTGTGTTGGTCGGAGTGTTCCACCGTTTCACATTGTCTTCTAATCATGGACGTAGTACATTCAAGGATGAATAGAAAGAGAAATATTTTTGTGTTAGTGGGGAGAATGTGAAATGTTTAATTTGTTCGAAAATTTTTAAGGGTGTGTTAAAATTCAACATGCGACGACACTACTCGACTCTTCACAAAGAATATCATACAATTACAGGCTTGTTGGACATGTGAAAAGAATTTATTTTGGGGGTATCTGTATAACTTTTGGTTATATACATAATAATCAGTATATTACAAAACGTTTACACTCAGTTCCGCTTGACAAACATACAGTTTTTCGTATAATTTTAGGTGAAGTGCGTAGGCCTACAAATATTTTGTATAAAATAAGAAAATACAAACACAAATCACACACGTGTCCTCAGTCTTAAACAATAAAAGCTTCTTGCTAGCTATGTTCTAGATTGGAATATTGGAAAATCAATGAAGCCCTTTACAGAAGCATCATTTGTAAAATCGTGCATACAGGAAGTTACTAAAATACTGTGTCCAGAACAAAGTCAAAAAGTTTAAGGAAATTAAATTGTTTCCAATTACAGTTCAGAGAAGGAATTTCAAGATTGTAAATGTAATTGAATCTGAAGTCGAAACCACAATTAACCAGTTTGTAGCTTACTCGCTTGCATTGGACGAAAGCACAGATAGAAATGACAAAGCTCACCTAGCCATTTTAATCCGAGGAGTTAATGAACATTTTACTGTGTCTGAATGTCTTCTAGATGTAATTACAAAATACAACTGGAGAAGATCTTTTCCAGGCACTAAGGAGGCACCATAGAATAGAAGAGGTTGAATTTGCAATGGCGTGTGTCAATAGCAACAGACGGGGCTCCAGCTTCATATATGTCAAAATAATATACAAACGTATGATATTTGTTATTCTTTTGATATTATTTGTAAACATAAGCAGACCGTTGCCGCGAGCCCCCACTGATCGCTTGCATCTGTTGAGGTACGAGTCTCTTCCCCTTTTCTAGCCTTACAGCACACTGTGTTCGGCGGGCAGCATCGAGAGCACGAAAGACGATACGCTTTTTGGAGACCAGAGACGAATTAAGATGCCTTAATTCAGAGAAGTACACACATTAGGCTCACTGGATGTGTGGTCAGCTTAGTGTTATCGGTTAGAGCACAGACGGTCAGGCGGGAAGGAATCAGGCATGCCCTGGGCTAGGCGGACGAGTACTGGACAGTTGTTGCTCTTCGTATGACGCAAGAGGCGTTCAGTGGCGGCCACTCAATCGCTGATCTAATGTAGTAGTTCTTAACCCGGAGTCCGTGGATCCCTTGAGGATTCATGGATGGGATTCAGGGGTCCTTGGAAGTCACATAAAAATTAACATGTTTATTCACTATATTATTTCAATGTAAAAAGCAGAAGCGTATCTAAAATTGTTTACCTTTTTTGACTAGACTGTGGTAGGCCTATTATCTATACTCGAAGGAGAAACGTTTAATATATATTCCAAACTTTTTATGTGTAAAATCTGTATAAATTTTACTCTTCTATAATTCCTTAGCGTAACCACAACTCCTTAAACTTAATCATTCTGAATCACGTCAGTATAAATCTTACTAGCATCACACGCCATATTAGTTCAGCAAGGTGGCCTTGGCTAAAGATTCCATCATAGGTAATGAATGCTACATACATCATAATGAGGCGCTCAGCGCACAAATGGCCTAACCTACAAAATTATATTTCCACTCTACTTCTTTAAAACAGTGCGCGAAATGCGATACACAAACGAAAACTGTGCTGAAATCTGATGGAATATTTGGGTTTGATGATTAGGCCGATTTACACAATGAAGAGAACAATATGAGGAAGTTTTTAAAACAATAAACTCATTATGGAGATTTTTTGGGTTGGGTCAATTGTGCGCTGAGCGTCTCATATTAACTACTTATTTGTGAAATCCAATAACTGGATTTTTTTCTGTGTTATTAACAAAGATATTAGCTTTGTTACAGATTTAATTATTCTGTTTCACCAAGATTTGTATCATATATACTTTCTCACATTCGACTGCAACAAGTATTTTTTTTTTATAAATTTGAAGTATTATCTAAGCCAGGCGTGGGCTTTATTAACTCGATTGAGTCACTGCAGATTACCACTTAACTCTCCAATCCACCTTCCCCGATTGAGACAGTTATGTTTTGGTACGGTACGAGCGGACAGGAACCGAGTGAGGAATTGTATCAGACTTTTACGAAATTTTGGCTCTCGCTGGTCGCCTAAAATTCACCATTGAGGCACAAAGCCTTACTCTGCGTTTGTTTATAAGGCGGTGTAAGCGAAAAGGACATCTGCAGGGGTTTCTTCGTCCTTTTAACTTCGCCTCTTTTGCCCAGGGCTGATCTAAGTAAAGTCGCCTGGAACAGCTAGACTTAAGCCCAACAGAGTAGGCAATCCCTCTAGTCGTACCTATGTGCCTTGATAATAAAACCTGTGTGCAATTCTGGAATGTTGGAAATGTTAAGTTTAGGACACGGTGGAAAAGCCTAGATCTGTTCTAGTGTACCTAACTCTTACCTTACTGTCATTATTGCATTAGCGTAAAAGTGGAGTCGGAAATTTGCATTGCTGATTTAGTAATAATTAGGGAGCGGATTTTTATTTGCTAAACATTTAAATATATTTATTTTTATGTGCTAAAATGTATGAAAATATTTGCTAAAAATAAAAATATATATATATATTTAAATATGACAAAAATACCATACTTAGCTTGAAAAAAAAAATGTTACTAGGTACTTACCAACCACACTTGAGTGCTAGTAGTTGGCCGAGAATTGCAGTGAACAACAAAGGTCATCTCCAAATTCTCCGTCACAAATGCATGCCGATTATCTCTGAACAACGATCATACTGTGAAAACGATCTTTCCACATCACAGGACGTCAGACGTGCAATTTAAAAGAGAGGAATTTCACAAACATAAACACCGCCAATTTCACCTACAGGTACATCCTCCAATACTTGAGCAACTTTACACATTTTTTTATATCCACTATTTTTCCCAAACACATGCTGGAATTTGTCCCTTAGTAATTGTGCTTCTGAACCTGGTAGCGAGTCTAATTTAATTTCCACGGCACGCACTTTCCTGTTTCAGACAACAGGTTTTTGGATGTTTCGAATTTTTTTATGGTGTCACACAAAAAGCTTAGATTTGCTAATAGGAAAGCCAAATTGTTTTTTAAACAACCATCTTTCAGTATATCTTGAAGGATATCAATTGACGAAGCCCGATAACAGGGAATCACAAGATATATTGCCTTACTTTATAGACATGAGCGAGAGGGGAGAGATTTGTTTAAATTAAATAATGTTCATACCCGAGCTCTTATCTGTTGTGTTTCACAAACAAAGCGTGGAATGAAATCATCTTCAGCAACAATAAACATTCCTAATTATGTGTTGCAAGATCTCTCCTCCTTGTCCATGTTAATTTATTCTCTAATAATAACACTGATATGCTGCCTAGCAGTTCTCAGAACTTGAGGCAATACTATTGCGAAAATGGATCACGGATACACCACACAGCACTTAGAAAAATAAAACAACCAAGAATTCTTAAAAAAGATAACGTACTTCTGAGTAATATAATTGATTTAGTTTTAAAATATTTAAAAGTTCTTGTAAAAAATTAGTTAAGTAAAAAAACTCCAAGATTTATGTGTTTATAATAGATTTCCTGAAAATATGTACTTACATTTTTTTTTTGTGAAAATGTGTGTTTTTATGTGAAATAAAATTCAGGTTTTAAACTTGAAACTTCATGTTCGGAATTTTTAACTTTGTTAATTGTGTTTTATCACACTCAAAAAGAACATTTAATTACATAGGAATTCACTCCTTAGTAATAATGATAGGGAAGATTCGACGGAAGTAAATAGCGTATTACGATACAAGGTTGGGAAATCCTTTTTACAAAATCGAGGAGAAGTTTGAAAAAATGAGAAGAGCGAGTTTTTAATTTTTTCGAGATTTTGTAATACACTTCACAAACGTGCATTTTACAACATTTTTTGCACGATCATATTTTTTAAATTGCAAATACAGTATATCTTGCATTGAAAATTTCGAGCAATATTATTCCAAAGTCTTCGCAAAACTGCACTCTAATGGTAACTAAGTAACAATAAGTGCAGTTTAATGTGCCTATTTCAGTAGTTGTATGTTATGAATAGAGGCAGTCAAAATTCTTGAATAAAAGAGGCTAAAATTCTTGGTTAAAAAGAATAAAAATTCTTGAGTGAAAACGAACATTTCTTGAGTAAACCTTAAATTTCCACCCTGTTTTATTAAATTATTGTGTTGTTTAAGGTAATTGATATTATTATAATTGTATATTCAAAGTTTTACGTTAACAAAAATTCTGAGATACTGAACATTATTTAACATTCGAAGTTGTACGCAGACAACAGTTCTAAGTTTGTCATTGTAAGGTTTGTTCTTCTATTTGTTAGCACACACGAGAACTGTGAAAAAAAGTTCACAGTCAACATTAGAAACTGGAACCCATATAGTATGAAGCGCTCCGTCCACAAAATCACTTCACATGATCTTCACGTGACGACAGCAAACCACCTCGCACTGAAAGTCCAGGACTATTTTTAACAATGTGCATTTTTCAAACAGAACTTCTAAAATTTCCAAATTTAGATAATGTATTTATTAGTTGCTGAAAAATTGCGTCTTTTCGCGAATAACGACAAGAAATAGGCTAAATTCGCGAGTCATAGGATTTTTGCGATTTTTCGCGAGTGTTTCGCGAATTGAAACTCGTAATTATGTTATATGTTTTATGTGAACCATATTTTAAACTATGTTTATTTGGTTTTTAGGTTTTTCACGATTTAGCAAGTCATGAATTTTGACTGTCTCTAGTTATGAAGAATGATTTCCCTAGCAACAAGTTCTGTGTGGGAATTCTAACTTTCAAGGCCGAACAACAGTAGCTGTAAATACAACAAAAGCGCGATCGTGCAAAAATAAATATTTTGTGCGAGATCGTGCGTATTTTCTTGGTTTCCGCACAAAACCAATCCGCGGAAAGTGTAAAATTCCACATTCAGTATTCCCAACCTAACACATATAACAATTTCACTCTTCTTACCGCTTAATATCTAAATTTAAATAAATGTGTAGTGAAGATTATTGCTGGAGAACCTTTTAAGTGTAGTGAAAATATTTGTAATTTAAATTTATGTATTGTATTGATTAAGGCTGGTTGAGTGGAAGAGAAGGCCTTATGGCCTTAACTCTGCCAGCGAAAATAAAACATTATTATTATTATTATTATTATTATTATTATTATTATTATTATTATTATTATTATTATTATTATTATTATTATTATTAAGTGACATATTGATTTTACTGCTTTAGGCTTTTAACATATTATTTTTAGAGACGTTCAATATAGTAATAATTATAAATTGGAAACTTACTACTGCAATTTCACGTAAATTTCACTGTTAATTGTTTTTAAATATTTGCAAATATCATTACATAACCTTACCATTTGTTTTAAGTTCGCATTTATAGACTGGAAAAAAAAACAGACGTATATCATGGCCTGCTGGAGTATAGTAAACACAGAAAACATTTTAAAGCAACAATGTTGAAGATAGATATTTTTGTTTTACAAATTTGCCGTCATTGAACAGCAACCAAGATAGAGATTTAATTGCAACTAATTATAAATTCCTCTTTCAGGTATGTAATAAACGATCTTCGCACAAAATAATGTACGATACACGAGCGGTATGTTTTCTTTAAATTCTCGGAAAATAAAAAAGCTCAACTACGTTTCGCTTTTTCAAACTTTTCCTCGAACATGAAAACTTCAACATACCGCTCTTGTAACGCATATTACTATTGTGTACACAAGGTACTGTAATTCTTGGAGAAACGAGGAAAAAAACGTCATGAATTTAATCAGGTCTTGTGGATCGAGTCCCGTGCCTCCTGAATACCGAGCACTCTCTCCACTGGTTGTCACGTTAGTCTTATATATTAATTGCGACATGGGTGGGGGTTCTCGCAGCATGGATAATTGTAAGTAATTTTCCTGGCATTACTTTCACTGTTCGAGGAAAGACGACGATTTTACCGCTCAAGGTAATCTGTCAGCTGGGCGGATTTTGATTCGTAGCTGTTTCGACTGAGCTGGAGTTATACTTCACCTTGATTGTAATTGTTTCGTTATTAAAGTAGCCATTTTCTTTAATCTGTTATCGATGAATGATCTTTATCTTTGTATAAACGCTGCATATAATTGGTTCGATTTAATATACATAACGTTAAGTAGGTGGAGGTCGTGTGTTCCATCGTCACGTATGAACGTACAGACCGGCCATGTAACCTCCAGAATATATATTCTTTCTAGCAGAAGTACTACTCTCATGGAATCAGGAAAGCAATAGAAACATTTTCCTAGCTAATTTTAAGTCTCTGAATTCGGCGCACTTATCCGAATCCACGTGACAGCAAAATAAATGTAATTATTTAGATGTAATTTTAAACAGGAGAGCCTGCTTAGAATACGGTGGTAATGTAGCGATGTTGAAGTGGAAAGGGAAAAAGAAGTAATAGGAAAAATTCTTCACCATTACAACTCTTACACGATATGTCCTTTGGAATCCTCCTTTGAGAGATGTTTGTAGCTAAGTGAGAAACGAGAGATCTCAGATGCTACAGATACAGATGCTGATTATAATTAACATACACATTGACAAACAAACATTCTCATGGGGGCAGGTAATTTTTTTTTGCCGTGTTAATAATGTCAGAACAAATGCTTATACAGGAACATCATTTTATTTTTACTTCAATTTTTATTGTACCTGAGTTTTTTAATGTACTTCACTTCCACCCCTTCTACTAATGAAGTTCCAACTGTCCTCCACACAGAATCACGGCCGCATATAGTAAACAGCACTGAGTTAGTGAGTATAGTACGTTCTAGAAATATGTTCGCGTTTTCCAGTGACGAAAGAGCTTTCAATATTGAATCATATTTTCGCACAGGTACTATCCGTTTGCCTACGTTGCATCCCGATTTCCCCCACCTGCTTCTGCTCGCCCCTCTGTAAAAGCTGGGCTGTCTTAGCTCTTTTCTGAAAACATTAATTTCTCTTAGGAATTGGACGTTTACGTAATATTATACAGCTGTTTAATTTAACTTAAATAAAAGGGCCTCGTTAAGTAATTAACTGTCACGTGATTTCCTCCCTTTCTACAATCCTGCGGCATAACCACTTGGACGGACAGTAGATAGCATGTCTGAGTAATTTTATATTTTCGGGTCGGGCAGAAGTGAAGATTGAATTCACAGTACGTAGAGTAGGTACAGAATTATTTCAACATGAGTTACTAGTACGAAGGACGAAACTGGCAATTGGAATTAGATGCAATAGTCTATAGTGCGATAATATGCCCAAAAGAACTGAAGCCTGTATCGAAATGAACGGCCCCCCATTTTCAAAAATGTGTTTAAATATGCATATTATGATTATTTTTCAATTTAACTTCATTCTGTATATTGTACGCTAATGTGCTATTGACAGTAAAATATACACTGCATAATGAATACGTTCGCATGGATAACTCGGTTCATGAGTGAAAACACTTATTCTTAATACAGTACTGCATTTTGATTAAACAAAAACCTAATGATAATTATCGAACTCAAAATCACGATATTTCCTAGTTTACGTAAATGGATGAAATTCTTTTCTTCCCTCGTATACCTAGTAAAGTGATTTGTTTGTATTTTACGCCAGTATCATCGAACTCCAGTCGTGGAAGAGGGTAGCGAACGGTGTTTACGGTTTTCTAAAGGTATAGTTAGGTTAATATTAAAAATGTTAGTAAAAATAAAATGATGTCCCTGTAAAATTTTGGTCACTCGAGCGCAATTACGAGGGCCGTAAAAATGTCTCCCTGGGGTCGTTTATAGAAAGTATACACAAATTCATGGAAAGATTTATTGGAACAGATATAGATATTGTTGAGCTATTTTCTAACATATTCCCCACCGGAACTCAGACGTTTGTCATATCGTGGGATTAACTTTTGTATCCCTGTGTCGTAGAAATCTGCCACTTGGGATCGTAATCAATGTGTGACAGCCGTCTGCACCTCTCTGTTGATCCTATGGTATAACAAATATCTCAATTCCATTGGGGAATATTAAAAAAACAGTTCTATGTTCCAACAAATTTTTCCAGCGAGATTGTGTTTTCTTTCTGTAAACTGCCCCGGGGAAACTTATTTTTACGGCCCTTGTATTGAACTCGAGTGGCCAAAATTTGTACAAGTACTTGTTTTGACATTATTAACATGGTGGAAAATAAACTAACTTTATCTGCCCCTATGAGAAAGTTTGCTTGTAAGAGTGTTTAGATCCAAATTTTGTTAATCTAAGAACTAATACGTAAAAAAGTCTGAAATATATGGATGATGTTTAACAAAAATCTCATTAACTTCATTAATTCGCAAATATTTTGAAATTCCTAAATGAAATGTATTTAGGATCTACTCGTGTAATAGTGTTTTTCCAATCTCAAGCTTAGATTGATTTGAATTTATCAATTTTATTATTATTTCAGTCTTCAGTGCCCTCATGTATCTAGAATCTATTCATTGATACATCTAGATCCATTCGATTTTATGATGTACTCATTCTGCTATTTATTTATCAGAATATTCGCTGCAATGGTGCTTCATACAGGTCCTCAGGTAATGTTCTTTCCGTTAATTGTGATGAAGATTTCCATTTTATCTATTGCACTATTAAGTATGTAGTTTAACCACAAGATTAAGTATTAGTCTTAGGTTACGTATTGTACGGTGCAAGCGGGTCTAGTTACGGCGGACAATGGAGTAGCAACAAGCCGGCCAGAAGTGTGATCTTAACATTCAATTACGCAAAACAAAATTATATACTGCGCTCAATCGTGTTGTCTTAATAAATCCCGTCAAATATTTGGTGGATTATCTCTATACGAAAATTTAGTGTTGTGGCATGGCGGCCTTAAGTTAGGATTGAGTAAAGACAAGAATTAAAAGCGGTTCCTCGGAGGTAACATTAAGTGGCTCTCTCTTAAACAAGATTTAGGTCTATAAAATCAAACTATCGATCAAAACGTTGTCAGAATATCAGCATTGTGATTCTGTGAACTTAAGTTTCTTCTCTATTCAGAATAAGTTATGTTAGATAAGACTAAACCAACGCAGTGGAAAATATGGCACGATCCAAACAAGTTCAATAGCAACTTGTACGAGGTGTATTCAAATTAGGGCTGGGGACGAGCGGTTCGGTTCGGAGCAGTTATTGTGACGTCATTACTCGGTTGATCCGAGTAAAGTACAGAGTACAAATTTGTGGCGGCAGATTTAAAATTTAGATAGATTGAGTGTTTTACAAGGATTGTAGTAAAGCGCTTTCGCTTTGCCAATTGACGAGAAAGAAGTGCTTCTCTTCATTGCAAAATAGCGGTAGCAAATTTTATTTGCGTGATTAGAACTATTTGCGGAGTTATTTTATATGAAAGGCCTATTTAACCTTCCAGTGTTGTTATATATGACAGACGAAATAAAATTGATAAAATAATTTATAATACTAACAGCTAATAAATTAACATGTGAGGTAAACGCTACAGCTAAATAAAAAAGAAGATAGAAAGAAACGGGCTCCATGAAGCGCTGCCTAAAACACTTAAAAATAACACACAGAATTATTTACTATTACGGAAAGTAGATAAAATAATCAATAAAACGTGGAATCCTGAACCGAAGAACATAATGTTTATTTATTTTATAACATGACTAGCCTTGCATACAACCATGTTCTTTTTGGTGAAGAGTAATATTATTGATAAATTAAAGTAATTGGGTAACATAATTTTAAAAAATAAATACAAATAAGCTGATGACTGATGAGGTAACACAAATCCAATAAACACAAATAGAAAAAATATAATGCACTTCCTTTTTAACATATTTCAATATTAATGAAACAGTCTAATATAATAATAATAATAATAATAATAATAATAATAATAATAATAGTAATAATATAATTATTATTATTATATATTATTATATATTATTTACAGTAATAGGTTCAGATGGCAGTGTTCATTAGGCCTACTTGACAGGTCATATAATAGCATGAACTCTTCTTCAGTACTAGAGTTTCAGACCGCCTTGGGGATAAGGAAATAATTTGTCCTGCAGCAGAAAATATTTAAATACAATAATACCTACGTTGTTGTCTGGTAGAACTAAGTGAAACACGTGAACTCTGTTCGAACGTTTGAATTGACCGGTAACGGCTACGGTTAACCGAGTAACTTCGGTGCTCCGCTACCAAGCACATAAACCGATAGAACCGAGTTACTCAATGGTTCTACTCGCTCCGTTCCCAGCTCTAATTCAAATGAAACTCATTCGAATTCGTTTATAAATTTATTGTTTAAGGTACATAAAAATAGAACCCTTAACCTTAAATTATGGCGAAAGACGAAGACATTGCATTGACGTTATATAACATCTAGAAACTGTATCTACTTCTTGTCCTCGGTGCAGGTTTAATTACAGAAGTCAGACGAGAATAATATGTAACTTTTCCAGTTACGTTTCGGTCTCTGGATTTGTTGTGGTCTGGTAGTTTTCCTCCAGCTTTCACGAATGCAATAATTATGCTGCAAGGAACTGCAAGTAATACATTAGTGAATCACTTTTATTACAATAATATTAAGAGGAAAAGAAGTGGTCAAAATTAAGACATTACAGTAGTCTCTCGATTATTTGATAGCCCTAGCACAGATTATCCTAAGCCATACTTCAAACTATCGACCAACATTAACCGAACACAGGGGGCTTAGTGAGACAATTGTTACAACATTGGGGCAGTTTTACCAACAATCATCACTTGAAAGTCTCAAAATAAGATGTTAAATACCGGTAAAAAGTCGCTAAATTCAATTTACAAGTAAAGAAGAACGTATCTAAAAAAACGGGTAAGATTAACAATATCAAAAATGTATCGTAACTTTTACAGATATGTCAACCATATCCTCCTCTTCTACTGTAGCTGCTGATGTGGAAGACGAGGATACTTACAGGCCGGAAGTGTTCACACCTGTGGAATAACGGTTAGCGCGTCTGGGCGCGAAACCAAGTGGCCCGGGTTCGAATTCCGGTTGGGGCAAGTTACCTGGTTGAGGGTTTTTTTCCGGGATTTTTCCTCACCCCTATATGAGCAAATGCTGGGTAACTATCGGTGCTGAAATCCGAACTCATTTCACCGGCATTATTACCTTAATCTCATTCCGACGCTAAATAACCTAAGGTGTTGATACAGCGTCGTAAAATAACCTACTAAAAATTAAAATAAGGCCGGAAGTGGAACGTAAATACGCATCGGTATTCCAGTCTTCTGCAGAAAACTTTGAGGGAATTTGGTAGGCGTATTTGTAACTCGTTTTTCTCGAAATCCTCAAGATGGTCCTGGAGTGATGTATAGCAAGCATTAGCTGTTTTGATATGAATTTTTTGCGTAGTTTTAGTTTCACTAAGACTGGCTTGAGAGGCGTTCTACCTAAGCATTGAATAGGAAGGAGGAAGTACGGCCATAGCGAACATAGAAAATTATTCAGAGTTAGTCCCCAGAATATTTGTACTGGTACACCTCAATACAAACGCTTATACTGCATCATTTAACAGCACCAAGATTCGCCAAAGGAAAGATAATGCGGGGGATTACCCAAGATGTCATGATACGTTGTGCAGGGTTGTTCTTATAAAGTTTTGAAATTGCTCGAAGAAAAATATTTTCTGTATAATATTAAACATTTCAAAATATTGCCAAATTTAAAATGTTGTCAAATAAATTTTATTAAAAACAGTTAAAATGACAAAACGTAAAAATGGCTAAATTTGTCTCCAAGTTATTAATAAAAACACCAGAAAAGACATTGGTAGCTATTTCGTAATTTTTGTCGTTAGACACTCCTTCAAACCGCTAGATCTAGCGACTTGGAGCTAAATTTGGCAGGAATGGAATTCAGTCATTGCTTTCATGTACTAATGTTAAACCTTCTTGTCTTCTCTGCTGTTGGTAAACACGCTTCTTTCATTTATAGGTTTCTGCTCAAGGGCAGGTTTTTCACTGCAAAACCAGCATCATTCTAAAATATTCCCTATTACCCGCCTTCCTCTTAATCTCTGCATATGATCCACATTAGTCGTCTATATCATCTGACATCTTCTTCTGCCCCAATTTTACTGCCGTTCGCCATTTCTTCCACTGAATCCTTCAGTAGACGGTTTATTTGCCAGTGACATAGCCAATTCATTTTTCTTTCTGACCAGTGTCGGCATTATTCTTTCTTCACCCACTCTTTCTAGCACAGCTCAATTATGTATTAAGTATGTGCATAAATTTACCGTTCAAAGAGCATCTGTCGAGGTAGAACATCCAACCGAATGTTCGAATTTCAACCGGTTGCTCCTGATGTTTCGCAAGCTACACAGAACACTGACATTTTCTGTGTACACAAACGGAGTAAATTTGAAGGAAATTTAGCATGTGTAATAAATTGTAATACTTCGTTACACTTACCTTCGGAACATATATAGATTAATAAATGGATATCGGTAACAACAAAAGAATTAAGTGTAATGTATAATATGAAATATGGTGTGTAAAGAAATGCAACAATAGAATAAATTACAATTACTTACTAAATAGAAGAGTAAATACAGTAGAGCGTCTCGTTTAGGCACAGTGAAAAAGTAAAGTGCAGGTAACGTGTGGGATAGGACGAGTATGACTAACATATCACCGTCTTCTGTGGCCGAATTAACAAAACTACAGTATATTGGTCTGAAGTGACAACACTATTTCCTAAACATAATTATCCCTTCTCAAAGTTCAATTTATTCAGGTACAGTACAGAAGACAGTGATATTATCTTATTCATACATAGAATGAAATTCATGACCGTAAAAATGCTTCTTGAAAACAATATCATATAAGTAGCAACATTTGATTTGTTATATTGTATTATTTCAACGTTACAATTGCTTGTTTGTTAAAATGTCTATATGATAACGTTATGCAATTTGTGTTATTTTATTTTGTGTGTTTTTGGAAAATATAATTTCAATTAATGCTCCGCCATAAATGTTGTAACTAAACCTTGTGCATCCCTCGTGTTTATCGTATGGCTCGTCCTCCCCCCCCCCCACACGTTACCTGCACTTTGTTTACGTTTTCACTGTGCCTAAACGAGACACTCCACTGCAAGTACATAGTCTACATTCTATTGTAACGTTTACACTTTAAACTCAAAATGCATACCTCTAAAACAATAGTTGTTAATGCCTTTTAATTACTCTAAGCGGATGTATTATTTCATTAATAAAACATTTTTAAGAAGATATGTTTTGTTCTTGACGATACCAACTGTAGTACCTGAATGAATAAAGAAATCCGTGAATCACTGAATCAGTCATTGAATGAATCAATAAGTCTATGGATTAATGGATGGTTGATTGTAGTGAAAGAAGAATTATTAATTAAATGATAGGCCTACATGATGATAGTCGCGTCCTTGCAAAGACTCTTGGAATTCCTGTTTTGCTCAATGTGGTCTGCCTTTACCTTCCACCCACAAAGAGTGAGAAACAACTCGAATGTTCGTTAAACTGAACACTGAGACTCCGCGAGACTGATGAGCAGGCTTCGAGACTTTGGACCCGATACAATAAGTTTACTGTGCATGTACTATAGGCTTTTGACTCGCTACAGGTAGATAGAGATGTGTTGAGGTAACAACGCGGCTATTTAGAGTAGAGTACGGTAGTATGGGGGAAACACACATATTTACATTTTGAAAGTAAATATACACTACACAATGATAATGTCAAAAAAATGTGAAAAGCATTTATTCTCCTGTCTTTTATAAGCATTTGTTTTTAATTATACACAGTGTTGTCCACACCTGTGGAGTAACGGTTAGCGGGTCTGGCCGCGAAAGCAGGTGGCCCGGGTTCGAATCCTGGTCGGGACAAGTTACCTGGTTGGGGTTTTTTTCGGGGTTTTCCCTCAACCCAATACGAGCAAATGCTAGGTAACTTTCGGTCCTGGACCCCGGACTCATTTCACCGGCATTATCACCTTCATTTCATTCAGACGCTAAATAACCTAGATGTTGATACAGCGTCGTGAAATAACCCAATACAGTGTTAATGGTGGAAATAAGCATGTAGCAATTTTAATTTTTTCATTTATTCTATTGGTAGTCTTTAGGAAGTGCAGTTACGGTACCGAATTGCAATGTACCTACTACAAGATATATTCTCAGTGTCTCTAACGTAAATCTTTTTCGGTTATCTGCCAAAGTTTGTACTGTAGAAAGCTGCTCTCTACTTCGCATGACGTGATAGGAGCAAAACGAAAAAAACTTAACATCATTGCAGTTTCTAAGAGACAGTCCTTTATTCTCGGTTGACTCTATGTCCATTAATTTGCTGTTTATGTTACACAATGTTCCATATCCGTTATTTTTACTTAAAATTGATTTCCACTTCTGTTTTACACGTTCAGTAATCGGTGTACTTGATGTCTCATTAATTCTCTGCATCATTTTCTAAATTAATTTGTGGGCTTCCGGCATCTCTTGCTCTGACTTTTCTAACCGTGTAATAGTTTCAGACACAGTTTGTATGAAAATCAAATTATTCGTCAGAACCTTCAAATCCAGAGCGTTTTCCTTTGCGTATTTTTTCGCATTCATTTTACAGTACCCCCACCCACTGTACGCTTTACCACTATACTCAGTACGCAGTTATGCGGATTTCCCACTGAACTGCTCTATTGGGTCCGAAGTCTCGAAGCCTGCTGATGAGCTTTGCATACTGACTATAGCGCCAAGAGTTCAATGGCAATATTTATAATTTATATTTTTCGTAACCGGTTGTGCACTATTCTAGTGTGAATACTCTTCCGAAGTAAATAAAGACGACTTGAATCTTATTATCATCGAAAGTTATTAGATGAAAGGGGAACACAAGTAAGGAGTGAATGGCCTTGCAAATTGAAACGTTGCGACTTATTACTTGAAAGGAGAACTGGAAACATTTGGGCTGTTTTATTTTCAGCCATATTCTTACTACAGCTTTCCAAATACAGAATAGACTGTACCATAAATATAGTGATTACACGCGTTATGAATGACATACAAGTTGTCTCGCATAACAGACATCGTGAACCGGTCATGGTTACTTTCTTCAATTCTATATTCGGACAGATAAATATCCCACGGCGCTCAATGGGATGAAGCTCTGATTGAGCAACCAACATCATTTTAGGAAAATCGCACAAACATTCCAATTGCAATTCAATGTTAACATTTTCACCGTTTCGGAACCACATGTGAGTTTCATCATCAGAGCAAAAAGAGGTCGCCTACTTTTGGACTTATGTCTGACTACTTCAAACAACTAAGCATAGATAAGTCTTCGCTATTGTTTATGTAATATAACTAATAATTGGTGGAGTCAAATAAGACACCCGAGTAACTTGAATATACACGGTGAACCGTAAGTAATGTCATTAATTTAAGGAGGTTATTCTTTGAGGTATTTCAAACAGAAACGTTTGATAAAATTTTGCTCGTTTTTGGTTTCTTTTTGATATAAAAATTGTTTTATATGAAACGTTTCACAGTGTGTTTTGGGAAAGCCACTGATTTAATTTCCAATATGATCAGTCAGTTTAAGAGAGCAGTGTGTTATGATAATAAATGATTGAAAGAATTTCAGTTCTGTGCCTTAAATGTGCAGAAATTTGATTCGAACAAATGTAACTTTTCGTTCTAAAAAGGAATTTTAAAATGTTACTTCTTTTTCGGATCAAATGTCTCCACATTTAAATGATAAAACTAAAATTTTTCAATGATATATCATCATAATCAGAGACCGGAAGTTTAGGCATTATGAATCATTAAAATAGGCAGGCAAAAAGGCATCATAAATAGCTAAAATAGGCAGGCAAAAAGGCATTATAAATAGCTAAAATACACAATAAAAGATAATTACAAAAACTTTGCACTAGACTCACAACCTTGCACTTTCCACAGAGGGATTTCGGCAGCAAGAAAAGCTTTACATAAGTAGAATGAAAATTGAGATTTTCGACTCGATGTTGCAATTACTGTTGGAAGCAAAGAAATCTTCTTCCCATTAGCCTTGGAAAGTGCATTTTTGTGTTTGGTTGTACTGATATGTTGCGATATGAAATACTTAGCTAGCTACAACAACGTCGCAATGAAAACTGAAACAAAAATAACGTTAGACCCTCACTCATTGTTGCCTTGTCAAATAAACACAAGCTATAATTAAAACGCTTTTATACATTTTTGCACGGCAGCACTCATTGTTGCAAAGAGAATATGAACTGACTGAAAGACAATATTATACATTCGGTGAAATCACTTTCATTGTAACGGTTATAGGAATCAATTAAAATTAAGATATAGGTTACGTGTAGGCAATTTTAATGATTAATAAATAAAAGGTAAATAATCAAATAAAGGCAAAAAAGCATTTATTTCGTAAATTAGGCATTTATATTAAAAAAGGGCAGAAGAGTAACATAAATCTGTGACGTTTCAATCACAAAAGTATAATTCGTACAGATTTACTTTCAAAATGAAGATAGATTTAACACATTTAAAAAGGGATTCTGCCAAAGTTCCGGTCTCTGATCATAATACACTGCTCTCTTAAATTGACTGAGTACATTGAGAACTGAATAAATGACTTTCTCAAAACACGCTATGAAATGTTTCGTATAAAATATTTTCTTTCTCGAAAAGGAAGCAAAAGCAAGCAAAATTATTATATTAAACTTTTTTGTTTGAAATATCACAAAGGAAACCCTCTTGAAATTGATGACATTACTTACGGTTCACTTTGTATATAGCTTAGTCAACTATCCGAAGGTACAGTAGGTCTGAATTTCAGAAGTGATACTGACAAGGCACCACTTACGAGGCAACTAAACCAGAAGATAATGTGGTAGGGTGGTAAATTCCTTTCCCCCTCCACTGCATGCATCGACGATTAATTACATGTTACTCTAATGAGACTTCAGATGTATACAAACAATTTTTTTTTCTAGGAGACGCATCGTCGAGTGAGATGTACCTACTGTCTAATAAAGAAATACATATCAGCCAGAACCTCAATCAGAGTTAGAACATACTTTATATAATTGAATAGCCGCCCAGAACAAGGTTATTAACCCTTATTTCTCATAAGTTGACTTTTTCGTGAATAATGGTTGTTAATGATGCGCTATGTAAGGCTTCTACTCGTATTAAAATCAGCACACAAGTCTGATTGTCAACCTAGCTCTGAAAATGAAATTACAGTATATACAGAACAATGTGTTTTCCCCATTTTTTTTTAAATAATTTCGCATTTGTTGGTTACAGCCTTGGTTCTGGGCGGCTATTCAATTATAAATATCAATATTATATAATTATAAATTATTTATTCTGGATTAATAAAACCAATTAACATTATTTTTTCACACAGAAGGAAAATCCAATTAATTACGCTAAAAAGTCAAGTACAGTAGTTACACGATCAGCGTACTGCTTCTCACGAGCAATCCTTAACCCAAGTCACCGTGAAAACCAAGGCATATAATTCTAATCTAAGACGTTGTAGTAACGTTGATTAAGAGAAATTAAGGTTGACGAGTTACGATTGACTTAAGTGCATAGCCAATGGTGAAATATGTTGAGATATTACACGTAATTGTTTTGAATTCGTATAGCATTGTAATTGTTCCGTGTTTTAAGAAAATGTGTCCCGCGCCGTGGCGTCGTGGTCTAAGGCATTCTGCCTAGGACTCGCATTACGAAATGCGCGCTGGTTCGAATCTTCGTGGGGGAAGAAATTTTCTCGTGAAATTTCGGCCAGTGTATGGGACCGGTGCCCACTCAGCATCGCGATGCCCTTGGAGAGCTACGATAGGTAGCGAAATTCGGTTACGAAAGTCGGCTATAACGGCTGGGGGATTCATCGTGTTAACTACACAATGCCTTCATTCTGGTTGGATGATCGTACACCTCTGCTTCGGCATGCGAACCTGAGGCCAGCAGTCGGCTGATCGGTCGTGGTCCGTCATGAGCTGTCGTGCTTCGGATTGTTATTTAAGGAAATGTAAGATCGGTTTCTGCATTTCTATTCCTCAGTATGAACACTCTGTCCCGGTTTAATGTTTTGGGACACATTAATTTCTATGACCTCTTTGATTAGGCATTCCCAATAGCCTGACTTTCTAGTTAGGATGCTGGTCTTACCAAACAGAAGCCTTTGATCACGGTTGATACAATGCTGTGCTATCGCAGACTTGTTCGGTTGATGCGGTAGATTATATCATTGTGAACTCATAGTGAGGAAATATTTTTCTGAATGGGGAATGTTAAAATATACTCTTGAACTCCACTTGATCGATTCAGGTGCGTCAGTGAATGGTATGGATTAGGGATTTAGGATGAGATAAGCCCAACGTACGTAGGTCACCAATATGTAACCATGTGAAAATTGCGCTAGAAATGACCTGTGAACTTTTCCTGGAAACTCCTCGCTCACCGACAGGGTTGTTATACGTGTCCTACTTGTACGACACGGGATCTTCAGCTTCGCTTTCTTTCAGAAAAGAAGCGATTCTGTGGATTTTCATTAACCTTGAAGTCCATCTCTCTCGACCGAGTTTGAACCCGTGAAAGTCGCATCATTTAATGTTTTGCTCAGCTTGTTTGTAAATAATCGTATCTATTTACTACGAGTTCATTGTTAAATGACCGCTCAGCGCTGATGTCGTCACTGTCGTCGTATATAAGACATCGTAGGCGGTTACGGATCGCGGGGATTGAGGCGATCAAAGCGTTCGTGAAGAGCGATGACGCACTCTGCTAGTTCGTGGAGTCACAATCTGACCGATTGCTACAACGAGGGTAGTAATTGATTAGTTTCATTTAAAACACAAAACTACATAGCTTGAACACTACCAGAATACAGTCCACACCTGTGGAGCAACGGTTAGCGCGTCTGGCTGCGAAACCAGGTAGCCCGGGTTGGATTCCCGGTTGGGGCAAGTTACCTGGTTGAGATTTTTTCCGGGGTTTTCCCTCAACCCAATATGAGCAAATGCTGGGTATAGTGTTGCCAACTGTTGTTCGTTTAATTCCGCTAGATGGCTTACGAAAACCCGCGATTTTCTAACAAATATCTCTAGATTTTAATGTATATTTATTATTCAATAATAATAATAATAATAATAATAATAATAATAATGGTCAAGATAGAGCATCCACCACCAATGTAACGAATATTGCACACATTTATCATTCCCAATGTGGCGCTATAAAGCAATTTTGAACACTTTTATCACAGACATAACATATTTAAATTCTTATTGCACTATATATGTTACCGTTAAATCCAAAATACGACAAAACCAGTTTCAACTAGTAAGAACTAGTTTTAAAATATAGATAGATAGAAAGCGAATTTTCGTAAGATCTACAATCAATGACAGGATAGGTTTGGTTTGTTTAGGTTTTTTTTAGGCTTTTACCAAACAAAAACCTAAACAAACCAAACCTAACCTGACACTGATTCTAGATCATACGAAAACTCACTGTCTATCTATTTTTATTTGCTTAAACTAATTTTTACTAGTTGAAACTGGTTTTGACGGATTTCGGGTTTTAACGGCAAAATATATAATATGGAATTATCAGTACATTTATACATCCATTATATCACAAAACACATATTGAACGAATTAAATGTAATTATGAAAGCCGCTTATAATGCTAATATGAATTTCATTTCAGAAACTTTAAAGATTAAAAACAGTTATTATTCCCGCTAAGCGGGATAATATAATTTTACCCGCGAGACGGTTATCCAAAAAGCTAGATTTAGCGGAAAAACCGCTGAATTGGCAACACTGGCTGGGTAACTATCGGTGCTGGACCCCATACACTTTTCACCGGCATTATCACCTTCATCTCATTCAGATGCTAAATAACCTAAGATGATGATAAAGCGTCATAAAATAACCTTCTAAAAGAAAACAGAATATATAGTATTAATCACTTCTCATCCAACTCTGATCCTGTTGTCTCTGTTACGATATCTGTCCCGATTCTTTTATAATGCACCACATTGTTTGTGATGGCATTGGAGCTGTCTTACGCCGTCGCAAGATGTACACCAGGGGTGCTCACGGGAGCGTCCTGAAACCTCGCCCGGGGCGAGAGAGTGCAGCAGACTGGGGGGGGTATAAGTGGACCAGGCAAGGAGTAGAACTCGCTACTATGGAACTCGGCTGAGCCAGCGGGACAAGAAGATGAGGATGTAGGATCGTCTTTCAAACAAAATATAAATAACATAAATCAATTTATTGCGTTTACATTGACAAAATAAATTCTAAACAGAAATAGTGTTTTAGAAACAGACTTAATTTAAAATGCTAAGCATTACATTGTTTGTGCCACCAGACGAGTAATATCTGAAACAATCGACCTATTCGAATGCAGCCGAATCATAGATACCAAATGCTTATCGCTTAGCTGTGATCTGTGTCTGGTTTCACACAGTTTTAGAAGAGAGGAAACCTGCTCACGTAAGTACGGCGTACCAAACATACTCATTATTTTTGCTGCATGCCTGTGCAGACGTGGAAAACTATCAGATGAGATATAACGATAGAATGTAGTTATATCTTCAGTTATTTTGAACTTTACCTCAAGAAAGCTGTCAATTTGAGGTCTGTTAATTCCATGTGAAGCGTGGAGAGAAATGTGGATATATCAACGGAAAATGTGAACATGAATATTTGAAAATCTAACTGGAGGGATTCTATTTCACTGAATCGTTCCTCAAATGCCTTATCTATGTTAGTCAAAGACTCCACAAATGCAGCATATTGTGAATCCGTAACATTAGACACAAATTTGCTTAGGTTTGGAAAATGAGAAATTGCGTTCTTGCATTTGTTGTGTCAACAAATTAATTATTTTAATTCGAAATGCTTCAATTTTATTGAACAAATCAGTAATCAGATCTTTACCTTGCAAAGAAATATTTAGGTCATTTAAATGATTTGTCACATCTGTCAGAAAAGCCAAGTTTACAAGCCAAGAAGGGTCGATCAGCTGAGGAAAAGCGCGAGCTAGCGCGCTGTTACGTCATCACAGCGTAATGAACCTCACGCTGTCCTAGCTTGACGTATATGCACTGAGTGCAGGTTGTCCTCTGTGAGTATGACTGGTATACATTACAGAAATATTGTCAGAATAAATAGAATGACGAAATAAGTTTGTACTTGTAGATTGGCTACGGATGTTCTGACGTTTCTGGTCTATAGAATCCGACGAGATGCAATTGAAAAGTGTGGTCCCAAATCTCGCTCAGTACATTTGCCCATTTTCATTATTTATATACATTATATGTGATTGTTTGAGACCTCTATAATTATATTTTAAGCTTGTTTTATTCCTAAGAAATGCCAAACCATGTCTAAAAGTTTGTGTTATTGTGCATGTCACTTGAAAACTCGCTCAGTCCGTAGACCAGTGGATAAGAAACTAGCCCAGTCCTTTCATAAAAATGGACTGAACACGTTTTAGGATCACACACTTCAGTTGTGATTAAGATGTACAGCTGTCAAAAAAATGACATCACTCGTGAAGAACGAATTTATTCTAAGTCCACAACGGATCACGGTGATGTTACACGATGCATGCCCTTGTAGAATCTCACTTAAAGCAGTTTCAGAACTATTGTGTTTAAGCAGGGTTCATTTGATATTTGTCTTTCTTAGAGCAGCGGTAGAATGCTAGCTTAGTGAGTTCGAACCTTGTTCAAGTTATTTTACTTTGTTATCGTTGGTTAGCGATATAAATAATATTCAAGTTATCATTTATATTCTGTTATCGTTCTTTAGCGTTATAAATAATATAAATTTATTATTAGATTTGGAACAATAGAGCTGCATAATACTAGTGTTAGTTTTTTCTTCTTACATTATTTCATTATACTATCCTGTAACACAATAAAATGAAAAGGAATGACGAGGATTTGAACATGAGACATTGACAACTAAATTCCGCCGTTCTTCCGACTGAGCTACGGGTACACAAGTAGAGAAGCATATCAGGAAAAATTGGCCCAATCCCTCTCCAAGACGTCCTGATGATTTGTGGAAGCTCGTCCAGGATGCGTGGAATACCGTCGCTATTTGAAAAAAAAAAAACTAGTCGATTGCAAGATGCGATCGAGATGGGAGGAAGATGGACTAAATATTAAATGATGGCTTTTTGTTTTATTCTTTAAATTTTAATTGTCTGAATTTTCTAAGACAGACACCAGTAAGTTTTGTTTATGCCACGAAAGATATTTTTGTTTAGAATAAAATTTTTAGTTCTTTCTTTCCATTTGCAATCATAATGTCATTACTAAATCATGATAAAGGCATGGTATAATACATTTATGAACTTGATGTTAATTACTAAAACAGTCATAAAAGAGACGGGAGCAATTATATTTTCTCTCTCTTAAAAACAAAACAAAAAAAGCATAAAAAGCTCTAAGTTGTGTTCGAACGCACGACCTCACGAATACCAGCCCAGAACGCTACCACTACGCTACAATAATAAGGTGCAGAATATTTAAGTTATAACTGTAGACATCAGGCCACGTGGTCCAACAACATGTAACATCGCCTGTCTCCGAATTGTAGCGAAGACACCCGAAGGGAACTTTTATTTTAGAGAGCGGTCACTTTTTATTTTTACAGCTGTACAATGAGTACTGTTTCTTGCGGGTTCGGTGTAAAGTAATGACATCAATGTTTACATCCGTCTCTTGAATTTTCAGTTGGAAGTCTGTCTTAAATAACATATGATAGCTCGACGTGGATCCTGATTCAGACGTTTTATCGCCACATTAGTTAGAATGTTGGAGCGTTTCGCTGGTTATATATATTTTTTTGTTGGTTTATGAAAATAAATTGCAGCACTCGACCACTCATTAATACCAGGATATATAATTAATCCGGAAGTTTGATTCCACCGCGTTAGCTTCGTTTTTCCTTGGCATGCTTTTGAGTTTGTACGCATGTTAGCTGTAAAAATAATACGTTCACACTGAAAATAAATTCTGGCTGTGAATTTAATAGCAAGAACTTCACACTTTATATGTCTATAGAATCTTCAATATTCTGCTTGCTGTTAGTTCCGAGGTTTGTGGGTTCAAACTCTACTGAGGGTCATGGATTTTAAAGGGCACAAACATTCTCATAAGAATCCCTTCATATTAGCTCGAAATTCTTATTCAAAGCTTGTACATCGATAAATATTGTAAAATAACAAATAGCGTATAAAATCTTAGCTGTTCATAAAAGTGCAAGACAATATATATATATATATATATATATATATATATATATGTGTGTGTGTGTGTGTGTGTGTGTGTGTGTGTGTGTTTATTTTACGGCGCTTTAACAACTGCGATGATTATCGTCTGGATGAAAAAAAAGAAGGTGATAATGTCAGCAAAAAACCAGTGTCTAGCGCCGCCGAAAGTTATCCAGAATTTGCTCTTAATAGGTCGAGGGAAAACCCCGGAAAAATTCCCAACCAGGTAACTTGTCCCAACCTGAACCCGCTCGTTTCACGGTCAGACATGCTTACTGTTACTCCATAGCAGTGGACGAAAATAATATTGAAATATGAAATGATTCGTTCTTTTAGTACTCCAGTAACTTTCTGCTATGACTACGTATCGTTCCAACTGTCAATAACAATCCAATATAACCAAGAAGTCGAAAGAAAGACATTGTTCACACAGGCTATTTGATGTACAGGTCTAATTAATGGCAAGTGAACGATCATGGATAGCCGTATCAAGCACGCGTTTTTCACATACTCTCAATTTGCCTACTAGAATGCAGATTTTGGGCTGGTTTTGGAAGTTTATATTTTTATCTTACAGTTCTTATTATCAGCTAGTATTTTTAATTATGCTTTCCTCATTTATTTACGACTTTCCGAGCAAGGTTTCAATTCATAACTTTGAAAGTTTCGTTTGTTGGCAAACTTAATTTTCTAATTAACCGTGCATTTAATCAGAAAACGTGATGTAGTTTTCTGTTCATTTCAGTGTACCCCTTCGTCCCTTTTAATCTACGAGGTTATTTCAATTCCACTCTGTATATATCTGCCACCAGCTTTGATCTGGAGCTTTGATCGGACATGGATAGGGTACCGCTTTGGTTGATTAACTGGTTTGGCCTTTTCCGAGATTTTTCGCAACCGTGGGGCGAATGTCAGCTAATCTCATGGTGAATTCTCGGCCACATTGTGCCAAATCATCTCACTACTGATGCACCAAAACTTCTGAGGACGCAGAAAATATGCGAACCACTACTGTAGATCGACTGACATCTGGCCTTAAGTCCCAGCTCGTCATTATCAGCTTGTTGAATTTCTCTTCGGTGTCTCCCGTGTTGTCACCTATTCTCGATTAGTGGTCGACAAAACATAGTTTTCACCATATTTAATGTTGATTTCATCAGACGCAACATGGTAACTGACGCAATCATGAGAATCGTACTCCAGTTCCAAGTAGCTTGGCACTTCCACGCCCCATCTGGTAGGTGATAACTACTGCACTAGCGCCCAGTTTTCTAGGTCAAAGCCGTAGAAGTTTTGGTAGTACAGTGCTATCAATTTCATCGACGTTAAAAATAACCTAGCACTGTGCGACAAAGGATGAACCGTGTCGGAAGCAGGTCGCTGCGGTATATTTGTCATCATCAGTGTGTGGTTAAATTACAGACCTATCAACTTTCATGCATAATGCGCCAGTCACTCGCTCGCAATTAGACCACGACTTCGCTCTCCTGCATTGACACGATAATCTCCTGGATTTAGAGGTGATCGCAGAGCTTTTGTGTATAATGTTACGTTTTCGTCCCATTATTATTATTATTATTATTATTATTATTATTATTATTATTATTATTATTATTATTATTATTATTATTATTTACTTACTAACAAATGGCTTTCAAAGAACCCGAAGGTTCATTGCCGCACCCGCATAAGCCCGTCATCGGTCCCTATCCTGTGCAATATTAATTCAGTCTCTATCATCAATCCCACATTCCTCAAATTCATTTTAATATTATCCTCCCATCTACGTCTCGGCCTCCCCAAAGGTCTTTTTTCCTCCGTTCTCCCAACTAACACTCTATATGCATTTCTGAATTCACCCATACGTGCTACATGCCCTGCCCATCTCAAACGTCTGGATTTAATGTTCCTAATTATGTAACGTGAAGAATACAATCCGTGCAGTTCTGCGTTTCGTAACTTTCTCCATTCTCCTGTAACTTCATCCCTCTTAGCCCCAAAATTATTATTATTATTATTATTATTATTATTATTATTATTATTATTATTATTATTGTTGTTGTTGTTGTTGTTGTTGTTGTTATTATTATTAATATTGTTGTTATTATTATTATTATTATTATTATTATTATTATTATTATTATTATTATTATACTTACTTACAAATGGCTTTCAAGGAACTCGAAGGTTCATTGCCGCACTCACATAAGCCCGCCATCGGTCCCTATCCTGTGCAAGATTAATCCAGTCTCTATCATCATATCCCACCTCCCTCAATCCATTTCAATATTATCCTCCCATCTACGTCTTGGCCTCTCCAAAGGTCTTTTTTCCTCCGGTCTCCAAACTAACACTCTATATGCATTTCTGAATTCGCCCGTACGTGCTACATGCCCTGCCCATCTCAAACGTTTGGATTTAATGTTCCTAATTATGCCAGGTGAAGAATACAATGCGTGCAATTCTGCGTTTCGTAACTTTCTCCATTCTCCTGTAACTTCATCCGTCTTAGCCCCAAAATTATTATTATTATTATTATTATTATTATTATTATTATTATTATTATTAGTGTTATTATTATTATTGTTAGTGTTATTATTATTATTGTTAGTGTTATTAGTATTATTGTTAGTGTTATTAGTATTATTGTTAGTGTTATTAGTATTATTGTTAGTGTTATTAGTATTATTGTTAGTGTTATTAGTATTATTGTTAGTGTTATTAGTATTATTGTTAGTGTTATTATTATTATTATTATTATTATTATTGTTAGTGTTATTATTAATATTAATATAATTTTTTTCCCATGTCCAGCATTTCGTCTTCCGCAGATTGGCACGTCTGATCTCATATAAGGTCTACAATTGTTGTCAAGAGTGACGTTAGACGTTTAGTTCAGTATTTCTCTAATACGGCAAAACTCTTCGTCGCAGTATAGATGATACAGTGTCGTTAAATAGCCGACAAAAAAAGGCGAGAATAAAATTGGAATATCTCACCGACGCGACGGCGACAACACGACGCCTGCAGTTTAGTTGTTTCAGAGACTGGAAACAAGTAGAGATTGATTTAGAACCGACATGTCAGAGCTGCGCCCGAACCGTACGCTGCAAAATGCACTGCGCATTGAAAAGCACATTGACGTTTGTAAAGAAAACAAAATCACTACTAAATGCAGGTCTTATTTACAAGTACACTAATCAGTAATCACGTGCTACACAGATTGATTTCTTTTATTGAGAAATTTTAATTTCATCGCAGTTTTGTTTTTATTTTCTTTGACTTCACGAGGAGTTTAAGACTCAGTTTATAATAAAAATGAGACTGGTTATTCGTAATGTAAGGTTGACACTATACAAACACCTCACGTAAAACTGTAATAAGATTGTTAAACTGTAAACATTCGCCAGCGAGCTCTGCAAGCAACACGAGGGGCCAAGAAGGAATAATAGTTCGTATTTTGTACATCTAAATACGTTCTCGGGCCATGATATTTAATTATACAGAGTGTTCCAGAATGACTTTTCATAAATTTAAGAAGTAATAGAGATTGTTATTGGGAATATTTTTTGTTATAAAATCCATGATCGACAATGAAATATGGCTGCTGTTCAGCCCTAGATTCCACACCTGTGGAGTAACGGTTAGCGCGTCTGGTCGTAAAACCCGATGGTCCGGGTTCGGTTCCTGGTCGGGGCAAGTTGCCTGGTTAAGGTTTTTTTCCGGGGTTTTCCCTCAACCCAATATGAGCAAATGCTGGGTAACTTTCGGTGCTGGACCGCGGACTCATTTCACTGGCATTATCACCTTCATCTCATTCAGACGCTAAATAACCTAAGATATTGATAAAGCGTCGTAAAATAACCTATTAAAATGAAAAATAAATCACCCCTAGAAGCATGAGGTCATGTTATTGCTAATCACTCCTCCAATGAAGTTGGCGGTCGTCTCTTTGAACATTTGTAAAACTGGAAGGTAATGTAAATTTCTTATACCATTTTAAAATTTCTAGCGATTTGCAATAATATGACCTACTTCAACGGCTACACAGTCGCCATTTTCATTTCCGGCCGCAAGTTCTCAAACAAAAATTATTCCCAGTAGCGTCCTCTATTACTCCTTAAATTTGCGAAAAGTCATTCTGGAACACTCTGTATATAACTTCAGTAAAACACTTCAGACACTTTTGTGAACCATGGCGATTGGATTGGAAATTTGTTTATTAAAAAAAATGTCCAAATGCAAAATGTCCAATGTGTAAAATGACCAAAACAATAATGACCAATACAAAAATGCCCAAAGTGTAAATTGTCCAATACAAAATTTTCCAAAGTGTAAAATGTCCAAATCAGTAATGACCAATACAAAAAAAATCCGAAGGAAAATGTAATACACTTTAGGCAATAATATAGTACTGAACACTCAACACAACAAAAATATCTAAAGTGTGAAATTTTCAATACCAAAATGTCAAAAGTGCAAAATGTCCAAAGTGTAAAATGCCCAAAGCAATAATGTCCAATTACAAAAATGTCCGAAAAAATCATATTACATTAAACACACAATACAAAACATACAACAATCCGCGGTCTGTTAAACTACATAAAAGTTATCCATCCTGGATGTCGTTCAAAACGGTACGCACAACACGCTCTGGTTGTTCATTTGGGTGCTCTGTAACTTTTCTCTTTATTGCTAACACTGTTTCTGTTCTGTAAGAGAACAACTTACAAAACTCCATTGGTCTGCGCATGCGTCAATCTTAAAAAAGTGACACAATATACTATTCAAGCACTTTATTTGTATTTTTTTCTTGTTAGGAGGGAGGGAACATCCCACGCACTACGACCTGAGGTCTATTGTAAACTCCCCCCCATATGAGATGAGTTGCGTGCCCACCGATCCTCTACGTGCACCGACCTAACCACTTGGTCCGAGACGGAAATCCTCCCCCGAGAAGGTCTGCCCCGGGTTCCGTTGCAGAAATTATTCATCATCACTTGAATACAATCTACGAAGGCCGGTCAAGAGAGCCAGCAGCTTGGGAGGGCCGTCTGTAGAGCGATCTGAAAACCAGAAGAAGTAACAGGATGAATGTCCACGCCTGTGGAATAACGGTCAGCGCGTCTGGCTGCGAAACCAGGTGGCCCGGGTTCGAATCCCGGTCGGGGCAAGTTATCTGGTTGAGGTTTTTTCCGGAGTTTTCCCTCAACCCATTACGAGCAAATGCTGGGTAACTTTCGGTGCTGGACTCCGGATCCATTTCACCGGCATTATCACCTTCATTTCATTCAGACGCTAAATAACCTGAGATGTTGATACGGCGTCGTAAAATAACCCAATAAAATAAAATAAACAGGATGATGAAAGAAAGGATGATAGGGGAGGAAAGGAAGTGGCGAAGATGATTGGGGTTCCAATCGCCTGATTTATTTGTATTCATATCCAGACTACACCCTATTCTCTCTCGAGTTCGTAAACAATAGAAGTGGTACTCATACCTACCAGGTCTCTACTGGACTTTTGACGTAAATAAGTCTTAAAATCAGACAGACAAATGGGGTACCAGGACGAAAACGGCGATGTAACGTTTGCAGGATGATCCAATCCGACACTAAATTATGTTTCGTGACTAATAACACGAATGAAATGTCTCGTTCAATCGGGTATACAACTATGAGGCTAGCATGGCCTTGAATTAGCGCCGCACATGCGCAAAGCAGGAACTAGTGGCCATTTTGCGCGTGGGCGAAAATTGTCTAGCAATATATCTTGCGACTCCGATGCGCTAGCGTGCTGATTTTGGTGCCGAACGAAAGATCTCGTCCAGATCTGAATATTTAAGCCAGATGTATTTACTTATATTCTACGGCCGTGTCCCCGACACAACCAAAACCCGATTTCTTTCTGTGAAATAGTATGTCACCAATTTAGAGTGCGCTTAGAAATAATCATGAAATACTTGTAAATAAACGCCATTCTTTTAACAACGTGCATCCTTCTATTGTAAACAACAGTTGTCAATGCAACACGTATTTTATATTTATTTATGTGACCAGGAAACTCGTGCAGTTTTCTTTTAATGAAAGCACAGTATTTCAATATTCCAATCTTTATCGTGCTCATATATTTTTCGACTTTATTGTGAGCATTTCTGTTGCTTTATAGTGACATGCTATTTATTCTAAAAAATAGTGAATTCTTGCCCAGCTTCGGCTGTCTTCGCCAAAGAATTCAAACACGCAAGCTCTATAAAGTACATTATTGTCAATGTTGCTTTCGAAATATCAGTTATTAGTTATTCATAGGGGACTGAGCCCGAATCTTTTCCCCGATCCTTACCCTCGAAGCTTACGTGTCAGTGAATCTTTGACATAACTTGAACTTTGTGTCACCCCTTCTCATTACCAATTACCAACGTATGAGCGTTCGTATCGAGTTAAAAGATCTCTTTATAAACAACTTCTTGCTGAGTCATCCAACTTCCTCTTAAATTATTAAATACAGAGTAATTTCAATTAAAATTTGAAGAAAACCTTATACTGTAGCTAATGCTGGAATTTAGTGAAGTGTAAGTTTTCTTCCCGCAACTGAGTTAAATTTTAATTGACCTTATTCATAGACATTCTTAGCGCGGGTTTCCGGAGGATGATCAGCGAACTAAAGTTTTTCGTATTCATAAACCAGTGTTAGCGATATATGATATGATGTGATATATGATATGATATATATATATATATATATATATATATATATATGTGGTGTGATATATGATATATGATATATGATATATGAATCCCGTACAAGTAACCAGTCGATAGCCGGTGCTAGTTTAGCACGCTCGTATCGCAGGCTAGCGAAATGTCTATGATTAGCACCCAATATCTCTAACAAAGAGTGACAAATATATAATTCCAAACTGAGGATTTAACTGTCAGCGTACATTACATGTATACATTTATTGTAGGAAATAGCTATTCTACCTTGTCACGCTGGTAATCGTTTTCTTAATGCGTGACACGAATATTCTTCTATTTGGTATCAAAAGAAGAATAGCGTTATGAAGTCAAATACATTATATTATAAGATACAGTAAATAAATTTTAGGCGAATATTCTGGGATGCTACCAGTGTGCCTAGGGCGGTAGCATGTTTCCCTGCTGATACGGAGCTACGGTCGGGCGTGGGTTCGACTACCTGGTTGGGTCAAGAGATTTTCTTAAACTGCAAGGCGAATGTCAGGTAATCACATGGCATCGTCGGCTTCATCTCTCCAAATAATATCTTGCTATCACTACTACTAGGTTATTTAGCATCGATAGAAGTTGATCCAGGAAGTTACTAGTAGTTGATAACCTACTGAAAAATATTCTGAGATTTATTATAGGCCTACTAATTACATATTTATGCAAATTATTTCTTTTATTTGCAAATGATACTGTAATTTTGTTAGATTTGTGAAGGATGTGATGAGAACGACCCCAGTATTGTCTAATATTACCAATTTTAAAGAAACAGAAACCTTATTAGTGTGAGTAACATGTCAAACCTTTCTGCTAACATTATAATTCAAACCATTAAAAAAAGAAACAAGTTAATCAGTTCTTTTACATCTGTAGTTTCGTTACAAATTATAACAAAATCACGGCTGAAATTAAAAAGTTTTGCTTCGGTTAATCAAGCTCTTTTTAATAAAAAAAAATACTGACCTGCCGCCACATAAGCATTAATAAAAGTTTTACTGGGAATATAATATTATGTGCAAACGGGAGTTTAAAAATTGTAAAACAAAAAAAACGCAATCGTTCAGAAGCAGCCGTATTACCGATCTGCCTCAGAATGTTGGGGAAAAATCAACTATAGAGAGAAAATGTCAAAATAATAATCAAGTCTTAAGGAAGATTAATGAAAAATAGAACATAGGCCTAATAAAGGAATTAGAACGAAGAAAATTAAAATTCATTCATCATACAATCTGGCATAAAACATTTTTAGTTTGTGTTAGAGGGGAAAAATTTTCGACAAGGGAAGAGGAAGACTGAAGATAAAATACATAAGCTTACTCGGTAGAATGAAGTGAAACATGAATGCTATAGGGTAAGCGGCTACAAATGTTGAAGACAAATCTTGCTGCCATATGTGAAAACATTCCAGGCACTGCATTATGTCATGTTTCGGCACAGAATATAAAGAATTAACAGCTTAATACACGATCGCTCGAAAAGTAAAACATTTTATTCATAGCCCAATCAGCATGAAGACATGAAATCTCGTGTCAAAGTTAGATTTTTCAACATTCTAATCGTTGTTCAGTTTCAGTAGCTCGCAAGACTAAATACATAATACAATATGTTGTAAATGGATTATGACATTATGCTTGACAAGAAGATTATATTATTCTAAGCAGGAAAATGGTGGTATTCAAGGAAACACATTTGCTCCAACAAATTGTTGAACACAATAAATTCCAACGTTGACACTTTGGGATTGCGTTTTCGCAAGATTCAATCATTTTAACCCAATTGAAGTCCTTTTGGTTAGATTTCGTAACCATGTCTAATTCCATGGCCAAAAATAATTTGTTTACGAGAAGGCAAGTTAAAAGCCTTGGTTTCTCTCAACCGACGCATGCGACGTGCGAAGTGCGAGGCCCGCCTCGCACAAATCCGGACTACACGAGAGATAGTGAGTGGTTTTTTCTATGGCTGCGAGATGCGAGGTCTCCGCACCTCGCAGCCATAGAAACCACTCACTATCTCTCGTGTAGTCCGGATTTCTTCGTGGCGGCATGTCGCATGCGTCGGTTCAGAAAAACCAAGGCTTAAATGTTACACAAGAACGAACATACAAATTAAGCTTGCATAACATACCCACCCATAAGAACAGGTCTAACTCCGATTGAGATTCTAGCTAGTACATTTATCAAGCCCATCTGACTTGACGATATGTGTGACAGAAAGAACAATACATTTTTGCATACATCTCAAGTCTTATCAGAGACGTGTGTTACTAGTCAGCGGTATGCAATGAAGGGGAAAGAAACTGGCCACACTAACCCATTATCTCCTGTCTTGGTTGCCCCATGAGTGATTTATTGGCGTCACAAGGTTCCAACTAGTCTTCGGAGTATTGAGTAAACAAGAACCAGGTCAAGAAGTGTCTTATATGTGGAAAGCAGTCTTACTTACTTACTTACTTACTTACTGTCTTTTAAGGAACCCGGAGGTTCATTGCCGCCCTCACATAAGCCCGCCATTGGTCCCTATCCTGAGCAAGATTAATCCATTCTCTATCATCGTATCCCTCTTCCCTCAAATCCATTTTAATATTATCCTTCCATCTACGTGGAAAGCACTCGGAACACATAATAAAGTGCACCTCAATAAAGATAATTCTGCTCATGTTTTCTATTTTAAAGCGGTGATCCTATAACTCTTGATCATTTTTTTTTTTGGATTGGACATATTTATTAATCCAAGTAAAAACATACGAAAATGTGGAGAAATAATAATATATTTAGTATTTCTTATAATTATAGATTATTTGAATTTTACTAATAGCCTATATTATCTTATTGTTATTACTTCAGTATTTTATTCTTATTTTTAAGAATTGCAGATCTACAGGTAGAATAAAATCTAGGCAATAACAGAAAAAAATACAGTTTTTTCAATACCTAGTGTCTTCATTTCTGTCCATATCTGGACACTCTACGATGACAATTTAATGAAATCTTTATAATTAAGTGTTAGCACGACGCCAGGTATCCACAATAACCAGAATATGGCTATTCAAAATTCATCTTTCAGCACACTGATTCTTGGTCGCCACAGTGAGACTCTCATTAAAATCATATCTCATAGTAGAAATTCTTGCGAAGTGAATCAGTCTGTGCTGCAAGAATAGAAGGATAAAGAGTGAGAAGTATCGGATTAGGTTAGACATTAATATTTTAATTTATGAAAATATTCTTACAATTGAAAGCTTTTGGATAATCGAAAAGTATTTCGATTCAGTTCTCCCGAAGTCGAAACGAGGCGGAAGGCCTAGTATATTGTATATTGGGTAATGATGGTTATGTTGACCCCTTAATGAAAAATGTGTGTTCAAATCTATAAAGAAAAAATTTCCCCATTTGCACGGCTGACGTGAATATCACTTAATATAAGGGAGAGTCAAAAAGTAACCTTAATAAAATTGTTTTATTAATTGAAAATTTGCAATAAAATTACAAACAATCACTTTTCAACATAGTATAACAGAAATACTTGCATAGAACGTAGTGGGGAACTATGTTGAAAAATGATGAAGTATTTGTAATCTTATTGTACATATTCAATTAATAAAACAAATATTAAGGTTAATTTTTGACCCTCCCTCGTACTTTGAACTCTGTGAAAGTCCCAAATCATATCTTTCAGTTTCTTCAGTATTCATTGTGCTAGAATTTTTTTGGTCTTTGTACTCGTACAATGTTATAGACTCGTACAATGTTATAGAATTTTGTGAGTTACATACCGGGAATACCATTAGGCGAAGGTGGACATAAAGGAATTCGCTTTTTGGATTGGTTACGAAGAGATTCTTTTCAGGTCTGGGCTACGGTATCAGTGCAGTGTGACATTTTCTGCGTATTTATTGTTACAATAATTTCTATAATGGAAAAGGACCGCATGAAATTTAAATTTATAAAATAATAACTACATTCCACTGTCCATTTAATAATGTTCAGTAAAATTACTCTCTGATTTTTATACGTAACCCATAAAACATTCGTCCTGATTTGAAAAGCATATACAGAATCGAGACCGTAAAGTCAGCACAGAGTGTTTTTTGTATTAGGTAAATCAGTGTGTTTCGATTGGCACAGCTAATGGACTTCCATGAAATTCTATACAATCTGGACATTTTTTCCACTCTTGGCATTCCTGCTTGCATTAAGCAAGCAGATGTGGTCACTGTGATATTCAGTATGGATGTTTGAAGAGGGAAGTTCAATACCGTCTAATTTGATTGTGGTGAATTCTGTAATAGCAGTGGAACGTAGTTTCCAATTATATTTAAATACATGGAACGCTTTTATTGCAAAGCTAGTTTTTGCAGTGTTTTATGTATTAAATAAATCATTGTGTTTCGATTGATATAGCTAATGAACTTCCAGGGAATTCTATGCAGTCTGAATATTTTTTCCACTCTTGGCATTCTTGGTAGCATTAAGCAAGCAGATGTGGTCACTGTGATATTCAGTATGGATGTTTATAGAGGGAAGTTCAATACCGTCTAATTTGATTGTGGTGCATTCTGTAATAGCAGTGGAACATAGTTTCCAATTATATTTAAATATATGGAACGTTTTTACTGCAAAAGGCAGATTTGCAGTGTGTTTTATGTATTAAGTAAATCAGTGTGCTTCGATTGATACAGCTAATGGACTTCCAGGAGATTCTACACAGTCTGAACATTTTCCCACTTTTGGCATTCTTGGTTGAATTAAGCAAGCAGATGTGGTCACTGTGATATTTAGTATGAATGTTTGAATAGAGAAGTTCATAATTTAATTGTGTTGCATTGTGTAACAGCAGTGAAACATAGTTTCCAATTGTATTTAAATAATATTTAAATATATTATATGGAACGCTTTGTACTGCAAAGGCAATTTGAGGCATTAATGTGTCAGAGGAAGGACAAATTATTGTTAATACATCAGAAGTCTGATTAGCGAACTATGTTATAGGTCATTTGTTACCTCGTGAAACATAATTGGGCGTGGGTTTGGAAGCTGTTGGCTCTCGGAAAACAGCCATTGTAGTGATACGTCTTGCTCAGCAATAAGTTGTGATTATGTCTCTATCGTTAAGAGTTCATTCTTTTCTTTTTCGATCATAGTTTTGCCTGAATTCCATGTACTGTGTGAGTGTTTTATTGCGCTTTTCATGTATATTTTTTTGTATTTCCCGGAATTAGACCTACATTACGTGTCTGTGTGTATTTTGCGAACCTAAAATGTCAAAATAACTGTCACAATAGTCTATATATTTTATGAACTATAATGAACTTCATCATTATCGTCATCAGCATGATTTTGGCCATTTATTCTTCCAATTTGAATAATTGAAGGGTTGGGTCGAATAACGGTCTATGTTACAATCTACTAGCTGTGCAGGAAGAACAAAAATGTTATATCGTAATTCCGCTCATAAATTTGGTATCGGACGAGCAACATAGACCGTTTTTCCATCAATATATTTCGTATACTAAGTGAAGTATATGATCATATGTTATTGAAAGTCATATTACACATCATAGAAGTTTGTAACATTTTTAACTCCACAGAAATGCTGCTAGGGAATGTAGACAATAAATAGTTTTATACAATCAGAATATTATGAAATATACAAAATCAATAAAAATGTTATATTATGAACAAAGTGATTATGACAATTATTCTTAAATGCTACATATTAATATGAATTAACACCATGCTATTTATTAAAGTAACACTCAATATCATATTATGAATAAACATACAATAATGATTAAATAATAACACTATTATTAAAAAATAACTACAGTATTGAGATGTAGAGACACCATTAAATTAATGAAAGTTGTAACAGTAACAAATGAATAATGAAAATTAAATATTATAGTTGAGAAATTGTTGGAGGATGGAATTTGAACCCCTGTTCCGAATATTCATTATTCATCCCAACAGACGGCTTATCTGTTAAGTATAAATTGTATTAATAATGAAAACCATAACAATCACAATTTTTTATTGCTGACTGTAAGAGAGTAATACACTTTAAACAGTTCATTTCTGACATCAAGAGCAAGCTGTGAACACATCTCCTTACAATAATTTCAACAAATCTGTCCCTGAAACGAAATACCGTGACAAAATTCTGAGATAAACTATGTAATATCAAAACTCAACATATACCAACTAGCACTAGGTAAAGTGTAAATTGAAATACAACTAATAAAATATTGCAAAAATAACAGACATTAACTTATATTACTTGGGGGATCTTTCGCACTAACTTGCGACTTCGTCTACCTTGTATATTCAAGACCTCTATCTCTCAGCGACTTTCGTGACGCATCTTTCCACTTATTAATATTAATTTGTCTGAATCCTTTTTTTTTAACATTTATTTAACCGGTCAATATCTACCGTAGAAATCGTCACTGTCTTGCAGTCGTTCATTTTACATAATAGACCGAAACCTGATACACAGAATTCAAGTAGCCAGTATTCGTAAAGAAAACAAACTCCCTTGCAATAACTCCCGATAAACAACTGGATACGTTAAAAATGACTAGTGACATAGACCGTTGTTCAAACAAAGGAATTGATGACTGTAACTCGTGTAGAAGCGCCTCTGATACAGATATTGAAAAACAATTTTTGTGACAGAGGATTATGCCATTAAAAATTCAATTTTGAAAAATTGTAATATAGACCGTTATTTGGCCAAACGCTTCTATTATTGTTTAGGTAGAACGTATACTTCTTAAAATAAAATTAATCTCCAAACTTCAAAATGGGACTCTTATATCTCTGTGTTGAATTCACACAAAAATATAACTTATTAATGAAGTGGAATTAAAAATTTGAAAGTTCTACATTCTGTTATTGCGCACTGGTAATTACAGTGCGAGTCGTTAAATCTTCGACAGTGTTTCGTTTGAAAACTATTTTAAACCGCAGAGCCTTCAGATAGTTCACTTAATACGGGGAAAAAGCCAGCGGCGAAAAAAAAAAAAAAGGTAGCGAAGAACAAAGGTACGGGAGAAAAACTACCCTGTATTCTCTTTGTTCTACGTATTCCTTGTAGAATCTATCATGAATCAAATTCCAACCTTATTTGTGATCTGTTAAACTGTCGTCTACGTACAGACGTCCCATTAAATAAATACATCGAGAATATTCATAATAAGAAACTAACATTGCAAGCATTAGCTTGAAGTCTTACAGATTCATACATCAGGGCACTTATCCTGTAGAGAACGGATTTATAGTCCCGCACCTACCCATTTTGTTTGCTAAACCCTAGACCATAGGGGTGCTATTCATAGACATTTCACTAGTCCGTGCTACGAGCTTGCTAAACTAGCCCCGGCTGTAGATTGGATACTTATACAGGATTCATATCATATCGCTAACAATGGTTTATGAATACAAAAAACGTTAGTTCGCTGACCATTCACCGGAAGTCCGCGCTAAGAATGTCTATGAACACGGCCCCTAGATGTCCAATTGCAACTCGTACGAGGTAACCCCTGGCGTAAGCAATCCGCAGCGCATATTCTTTAAGGTCGTTTTTCCTATTTTATATGGAAAGTTATTGACCTTAGCAGAGCATGCTTGACGCACAATATCTCCTGGTTCTATAGGCGTTTGGACACCTATGTCCTAGACGAATGTTATTCAGATAACTATACGTTTCATATACAGTTGTCAAAAAAAAAGTGAGCACTCGTGGAAACCAAATATATTCTAAGTCCACTTCGGATCACAGTGATGTTATAATAGGTTAACAACCGGCATGCCATTGATTTAGCGACATTGGAAATTTAGTCCGCCGCCTTCTTATGTGTTCTGAGTCATTACCGCGGCACGACTGAGACATATAGTTGTCACGTCTACCCCTTTCTCATCGCATTCTTAGATATTAAATGCATACATTACATACATTCTGGCAACGTCTACTCCGCGTGTTCTGTTACAATAGCTGAAGCAATACGCGCTTCTATGTTGGGTTTAATGAAATCGGAGCTGTCCTTTGCATCTTACCGCCTTTAATAAAATTAACATTTGGCTTCAGGCCGGTCTTGTCTTTGTTTGAATTTCGCATTAACAGCTAAAATCAAACTTCACACGATGCATGTGCTTTTAGATGCGCACTTGAAGCAGTTTCGGAACTATGTTGTTTAAGCAGGAGTCATTCGATATCTGCGTATCGTAGAACAGTGGTAGAGTGCTCGCGTTCAAGATAACATTATATTTTGTTATCGTTCTTTAGCGATATAAATAATATGAATTTAATGTTAGGTTTGAAATATTACAGCTGCATAATACTAGTGTTAGTTTTCTTTTATATTATTACATTATACTATCCTGTATACATTACGACGAAGTGAAGAGAGGCGGATACAAACATTTCAAGTTTGGATGTGGAGAAAAATGGAACGTGTGAAGAAATAAAGCTGTGTTGGAGAGAGTGGGTGAAGAAAGAATGATGCAGAAACTGATCAGGAAGAGGAAAAAGAATTACCAGGGTCACTGGCTGAGTAGAAACTGCGTACTGAAGGATGGAATGGAAGGAATAATAATAATAATAATAATAATAATAATTTATTTTAGCTGGCTGCTGGGTAACTTTCGGTGCTGGACCCCGGACTCATTTCACCGGCATTATCACCATCATATCATTCAGACGCTAAATAACCTAGATGTTGATACAGCGTCGTAAAATAACCCAATAAAATATATTTTAGCTTGAAGAGATAAGGCCGTAAGGCCTTCTCTTCCACTCAACCAGCAAAAGGAATGGTGCACGGGAGAAGAGTGGTATATGGATCATATGAGGTGACAAGAGGAAGGCAGAAAATAGGAAAGATTGGAGAAAGCTGGGTTTGCAGTAAAAGACCTGCTCTTGGGCAGAACAATGAATACAATAAATAATGTTAAAAATGTTCAATCTTATCAATTTAATATTAACATTTGTTAATACATGTTAAATATAAATAATGTATAAACGTTTTCGCCTTCTACGGTATCTTCAGATACAATTTACTTCTACGATATCTAAATTACATAGTGGAATTTTTGTTTTGTCTTACACTAATCCATCAAATTGGTGTTATAATAATATGTAACAATGATTCACGAGTTTTATGTATTTTACTTGTTGGAAAAATTTTAGGTTATAAGTTAGTCTACATTGTATAATTAATTATATTCTATTTAGTATTGAAATACATTCATTCAAATTCAAATTGAAATTTATTTACAATTTACATTTGAAATTAATACATATGAATAGATACCCGAAATGAGCATATGCTCGTGCTCGGGCACAGTCCAGTAGTCTGCATAAATTTTACATGGATCAAATAATAATGCTGATGATAGAAATAATAATAATAATAATAATAATAATAATAATAATAATAAAATAATCGTGACAGAAATGATGCAAAGATTGTAATACAAAATAATTCATTAATAATAATAATGATAATAATAGTAATAATAATGATAATAATAATAATAGTAATAAAACAAAAATATTTACAATAATAAAATAAATACTAAGACGGATAAAATAAAATATAAAACCACTAGCCAGAGTTAACAAAACTTAAACAAGCATATAATAACCGGAAAAAAATGACGAACTCTAAAATCAACAGAAAAGTTCGTTGTATCGCAGACGACAGCAACCGCCGTATTGACATTGTGTTGTGCATTAATGGTAGTAGGGGGGGAGCCGAAAGTCTACGTAAGTGCCATTTCTTCGAATCTTCTCGTACATTCATGGGAAGTTAATGCTGCAAAAACAATATGTCTACGAGTCAAACTGTTCATTATTACGAGGATAAATGCAAATAATACTGAAATATATTAATCTAGTTTCAGTTATAGATCTTCCCTTTTGTGCAAGAGGTATCATATCAAAATATTTTATGAATGGCGGGGAAAATATAAATTTCAAGAACTCTCTAGTGACAAGTGTTAGTGACAAGTACAATCAAGTGTATCTGTGGCGATGCTAAGAAATCATTTATTGGAGATATACACTGTTATTAATTAAGAAAATGATCTATTTATATTTATTACAATGTTTTATCTTATAGGTTACATGTATCAGATAAATACAATAAAAATTAGTAGCATATAATGCTAGTAAAATTAAAAAAAAAAGTCATGTTACTACAGTTCAGTTACATGTGTATTTTAAATTGTTACAATTTTAAATTCAAATACGTTTTCAAACTTTGTGTTTAAATATATGATATTGTGTTTGTAATATATAGCTCAATTTATGTAAAGCTTTGTTGATGTAATTTATATCTTCATTTTGTTTTTGTCATAATTCATAAAATAATTCGTAATACTACGTTGATGTCTTGACGTCTGTTGAGATGTGTAATGATTCTACGTAACATAGAATTAAATTTGCGTCTTCTATTTGTTGTTTTTAAGCTTATTTTTGTGCTTGATTAAATTGGTGTGCTCGTATTGTCATTCTTGAATATCTCTAAAATATAGGCCTATACGTTTATTTTAGGTTGAAATAGATTAATTTAATAATATTGTGGTTATTTGGGCTCAAATTCAAATGTTAATGTAAATATTAATAAACTTACATGTATACGTTTTCATATTAAGTTGACATTGTTACTATAATTCAGTTTTTGAAGAATTTTGAATGTAGTTTCATATTAATCTGTATTATTATTATTATTATTATTATTATTATTATTATTATTATTATTATTGTGTAAGTTATATTATTCTAAAAGGATTTGTGTGAAATTTGTATTATTTGAAGTGAAACTCGACCAAACAGGAGTAGCGTGAGCAACCATTGAAGTACTTTGCTTACATATGCAAACCCATCGTCCAAAGGAAAAACTGAAAAGTGTAACTGAAACTGAGGGGATTCGATCCGTCATCGAAACTGAAATCCGGTGTGGCTTAGTGTGTAAAGCATCAGCACGCAGAGGTGAAAATCCGGGTTCGAGTTCCGGTGCCGGAGAGAATTTTTCTCTATTCTATCCATCCTTCATCATGTGGAGAATTTAAGGTCTGTCACTTTGAAAACAGCTTATTAAATTGTACAACTCCACTGCGAACGTTATTACGTAATTAAACTGTTTCTCTATTGTGTATATTATTGTACTGTGACTCCAGTCATCCATCCATAGTTGCTGATAATCTGAGAGTTGTTTATGTGAACAAAGTATAGTATGCTATAATCTTTTCGCTGTAAGAAAAATCCTGATGTAAACAATATCACGTGACTGAAGTGAGGCTTCATTGGCCGCAGTGTGGCGCCATAGATTCTCAGTACGTGACCCCGCCCACTGTTGTACATTCTGTTTCATGTTAAACATATCCCGTTACTCGTCAAGTAGACCTAACCTCACTACTATGCATTAGTTTGCTTAGAAAACTTTTGCTTCATAATTACTATAATTAAATTATTTTAAACTTACAGTTGTAAGGTTAATCGCTGCCAGACAAAGGAGTTATTCCTTCCAGGATGCAGAAGCCATACTACAGTACCACGTGCTTAAGTGAAAAACTACGATCTCAAGTGATGCCAGCTTGTTACAAGAACAGACTCTCGGTAGTACTCTTGGTATTCATCCGCGTTCATAGTAAATAACAAAATATAAAAGTGGCTTTTCTTTTACATAGCGTTTTACATATAAGTGAAGTTATATGTTCATCGTATTTAACAACTAGAATGCAATTTTTTATTTTCAAATAATACAAGATTATGGTTTCCAAATGCGGAACTATATTTTCCTGCGTCGTGTGAATGTTTCGTCTGGGAGCCAATCACGGGTATGACAGCAACGTGCTTATGTTTACATTAGGATTTTTCTTACAGCGAAAACAGTATACTGCAATATATCTATATGTCTGCTGCACACAACCTGAAAACAATATTTTGGTAGGAACTTCCTAAGACAGTTTATAATCTTCTCCAAACAAAGCAAACCCACACAATGTAGGCCTATTCAGTTCATTGATTATAATATTCCACATTCAAATACTGTGAAACACTTAGGCCCAATTGTATAAAACTCCCTGACTAAAGATCAATTTTGATCGAAGATCGGAAAGTGAACCGAGTTCAGACACTTCTTCTATTGTATAAAACTTTTCTGCGATCAAATTACCTAGGTTCAAATGCAATCTAAGTTCACGTGAAAAGGACTTGGCAACATCGTATAAACAGTTGAAATATGTGATGCGCGGGCAATGTTTTACAGGTTTGTTCAGTGTAGCCAATTTAGCGACTTTAACTCTTTTTCGACGACAATTTCTTTTAACTTTTATATTGCTTAAGTAGGGATTTAGCGACCTTTTTAGCACCTCATAGTGAGAAAATTTAATCTTTCTTTGTTGATAATAAGAAATCTAGCGACTTTCCAACTACTTTTTGGCGATTTTCCGCACACTCTGTTGGGGACACTGGTTTGTGTTGTACGTTGTAAATAATGGCGGACAATAAGAAGAAGGTTGACTGTTCTCCAAATTGTTATAATGTTACGGTGTTTGATACTGCTAAACATAATAAAGCTTTGTAAAACCACAATTTTGGTTTAGTAATACAGCTAATTGAAAATTTATGGATGTACCTATCATATCCATGAATAATTAATGGTTGTTATAAACATAATATAATTATAGGTTATGTTATTTGATACTGCTGAACACGATAAAACCTTATAAAATATAAGAATGTTTGCATATTAAGGCAAGAAATTGAAAAAAAAAAAAAAAAAAATATATATATATATATATATATATACCATATATATTAATAATAATGGTTATTCTTTTTGCACAATCTGCCACTCGTATACTTCAAACAGAAAGGAAAAAACTGAACTTGGATCATATAACTTAATCGAAGAAATTTCTTCAGTCAAAGTTGACTTTAGTTTGAGACAAATTAATCTCAGATTAGACTTTATACAACACATAATTCCAAGTTCAGCTAGAATGAGGATCAGTTTAACCTCTGATCTAAGATTAAATGGTTTATACAATCGGCCCTTAGGCATCTATTTTGATCGCAAGCTAACATGGAGGCAACACATTAAGTATGTCACCGACAAAGCAACTGCAGCTATGGTTCAATTATGTTCGTTGTTAAAATCACATTTCCTTAGTATCTAGCAAAACTTTATACAAAGTGATCATAGGACCACATCTGTCATATGCAATTCCAGCTTCGAGATTTGCCGCTAAATCCAAACAATTTAAAAGTTGTATTGCTGTCGGATTATGTTACAGGAGGCAGTGACATACGTACTGAACGAACAAATAAAAGTTCAGGACGAGTCCATACCATTCAAAGGGCTATCGTTAAAAATATATTGACATGGCCTATGCTTTCATCGTACGACGCAACAGGAGTAAATACGTGGTCACGGGATCAATGGGATTTTAAAATCCCCCGTCGCTTTTGTGTTTTACTTACCACTTATATCTTCGTAGTAGCCCTCTGCCCAGAATTAGGGAATTCGCTAAGACATTAGGCCTATGAATGAAAGACTGGCTTCACGGAATGGCTTGAACACGTTAGGAGAATGAACTTCAAGCCTTGATTGAATAATTTACTAACATTTTAAACATTAAAGAAACTCAGCCTACATGAAATCAGTCTTATTTTAATTTCTATTTCCAGAATTGTCAGACTATTGAGGAAATGAATGGTGTAATACAGCACCTGCTACTACAATCAGTTGTGTTCCATGCGAGTTCCTTTGTGAATTTCACTAAACGAGCTACGAACGAATAAAAAGAACAAAAGAATGAACTGTACATTAAAAAAAATATAGAAGACATCAAACTTGACATCGCTATCATAATGTAAATAGGCTAAGTCTTGTTTTTCGACTTAGTTTACGTTGCTTTTTGTGTGTTGACATGGTCCAAATATTTAGTATGATAAAGGTAAATAATTCCTACGTCATAAACATACATTGCGCTTATCATGTTCAGCCGAGATAAAATATACGAGCGTTCTTCCATAACGAAAATGTGGCAATGTACAATTTCTTTTCACGAAAGTTCGCAGTGAGAAATATTCAAACTGTAAGTCTGCAGTTGCTAAACTACAGTACTAATAGGATGTAATGACACAGTCGCTTATTTATTTATTTATTTATTTATTTAGTCATTTATTTAGTCATTTAGTTATCTATTTAGTCATTTAGTTATCTATTTAGTCATTTAGTTATCTATTTAGTCATTTAGTCATCTATTTAGTCATTTAGTCATCTATTTAGTCATTTAGTCATCTATTTAGTCATTTAGTCATCTATTTAGTCATTTAGTCATCTATTTAGTCATTTAGTCATCTATTTAGTCATTTAGTCATCTATTTAGTCATTTAGTCATCTATTTAGTCATTTAGTCATCTATTTAGTCATTTAGTCATCTATTTAGTCATTTAGTCATCTATTTAAGTCATTTAGTCATCTATTTAAGTCATTTAGTCATCTATTTAGTCATCTGTTTAGTCATTTAGTCATCTGTTTAGTCATTTAGTCATCTGTTTAGTCATTTAGTCATCTGTTTAGTCATTTAGTCATCTGTTTAGTCATTTAGTCATCTATTTAGTCATTTAGTCATCTATTTAGTCATTTATTTAGTTATTTAATTATCTATTTAGTTATTTAGTTATTTAATTATTTAATTATTTATTTTTATCGTTTTGATAGTCACCACATCTTATCGCAAAATATTCTTTTTTAAAATTTCATTATGCATTTTTTTAACATTAATTTACATTTTCTTTTCTGTTCATTTGAATTGATTAGGATGCCGATATTTTAAATCCAAGATTTGGACGGCTATCATTTTGATGATATTCACTCATTTATTTATTGTTTAATTATTTATTATATTTATTTAATTATTTATTATCTATTTAATTATTTGTTTTATTTATTTTATTTAATAATTTAATAAGTGAATTTTTATGTGCTGAAGTGTTTGGTTTTTTTATAATATAACAATTGATTTCTTAAATGTGATGTTCTAGCGTTAATCTGGATTTGTGATAATATTTCGCTATTGCCCAGTAGACCGTTGAATATTTTATATAATAAAAGTTGCTCAGCAAGTAATCTACGACTTATAAGAGACATTAAATTAAATTCAGCAAGTAGATCATTTATTTTAAGATCATCATCATACTCATCATTATCCTCGTCCTTCGCATCTTCATCACCACTCTATCATTTGCGAATTAGATTATTAGTCAGATTCGTGATCCAATTTATTATGTTTAATGTTACACATGCGTAACATACCCACCCGTAAGAAAAGGTCTAACTCTTAATTATAGTCCTGGCCAATGCATTTATTGTCAAGTCCATCTCACTTGGCGATATGTGTGAGAGGAAGAACAATTGTTGCATACATCTCAAGAGTCCACACCTGTGGAGTAACGGTTAACGTGTCTGGCCGCGAAACCAGGTGGCCCGGGTTCAATCCCCAGTCGGGACAAGTTACCTGGTTAAGGTTTTTTCCGCAGTTTTTCCTCAATCCAATATGAGCAAATGCTGCGTAGCTTTCGGTGTTGAACCCCGGACTCATTTCATCTCATTCAGAAGCTATATAACCTAAGATGTTGATAAAGCGTCGTAAAATAACCTACTAAAATAAATACATCTCAAGTCTCATCATTGAAGTATGTTACTAGTCAGCGTTATGGAATGGCGAGGAAAGGAACTGGCCAAGTTAACATATTACCTCCTGGCTTGGTTGCCCCATGAGTGATTTTTTTTGGTGTCATGAGGTTCCAACTTGTCTTCGGAATACAGAGTAACCAAGAACCATGTCAAGAAGGTAGCGCCTTTGTGGAAAGCATCCAGATTTCATAATAAAGTGCACCTCAATAAAGATACAGTTATTCTGCTCATTTTTTTCTATTTTAAAGCGATGATCCTATAACTCTTGCTCAGTTTTTTGGATTGGACATTTATTATTGTAATTAAAAACAGACGAAAACTTGCAGGAAATATATTTAGTATTTCTTATAATTTTCGATTACTTGAATTTTACTAATCTATGATCATAATGTTATTAATTCTGTATTATATACGATCTTGGTAAAAACAGAAAAAACATAGTGTTTTCAGTTCTCAGTGTCTTCATTCTTTTTTCCATATGTGAACACTCTGCGGTGGCGATTTGATGAAATATTTATAATGAAGTGTTAGCACGAAGTCAGACCTCCACAGTAACTAGAATATGGCTATTCAAAATGTATTTTTCAGCACTGACTCTTGGTCGCCAACGTGAGGCTCGCTTAAACATCATAGCGCCTAGTAGAAATTCTTGCGGAATGAATCGGCCAGGGATGCAAGATCAGGGGATTAGAGTGAGAGGTATCGGATTAGGTTAGAAATTAATATTCCAATTTATGAAAATATTCTTACAATTGAAGAATTTTGGATAATCGAAAAGTATTTCTCACGAAGTCGAAACAAGGCGGAAAGCCTAGTATATTGTATATTGGTTAATGATGATTATTATGTTGACCACTCAATGAAAAATGTTTGTTCAAACCTATGAAGAAAAGATTTCCCCATTTGAAAGACTCATGTGAATACCGTTTAATACTCTCATTTCTGTGAAAGTCTCAAATCATATCTTTCAGCTCCTTGAGTATAATACTAGATTTTTTGGGAGTTTGTACAGAGTTATAGTCGGAGAAACATCGGAATGTTGTGAGTTACATATCGGGAATACCATTAGGCGAAGGTGGACATAGAGGACTCCGTCTTTTGCATAAGTTGCGAAGAGTTCCTTTTCAGGACTGGGCTACGGTATCAGTGCAGTTAAAGCCTGTGACATTTCCTGCGTATTTATTTTTACAAGAAGTTCTATAAAGCAAAAGGTCTGCATGAAATTTAATTTTATAAAAAAATAAACACTACATTTCACTGTTAATTTAATAATGTTTAGTAAAATTACTCTCGAACCTTTATATGTAACACATAAAACATTCGTTCTGCTTTGAAAGGATATACAGAATCGAGACCGTGAAATCTGAACAGAGACTTTTATGTATTAAGTAAATCAGTGTGCTTCGATTGGCACAGCCAACGGACTACCAGGAAATTCTATACAGTTTGGTCATTTTTCCCACTATTGGCATTCTTGGTCGCATTATCCAAGCAGATGTGGTCACTGTGATATTCAAAATGTATATTTGTATAGGGAAGTTCAATACCGTCTAATTTGATTATGGTGCATTCTGTAACAGCAGTGGAACATAGTTTCCAATTATATTTAAATATATGGAACGCTTTTACTGCAAAGTCAGTGTTTGCAATGTGTTTCATGTATTAAGTAAATCAGTGTTTCGATTGACACATCTAATGGACTTGCAGGAAGTTCTATGCAGTTTGAATATTTTCCCCAATCTTGCATTCTTGGTCTCATTAGGCAAGCAGATGTGGTCACTGTGATATTCAATATGTATATTTGTACAGGGATGTTCAATACCGTCTAATTTGATTATGGTGCATTCTGTAACAGCAGTGGAACATAGTTTCCAAATATATTTAAATATGTGGAACGCTTTTACTGCAAAGACAGTTTTTGCAATATGTTTGATATATTAAGTAAATCAGTGTGTTTCGATTGACACATCTAATGGACTTGCAGAAAATTCTGTACAGTCTGGACATTTCCCCCCACTCTTGTTATTCTTGGTCGCATTAAACATGCAGATGTGTTTACTGTGATATTCAATATGAATGTTGGAACAGGGAAGTTCAGTACAGTCTAGAATTTCATTGTGGTGCATTCTGTAACAGCAGGGGAACATAGTTTCCAATTGCATTGTAATATATGGAACGCTTTGTACTGCAAAGACAGTTTTTGAAGTGTGTTCATGTATTAAGTAAATCAGTGTGCTTCGATTGAAACAGCGAATAGCCTTCCAGGAAATTCTATACAGTCTGGACATTTTTCTACTCTTGGCATTCTAGGTCGCATTAAGGAAGCAGATATGGTCACTGTGATATTCAATATGAATGTTGGAACAGGGAAGTTCAGTACCGTCTACAATTTCATTGTGGTGCATTCTGGTACAACAGTGAAACGAATGTAGTTTCCAGTTGTATTGAAATATATAGCAAATTTGCTTGAGACATTAATTTGTCAGAGGAAGGAAGAACAACGTGTGGACTACATCTGAAGTCAATTAGTGATCTATATTATAGGCCATTCCTCACCTCGTAGAACATACTTGCGCTTGAGGGGAAGAATAAAGTGAAGTTGGAAGCTTCTCCATCTCGTTACGCTTCCATTTGTAGGGAGCTATCTCATTTACCCTCACAATAAGTTTCTTAGTGTGTGCTACTGCGTACTCAATCATTTGGTTTCACGAGATAACCAAAGGCCTATGCTAGTTAGCGCTGTGTGTAATAGAGGGGAAAGGAACTGGCCATCTTGTCGCATTCTCTCATGACTTAGTGGCCTCATGAGCGATGCCTTATTGATGTCACGAATTTCCAATCAATCTTCGTACTCTTGACTTAACATACATAATCAACCTGAGGATTTTTATTGGGTTATTTTACGACGCTGTATCAACATACAGGTTATTTGGCGTCTGAATGAAATGAAGGTGATAATGCCGCACGCACAGCTAGTGCCCCGGGTACACAGTGGGCAATATGCACACCGTGAGGATCTCGGAAGTAAATAGTATTGAGTAATATTCTGGAGCAACTCATCTGCAGTTAAATATATTTTTGTTTTACAAAAGAAAGCTTTAAAGATAATTACAGGTATACATAAGAGGACGCCATTAAAATTTTTTCCAAAATTTAGAAATCCTGACCTTACCTTGTGGATATATTCTTTTTCTACTGATGTATATTAAGAACAAAGATACATTCAGCACTAATCAAAATATTCATAACTTTAATATAAGTGTCAAATCAATTGTCATGTATCATCTGTTTCTAGTCACAGCTGTTTCAACAATGGAGTGTCCACACTTGTGGAGTAACGGTTAGCGCGTCTGGCCGCGAAACCAGGTGGCCCGAGTTCTAATCCCGGTCGGGGCAAGTTACCTGGTTGAGGTTTATTCCGGGGTTTTCCCTCAACCCAATTTTAGCAAATGCTGGGTAACTTTCTGTGCTGGACCCAGGACTCATTTCACCGGCATTATCACCTTCATCTCATTCAGACGTTAAATAACCTGAGATGTTGATACAGCGTCGTAAAATAACCAATTTAAAAACAATGGAGTTCCCGACTCATATGTTATGGTTTTCAATGCACTGCCTAATTTTCTTAAAGCTTTGAGGGTCCAAGAGAAAAGGTTCGGAACAGAATTAAGAAAATTTCTGCACACTTATACCTTCCACTCAGATTAATTTTTTATGTTCGGAAATTGTATTGATCTGCTTGCTATGTATTGTATATGTTTATAAAACTTTTGACTTGTTCCACATTTGAAAGCTACAATACTGATGTTAGATGTATGAAATAAGTAAATAAAAAATAAATAAGTAAATAAATAACTAAGTAAGTAAATATTTAAATAAATATATAAATAAATAAAATTTCCTACATATTATGTGCCAAACTATTGTACAGTTTCCCTGGAAAAGGATGAGACGATTCAATATTCCTAAGTCTCAGATGTAAGACACTGCGCATGATCGGAGACCAGAGCACCGATACACAAGATAACGAATATTGAGTTACTTAAATTCAGGCTATTTGGTTTGTTACTAGCATCGTTCCGAAATTCAATCAAAAAACTGCAAAAAATATGATAATATTACGTAAATAAAAGATAAATATATACATAAATCGTGTAGTTAAATCGACAATGGACCTTCATGACTAGATCGACACTCCGCACAGAAAGGAAAGCTTTCATGTCGTTTCCATAGCTCAGACGGTAAGACTTCTGCGTGTTGTGTAGAAGAGTGCGAGTTCGATTCTTAGTCTACACAACAATTTTTTTTGTCTAAATAACGTTGAAATAGCTAAGTCACGTTGAAATATAGTTTTACAAAGTCCTGAGATTAAGTGTTAATGATCGCAAACAATACAAAATTACAAGTTATAATATTATAAACGTTAATCTAATGAATGCATTTATACACACACACACACACACATATATATATATATATATATATATATATATATATATATATACATACAATGTAAATGCATATATATTAAAAACTAACAATTAAAATGAAATTAAAAAAATATATAATAATAAACAAACTTTTACAAAGGTTTAGAGTCCTTAGGCTATGTCATTTGTTGAGTAATTATTACAATAATTTATTAATAGCTTTCCCATATGTGTAAGAAATGCACTCGCAAAAAACAATTTTTGTTAAAAGTATGGCTTTGGATTATTTCATTCTCACCCCTGCAGTTAATTTTAACTATTTTATCTACGTGTTTGCATTCAATTTTATTCATGTTATGATTGAATGTATAAGCACTGTTGCAGTTATTGACTAATTACATATATTAATAATAATTATTAAATACATCTGTTAAGTAACCAATTGCAGTATCTTTTGCAAAATCCTTAATGTTTAAGTTGTCAATAATATTTCTGTACTATATGCTATAATACGTTAAAAGAATTTGCAATAGATTTGGGATCCTCTACTTTATAATCATTGGTTTTAATGAAAAAATATTTTCTTTCTTAGGATATCTACAAGTTTAAATTTAATAATATTACGAATAGGTTTAATTGCATTATCTGAATTTTGTACTTTTCTACTCAAATATATTCTATTTCCCTCTTTCATAATTTTTGATAAATTACACTGTACTTCTTGCAGTATTTAAGAACATGAAGATCATTACATTGCAACTCATTACATATAGATTCTTCTTTTTAATACATGAGATTTTGAAGTCCCTGCGTTATCTACATGTTTTAACTTTTAAATTTTTTCACAACATTGAGTGGAGAACATCCACTGAAGTGATTATGAAATTAAGTGAAAAATTCAATATATTTACTCTTAATATCAGTAGTACCAGTATCATATATGTTTTTCCAAGATTCATTTTGTAGACATAAATGTAAATAATCACTAGATACAGCAATTACGATCCTTTCTTAGTTTTTAAATTAATATTTTGAAATTGTTCAGTGACATTGGAAACACATAGGATTTGTTTATCATGGTCAGACAAGCCATTGATTATAGGTTCTGTCGAATAGGAATTCAGTCTAATTCTGTGTACAAAACGTTTATCAATGGCTGTGTTACTTCAGCTTGTATGCTATGGGAAAATGACCCTACGAATAAGGTTTCCAGTTTCAAGGAGTGAATTTAATTTACTTTTACGGAAAAGTTCCGAGAGATAATCTATGTTTATGTCACTACAGATCACAAATTCCATATGAGATTTCTAAAGTCTTTTCTTTACAAATTCAATGTTGGCTATAAATATTAATAAATAATGTAAGAAATATGAATGATTGTAGTTATAAGTCTGATTTACATTATAAAAAGCAAGAAGTTACATTCCTCGGCAAGATTCGAACTTTCGATGTTTGGTTTTGTCGTCCAACGCACAACCACGGACCTATTCAATGCTTATGTTAATAACATACAATTTAGCTGTAGCAATGTGGTGTCATAACTTGGGGTTTGTTTATTTAATGTAATTAGATTTAATTTGATTAGTTTCGCAACAATTGGACTTCCTGTTATATCCTGTTATTTAGATACTTAATTTAGGGTTGATTTATTAACTCTTACTATGCAAGATGCCTCTTGTTTCAATAATTCTATATCATGTTAAATAGTCATTGTCTACACTAAAGTATTATCGTCATCTCTCATTTCTCATCGTAATGGCGAACCGACGTGACATGAGACATCGAGTTATAGCTCTAGTTGAGGCTGGATATGGGGCTAGATCTGCTGGCCGTTTGGTCGGTGTTCCTGGAAGTACAGCCGCGAGATGGGTTCATCGTTACCAAAATTTTGGGGAGGTCGAAAATCGCCCTATTCCTGGGCGTCCGCGGATTTCTTCATTGGAAGAGGGTGCTCTTTTATTCGAGACAGTTCGACAGGACCCCTTTCTGACTGCTAACGAAATAAGAGCAGCATCTAACTTTCCCGGCTCTTCACAGACTGTGATCAGCAGGTTGAGGAACCGCGGTATTAGGAGCCGGAGGGCTGCGCAAATGGAAATATTGGGGGAAGCACAAGCTGTCGACCGGCTTGCCTTCGCTACCAATCGAGTGGATTTCGATTGGAGAAATGTAATTTTCTCCGACGAAACAACCATCTCGAGTGATTACGAAGGTCCTGTCCGTGTCTATCGTGAGGATGGTCTCCGACATGATCAGCGCTATGTGCACCGACGTGAAAGATCGGGGCGCTTTAGCATATCGTGTTGGGGGTGGATGTCTTACGATGGACCTGGCGTTATATAACGCATCGATGGCCGGTTTAATGCGGAAACTTACGAGCACATTCTGGAAAATATATTCCTTCCCTCCGCCCGAGAACGTTTTCCCGAAGGAACATTGCTCTTCCAGCAGGATAATCATCCCGTGCACTATGCTGCAAGCATTCAAAGATGGTTTCAAAGGAGACCCGAGATCGAAATCATTAATTGGCCTCCGAAGTCACCTGATTTGAATGTCATCGAAAATTTATGGGCGGAATTGAAAAAGAGAAGGATAGCCACCTATGCCCACCGACGCCCTCGAAATCGAGACGAATTGTGGGATCAAGTTGTTGACACCTGGGAAGATCTCGCCGGGGATCAGAACTTATTCCACAATCTCGTGACATCCATGCCGGATCGACTTAGAGCTGTAATAGAAGCTGATGGCATGTGGACAATATTTTAAGTTAACAGGTCTCTTTTTGTTTCTTATGATTTTTGTTTGAGGAAGAATACTTTTAACTTCCAAGTAAGATTTATTTTTTTTTTTGACGAGGTTCAGCCCACTTGTAAGACCCAGAAATTGGGCATAAATTATTCCATATTTTTCGACAAATTAGACAGTCGAGGAACTCTGAACAAATTAATTACACCTCAATAAAAAAAAAGTTTTACCTGGGATCGAACACGAGACGTTTCGGTTATACAATGGAACCGGCACGCTACTATATGAGCTACCGAGACAAGACAGTGATAGCAGCAGTCCAGAATGCAGATCCCTTAGCAGGCATTTGCCATTCGGTAGAGTGAAGCAATGATATTTTGTGACTCGAGCTATGTTGTGAAATCCTGACCTTAAATGGCAGTCTTCTTCGTGATCCTTATTCTGGTCCTTGTCCTTGTTGTGGTCCTTGTAACAATTCTTGTACTATCTGTCATGTTATGTATCCCTACGTCGATATCGAGTGAACCGCGCTGTAGAACTTTAACTTCCGACGACCAAGAATCGTCTCATTCTTTTTCAGGGTAACTGTACATTTCGCCAAGAAATATAAAACCATGTTCATCCTTAATAAATGTCTCGTGTGTAGTGAAAATAATTTCCATTCCTTGTTTTAAGTTTGGATTTAATCTTATTTGTGTGCTTGTTTGTGTAATTACCGTAACTACATATATAATTAGAAATGGGGTCATATATAAAATTACTCTCATAGAAAAGAAAAACAGAAATTGCTCGTTATTACTTCATGATTCAAATTTTAAGTTTTGTTTTGACTGACTATTGTAAACACGAACGGGAAAATTGCCACATTTTATGTGTAACGGGAATTGAAAGAAATCTCCTCTAAATATTGCACGTGCGAAAGTGTACACTTTCTGACGTCTGTCGAATGTTGCCTAATATACTTGCGAGGATCAAATACAATTTTTAAAAGTGTGCCATGACCGCTTACTTTATAAGTTATTATCAGAGCTGCGAAAAAATTTACCTAGACAAGATATCAGCGTATGTAGGACTTGGGATAGCAAGGCAAAGCAGGAGGAGGAGTTACTGTGGTGGGTGGGCGGAGGGGGTAGGTATGCACTGTATAATACCAGTATAGACATATCTTCCATAGTGAATGGTAGTGCATCGATATTCGTAACTGCTGGCGCATCATATAGGCTATGTTAAAAGCGGGCAAGAAACTAGTAGAATATAACAATTTAAACCGTACTTATAATTGTTTGAATTAAATTTATAGTTCATTCGATTACTATGATGTCCAACATGTATCTGAACGGAGTGCCATTGTTTACGTGACGTACCACAGCGTCATCACAATTTATTTTTAAAGTGTATTGTCGAAGTGCATGCAACTTGATGCCAAAGTAGATTTTGTCGCAGCTCTGGTTATGACTAGGGACCGTATTCTGTCCCAGAGCGTACAGAGAAAAGGTTAGTTGTTCATAGACTATATTGGCGTGACGTCATGTTTCGTGCGCGACGATTGGTACTATTAGGGAAATTTTGCATCATCCTTGTGTGCAGTTGGCAATCTATTCCTGATTGAAAACTAGACTCCGCAAACTATTCACAATGAATTTAGTGATAAAGAATGACATGACGATGATCTTTCCTACAATTTAAACTCTCTATTATTTTTACTGGCAGACTTCAGGCCTTCTCTTCCACTCAACCAATATAAAAATACATAGCAAATATAACATCAATATAGAAAACAATGGAATAATAATGATGATGATGATCGTAATAATAGTAGGAGCAAAATGTAGATGTGTTTAGATATATGTAAGTCTAAGAGTTTAACAATTACAATTTAGTGTTAAATAAGAAAATTTGGACCAAAAGGATAATTAACGTAATGAAGGAAAGTTCATATAAAGTATTAAAAGTGAAAATCATATTGTACGAAGTTATATTTGAATAAAGATCATACTCTGGAGACGAAAACAGTTTTTAGACAATCGGCTTTTGAAAGTAGTAAATATCTGACGGCCCCTTTACACTAGGTTCACTAGAATACGCTATTTGTACTATTTCCACTATTATAAATGATGTAGGGTTACATTGATGGAACATATTTATAGTATTACTCACAATTTACAAAATAAATAGGCTATAGTATTATTGAATAAAATACCTTGCATTACAGTACACAACACTTTACAGTCTTAGAAAAAGTTTTGTCGCACAGATACTGTAAGTCCCAGAAATGAGGCAGTGCGCATGATCAGAGGACGAGCGAACTGGTTCACAGGAGGGCTAGTTAAGGTAATAAAATTAGTTTTGTTTCGTTGTTTATCTGGTCATGCGCACTGCTTCCTTTCTGGGACTTATAAAGTATCTGTGTGACAAAACATTTTTTAAGACTGTACATAATTGTAATTTGTGTTATCAATATAGGCCTGCATTCTTTATGATAATTTAACTTGTAAAAAATACCGTATTCTGGTGTAATTGTTAAAGTGGTCGCATATGCAAGCGCGTCGTCTATTTAAAAACTCCAGTAATACATAACCATATAGCCCTGTGGGACAAAGTACGGCTCTTATTTTTACAACTTAACATCTCACATTCTACTGTTTGTTTAAAATACTTCATAATTACTTGGTAAGTAGATCATTCCATGTTGAAGTCCAAGGCGTTCTTTCCTCAACTAACGGAAATATCACAGTAGACATAACTCAAGGATAAGTTCTTGGACCCATATTATATAAAACTTGTATATATCAGATATTCCCAAATCGCCTTTGTTTTCTTTCCTTATTTGGTGATGATACTACGCTCTACGATAGACACAGGACTCCATACTGTGTCATCTTTACACTTCAGAGAGATGTTACTGTGATAGAAAAATGGTTTAAAAAGTGATGTTTATTGTCCCTAAAATACGTCGTTATAGTCAGGGTTCTAAACCAAGAAACTCATATTCACTGGCAAGCATGGTAACTACTAGTGTGATCATATGGTCAGAATGATATGAAGTCAACACCGAGACAACACGGAACATATAAGAAACACAGATATTTATTTTTCATAAGCTAGTAAATTTAACTTCTCTGCTGGGAATGTTGTATTTTTCCTTCTTCCTTTCCATCCATTTCTTTTATTTATAAAGTACATTTTCAAATATAGCGTTAGTACGAATTATGTGGATGTGAATTGCTCACGACCCCTGGTGATCTGAGAGAATTCACAAGCAATTCTTCTGGTCTGCCAACCCCATCCGCTTCAAATATAGTGCTCCGCATTTGCATCGCCCTCCTCATATCGTTTGTATTCATCCCACTATCAGAGTTATGACGTCATTTACTACCTACTTATAAAGTATATTGTAAAATATTTAAAAATAGAATGACCACACACTTTGAGTAATATTGCTTAAGTATGAACATTGGATTAGGACGGACTGTAAATTATCAAACTTATGATCTGAAGTTGGCTGATTTTTCTTCAAACGGAGCTACAGTTTACCTGAATTATTGTTGCTTGTATGTGAAGTACAGATTCTCGCAATCATTCACGCATAAAGAACGTGTACTTAATTCTTTTTCTATCATTCACATTGTAATGCTCTCTTTGAGGAATTGCCGTCTTACAAATTCATATCGGAAATGTAACACTTCATATCGTCAGATTCTCAAAAAATGGGTGGAATTCTATTCGTCGTGGGAGTATTAGGAACAAACATCAATGAAATAGAGTTTAAGATGAAATTTAGAAAAACTGCCTTATATAACTTTTGAAATACAGTATTCAAAAGCTTCGAAGAAAACATGCTTCAGTCGGCTTGTGTGGCGCAGTGCTTAAACGCTGCAGGCTCAATTTTCCCTCGATACCGACTTCAGCGTTAAATTTATCGATGTTTTCTAAGTATTCATCGTACAGTAATCAAGAAAAGATCTTATAGTGAATCTTGCAGTGTATCGCTTGGGTTTCTTTATTTTAATAAAAAAATAAATAAATTTTGCACCATTGTTCACATTCATTACCTACGTGTCGATTTATCCGAGTAAGTCCGTCAAGTACATGCGTGGGCATATCGGAGAGAAGGTAAATACGATCCAGTTCACCCGTTCCACAATATTTCAGACTTTCAGACATGTTTACATTACATGAACTTGACTTCTCTTTCGCTTAAGGATGTACAAAGCTAATGCTGCATTCCATTACCGGTATATTAAACATTTCAAATCAAGCCAAATACGTAATGTAGACATTCATATGATTACTATGGCTTAACACTCATAAATAATGACTTATAAGCTCTATATTGACGACACTGTTTGATCAGGACGAGTCGTCCACACCTGTGGAGTAACGCGGCGTCTGCCGCGAAACCAGGTGGCCCGGGTTCGATTCCCGGTCGGGGCAAGTTACCTGGTTGAGGTTTTTTCCGGTGTTTTCCCTCAACCCAATATGAGCAAATGCTGGGTAATTTTCGGTGCTGGACCCCGGACTCATTTCACCGGCATTATCACCTTCATCTCATTCAGACGCTAAATAACCAAAGATGTTGATAAAGCGTCGTAAAATAACCTACTGGAAAAAAAATCAGGACGAGTCTGTCTATATGAGAATCAATACTACAGTCTGATCCGTTTGGTATGGATAATATTAATTTATTATTATAAAGCTATTATGATAGTAGGAAAAATTTCTTGCTGGTTACATTATGATTAAAAAATGGGAGTTTCCATATATGACAATCAACAATGCATAATTTGAAAAGACAAATTAAAATCGTAGATGATTAAAATGGCTACTACAAATCAACAGCGGGCACAGTGTGTTCTTTGGTATGCTAAATTTGAGAGTGTTACGAGTTCAAAGGGAATTTCGACAGGAGTATGATGTGCGTACAGTAGCTAAATATGATTCCATATTGTTGTGATATCGAACATTTGTAGAAACAGGCTTTGTGTTAAAAGAAAAAAAAATCATGCAGGAGGTCGCAGGCGAAACCCAGTACGAGAAGCAGCTATCTCTTGGCTTGGTCCCCAAACTCCCCAGATCTAACCCCTCCCGACTTCTTCGAGTAGGGTTTTGTTAAAGACATTGTCTATTCACAGAAACCCAGGAACATTGATGACCTGAGAGTAAATATTACTCAAGGTTTTCAACACCCCCCTTATTTTACAACGGACATGGGCTGAATTGCATCACCGTAATGAATTGTGCAGGGTGCGCAATGCGGGTCATGTTGAACTCTGAGGAATCTCCCATCTTTCAGTGTTGTATGCACAAAGTTTCAACAAATAAAGTTCAGTAGTAAATGTTCTACGGTGTTTTTATTTTATCCATACCCAAACGGATCACTCTGTATAACAACATAAACGTAAATCAGATGAACGAGTTGAAAGACTGTTAGAAGTGTACACAAAATGTTTTTCATTAGTTTAATTTTATAAAAGAAATGTTTGCGGACATACATGGATTCAAAGGCTACAACTGCGAAATTACGTAAGTTAGGAGACTTGCCATTATAATAATTCATATAATTCCTTGCTGGTTCTACCTGACGTTAAAAAAAAAGGTATTTTTCTCTAAGACTCGCCTATGTGTTTGAAATGTGATAAATTGATTGAACTGTCTTTTCAACTAGTAATGATTGCGGGTTGACTTTTCCATTAACAAATTATTCTAGTATATTCTTGAAAACTTCTTTACTATTTCAACAAATTAAATCAAAATTGCACATTGCTTTATCGCATGTAACAATTTTATTAATATAAACTTTTTTTAACAATCTTATTTTAAACTCTTACCTATAAGTTTATGTTCGCCAAAATCCTTCTTATCGTCAAGATTGAAATGCCGTATGATATAATATTTTATATAGATCTGAACGGACAATTGAGGCATTAACTTTTACCTTTATTCATAATAACAAAATAACCTTGTTCCCATGTTTCTTGGAAGTTGAAACGAAACCTAAAATTTATTCGCCATATTCCACCCTGCTTAGAAATCTTGTTATCGAGTTCAACCTCTGCTTACTGTATGCATACGCAGTCTGGTAGGCTGTATGTGGAGGGAGAATTGGAGGGTTCAGAAATATAGTGGGCCAAACACCATTTACTAAAACCGTAGAAAACAAGGGTTAAAATGAAGTTATTACCGTAATTCAATGGAAACATATAGCAAAAAATATAAAGTATACACATTAAAACTAAATGATATGCCAATCTTCATTAAACTGTGGCATTCACTTGACTTTAACCCCTTGCTTTCTCTGTTTTTAATAAATGGCGCGTCCACACCTGTGGAGTAACGGTCAGCGCGTCTGACTGCAAAACCAGGTGGCCCGGGTTCGAATCCCGGTCGGGGCAAGTTACCTGGTTGAGGTTTTTTCCGGGGTTTTCCCTCAACCCAATACGAGCAAATGCTGGGTAACTTTCGGTGCTGGACCCCGGACTCATTTAACCGGCATTATCACCTTAATCTCATTCAGACGCTAAATAACCTAGATGTTGATACAGCGTCGTAAAATAACCCAATAAAATAAATAAAAAATAAAAATAAATGGCGCTTGGCCCACTATGGCTCTGAACCCTTCAATTGAAGTAATGGTGTTTACAGTAATCTTGTGGTATCATACTGTCCAAGCCTGGTCTAGTAGTTCAGGAAAAATCTCTATACGTCTGTGGTCGATAGGTTATGCAGTTGACGTCGGGGCCGTAGCAACGTTACACTAGATGGGCACATGGAGTGCACAAGAATCGCGCAGCTGCAAGCTAGATAGTACAGTTCATTAGCGGCTTTTATAGTAGGTAGCTCGTATGAATTGGTTCTGATTTAATTCATATTTTGTAATTTGACTGTATATCAAAATTAGTGTATAGGCCTACATTTTGGCGCATGTAGAAAATTGTATTAGTGAAAGGCTATTGACCTCTCTAGAACATTTACATTAGTCTAGGAAAATTTGTTGTTTATTATTAGAGCAATGGTAAGTTGTTTAATTCATTGTAAGGAACTCCAACATGTTAGAGAGCTGAATTCACAGCGCCATTATTCAGCATGTCACGCCTATGAATATGACAGATATGAGGGAGATAATCGGCAGGTGCTAATACAACAATAGAAAGACAAGCTGCTTTAAGTGTTTTGTTCCATTGCAATTGCTAACAGTAATTTCATTTTGTATTGATAGAAATTCTGCTGTCAGTACATAGTCTAATTTTGAAGAATCGTATGTCCGTGGTTTAGATTAATTTACAATGTTATCAGTACAATCGCGGGCGTATCAGGTGCATGAAATCAGATGTACAGGCTGTCACTTCTGAGTTCCGATGAAGCTTATCAGCTCTTCTCCGCCCACTCAGAGCTCTGGATTGCCGATGTTCTTAAAAGAGAACACAATAAATTGAAGAAGAGTGGTAATATATAATGGGGCAAGCGCCAAAACCAAGATTTGGAAGAAACAGTATTTTATTAATAGTGCAGTCTACAATTGCCTGAGCCATGTTAAACTTTTTTTGGTTATTATTTCATTGTAGGCATACATTTTCAGTAATTTATTTTTTTATGGCCAGTATAAGTAACCTTGTGACAAATTTTGGAAATTGTACAATTTGAAACATGCTATGTGAAAATGCAATAATTATTTAAAGTGGACTATGTGGATGTGAAGAAAACAGTTGTAACTTGTTGTGTGTCAAAACATTGTCATTTATTTTGAATACAAAGAGACATCAAGGACAAAAAATGCGCAAAATAATTCTCTATCAGTAATGCTTAAGACCTAATGCCGTTTCATGTTTTGCGTATTTTTTTTATAAAGAAACTCGTTAAGTCTTGTGTAGAATTAGCACTCACAAGCAAACGTTCTGATGGGGGCAGATATAAAAGTTAAATTTTTTTCTTCCACCATGTTAATAATGTCAAAAGAAGTGCTTATACAAATTTTGGCCACTCGACCGTAATTACGAGGGCCGTAAAAAAATAAATTCGCCAGGAGCCGTTAACAGAAACAAAAAACACAATTTCATTGGACAAATTTATTAGAACGGACACAGCTTGTTAAGCTATTTTTCAACATATTTTTCCATCGCAATTGAGACATTTCTCATATCATAGGATCGACAGAGAGAGGTGCAGACGCAGTCAAACGCTGGTTCCGGACTGAGGCGGCTGAATTCTACGACACAATAATTGATCTCATGGTATGAAAAATGTCTCAATTCCAGTGGGGATATGTTGACAAATAGCGCAACAATTGCTGTATATGTTTCAATAAATATTTCCATGCAATTGTGCTTTTTTCTATAAACGACCTCAGGGAAAATCACGTTGTGGACGGCCTCGTAATTCCGGTCGAGTGGCCAAAATTTGTATAAGCACTTATTTTGACATTATTAACATGGTGGAAGAAAAAAATTAACTTTATCTGCCCCCATCAGAACGTTTGCTTGTCAGTTTTTTTTTTCATCGGAACGTACTCTTTCTTATTACTGCACAAGATTCTAATAGAAGTATTTGTTGTCATTACTGAGAAACGGTATCATTTGACTTGACTGGGGAACGGTATCATTTGACTAAATCTTTTTTTTTTCCTTGGAATCATGAGCCTGTTGATACAGTTAAAAAGCCAGAGTCTGGTTGCTAGATTCTCGAACTTCACACCTCACCTTTATTGAACACATGAGTAGATACCCAGTCTTCAATCTTATTTGAAGTGTTTTTGACTCTTACGACACCTTGCTCATCTCTCTTAATACAGATCCACTGTGCTTTGGATATATATATAGGATTCCGGTATTAATTCTGTCATCTGCTGCCGTCTTAAAGTAAAAAAAAAAGTCTTCTTGTTGCATTGTTGTTACTAAGAAGGGCTGTTTGTCTCGAGAATCGACCATTACTCTCACAAAGTCCACGGTAACTTCACACTTCTTCTTGTATTTCAACTTTTCAATAAGAGCAAAGTACTACGGTATTCACCTCATTGATGTTCCCTTGAGCAACAACATAAAACCACAGAAAGAGGAGCATGAGATTCTTGTTCTGGGCGCTACAATAAATTGTCAATCCAGATTATCAGCTTGCGTTTTCGTGTGATCCGAGCCGTCATCACTTTCAACGAACATGAAACTGTTCTATTTCCGCAGCGTCCTCTAACACTTTCGTGCCATAGCATCATGAAACCATTGTTGTTGTCGCCCATGTGTATACCAAAATTGTAGCAGGAGAGCTGCCGTAAATAGTACATGGGTCACTCATTTTGGATGGACACACTTTCAAATTGCACCCTGTTTTTGTTTAAACAACACTAAACAATCACCTAACAACATTATATAGTAGGATTTTTCAAAGGATCCCCAGTCGGTCTCTTTTGATGCTAGAAGAACTTAGCCGCACGGTCCACCCCGGTCATTAAGGGACGCGTGCGGAAATTTCTAGGCGCGCAGTTGTCACGTTTTACATTGACTTCGCCACGTGGTGGGTATGAAACAATCGTATATTTATTTCTATACAAAAAAAAAGTAAATTCATTCAATCAATCGCGAATTAATGAATGGATAATTTTGAGTTACTATGTGTACAAAGGTCGGTTATAGAACCATTGTACGGTCAACTTCTACAAACTAATATATTTTCATACTTATATCAATAATAATAAAAAATAATACCGAAAGAAGATAATGTGAATTTGTGTTTCGTGTCCAGATCCGCAGCGAAACTTAAGCGGTAGCTATATAATAAAATATGATAGCATTTTGCTTCCCTTACCTCTATTCGTCGTCACTCTCTCCTAAGTGAATCACAAATCTTTCTTGATTACTGTCCCTGTCGTGCTTCATGTAATTCTCTTCCGTTTTAATTACATGTTGAACACAGGCGAACCAATTGTGGGGACCGATTGTTGCAGCACCATCACGCAGAAGTTCACACACACTAGCACTCAGAGTCGGGGTAATATTGTTTTTCCTAACATACGACTTTAGCTGGGCCCAGATCATTTCCAAAGGATTTAGAATACAGTGATATGGAGGAAGTCGTAACACTTCGTGTCCATATGAGGCTGCGAGCTCCTCCACTGCATATTTTTTACTAACATTGGCTGATTTGATTTCCTGCAACATAACTGCTTTGATGGGTATGGGGCTAGGAACGGTAATATTATTATGCCTCATGAAGTTAATTATGTCTTTAACATTGCTGTTCATAGTAGGAAATCGAATTAGTTGCCGCGAATGATAACTTGCATTGTCCATCACAATTATACATTTTCGATTTCGTGGCAGGTTTTCTAAAAGATGGTTTTTGAACCAGTTCTCGAAAACTTGAGCTGTCATTTCATCATGACTATCAGCTTTGCAGTCCCCAATGTTTTTAGCCGACAAATAGAGACAATTATCTACCCACCCCTCACTGCCTCCCGCGTGCAATACCATGATGCGCTTGCCTCGCGATGTTGGTGTCTTCAGGATGCAATTGCAGGTTCCATCATCCCACCCTTTCTTCACAACATCATGGGTATCGAACCACGTCTCGTCTAAATACACGATCCTGCCGATCACTTCTATACGTAAAGAGACGACATACTCAAAGCCACTTTTTCGTTATCAGAGTTGTTGAAAACTTGTATATACAGTGAAAACTCTGTGAAAGACCACTCCTATTAAGAGACCACACCTCTTAGAGACTGATTTTTCTGAGGGCCGATGTAAAAATCCATAAAAAAAGTACTACTCTGTTCAAAAAGTTTCCGAAATATAATTTTTTCGCCGAAATGAATAATGTTATGTGGTATATTTCTGTTTCTGGTGTTGACATCATTCATGACATCACTTCTGGAGAAGTTTCATGATTATAGTCATTGTTGTTATGTGGCAAATGCCTGCTGTTTGTGTGATATTCGTTCGTCACATTTTCAAAGACGACCAGAGCTCCGGTCTACCTCCAGAAAAACGTTTATGCCAGGCATAGACATGCATTTTTTTTTCGTTGCTGCTTCACCACTAGCTTTTTCACGCATTTTTAATGTCTTTGAAGAAGATTTGTGCAAAAAAAAAACATTTGTTATTTGCGCGTTGCTCTCTATCCCACGTTCTAAAATGTGACGAATGAATATTACACAAACAGCAGTCATTTGCCACATAACAGCAATGACTATGAGCATGAAACTTCTACGTCTGAATGAAATGAAGGTGATAATGCCGGTGAAATGAATCCGGGGTCCAACATCGAAAGTTACCCAGCATTTGCTCTATTGGGTTGAGGGAAAACCCCGGAAAAAACCTCAACCAGGTAACTTGCCCCGACTGGGAATCGAACCCGTGCCACCTGGTTTCGCGGCCAGACGCGCTAACCGTTACTCCACAGGTGTGGAGAACATTATTCATTTCGGCGAATAAATATATATATATATATATATATATATATATATATATATATATGGTGAAGTTACCTATTTCCGTGATACCCCTAATCCCGTGATACTTTTTCAAAAATTGAATGTCGGTCAAAGCTTTGCCTTTCGACCATAGCGCCAGACATCTTTATCGAAAGATTGCATCTTTCGCCTACTTTTGAGACATCGGTGAACTTCATAGCAAAATACCCAACCCCGTTACATTCAGTGAAAAAAAAATTATCGTGGAATTAGGAGTATGACAGAATTAGGCAACTTTACCCTATATTCCAGCAAATTTTTGAAGAGAATATGTATTTTATCTCTTTAAGGATCACAACTCTCCCCGACCACCGGCCATCACTGAATAGGTGTTTTATTAATGTTACCCACCTTTAAGAGACCAGATTTCAAAAATGAAATACAGTGTTATAATTTTACATTGCAGAAGTTTAATGCATTAAATAAATTCTCCAAGATATAGTACAATACTCTTATCAAGTTGTGAAAGTTAAAATGAAATTTGGCAACGTTGTTAACTATTGGTGATATGTCGGATCCTTTGAAGTTCCATCTAAGGTATGTGGAAAATTTACAGCGAGAAAGATGTGGTTGTTACGGGTTGTGACCGCTGCACACGACCTTCAGAGTGACGACGATTACTTGTACGGTATTTGCTCCCATATTTAACAGTTTAATTTCTTCTGGCACTCTTTAAAGTTGTTACGAGTGGAAACATATTCAATAAAATGATAAGTGTAGGCCTATTAACGTTGGATGTTCGAGTCAAATTCACTCTCAGCGGAAAAATTTTAATGTGCCTATATTCACATTAATTCAATTTCAGAATTGAATGAAAAAAATTATAACAGGTTGGAATTTCATTGAAAGACTGTACGACTAAAGAAAATATAAGTGGACTTTCCTTCTTAATATGTTAAAAGATAGCTTAGAGATTGGAACTATAAAAAAAGTGATAATAATAATTAGGTAATGCAGAATTCAATTCACAATTTTCTAAAGCTAAAGCAACGACTTACAGATCAAAATTATGTACATTAATTATAATTAACAACACATTTAAAGTTCTTTTATTCTATATACGTACAGTAGTTTAACGTATTATTTGTAAAAAAAAGCGCCTTTCTTATTAAGAAAACCCCTCCCCCCAAAAGACCAACTTTGCATGGAAGTGTCAGTGGTCGTTCAATACGGGTTTCACTATAATGGGAAATTAAAGACAATGGAGATCGAAAGTGACTTCTCTCAAACAGATTACAAGTTCCCAAGTGATATCCTTGAACTGGTGGTAAATAGTCTTGCTTGTCATCTCCTTTGCCTTGCAAAGTCGTTGAACTCATTCATTCGATTTCGAATAGTTTGAAGTCGCGTAAAGTAATTGTGCCTTCAATTTTGGTCTGGCCGGAATATTCTTCATATACGCTATAAATACATACATAAGACTCTTCACATTACACCATATATAAAGCTTAGGGGTGTCTAGACGAATGATACGGCCGACCAACAGCTGGTCTTCCACGTTCTATACCTTAGTTTGGATAACAAATGTTGTACAGTTAATCGTTTGCTGAAATGTGCAACATCACCAATATGCATAGAACATAATCTGCAGAGTATGACAAGAAATAGCTACAGTCCGTCCGAGTGGTTATGTCGCATCCCTGTTTCCCCCACTCGTTTCTCCTAGCCACTCTGTAAAGGCTAGTGGCTGGGCTGTTAGTTTATCTCCTGAAAATATCTGCCGTGCGAAATTGGCCATGAATAATATTATACTACTGTTGAAAATAATTTAAAGAAAGGGGCCCCGTTAAGTAGTCTGTCACGTGATTTTCCCCCATTTCCACGACCATGCGACATAACCACTCGGATGGTGTGTGTTATGGTTTCTTTTCCCCGTTTATTCTGAATTCAAACATTTCCAGAAAAATTGCAAAGTAGGACTTTCTTATTTTCATAATTCTTTTAAACCTATAATGGTGTAAATTTACTTGTCAAACAACTCATGTTTACGTTTATTAGCCTATGTGTGTATAGTATGAGCAAAACTTCTCCATAGGTGTGTGTGTTCAGTTGATCACGCGACAACATTGCTGTCGGTTGGCGTGCTCGTAAAAGCAGTCGCTGTTGAATGATTGTATTGGTGCTTCCGCTGATAGAAAAATTACCACATAGCTCTGTGATAAATTTTGTATATCGTAACAATATTCATAGTTAATGCACCAGAGATACACGATGAAGTTCGACACTTACTATTAAAGCCAGTAAAATACTCTTGATTGTTGCTTCGTCACCAAACATGTCTAAGTTCCTATCAGCTACTTAATTCCCTTTGCAATTTATGAGTAGCCGTCACCAGATTTGTCAGAGTCTGCTTTTTTATTATACGAAATATGTAATCAAAATCATCAATAATTGACTTTCAGTGCCGCCATTATAATGTTCTGCTAAGTACCTTAAGTCGCCTGATGTCATTAATTTATATCAGTAGGATTAAAAATGATAGAATAAAAGAAATTGATCATGGCGCCTAAAGTATTCCAAGTGACTCAAACGAGTGCAGTTGCGTTAATATTACAGAGCTCCTACAAAATACCTTTTCGGTTTCGAACACATGTAATTTACGTTCTATGAATCTGTAGTACATGAAAATGGCACCAACGAAAAGAGAGACTCAAAAAGTTTAGTTGTGGCAACATTGTTTTCCTAGTTGGTAACACTGCCTCATAATAGCGCATATAAACAAATTTGTTCATAGTTGAGACGAAATGGCTGCTACAGAGGACAGAAAAGCTTATTATCGTGTGAACGAGTCGGTTATTAATGTGCAATGACATTACCGAACAAAGTTTGGTGCAGATTCACCCAGCGGGCCTACAATCCGCAAATGGTACAATGATTTTAAGGCGGGATTCTTCGTAAGCGGTTGCGGTATCATCCGTACCGAATAATAATAATAATAATAATAATAATAATAATAATAATAATAATAATAATTCGTGGCGCTACAGCCCACGAAGGGCATGGCTGACCAACCGGCTGCTGGCCTCACTGCCACATGCCGAAGAGGTGGACGATCATCCAACCAGAATGGAGGTATCGTGTGGTTAGCACGATGAGCCCCCCAACTTTTATAGCTGGTTTGCGTAATCGGATTTCGCTACCTATCGTAGCTACCCAAGTGCATCACGATGCTGGGTGGGCACCGGTCCTATACACTGGCCAAAATTTCATGAGAAAATTTGTTCCCCCATGAGGACTCAAAGCAACGCGCATTCCGTAACGCGAGTCCTAGGCAGGATGCCTTATGCCACGGCGCGGGACTCCGTACCGACTACAGTTGGTGAAAGCTCTAAAACCAGAGGACAAAGTGCTACGAGGATATTTCTGCATTAGTATGCAGACTTTAATTGAAAACATTATGTATTTATTCGTTCCGTGGTGTTTTCCGACGAAGGCACTTTTCATCTTTCTGGTAAGGTGAACAGACTTAACCTCAGAATCTGGGGGTCGGAAAATCCGCGTGCCTTCGTGGAACTTGACTATAGGCTTGATGTGTGCCGTGTTACCAATGGGGACACATGAAACATCTTTAAGGAAAGGCACTAAACTTTCTGAATTTCTCTTTCTATTAATACTACTTTCATTCACCTCAGATTCATAGAACATAAATTACATATGTTCGAAATCGGAAAGGTATTTTGTAGAAGCGCCCTTCATGGGCTGTAGCGCCACGCATTTCCTTTCCTTTCCTGTATTTAAGGCGAGAATGTGCAATGTCTGCTTCGTACACCACAATTTCTGTCACGACTTGGCCGGGGCCTGAATGTCAGACCAGCACGCTAGCGTTGAGCCACAGACACGATTAGTTAGTACTTGTTACTGCTTCTTTGAATTTCAAATCTGAAGTAAAATTGTTCTAAAAAAACGGAGATTGTGTTTGAATTGGACACTTCTGATGTACTTCTGAAAGGGTAAAAGGGAAAGTTTACGTTTAGATGGTAGGACCTGATCTAACTTCGTCTTCAGGTGGAAAAGGAATGAAAGGCGAGGGGAAAATGATCCTCTACTAGCTTGATCCTGTACAAATGGTATAAACCACGTGACTGAGTGTTTTAAGTTTGTCTGTCAAACTTTAGTTTTCACCTTCTTAAGAGCAATGGAAGAAGTCCAATCCAAACATTCTCTGAGATGAAGCGTCATGTAGAAAGTTCCCACGGGATATTTTGGTACTATTTTGACCTCCACAATTTACCCCTAAGATTTTCATACTCACTAAAATCTCTGTGTACATTCATCACCCAATGTGTATTCGAAGTGTAAAGTGGACTTCAATTCGGAAATACGAAACTGATGTTGAAACTCTTTTATGAGTATATTTATTTTTCCAGATTGTTTTCAGTTCGGATTTTTGTTTCGGTACTATTTTCTTTAAAATATAACTCTTAAAATAAAATTGTTGCCAATTAAGACTATAGCAGTGCTTTATTACTCATAAGCAGATAGTGGATTTTCGGCCCCTACACAGCGACAAGGCGTCGCGTCCCTTGGCTAAAGGTGGTTCAAATAAACCGGGAACGGAAACAGCTAGAACGAGAACGGAAATAATGTTAAAATGTATTTAATTTTGGTATTCACAATAGTTCAACTCCAAAGTAAATGACAGCTTTTGCAGAAATGAACAGCGCAGCATGAACTTCACACTACGCCAATAATGAGTAGTTAAATCAATTTTAACGACTTTTTTAAAGTGAATTTCCTATATTGTAGCACACTCAGGAGCCGCCACTGCATTCACCGACCTGTGCCCGACTCTCGAAAGCCGTTATATTTAGAACATTGTGACATTTCTATTTTGAACTGATATTCTCTATGTATGGAGACTTTTGGTCCACCTGTATAACTACACTGCAGAAAAGTATATTCTATTATCCATGTGGTAAAAAGGATAAATGTTCATCTCCCCTCTTGCTTAAAAAAGTCCCTTGTGCAGACACTTGTATTTCCCTATTTCGACTATGCGGACATTTTACTGACTGACCTCTCCAGCGACAACAAAATGAAACTTCAACGTGCTCATAATTTGTGTGTACGTTTTGTAAGCAATGTTCGTAAATATGATCATATTACCCCATCCCTGGAAGCAATAGGTTGACTTAAACTAGATAAGAAAATAAATTTACATTCACTTCGCTTTCTCTTCGAAAACTTGAACTCTTCTATTCCTTCGTACCTGTCGTCTCGCTTCACTTACCTTTCTTCCCACCATAATCTGAACACACGCTCTCGTCATGAAACAATACTAACAATACCATCCCATCGCACCTCCTCATACTCATCTTCTTTCACAATAGCCCTGCCAAGACTCTGGAATTCGCTACCTGCTAGCATCAGGGACTGTCGAAATAAAATTGAATTCAAACGAAACCTTACTAGGCACTTGGTCAGTAATTGATTTCTTGTAAATAGTTTCCTTAATCTATCACAAAATATTTCAATATCCAGTAATTTCATCACTATACAATTTTGTTATTCTAGATTTAATTTGTAATTCAGTAAATATAAAATATTCTTTCTTTCTCTATGATAAATTATCAAGCTTTAATTATTCAGGTATTCTTTTCGTACTTTGATTTTATTGTAATTGTAATTGTAAATTTAATACTAATTGTAATGTTATTTGTAATTGTAATTATAAATTTAATACTAATTGTAATTTTATTGTTCATATTATAGTTGGAATCTCCTGGTAGAGGGACAGAGAAGGCCTGACGACCTTATCTCTACCAGGTTAAATAAATAAATACTAAGGTACTAATACACTGTTAAAGTTTTTCATACATTAACTAAAGACTGAAACGTGCAATGTCCATTGAGGATTCCATAGCGTATTCTTAAAGCTTAAAGTGTACCTCACCTCAGAGCTCGCGAACATATGAAATGTTTGTTGATTGGGAGTGTAAACACATTTGCAGTGTTAAGAGGATTCGAGTGCCGCCATGGGGTCGAGCAGTTGCATGTTATTGTGAGACTTGGAGCATAAGAAAACGGCGTGAGCGCAGTGTAATAGAGACTGCCAGAGTCCGAGCTCTATCGATCTCTCTTCCAGATGCCACAAACTCGACGCTAGACACGTTTTTCTCACCAATCCATACCAACTCATAATTCATGATCACCACATGAGCCCTCAGTCGTGTATTATTATCACTCATCTAACAGCGATTGGAAATCCCAAAACGTTCTTGCTTTTGTATAAAATAAATGCAATTCCTTCATATTAAAGAGAATGTTAGAAAAAAAAACAACTCTCAAATGCATTTTTCTTAAACAGTCCTATTTTTAAACAAAGAACATATCACCACAGTCTAGCATATACAGTCACGAAGCTCAATATGTAATAAATATGCATCCATAGATAGTTGCTAACCACTAGGATCGCTACTATCGCCTCATTACAGACGAGGCGGAATAGTACCTGCACAGTCTATTGTTCCTAGCAACCTCAAAACTCAAGCTTCGTAACTGTATATACTAGAATGTGGTATCACTGTATGATAGATAGTCGTACTGTGGAATAAGATTTATTTTATCGTACTAACAAGGAAGGCTTACCAAGTGATAATGGATTTTCACAACGATTTTTCCCCTATATGTTCCATTTGAAATAAGAAACCTCTCTATAAATTTCTACATTCGGAGAAAGCCTAGTTTTAGAGATACGATTTTTTTAATTCTTCAATCTAAAGCTATATCAGCTAATGCAAAAAGCGCTATGTGCTAAACATAGGCCTATCAGACAATAAATCTCATCTAGATGCATACTTTACTGTCAAAATCTGCTTAAATAGTGTAAGTTATGAAAATGACATACCAGATACATAATATTCATAAAATTGACTTCAGAATAGTCTATGAAGAGATGAGGAAATGTAGGCATACCTAAAATTACTCACTGTACTGATCACAATAGTGGAAATCGTTGTAAAAATGCTGAAAACAAGTGGAACTTTCCACCACGAACATTTAAAATAATTAAGTTTCTTGCAGTCAGCTTTAGAGCAGTTCTGAACATCAACGTGAAAACAGAATTCTACAGGAGTGAAGAATTTATCAGGTTTGCTGTCAAGGTATCCGGATTCATTTCGGCCATATTTAATAGTACATTATGCAACGAGCCTATAATGATAGTAATTAAGAAGCGAGTATGGATGTTTATGAAACGAGCGCAAGCTAGTTTCATAATTTTCATACGAGCTTCTTAATTACTATTATAGGCGAGTTTCATACGACTTTTTATGCTCGACCATATTTCTAACTTGAAATTATTCAGATGTATACATATTTTTTGTATCTGACAAGATCGGAAGTGACCTTGTTCTAGGTCGTGAATTGTGAGATGTGCGCAGACGCGAAAGTATTGATTTTTTCCGAGGAACAATAATGTCATTGACCTTGTGTAATCCCGTTAAACTTGGTATAACCTTGATTATTGAATTCGACATTGAAAAACGAATGACAAATTGAATTTATTTGAATATTACAATTAACGCTAATTATTATAGTAACAGAACATAACCTTCTGCGACAGTATTGGATTTCCAGTCTCCGTGACTTTTCGCTAATTCTCTTTCGATTGCATATCCGAGAATAATCGATACTTGCGGTTTTATAACGGTACAAAGCTGACTTGTTATTGGCTGAACACCTGTAAGCTGAGTTGTCATTGGCTGAAAACACCTGTACTTTAATGAGTAGGTGTACTTTAATGACATGCATTAAAGGACTGCTACCAGGTGTATAATTACTACATTTCGGCATGGTCGAGCATAAACATATTTAGATATGTAGGAGATGAAAGCTAATTATATCCGTTAAGGACTGCAATTTTATCACATACTGCATCTCTCTGATGCAATATAATATTCGTTTCAAGCAACAAAACACTATTGGAAAACTTCCGAATCAAATTTTTCCAAGGCCTAAAAGTCATAAATGTCAAAAGGCTGAACAGTCGGAGCTGTGTGCTTTGGAATTGTTAACACTTCACTGTTTTACATTCTGGAATTATTCTTTCTATAGCCTGTCTATCTCTGTAACTGGTCCACGAGTCTAACAAAAGAATGCTGCGATCACTGGTAAATGGAAAGTATACTTCTTGAAACCGCTTGAAGACGTAAGATTTCGTAAGTTTCGCCGATTTTGAGGGCAAGGCATACACATTTGGGGCCTTAAACATTTTCTTTTTCACGATGGCAATGACGATATGAGAGATACAAGTGTCAAGCCATTCTTTTGAAAAATAATTATATCTCGAAAGCTGGGCCTTCTACGGATGTAGAAATTTATAGGGACAATTCTTATTTAAATGGGACGTATGGGGGGAAAAATCGTTGTGAAAATCCATTAATACTTGATGAGCTTTCCTTGTAAGTAGTTGAAAAATTGTGGCAGTGCTGCAACGTTTGTTTAATTGGTTATTTTACGACGATTTTTCAATTGTTAGGCCTATGGCTATATAGCATCTCAATGAGATGGTGATAATATCAGCGAAATTAGACCAAGGTCCAACGCCGAAAGTTACCCAGCATTTGCTCTTATTGAATTGGGGGAAAAACCCCCGGAAGAATCCTCAACCAGGTAACTTGTCCCAACCAGGATTTGAACCCGGACCTGTTCGTTTCACGGCCAGGCGTTCTAGCCGTCACTTCACAGCGGTGGACGCAGCAAATATGTCAGTTCAGAAATAATTTCATTATTGTGAAGAATCTCTATTAATAAACATACTGTATTATGTCCCATATAATTTATTTGCAGTATCGTAGTAGCAGAAATAAACCAGTCCGTAATTGTAATAGTATTATGCGTTACAAGAGCGGTATGTTGAAAGTTTTCGTGTTCGAGGAAAAGTTTGAAAAAGCGAAACCTAGTTCAGCTTTTTTAATTTCCGAGAATTGAAAGAAAACATACCGCTCGTGTATCGTACATTATTTTGTGCGAAGATCGTTTATTACATACCTGAAAGAGAAATTTCTAATTAGTTGTAATGAAATCTCCATCTTGGGTTTCTGTTCAATGACGGCAATTTTGGAGAACAAAAATATCTATCTTCAACATTATTGCTTTAAAATGTTTTCTGTGTTTACTATACTCCAGCAGGCCGTGATATACGTCTGTCTCTCTCCCCCCCCCCCAGTCTATAAATGCGAACTTAAAACAAACGGCTTCCGTAATGTTACATGCATCACGAAATGCAGTAACTTTAGTGGAGTTGTAGAGTTTACTTCATTTTTGCAAATATTTAAAAATAAAAATTAACAGTGCAATTTAGGTGAAATTGCAGTGGTAAGTTTCAATTTATAATTATTACTATATTGAACGTCTCTAAAAATAATATGTTAAAAGCCTAAAGCAGTAAAATGAATATGTCACTTAAGCGGTAAGAAGAGGGAAATTGTTATGTGTGTTCGTTTGGGAATACTGAATGTGGAATTTTAGATTTACCGCGGGTTGGTTTTGTGCGGAAACCAAGCAAATACGCACGATCTCGCACAAAATTAATTTATTATTTCTGTAGTGCTCGGGAAAAGTGACACAAGTCAGTTTCCACAAACCTTCTTTGATAATTTATTGACAACTTACGGAACATCTGTTCGCTTGGGAAAAAATGCATAGGTATTCCTCCCATTACAATAATTCACACAGAAAAAAAATCAAATGGACATAAACCAGTGTAAGTTGTCAATAAATTATCAAAAAAGATTTGTGAAAACTGACTTATGTCACTTTTCCCAAGCACTGCAGATTTGAAATATGTTTTATTTCGAAAAATATATCTATATCATGTTACTTAAGAAGAATAAATTGAATCATTCTGGCAAACGAAATTAAGTAACTATAAGAATATACAATCAATCAATGAAAGAGGAGTGTTCTGGTAAAAAGATAAGTATTTTTCTGGGTCCTGGTATTTTTACCTACAAATTGAGTAAAAATCAGTACTTTACCAAAGACCAAATTTCTGTTAAAACGTCTTAAATACAGTCGCGGCTCGTGGTTTTAAAATTGAGGAAGGCTCTAGATTCAAATAGCAAATTTCAAGGCCTCGAGCATGAGTATTTATTTATTTCTAGTTGTTTATTCATATACTTCCGTAACTGAGAATTTTTAACAATAAGTTATTATAATATATATAACGGGCACTTGACTTACCTTAATTCATTTGCTTATAGACGAAATCGGCCCTTCTCTCTTTCGATATATTACACACACAATTCATTGTTCTCAAATAAACACTCGCAAACGGTTTTCACAATCACAAGTTCACAACCGCATACAATACCGATACTCGTATTACGAAGGACAAGCCAAAACTAATTCGCGTGTTAGAATTTCCGTTGCGTTGTTTTCCCTTCCCTGACGGAGATTTGAAAATCTTCCACTTTGTGGGATACTAGGGATACCAATTGTGTCAACGTATAACTAAACGACTCATTCAGCTTATCATCGCAATGTTATCCTAAAATGCCAATTAGGCCTATGACCTACCGTAAAATGAATGAGAGAGCAAACACGTAACTTCAAGAATGGAGTGTCAGACATTGTTTCTTTTCTCTTCTTCAAGAGAGTTTTTTAAAACTCGGAGCTAGAAAATGTTGGTAACGACTCAAGGCGTAGATCTCTACGCCATAGCTCTACCCTTATTAGCCAGGCTCCACTAGGAAACCACCCCGTCCTGTTTCTATTGTGCGGAAGGGACAGTAAAAGCACAGTCTACTATATACAGTCGCGAAGCTTGAGGTGATTTTTTTTGCAAATCTCGCGATAAAGCGCTCCAAGCGGTTAGCAACTAGAAACAATAGACTGTCCACGGTCGACTTTGGATTTAGAGTGGACTGAGTCGTATTTTCATCGAGTGCTAGGTCGTTGCCTGTTTCGCATTGATGCTTGTGAAGAAAAATCCTAACATCTATTTCTTATTTTACTTCTAGATGCAAAAAGCGGTTAATAAACAGCAGGAGGGAAGATCTAATCACAAAGAATGAAGCATATCTTTATAATAATATAAAGTTTTGCTCTCTTCATTTCGAAAACACACAATTTTCGAGTGAAAACAAAAATAAATTAATCTGGAATGCAGTTCCAACTTTATTTGATGTTTCAAGTAAACCTGTTCTGTTATTACCTGCAGCTGAGAAACAAAAGCTTTGCACTAATTCTACGTCTGTATCAGCTGATTCCTTGAATAATATTGTACATTTTCAGACAACTTAGGCCTACGTTTTTTTCAAAGTATATGTTTTTAATTATAGCTGTTAATTTTGTTGTTATTTTTATTTGCTACTTTACTAGAGACGTAGAAAAAGTCTGTTACAATAAAATTTATTGATCACGTTTTATTTCCAATTCTGATGTGATTATTATTGCTTAACCTCATCCCACTTTAACTTACGTAAGCCTACACTACAAGTACCGGTACACGTAAGTTACTCCCATTAATTCATATTTCCATTATTATTGTTATTATATTATTGTTGTAAAGGGAATTGCAAATTAATATTTATTGGTTTCATAGTTCATTATCGCTATAATCTTGAATGAGTGAAGCGATTATAGGAAATTTCAGTTCGTTTTGCGCAAACAAAAATAATATTAACCTATTTCTTGCAGGTATCTTCGAGTTTATGGTGGAATTTAATATACTTCATTAAAATAATAAATGAACTTTATCCATTTAATATTTCAATAATGGAAGGAAGGTGTTAATTCTTCCAAAAGAACACGACAACGAAAGTGTAACATATTTTGTCATCTGCTAGGAGAGATCTGTGATGATGAGGCGATAGTAGCAATCCTAGTGGTGGGCAACTACCCATGTCTGCATTTTTACTACATATTGAGCTTCGCGACTGTATATAGTAGACTGTGGTAAAAAGTTGAGCCTTTATTTCTAGGCTTATAACTTATATCAAAAACATCGAAACCAAGAGTTCCAAATATATTGACCGCTATTAACGAACGAGCCGAGTAAAATTTCGATGTTACTCAATTGAAAATATTTATTTTACTATTAAACACAAACAAATGTCAAGATTTTTGTAGGAGATTTTTATAGGGGCGGCTCCGCCTAAGAGGCTTTAACTACGAGCCGCTACTGCTTAAATATATACATATCGTGGCTCGTTATAGCTATTCCTTAAAATATAAATTGTTAAAATATTACAATATTGAACTTGTATATTTTAAAGCTGTACGAATGTGACAAGTCTGACAGAATTATAAACGGACTGTCTTAAGACAATTCCTTCTTTGAGTCACGATTCTTTAGCTCTTTTTTACTTTCTTTCCCCTTTTACTTCATTCTTTTATTCTTTTGAGGAAACAGATTCATTTACGCTCTCATATGCGCTACATAACTCCTGCCATTAGCCCCGTACTGAGTGAAATCGATCTAATTCACAGTCTCGCTCACAGCTTTCCTCCTTCAGATTCACCCCTTTGTTATTCTCCCATCTCGGTTTCGGCCTACCCGACGGCCTTTTCCCTTTAGATTCCCCAACCAACACAGTGTAAGCATTTGCATAGTGGGAGGAAACCAACAAATCTGAATCCCGGAGTCTGTATTCGCGCCGTGCTGTTCCAAAGAAGTGTTTCCGTGATCAGACGGCAGCGTTATTCTCTCGCAGGAGTTTTAAACCTTCAAAATATATGAATACAAATCATGCCAATGTTTATTTACATTACATATTCTTTTATTTGCACATCGTGGATAGGTTTTCTATGTCGGAGTCCCGCGATGAAATGTCAGTGAAACAAAGACAGAAACTTTTATGATCAAGGAAGGCGTCTCTATACACTCCCACGTGTTCCGCAGCCATTAGGCCTACTCAATAAAATAAGACGAGGGTGCTTCAAAAAGTAAAGTAACGAGAGCTCTGAAGGACAAACTTTATTTCACAGGCAGATATAGGCCTACGGTTAAACAGTAGTAGGACACTGATAACCAATAGCTTTTTAACATGATACACTGTTTGAACAAGTGTTTGGAGAAGAATGGTGACTAAGGCAGAGAAGAAAATTGCGTCAAGTCTCTGAAGACACACCATGACGGCTTGCTGAACGGCCGTATTGGTGTTGAATAGATTACCACCCAGGTGCTTCTTCAACGGTCCGAAGAGATGGAAATCACTGGGTAGTAGGTCGGGGCTGTAGGGAGGTTGTTCAGTACCTCCCACCCGAAGCGCCGGTTCACACCGTACACCCCAACAAGCTGACGAATTTCTCCTGGTGAGATTCCCTTCAGACGCAAAAACCGGATTAAGCCTACACTACGCACTTACACGTTTGACCAAGTTTCTGTGCGCGCAGCCCTCTTACAACTGATATTGCGAAGGTCTGACACAACACATGCGCAATCTAATGGCTGCATAATAAAGATGTGGCTTTCTTCTGCGGCTCTGGCAAAAAAAAATTCGAACGAGCGTTGGAATATATTCCTTAGGTTTTGAAGCACTCTCGTACTTGGAATGTGGAGGCTATTTACTATTTAGTGTTGGTATATGGAAGGTATGATTTCGAATTGGGGAGGCACAGGATTTAAAATATGTGAGCAGTGCTTATTTCTGCGTGTAAAGCTGCATTTGTTGAACAATGGAAAGCTACTAAAATTTAAGCCCACGTGCAGTTCTGTTTGGAGACAGGATTTCAGACGTACTGAGTAACAGACAGCCTAATACTCCTATTTCTTTCGCTCTGTTCCACTAGCCACCTTTTGATAATAATCTTCTGTTGCTTTTGCCACCTCTTATTTCTAATCTTCTGTTCCATCTGTTAACAACCGCAGTAGACACGTCATGAAAGCAGGCCATCTGGCCTTATACCTAGAAGCGTATTGTGATGATAGTGATGATGATGATGATGATGATGATTATTATTATTATTATTATTATTATTACTATTATCATCATCATCATCATCATCATCATCAGATGAAGTTTTGTTTCGTAGAGAAGTCCGTCCGTGATATAGGATGTTTTATCAAGACATCTCGCTATAGTTTATTAGTGGAAAATTTCTGTGTTCTACGCACGAAACCAAAGAGGCGTGTAACTTAAATGGACGTAGAGTTTTGACTTCCGCCGCAAAGCACAAGGGTGAATGGTCAGCACGAGAGGATCCGAGTTTTACCGGGGGAAAGATTCCATTTGATAGGAAGCAGAATATATCCCAGAAGCGTTGTGAAAGTGGCAGTGGAAAGGAAAATCCCTCTATTTCACAGAATCGAGGTTTGGTTGTACAGCCCTTAAACCACCGATATCTTGCAGCAATTCGATACATTGTGTTGAAATACAGTGTGTCCAGAAGCATGCTTATACTTCTTCGTTTCATTATGCAAACTTTCTTTTATAAAGCTGGTTGTTCGTTTCATTATGGAACATTTTGTTTTATAAAGCTGGTTGTGGCAAGGCGCGATTTTTACCGTTGCTCACATCGAAGCCTGGTGGTTTCGGTCCCGAGGACGTAAGGTTAATGGTACATGTACATTTACTATAGAATACTAGATATTGGTCGCGTGGCATGAGCAGAGAGAGAGAGAGAGAGAGAGAGCGTGCGTGCTTAAAAATACGGTTCATTTAACGACGCTTGCAACTGCCGAGAGTATATGAACGTCGCCGATGTGTCTGAATTTGTCCCGCAGGAGTTTTTACATGCCAGTAAGTCTACTGACATGAGCCTGTCGCATTTAAGCACACTTAAATGCCATCTATGTGGGCTGGGATCGAACCCGCACCCTTGAGCAGAGAAGACCAGCGTTATACCGACTGCGCTACCGAGGCCTACTGTATGTATGTATTTTATTGGGTTATTTTACGACGCTGTATCAAAATCTAGGTTATTTAGCGTCTGAATGATATGAAAGTGATAATGCTGGTGAAATGAGCCCGGGGTCCAGCACCGAAAGTTACCCAGCATTTGCTCGTATTGAGTTGAGGGAAAACCCCGGAAAAAACCTCAACCAGGTAACTTCCCCGACCGGGATTCGAACCCGGGCCACCTGGTTTCGCGGCTAGACGCGCTAACCGTTACTCCACAGGTGTGGAATGTATGTATGTATGTATGCATGTATGTATGTATGTGTATGTATGTAATGCAGCTTATGCACAGATTTTTGTGAAATGATGGATGGTGAAAAATATTGCTATTTGGAACAAAAAATACGTAACATGGTTTCAGAGATAGAATATTTTAAAGTGTAATTTGAAACTCGTGATGTTACGATTTGATTTCTATTACATAGGGTTGCTATGACTTTATTAGGGTTCCAAAAACTTCATAACAACATTAAAATATAATTAATTAATTAATTTGTCATTATTTGTTAAAAAATACCAGTTGGTACCAGAAGTAATAATATCAACATTTATCGTACTGCGGAGCCTTACATTCGTTTACAGGATCTGTTCGAAGTGTCTTCAATCCACAGTAAGATGGAAATTGTTCATACGATTGATGCCTTTTCGTACGTTTCTTTTGCACCATGAATTCTTGACTATCTACAGTACAAGTTTAATTGTTTTGTTGTTTAGCCAACTGTCCGAGGACAGGTCTGAACCTCACAAGTGATACCAACATGGCACCACTTATGAGGCAACTAGGCCAGAAGATAATGTGGTAAGGTGGCCAATTTCTTCATATTCCGTTCCATACATCGCCTATTAGCTACATATTACACTGATCAAACTTCCGATGCATAGAAACAATTGTTATTACTCTTACACACATCGTCAAATGAGATGTACTGCCTAATAAACAATGTACAGCTGTCAAAAGTAAAAGTGACCGCTCTCTAAAAGTTAAGTTCCCTTCGGGTATCTTCGCTACAATTCGGAGACAGGCGATATTACATGTTGTTGGACCATGTGGCTTGATATCTACAGTTATAATTGAAGTGTTCTACATGTTACTTATGTACTATAGTGGTAGCGTTTCGAGGTGGTATTTATGAGGTCATGCGTTCTAACTCAACCTAGTGCTTTTAATGTTTTTTTTTTTTTTTTTTTAAGAGAGAGAAAGGAAATATAATTGCTCCCGTCTCCTTTATGACTGTTGTAATAATTAACATCAGGTTCATGAATGTATCATGCCATGACTATATCATTATTTATTATGACATGCAAATGGAAAGAAAGAAATAAAGATTTTATTCTCATCAAAAATATCTTCCGTGGCATAAACAAAACAAACTCCTGGCGTCTGCCTTAGAAAATTCAAACAATTAAATAAAAAAACAAAACAAAAAGTCACTGTTCAATATTTAGTCAATCTTCCTCCAATCTCGATCACATCTCGCAATCGAGTGGGCATGGAATCCATTAGTCTTTTCAAATAGCGACTGTCCTCAGCCACGACATCCCAGGCATCCTGAACGAACTTCCACAAATCATCAGGACGTCTTGGAGAGGGATTCGGTCAATTTTTATGCCTATACTTCTTTGCTTGTAACCCCGTAGCTCAGTGGAAGAACGTCGGGATTTAGAAGTCAACGTCGCTCTTTTCATTTCATTGTGTTACAGGGTAGTATAATGTAATAATAGGTTTAGAACAATACAGCTGCATAATACTAGTGTAAGTTTTTTGTTTTATAACATTAGCGATTTAAATAATATAAATTTAAAGAACGATAACAGAATATAAATGATAATCTGAATATTATTTATATCGCTAAAGAACGATAACAGAATATGAATGATAACTCGAATATTATTTATATCGCTAAAGAAAATAACAAAATATCAATTATAACTTTAATATTATTTATTTCGCTAACGAACGTTAACAAAATTTGAATATTATTCATATCGCTAAGGAACGATAAAACATAAAATACCTTGAACAAGATTCGAACACTCAACGTTAGAATCACCAAGCTAGCACTCTGACGCAGATATCGAATGGCTCCTGCTTAAACACAATAGTTCTGAAACTGCTTGAAGTGCGATTCTACAAGTGATGAACTTGGAATGTATTCGCTGTTCACTTTTTTTTGACAGCTGTACAATGTTATGTTTTATTTAACGACTCTCGCAACTCCCGAAGTTATATCAGCGTCACCGGTGTGCCGGAATTTTTGTCCCGCAGGAGTTCTTTTACATGTCAGTAAATGTAGTGACATGAGCCTGTCGCATTTAAGCACACTTAAATGCCATCGACCTGACCAGAGATCGAACCCGCGACCTCAGGCATAGAAGCCAGCGCTATACCAACTCCGCCAACCAGGCCGACGACAGCTGTACATAACCAGATCCTCAGAGGATTAAAAGTTTAGTAAGAGGATTAAATCAGGTTTGTTCACTATGCAGGAGAACTAATTGCATTCTTAAGTTTAGTGACTTAATTTTCTTGTAGATTCGACTATTAAAGGGAGTCGTTTGTTTACAAAACATAACTCCCTCCAGAGTAAAGACGTATGGACAGGCAAACAGAGGCTGCTATACATGTTAATTGAAATTTCATATTATAATATTTAAACTCTAATTATTTCGTAACCTATTTCAAATTATGGGTTTATTTATTTACATTTTTTATTCCAAGTAGTGTTATATTTCATCACCTCGCATTTCACAAAAGCTTTCCAATCATCCGGTATACAGACAGAGAGAGAGGGGGGGTGGGAGGGGCGTGACGGACCCCATGTCTCAGTCTAGTACAGACGTCTCCAAAAGCGTACTCGCGAGTAAGCCCCTGACCGGAACCGAAGCTAGTACGTAATGAGCGCGTTCCGACTCGCCCATCTCCGCCTGTACTGTACTCAATGTTTATGCGCAAGCGAAGAGCAGTGGTGGACTGCCATTATCATTGTGTTGGTCGGCGTGTTCCACGTTTCACAATGTCTTCTAATCATGGACGTAGTACATTCAAGGATGAAGAGGAAGAGAAATTTTTTGTGTTAGTGGGGAGAATGTGAAATGCTTAATTTGTTCGAAAATTCTTAAAGGTGTGTTAAAATTCAAAATGCGACGACAATACTAGACTCTTCACAAAGAATATCATACAATTACAGGCATGTTGGACATGTGGAAATAATTTATTTTGAGGCTCTCTGTATAATTGTTGGTTATACATAATAATCAGTATATTACAATACGTTTACACTCAGTTCCGCGTGACATACTTATAGTTTTTTGTTTAATTTTAGGTGAAATGCGTAGGCCTACATATATTTTGATAAATATAAAACAAGAAAATATAAATACAAATCATACACGTGTTCTCAGTCTTAAACAAAAAAAGCTTCTTGCTAGCTATGCTCTAGTTTGGAATATTGGAAAACCAATGAAGCCCTTTACAGAAGCATCATTTGTAAAATCGTGCATAAAGAAAGCTACTAAAACACCGTGTCCAGAACAAAGTCAAAGTTTAAGAAAATTAAATTGTTTCCCATTACAGTTCAGAGAAGGAATTTAAGATTGTAAATGTAATTGAATCTGAAGTCGAAACCACAATTAACCAGTTTGTAGCTTACTCACTTGCATTGGACGAAAGCACAGATAGAAATGACGAAGCTCACCTAGTCATTTTCATCCGAGGAGTTAATTGACATTTTACTCTGTATGAATGTCTTCTAGATGTAATTACAAAATATAACTGGAGAAGATCTTTTCCAGGCACTGAAAGGCACCATAGAACAGAAGAGGTTGAATTTGCAATGACTTGTGTCAATAGCAACAGAAGGGGCTCCAGCTTCATAGTATGTAAAAATAATATACACAAGTATGATATTTCTTATTCTTTTGATATTATTTGTAAACTTAAGCAGACCGTTGCCGCGATCCCCCACTGACCGCTCTCATCTGTTGCGGTACGAGTCTCTTCCCCTTCTCTATTCTTACAGTACACTGTGTTCGGCGGGCAGCATCGAGATTACGAATGACGATACGCTTTTTGGAGACCTCTGGTCTAGTATATAGTCACGAAGCTCAATACGTAGTAAATATGCATCCATAGATAGTTCCTAACCACTGGGATCGCTAATATCGCCTCATTACAGATAATGCGAAATAGTACCGGCACAGTCTATTGTTCCTAGCACCCTCACAACACAACCTTCGTGACTGTATATACTAGATTGTGCCCCATGTCCAGTTCAGAATAGCCAGACATAACGGCTCAATACAGTATGTGAGCCTTCACGTCTTGCTATCTTGCCCTGAAAATGAAAACTGTATTATGTACTTCCGAAAAGTTGGAGGTGTTAATTTCCAGCGCACAATTGAATACCCAAGAGCCTATTTCTGAAACCGTTGAAGTCGTTACATCCTGTGCTGCTGTATAAAGCATTAAAATGTTGCTGTGAGTAATCAAAATAGTTTGCGTAGGATATCACTGCAGAATAATATATTCAATGCGATCAAGTTCGCTCCGTGAAGTGGGAGTAATGAGTTGTAATGGGAACGGTCGCACGTAGTCGCAGAACGAGAACAAGTTTGTTCGCTTCTTCTAGCTTCTATTTATAGAAAGTGTCGACTTACAATCCTTGAGGGATCCAGAAATGTGATGTTTATCATCAGTTTGTTATATAACGTTATTTATATCGCTAACCTAAACAGTAGTCGAGAATTTTATTCACCCGATTGGATCCGTTCCGAGTCCCATGCTCTGTGACTATCGTTCCTTCTCGTGACTCCACATCGCCCACTGAAATAAAATATCAGTAGATAGTAATGAGCTACTTCATTTAGGCCCAGTTGTACGATCGCAGAATAAATCTTGGAATAGCTATTCGTGGAATAGTCTAACTATAAAATAAATGTATTACCGTGTTGTATGACGTGCGTTTATTCCAAGGTTACCTATTCCATAGTTAGCCGAATTGGAACAGAGGTTGACAATACTTTAGATGGTGTTTTGTTTATGAAGTGTAGTAATTGTTTAAATATTTCTGAACATAGTACAAGTTTATATGCCACATAGTGTATTAGCAGACGAGGAAGTGGGAAAAAAAGCAATTACAAGATAGAAGAGATAGTTAAGAAGAAGAAGAAGAATGGAGCATGCGTAATCCTAATGAGCGAGCGGAACGCAGTTGTAGAAGGTCAAGAGGGAAGAACAGTTGGAAAATATGAATTGGACAGAAGAAATGACAGCGGAGAATCTTTGGTAAATTACTGTAAAAGAAATAATGCAATGATTGTTGGAAATACATTATTCCAACAACAAGGGAAGGAGTATTTAACACCCACAAGAACCCGCATAATGTGAGGGAAAGGGGTCATCAAGTTCACTGGTGGATAAATTTGTGGGCAGGGCTCATGGACTGCAAATCATAGGCCCATACCTTCTGCCTGAACATCTGAATGATAGAAGCTATGCTCTGTCTCTGAGAAAAAATCTGCCCGTCCTCCTGGAAGACATCCCTTACGTGATACGATGTAACATGTGGTGCACCTCCCCACTATTGTAATGAGTCGCGTCAGGAGTTGAATAAACAATATCTAAGACGATGGATAGGACGCGGAGGGCCTGTATCTGGGCCCTCGAGGTCGCCAGACCTGAATGTACTGGACTACTTTCTTAAGGTCACATCAAGGAGTACAGGGTGGTCTCGGAGGACGAGGAAGACCATCGCGCAACAGCCGCATGCTACCATCAGAGGAGATGAGGTGCGCAGGGCAACTCAGGGTGTTGTGCGTCTAGCTAGAACAGAGCTGGGCATCGGGAGCGTATGCAGACTCTAAACGGGGAGACTTAATATTCATCAGTTACAGAATCAACGCTGCGCGGTGTTCGGCGGGGAAGAAAGGGGATGAAGAGAAATCATATAGCTCCCCGTGAGAGAGTAGAATCCGTTCTTGCTGTCCAGCCCTGAACTAGGAGATGCTTTGAGAATGATGTTGGGCATTTTGAGCATCTGTTGATGTAGAGCCCAGTTGTCCATACTGTCTCACCGTATGTATCATAGAAATAAAAATCACTATTAAGCCTCTTTCATTGATTTCAATAGTTTTGGCAATGTGCCCTATTTGATCGAAAGATTCTTTGTGATATCTCTGAAAGTAGGGATCGTGGAATGTTGCTTCCTATACTTAAATTAATCAGTATAATGTACTCTATCCTATATTGCTGTTATTGGACGGCATTCTTCGTACACTCGGTAACACTCTTTCACTCGCTCTCAACATTCCAGCAGTTTTCCAGTTTCATCTCGTAATCACTTTTCAGAGGAATTGCTCCCCTTATTATCCAGCACAATACTAAACTTGCTTCGTCATATGGCAGAGACATCGCATCTGACCTACTTGAGCTGTAAGCTTATTAAAAACGAGAGGAATCTTCTAATTTTGCTATTTTATATGAGAATTTTCATGAACTACTTGAGTACTGCTTGTAGTTTATATGAACCGTAGCTTTAAATTGCAACTTCATTTATTTCATTTTCTTACGTTACTGCTTGATGCGAATATTATGAAGTTATTTTCGAAGAATATATATCTTTAGCTTGGGTTATTAAATTTGAATTAAAATAAATTAAATTAAATATGCAATAGGTGAGTCGAGGTTTTCGGGTATTTGCACCGAGTCCTAGGCGCAGAGATAGAGCTGATATGTAGCTCTGAAATTTTGACTATTATCAGGGAAGGCAGGCAAAATGGGAACGGGGAAACGTGTCTGTTGGATTCGTTACCAAAAGCTGCTCGTCATTTAAGGGGTTAGGTACAGATTAAAACTTAACAAAAAAAATCGAATTTTCAAAATATTTTTTCTTTAATGCACAAATTATTGCATTATATATTACTGAAAAAATATGCCAATATCTGCAATAGTTTTTGAGTTATGATTTAAAAGACAGGATGCTGAAACCTCAGTCCCTTCTGACAGTGGATAGCGCCATGCCCACTCTAAAAATTTGTATTATTTTTTTGGCAGCAATATTTCTCATACCAGCTGATGAGAAAGATTTTGGAGATTAAATTTCCCACACCGGTAACAATCTTAGTAATGCCTGCTTCTTTGTAAACACAAGAACGTTATTTTTGGTTTCAATAAATTATAGCCTACATAAAAAATGTTTAACGCTCATTTCCATCACATTACATTTTCGAGAACCGTTTCCTTGATATCTCAAAAACTGTACAACATTCTGTGATGAATTTTTTTGTGTGTGTTTATGCATGTTATATCTATTAAAAATCACTTCTCTATCTTGGATAGATTTTCTGATAAAAAAAATAAAATAATTAAAAAAATGGTAGAATATTAGTATATTGCTTTAACACAAAATAAAAAAAAAATATTTATTAAAGAATGTAGGTCTAGTTGAAAGAGCATAATATTGCAAACATGAGTTTCAGCAATAAAATAGAAGATAGAGAACAGTAAAAGAGTTGAAAAGTGTCTGAGTTATGAGGGAAACGCTTTATCACTGCACAGTCAACTGCCACCATTTTGGTTTAAATATATATATATATATATATATATATAAATCTTTTATATTGTAAAAATATAGGCCTATATATTTTTTTCATATACCAGATGGACAGTGTTTTACACCTACTAATTTTCATAATTGTACAAGTTACAGTAATGGAGGGAAAAAAAAAATATTGAACATTTCCAAAATTGTACTGCCGTAAGCTGTACTTAACCCCTTAATGACTCAGCAAGGAGCAGTTTATTTTAAACTATTTTACATTGAGTTGAATAGCTCAATGCTGGTGCATTGGATGTAAAAGCCAGGGGTACCGGTTCAAATTATGTTGATGCATCCTGAATTTATATCTTGTGTTGAGCAAGTCCCTTGGTCCAGGCAACATGGCTTGACTTGGCTTTGTTTCACAAGGACGACTCGGGACGCCACGCTTTGGCCCATTGTGCGTCTTATACTGGGTAGAAGGGGCCCGATGCACTAACATATATTTTTATTTTAGTAGGTTATTTTACGACGGTTTATCAACATCTTAGGTTATTTAGCGTCTGAATGAGATGGTGATAATGCCGGTGAAATGAGTGCGGAGTCCAGCACCGAAAGTTACCCAGCATTTGCTCATACTGGGTAGAGGGAAATCCCGGAAAAAAAGCTCAACCAGGTAACTTTGCCCGACCGGGAATCGAATCCGGGCCAACTTGTCTCGCGGCCAGACGTGCTAACCGTTACTCCACACATTTCTTTCGATCAAGCACCGTTAAGCAGGAAAAAAATAGTATTTGTCCATTGTTTACAGCGCTCTATTGCGGTAACGGCCCGAGAGAAACTGCTGACTGCTGTACAACCAGATAAGTAAAAATAATCTGAACAGTTGATGTATTTCATATATATATATATATATATATATATATATATATATATATATATATATATATATGTATGTACAGGGACATCATTTTATTTTACTAACATTTTTAATATTAACCTGTCTATACCTTTAGAGAAACGGAAACACCGCTTGCTTCTCCCTCCAAGACTGGAGTTCGATGATACTGGCGTGAAACACAAATCACTCTACTAGGTATAGGATGGAAGAAAAGTAGTTCATCCATTTACGTAAACTAGGAAATATCGCGATTTTGATTTTGATAATTTTCATTAGGTTTTTCTTTAATCAAAGTACAGTACTGTATTAAGAATAAGTGTTTTTACTCACGAAGTGAGTTATCCATGCGAACGTATTCATTATGCAGTGTATATTATACTGTCTACAGCACATTAGCGTACAATATAGAGAAAGAAGTTAAATTGAAAAATAATCATAATATGAATATTTAAACACAATTTAAAAATGGTGGCCGTTAATTTCGATACAGGCTTCAGTTCTTTTGTGCATATTATCGCACTATAGACTATTGCATCTAATTCCAATTGCCAGTTTCGTCCTTCGAACTAGTAATTCATGTTGAAATAATTCTGTACCTACTCTACGTACTGTGAATTCAATCTTCACTTCTGCCCGACACGAAAATATAAAATTACTCATACATGCTATCACTGTCCGTCCAAGTAGTTATGCCGCAGGATTGTAGAAAGGGAGGAAATCACGTGACAGTTAATTACTTAACGAGGCCCTTTTATTTAAGTTAAATTAAACAGCTGTATAATATTACGTAAACGACCAATTCCTAAGAGAAATTAATGTTTTCAGAAAAGAGCTAAGACAGCCCAGCTTTTACAGAGGGGCGAGCAGAAGCAGGTGGGGGAAATCGGGATGGGACGTAGGCAAACGGACAGTACCTGTGCGAAAATATGATTCAATATTGAAAGCTCTTTCGTCACTGGAAAACGCGAACATATTTCTGGAACGTACTCTACTCAGAAACTCAGTACTGCTTACTATCTGCGGTCTTTGTTCTGTGTGGAGTTGGAACTTCCTTAGTAGAAGGGGTGGGAGTGAAGTACATTCAAAAACTCAGGTACAATAAAAATTGAAGAAAAAATAAAATGATGTCCCTGTATGTATATATATATATATATATATGTATATATATATATTTAAATTAAACTGTTTAGCCATGAGTTTAAATTGAATAATTGCGAAAATCTTTAAAATAAATCTTGCAACGCAGCGCACTGTCTTATGTTACCGACTGAGTATAGCAGAGAGGGGGAGGGGAAGGCAAGGAGTGCAGGCTGTGCTTACTATTGTAATATTGCAGTACCTGTGATGTTGCCAAATGCTTCATAGGAACGCAACGATTTTCTCTAAAACGGTGAAAATTACAGAAAAACTTACTTAGATTTTTTAAATCTCTCCCCTTGATTTATTGATTTTTATTTTATTTAATACCAGTTTTATTCTGGTGCGATGATAGTCCAAGTTCGACAAGTGGCATAGGTGGCATTCGTGAATCCGATGCTGACAGGTTGGCTAACCTGCCTCAGCCCCTGATAAAGCCAGATCCCATCCGCACCCGAGTAACCTGAAAAGCCCTAGGTGTCCCGAGCCCCATCCTCTTCCTACATCAGCATGAAAACACGTACTATCCTCCCCAAAGATTTCACGCCAACCTGTTTTTACTATTGAAGATGATATATGAAATTAGAGGGCGTGGAGTGTGTTGGTGGGATGATAGAGGGAAATGGGAGTACCCCGAGAAAATACCTTCTTTACCGTATCTTTTGTGCACCACAAATTACATCACGACCTGGCCGGGGATTGAACTCGGACCGCCTGGAACTTTAGCAGCAGACGTGGCAGGTCCAGGAAGCACAAATAAATACTTTTAAGAAATATTAACTGACATTCACAGTATGTACTTTGGAAATATTGTAAAGTTTGGTAAACATTTACAACCGAGTTGCAGTGTAGGTATTTAATTTCCAATTTCGTCAATTTTAATTCATTTCAATTTTAAATTAAAAAATCAAATCTGATATTATTTACTCTTAAAACACTGACACTGTGACCTATTGGCATACATAAGACAAGTAAACCGTAAAATTTTGAGTAAGACTGGGTGATAGTTGCTATAATAATCAGGGGTCAAACTCCTTAAAAACAAAGGTTGTGGGAAAATGAGTTTACAACTTCTACTAAATCGGGAAATTAAAGTTGCAGGCGTTTTAAATCACTTATTTTAACGCATTTTCAACTCTAATTCGTTTGATTCTTTCGTACGTCGGCAGAGGACATATGAAAGTTAGCAAATCTAAAATAAAGAAGTCCAAATATCGATTTTAAACTCCGGAGTGGCTCGTTAAAATAGAACGCTACTTGATTTATTCTGGGCCCCTTTTCCCGCTACTCTAACACAAAGTGATCTGCGTTCCTTCTTGGGTTATATAGCTTGAGCGCAAGACGCAGAGGTTTTGGACTAGGAAACGAAATTTCTCGACGACAAGTCTGGGAATACGATTCGTGAAGACTCTGAATGTATGAATCTTCGTATCGTAAGTCCGAGGCAGATAATACCCTCAAAAGGGATTGGGAGTAAACCCTCTCGAACTCGTTAAACTTTCAGAACTTTTTGAGTAAATTTTCGTTTTTTATACTATAGAGGTAGGAATAATGCTCTAGCGTTGAAAAAAACTCCGCATCTACAGTAGGTCACTGCTTTAAAATGTGGATGATGTAAGGAATAAAAACATTAGTTTTTTTTTTAACTTCCGGCCACCGAAAGCTTGGCTGCTGATTTTAGAGTAAAATGATGCAAATATTAATAGTACTAATATACCTTTGCTATTTAGTCAACTGCTCGAAGACTGTTGCAACCTAATAAGTGACACCAATAAGGTATCACTCATGAGGAAACTAAGCCAGGAGATATTGAGTTAGAGTGGCCAGTTTCTTTCTCTTTCCATTGCAGAGAAGTAAGGCTTTCAAAAATAAATTCTTTCTTTAAGTAATGACTCAGAAAAACTTTAACCTTTGTTTTTGAAAACTTTTATTATCCTTCTGAGTTCTGAGAAATTGTTGCTTTATTTTTAAAGTTCAATATAATTTTACACTTTGAAAAAGGTCACTGAAATAAGGAAAAATGCTGAAAAAATTCCGCAGGTTACAGTTATGGTACAAATGCAGGTATATTATACTATACTTCGGGTCTCTGCACATACATCTCATATCATAATCATGTATGAAGTATGGTATATCATGTTGTACTCTCAGGACTCAGGAGGTTATGCGTGGAGGATTTTATGTATAAAATTTCAGATCTCTGTCTTGTAAAGTATAGAAAGTTATCATTTCACCAACCTCCACCCTTAATAAAAAAATATAGTGTTCAGTATTCGTGTTAAAAAAAAAAAACGTAGATGTATATTCGCTCTTTCATGTGCAGCTGTTTGAGCTGTGGAGGTGTTTTATTCATCGTTGTTATTTCCGAGAAAATTTACCCAGAAAACATAAAAATGGAATACTGCGTGTTTTGTTATCACATTATCTAAGTCAAATGTTTTACACTCGAACATGGCTATGAATATGGAAAAAAATTACCTGAAAATCCTGGAACTGGACACAACTTATCACTAAGGTCATCACCAATAGCAGTAGCATCGAATGTTAAACGTTGGAAGTCTCTTTCGCCTCCAATGTTAGAACTGGCAATACCAAGTTCAAGTTATTTTAATATGTCCAGGTCATCTTTCTGCTTTCGGTCTCTCTGTGTAACAAATGTTCGATATTCTTGCCTCTTGCATTCGTGATAAGTGGCATTTTCAAACTACCTTAATGAATTAATGTTGTTTACGCTAAGTATAGCCGAGGTCATGAAAGCATGTCCCCCAAGGATCTTCATGGTGTGTAAAGAGAATACATTCACTTTTACGTTATAATTTTCTCCTTGTATCCTCATTTAGAATTTTGTGTAAGATTTATTTTTCAGTATAATTCACACTGATGAATGTTACGTATTCCAACATTATTATGATGATAATGATAAGAAGAAATCATTAATGCTCGTGATTGTTATGGATTAGATCTGTTGTTACGTACCTGATATAGTAAGTAGTTATTTTTCCTTGTGGATAAATATACAGTGTGTATCAAAAGGTCAGGTCAATCCTTAAGGAGGTGATTCAGGACCTTATTTACAACAAAAAATCCTAATACACGTTTTCAATATTCATCCCCGTTTCCGAGTTACACGAATATGACATACCATATCTATACCCATTTGATTCCATACCTGATGGACCTGTCTGCTTGAGGGAAGATAGGCTAATTATCAGTTGTCTAGAGCAGATGCTCAGAATGTCCCCCTCTGGCACGAACACACGCTTCAGCACGTCGCCTGACCTCTCGCTGCAGATTATCTAATCCGAGCTGATGTATGTCCATTGCAGCCGTGTTAATTTTAGCAACGAGCTCTTCCCTACTTGTTATCTCCGTTTGGTACAATTTCTTCTTCATGCAGCTCCAGAGAAAGAAGTCTAATGGTTTTAGGTCTGGGGACCGGGCTGGCCAGGCAACTATGGTATTATCGCCGTGCTCTCATGGTTAACATTCGGCAGGTCTTTGAGCGGCTTCGTGCATAACATTCGGCAGGTCTTTGAAATTTAATTGCATTTTTGTTTTCAATTTCTTATGTCGCCGCTTCAACCACTCGCCTCAGTTTCAATATTGCAACCAATAAGCTGCTTCCATTATTAAGTGACACCTGCTTGTCTAATCCACGTGGACTAAAACCGAGGTTGCAATGTCTTGTGCTGAGGACGAACATTAAGGTATGTGATTAAAAATTATTATTAAAGAGTTATTATTAAGAGTTAAGAATGTCAACGTTCTCGTATATGAAATAATAATAGCCATTTAACAATATAACAAACTAGTGCTTATTCTTATCGAGGAAGTAGACGTGACAACGTGGCGCTTAGAGTGAAACTTACAGGGCAACAATCGGTCGGAAAAAATTGTTTTAAAAGCACACCGCACGTTATTGTATGATGCCGACATGTTAACCATGAGAGCGCGGCAATAATATCAACTAGACGGTGCTCCAGCACATTTCAAACTTCCAGTACGCCAATGGTTAGATCACCATTTTCCAGGTAGATGGATTGGAAGAGGTGGTTCCATTGGCTGACCAACCAACGTTGTTTGTAAGAATCAAGAACTATAAAAGTGATAAGGCGCAATATGCAAATTCGAGCTTCAGTGCTAACCTTCGAGCCCCTGTTCCGTAGAAAGATAATAACACATCCAAACAGCAACGTCAAAGAAATATATTGCAGAATAAACATCGTCATATAATATTTACAGTGCTGTAATGTGTTTAATTTTAATCCACTTTTCTGAGAAAAATATGTAAGTTTGGGAATTTATGTAAAGAGGAAAGTGCCTTCATTTTCGCCAAGAAATCTGATGTTGAAGTGCCCGTCAGCTATTGTTCCTTTACTCTGCATGAGAAATCTAAATATGCAACTACCAATTAACAGTCTATTAGTTAGGTTTTGCTAATAAAGAATACTGTTACGCTTTGGTTGTGATTGAAGGGAAAGTGTGTAGCGCAGAAATAAGATCTACCTGCTACAGTATACATATATGAAGAAATTTGATATGATGTGAAAGAATAATCATCATTTAAAGGTGAAAATAGAATTATGCAGTATCTTAATGATCCACTTGGTGAAATCCTCACAGAAAGAGAAAACTAGAGAACATTGGTGGAGAGTTTATTCCGGCAGTGGAGGTGGTATCAAGACACGGACTATGGAAGATGCTAGAACTTATGTTTCAGTGTAGTGGAGTCATGACTGTCTTGAATGCAGGGTGAATCTTTGGCCATAAAATTTCGACAATTATTCAGTAGATGCAAAGAAGAAGACATGAGGTAGAGCAAACATTGAAAACAAAATTCTACAAAAATTTGAAGGTTCTAATTATTAGTAATGGGGGGGGGAGACAAATAATTCCACAAATGTATCACGACAGGTACAATTTCCTCTTTGTTTTCCAGGATACTGAAACTGAAAGTACTTTTCGATTGCTGGTAAAAATCACGTTCTGGGAATAATAAGTTAATTAAGTAGTAAAATATCGCTGCAATCGAAAAGTAATGGGAATAAATTTGAATAAGGAACAAAAATAAAGTTTCCTTCCCAGACAGGATTCGAACCACGAAAGTTTTAGTTACCACTATTGTGCTCTGGAGTGAACATGGCTCTGAAATCAGCTACAACTTTCGGTCCGGTTTTTTTTTTCCACTGCTGTACATATCAACCAGAATCTTAATGAGCGGAATAGATTTTATAATAATACAGAATACCATTTAATTCAGTTTTTAATAATTTCATGAAACTCCGAAGTCGTTGCGTTCCGGTGAAAATTTAATCTAGGACTCTGACTTTCCTGTGCTTGATTATTAGGTGGAAAGTCGAAATTCCATCTACATGATTTTATTTTCAGTTTCTTTTCGATACATCCTAAATTACATGCTCCTTCATCGAAGTAATGTAATATCTAACCTGAAGGGTCCGTTAAGCATGACTAATCGAAACAAATTTAGTCTACGAGTTACAGGTTCCTTCATTAGGGTAATGTATAGGGCTTGGAAGTTGATGACCTAAAAATGACCTATAAAAGACTTTAAATTTCTGAAAATGACTTTAAAATTAAAAAATGACTAAGATTTTAATAATAATAATAATAATAATAATAATAATAATAATAATATTATTATTATTATTATTATTATTATTATTATTATTATTATTATTATTATTATTATTATTATTATTATTATTATTATTATTATTATTATTGAATGTCTCCGAAATCACGCCAATGCACATTTCAATATTACGAGGAACTGAAATACCCAAAAGTACCTCTTATTCAGTATTGCAGTAAAGAGCCATCGCTATTCGTAGGTTCTCGGGCTTGAAGGATCGCAGTTTGCTTTACTTTCGGCATTTTATGTCGTCACTTATGAGATTCAATATGCTGACTGCGGGCACTGCGACTGCAATATTTATTCTATTGTGCTGAATTGGGGGAATCACGTAACACATGTGATCAAGAGTCAAGGCAACCATAAGAAAAAATTCTGCGTGATGCAATCTAATTGCATAAAGACTACACCGTAAAAAAAAGTCTGTTCGTAATCAGAAAAGGGGGAAAATGCTACAAAAAGTAGAACATTTCCTTAAAAGAAAAGATCAATAGATAATAAATGAACGAAAAATGCAAAATAAAAGTAGGCTATACTGGTTCATGTTGAAGAGAAACAAGTTTATATTGCATCCTGCATTGTCTGTGATGTCTCAGAAAAAAATATGATATTTCATCAACTTCCGAGTCCTGCTAATGTATTACCAGACCTTGAAAGACCGTATGAGTTTTGGATTAGCCACTCACAACGAACCCATCAGAACAGGCGACCTTTAATTTCTGGTAGACTGCTATACTATCCTGATGAAGAAACGTACACTTCAGAACGTTGGAAGCACACGGACTAAAATTCAAAATATTTGTTTAAAACAAAATTGCAGTGCAAGTCTAAAATCTCGTACAATTAGCATTGATGGGAAAGATAAATACCGTAAAAATGAAAGTTCCAAACACCCAGTGTAAAATCGGGCAACTTCTTGTAAGCTCCGAAACGTATCTGGAGTTCGGGAACTTGATTATTTTATGTGCGTGAGCGTAGAATTACGTAAGTGAGACTTAAGCTTGTTACCGTGGTATGGAATTGTGACTACGCGAATGCAAATGGCCTGGAAGCAATTCAGGCCGTAAGGAGTGTTGCCGTGCTGCTGAATTGAAAACACGTTGCTGGATATAACAGTGCAATCTCTAAGAAGTGTTCCCGTGATACTGAATCGGATCGATGCCTGCCTCTGACGCAATGGTAGCGCTCCAACCCCCTCGCCCCAGCTGCATGCCCGAGCTGACCTTCACTTCCTGGTTTCCAGCTTGAAAATGAACTCCCTCTCCATGTAAACAAAGCACCGAACTGTTGAAGTGAAATTGAAAAAGAAGAAAAAATACTAGTGTGTGACACTCTCCATCTATATTAAGGGGTATCCTAGAATCGCTTACCCATGGTTTTACTGACTGCCGGAAAGGTTTAATAATATACCTCCGAGATATTTTCACTATCACAGTTTAAAATAAGTGCCCATCATCAGTTCATGTACACTGGTTGGTTAATGCGTGGTTCTTGCTAGATAATGAACATAATCTGTTTTTGTAAGTATTTTTATTGTTGTTCTTAGTATTTTTACTTTCATATTGTAATAGTATTACCAATAAAAGATTTCATCGCATTTATTGGTGATGGTGGTGGTGGTGGTGTTCATTTAACCAAGTTTTTAACTGCACAGTATACAGGGCTTAAGGGGTATAAGTGTCATTATTTTAATTGATAATTAATCATGTCATAAGGAAGACAAAATATACTTACAATTTTTTTTCTAATGGCAGTATTTAACTAATTATTAAAGTTTACAATATAGACGTTTGACAACGTTGCTGGATGGGGAAGAGGAGGTTTACAAGTACACAGTACAGCTCGAGCAGGTACAGACATACCGGTACAAAACAGTGCTCTGTTCTATAGTAATGCAGGAGCGGATCAGGAAAACTGTTTACATAAAACAAGCAGAAAATACAAACTTTCAATCTCATTAATAGAAGATTATGATAAATTTCCATTTTATTGAAAAATATTGCTCCATTTTTTAATTGTACGTCTAAAAAAGAAACAATAATGGTTTACTGCACAAAATCACACGAACATTTTTTCTAATACAAAATTTTAATCTCTCCTGTTTCCGTAAAGCAGTATCATTTTTATAGAAATTTCTGGTTGTGTAATTTCCTAAACGGGGTAGAAGACACCCAGTTTCTAATAATCGTTGAGAAACTGCTACAAAATTTCGCCGATTAGGTAACCTTTGTTGTTGTTATTATTATTGTTGTTATTATTATTGTTGTTATTATTATTGTTGTTATTATTCTTATTATTGTTGTTATTATTCTTATTATTGTTGTTATTATTATTGTTATTATTATTGTTATTATTATTGTTATTGTTATTATTATTATTATTATTCGTTTCAGATGCGCAGGGAATGTTCAACGTATGGGCGAATCCAGAAGTGCTTATAGAGTGTTAGTTGGGAGGCCGGAGGGAGAAATTTTAAAATGTTATCTTTTATTTAACGACGCTCGCAACTACCGAGGTTATATCAGCGTCGTCGGTGTGCCGGAATTTTGTCCCGCAGGAGTTCTTTTACATGTCAGTAAATTTATAGACATGAGCCTGTCTCGTTTAAGCACACTTAAATGCAATCGACCTGGCCCAGAATCGAACCCGCAACCTCGGTCATAGAAGGCCGGCGTTATACCAACTGAGCCAGCCTGGCCGACCGGAGGGAGAAAGACCCTTTAGGGAGACCGAGACGTAGAGGGGAGGATAATATTAAAATGGATTTGAGGGAGGCGGGATATGATTGTAGAGAATGGATTAATCTTGCTCAGAATTTAGGGACTGATGACGGGCTTATGTGAGGGCGGCAATGAACTTTCGGATTCCTTGAAAGCCATAAGTATTGTTGTTATTGTTTTTATTATTTTTTTATTTATTTTATTGGGTTATTTTACGACGCTGTATCAACAACTAGGTTATTTAGCGTCTGAATGATATGAAGGCGATAATGCCGGTGAAATGAGTCCGGGGTCCAGCACCGAAAGTTACCCAGCATTTGCTGGTATTGGGTTGAGGGAAAACCCCGGAAAAAACCTCAACCAGGTAACTTGCCCCGACCGGGATTCGAACCCGGGCCACCTGGTTTCTCAGCCAGACGCGCTGACCGTTACTCCACAGGTGTGGACTATTATTATTATTATTATTATTATTATTATTATTATTATTATTATTTGCATCGTTATTGCAACTCGTTCGCGTAAAATGTTCAGTCACTCTCCATAAGTTAGTTATTGGATGGAATGGGAGAGGGGCACTATGACCCAGCAATGAGAACTTTTTATCATCTATTCCGCCAACCCTCAAGCTAGGCGCATTCCCAAACCCACACCGGCAGACTACACTAACGTTCGCTGCATACCAAAATTTCAGCAAATCTCCCCACAGACCAACGCTGTGGAGTAACGGTTAGCGCGTGTGACCGTGAATAGACCGGGCCCTGGTTCAAATCCAGGTTGGGACAAGTTACCTAGTTGGGGTTTTCCCTCAACCAATTAAAACAATTGCTGGGTAATTTCTGGCGTTGGACCTCGGACTCATTTCGCCATCATTAATTCACATATAATCATCCATACAATAGCCCAGGTTAAGTTTACGGTGCGGCGTGCTGTACTTGAACAAGAGTGCGGCCGTTCGGCTACCCAGTCATTCACAGAATAGGAGTGGTAAGCACAATAAGCCTCAGGCTGCAGTGGAAGCCTTCGGGTCCCTCCTCCGTACAAGCTAAGGAAAAAAGCCACCCCACTCGTCCCTAGGTCAGCCCCGTCCGTGCGTCGCCAGCCGGCGTTCGGGCAATGCTATGGAGTAATGAGGAAATCCTGAGAAAAACCCCCAACTGCGACCTTGTCCTCCACAAATGTCCTATGGATCAAAGAGTTTCGGGCCTTATCGGGACTCAAACTCGGACGGCCTGTGTAAGAGGCTGAAGATCTGACCACTCAGTCACTGCAGGAGTTTGCTCCTATGGGAACTCTCTGAATTTCAGCTCTCTCCACAGAATCGCCTTATGACAATCACAGCTGTAATTTGTCCTACTAATGCGCTGAAGACGTGTGTTGAGTCCAACATCGGAGCTGTATCCTATGTTAGGCAATTTCATGCAGAAAAGTAGTTGTAAAAGTTCCAAAGGTATCATTTCTCCAATATCAGCACTAAAATATTAGAGTTTCTCTCGTTTAATCAATGCGCCGCTTTAATATCTGACTTCCATCGCAACATGCCGTGAACTAATAAACATACAATTCAAACATTATTGTGAAGGAAATCTTTTTTAAAACGATTAAAGTCTTGTCATTAGAGGTCTCTAACAACAAAATCAAGCAAATCGCTGGCAATTAAACATTTATTAGGCACTCTGCTTATGACTTCAGGTTTGAAAATTGATACTGAGTGGACACGTTTGAGAGCGGACAGAGAGAAAATCGTATCTGCGAAGCAGATGTTAGCGGAATGATCGTTTGGTTATAAATGGTGAACGAGCGAATCAGGGACAAATGCATTAGACAGTGTTTACTCACACGTATAAAGCACGGCAAATTCCACAAGTGCAGAGACAGCAGGAGGTCCACAGCATGAGATAGATGTATAGTGTGCACTTAGCTCTGCAAAATGGATACAATGATACAACGGACCCGACGTTTTAGGTTTCATGGACTGCTTGATCGACAATGGTTCCGTTCTCTCACACCGAATATCGGAGTCGAATGTCAGCGCATACAATTTGGAATTTACCGGCGCCGGAGAAACTTCCCTTCAGGTCAAGTGTATGTGCTACTTTCTTTTCCATTTCAACAATCCCACCAAATTCCATCTGTCATAGAAAAGAGCAAAGAAGTGTATCAGTAACTAACCCCTGCGGTGGTTGAATGGTCAGACCTTCAGACTGTCATGCAAGCGGTCCGAATTCGAGTCCCGGTCAGGTTTGGGAATTTTCATTTACTATTACACTTTTATTACGTCGTACTACTTTTGACTAATAAAACGGTACGAAAGGACGTCTTTCAACCAATCATGGCTATATATCGCACAATTTTATCACTTTCCTAGCATTTGTTTATTTTTATCGCTTCCCTAGCATTTGTTTCTTTGTTTGCCAACATCTCAAACTGAAAATTCTTTACGGTATTATAAAACATGCTTTGCGATCGTCATTTGTTTCCTGCATAAATAGTCGACTGAAAATGGCGGCTCCGTTCAAACGTTTTGGTGAAAGTAACATTAGTGAAATAGAAGTTCAGTAAGTCAATTAATACCTATTTTACTGTATTAGAGTACTTTATTTCTTCTATTCTTTATATACTTTCTTCTGTTTTTATTACCTCCCTACCATTTGCTTCTTTGTTTTTGCCAACATTTCAAACTGCAAATTCTTTACGATACTATAATACGTGCTTTGCGATCGTCATTTGTTTACCGCATAGACAGTCAACTCAAAATGGCGGGTCCGTTCAAACGTTTTGGTGAAGCTAACATTAGTGAAATATAATTTTAATAAGTCAATTAATATTTTATTTTATTAGAGTACTTTATTTCTTCTATTCTTTATATACTTTCTTCTAATCGTGTAATAGTCGATTAAATCCCATTGGAGTATTGATTTTCTCTAGATAAATCAAAACCTCTAGTGAAATTACTGTTGAAACGTCCATAGTGACATTTGTGGCGGACAAGGTCGCAGTTGGGGGTTTTATCAAGGTTCTCCCGTTTCCCCATATTAGCGTGAGGCTTATTGTGCTTACTACTCCTCTTATGTGAATGGTATTTGTAGCCGAACGGCTGCGCTCTTGTACAAGTGCAGCACGTTACACTGAACTTTACCCGGATTGTGGTAAGGATGATGATGATGATGATGATGATATGAATTAATGATGGCGAAATGAGTCCGAAGTCCAACGCCGAAAGTTACCTAGCAATTATGCTTCAGTTGGTTGAGGGAAAAGCCTCAATCAGGTATTTGTCTCAACCAGGATTTGAACACGGGCCTGCCGTGCTAACCATTGCCAGCACAGCGTTGGAGCCTTCTGATGTTTACTAGCCTCATTGTGTGACTAATCCTAGTATCCCTATTTTGATTCATTGATGGACGGTGATGATGACTTGTTTTGCTTGAATTTCTACATGGTCCAATGTATATTTTTTACTGCATATACTTCAATTTTTAGCGCATATTTCAACAGTTTTTATTGCACAGTTGCAAGCGTATTTTCAGGTTTTTTACTGCATAAAGTTCCGTGGTCTACTAATCAGACTTCAGATGTATACAAACAATTGTTCTTCCTCCGACACTTATCGTCGAGTGAGATGTACTGTCTGATAATAGAAGTACATATCAGCCAGAATCTCAATTAGAGGTGGTACTGTTTCTTACGGCTGGGTAATTCAATCAAACCAAAGTCTGAATCATTGGGAAGGTAGCTACGACCGGGCATGATAAATCTGTGGTTTAATAATTACACTTTCAGATTTGTGTCGTGCACTAATTTAATCAACGAAGCGCATACAGTACGTGGAAATCAAGTTCTATCATGTACATGAATCAGAATAAGCAGTTATTCCTCTATAATCTTTAGCATATTCTTTTCGTGTCTTACAGTATAGGTTACATCATCTTGGGAATCTCTTCCTCCTTCCGCCCCACACGTACCTTATTAACTTAAAATCGTTCTTTCATATTTGTAGGTATATCTAGACATTTTACTAGCAATTAGTCTTTTTGAAATACAGGGACATCATTTTATTTTTACTTCAATTTTTATTGTACCTGAGTTTTTGAATGTACTTCACTCCCACCCCTTCAACCGTTTTCCACACAGATCCAAGACTGCATATACAGTCATAGTAGCCACAGTACGTTCCAAAAATATGTTCGCATTTTCCAGTGACGAAAGAGCTTTCAGTATTGAATCATTTTCGCACAGGTACTGTCGTCCATTTGCCTACGTCGTATCCCGGTTTCCCCAACCAGCTTTTATTCGCCAGCTAGTGGCTGGGCTGTCTTAGCTCTTTCTGAGAACATTAATTTGTGTTAGGAATTGGACGTCTACGTAATATTATACAACTGTTTAAAAATAACTTAAATAAAAGGGCCTCGTTAAGTAATTAACTGTCACGTGATTTCCCTCCTTTCTACGACCCTACGACATAACCACTTGGACGGACGGTAGATAGTATGTCTGAGTAATTTTATCTTTTCGGATCGGGCAGAAGTGAAGATTGAATTTACAGTACGTAAGGTACTCTTTTATAGAGTAGATACACAATTATTTCAACATGAGTTACCAGTACGAAGAACTGGTAATTGGAATTAAGTACAATAGTCTATAATGCGATAATATGCACAAAAGAACTGAAGCCTGTATGGAAATGTGTTTAATATCCATATTATGATTATTTTTCAATTTAACTTCATTCTCTATGTTGTACGCTAATGTGTCGCAGACAGCATAATATACACTGCATAATGAATACGTCCACATGGACAGCTCAGTTCGTGAGTAAAAACACTCATTGTTAATACTGTACTGTATTTTGATTAAACGAAAACCTAATGAAAATGATTAAACTCAAAAGCGCAATATTTCCTAGTTTACATAAATGGATGAACTACTTTTCTTCCCTCCTATACCTAGTAAAGTGATTTGTTTGTATATTACGTCAGTATCATCGAACTCCAGTCGTGGAAGGGGATAGCAAACGGCGTTGATCCAGAGGTATAAGCAAGTTAATATTAAAAATGTTAGTAAAAATAAAGTGATGTCCCTATAGAATTACGTATAAGCCTATTTCAAGGAAAAAAATCAGGATTTTTCCCTTGATATTATTCAAGTCTCCTTTCAGGGAACTTCACCTGAAAGCTAGGAATGCAGAATTACGTATATTTCTATATTTTGTTATTACTTACTTTTTGTGTGGTTTATATTCCATTGTATCTTAATCAGAAGTGTCTATTTTCATCACTTTCTGTTTTATATTGCGTAACTTCTGTATCACTGCTATCACTCGGAAAACTTTCACACTCCATATTTGTTAACCACATGAATGAAAATACTTGCTTTGTGAAACAATTAAAGCACATAGTGCTGCACTCTGTGCATTGAATTTATAATTCTGGAGTTACTCGTATCACTGATATGTTGATATTTGAAGTTCAAACTTATCTAAACATCTCCATAATAAAGAACAGTGGAGTTAGGTCACTTGTGCTCTAAACCTCTCATATATCGTTAGCCACATTACTACATCTCGCCAACAGCATTTTAATTAATGCTATTGTAATGATGATAATTGTTATTCAAATGGAGTTTGACTGTAAAATTACAGACTGAAACGGGAGAACCCCCCTCAGGAAAGCCCATAGGAAACTTGGCTTTGTTCACCAAAATAACACTCCGTCATTATCGGAATCCAAACCCAGGCCCGCAGTTAGCGTATGCAAGCCAAGTGAGCTACCAATACTGCCGTTATTCATTGTTATGATTCGAAAACTGATAACGTTTTGAGACAAGGAGAGACAGTGAAAAATATTGACTTTTCCAGCTTAAGTCCTTCCGGCTTTAAATAAGGCCTCCTTATAAAAGGAAACCCTCCATGTTGGTGCCGTTGTAAGGGTGTTCTTGAAATAAGAAACACGCTGTAGACACAAGATTAAGCTTAAGTGCATCTGTTCGTATTACTTCAGTGCGAGGGATGAATGTACTTACCTCATGAGCTTCCTATTACCGTGTAACACCAAACAGCCCCAGGCCCCAATATGAAAGTATTGATCTTACGGTGTAGTTTGTTGTTGAATCCCCTCCATACGTTCACCTTTCCGTAGCATCGAAAATGGATTTTTCATTGAAATGTGCAGTTTATTGTCCTGTGTACGAGGTTGCCAGATTTGCCGATGTTTAGAGCATTCTAATGACATTTCAAATAACATTTTCAGGACTTTAAATGTAGATGGGCGTATACCTGATCCGCCTTTGAAATTCTGAATTACATTTCGAAATTTAGAGATAGAAATTCATCAACGAAATATTTCTTAGTGGTCCACATCCTTACAAACAATTATTGAATATTTGATATGTGGGAACATTATTATTATTATTATTATTATTATTATTATTATTGTTATTATTGTTATTATTGTTATTACTATTATTATTACAGTTACATTACCGGTTGTGCTGTATCGTTATGAAATTTGCACTCTCACTTTGAGAGACTAACGACGTTAAGGTTATTCGAGAATGTGCTGAGTAAAATATTTGGGGCTAAGAGAGATGAACTTACAGGAAAATGGAGAAAGTTACACAACTCAGAACTGCACGCATAATATTCTTCACCTAACATAATTAGGAACATTAAATCCAGACTTTTGAGATGAACAGTGCATGTAGCATGTCTGGGTGAATCTAGAAATTCATACAGAGTGTTAATTGGAAGACCTAAGAGGGAAAAAGACCTTTGTGGAGGTCGAGACGTAGATGGGGGATAATATTAAAATGGATTTGAGGAAGGTGGGATATGATGGTAGGGACTGGATTAATCTTGCTCAGAATAGGGACCGATGGCGGGCTTATGTTAGGGCATTTACTAAAGATTATTATATTTTTTTGGTCCTACAAAATATATGTTATGGTAACAATTAATATTAGAGAAAAATTCGCTCCGGCGCCGGGGATCGAACCCGAGTCCTTGGTTCTACGTACGAAGCGCTCTCACCATTGAGCTACGCGAATTTTTCTCCTCTAATATTAATTGTTACCATAAAAGATATATTCTGTAGGACCAAAAAAATATAATCTTCTAGCAACAATGCATATTTCTGTACAGATTACTGTGCACATTACTGTGGAATCCAGGCCACGAAGTCACTAAACTGAGTGCGCTCCTTGTATAATGGCAGTTGACTTAATAAAATGTCAACATACATGCCCAATTTGGAGTCAAGCCACAAAGGGAAAATCACTGGAGGAGGGGAGTTCGATCCGGTGCTGTGGATTGGACTTCGGCGTAGCTCAATGGTGGGAGCGCTTGGTATGTAGAACCAAAGGACTCGGGTTCGATCCCCGGCACCGGAGCGAATTTTTCTCTTCTAATATTATGTTAGGGCAGCAGTGAACTTCTGGGTTCTCTGAAAGCCATTTGTAAGTAAGGTAAAAGCCCGGTTGTGGATAACGGTCCGTAGTGGATACTTTTTTCTTCCGCTGTTATGTTGTGGAATTTGTTCCGAAGATGTCAGAAGTTGTCAAATAGATCTCTAGGAATATTTACATCAAGAGAAACAATAGATAGCTTTCAGTACTTTATATAAGGTAAGCTGATTTTTTTTTTTCAGCCTAACCAGTATTTACACCTTAGCTTCGTCACTGACGATCATCCAACCAGTGCGGGAGTAATGCATGGTTAGTATTATAGCTCCCACAAATCCTAGTCTTTATGGTTGGCTATCGAAAGCGGATTTTGCTATTAACTGAAACTCTCCAGATTTATGACGATTCTTGGTAGCCACCGGTCTCATTGCATTCGTGAAAATTTCACGATGACTCAAATTAGCGCTCATTTCGTACGGCGCTTGATTGTCATATATTGCGCCTGTTAAAATTCACTAGCGACCTAAACTAATTTTATGTATAGACTATTTTTGTTATTTGTTTCATTACCGGTTCTTTGTACAGTAATTGTATTATTTACAGTTATTTTAATTTTAGTCTTGCTGTTTTGTTAACGACATTAATTTCAAAATCGGAATGTGTAATAGCTGGAACAAATGAATCCATTTACACAGTTCAAATAGAACAGCTCATTACGTGAAAACATCGGCGTTAATATTTAATTCGATTTATTATCATTAATTGAACGTGGTCATATTGGGTGTAGTGACCTCATAAAATAAAATGAATTCTAATAATACATAGTTTTAAAAAGCGATAGTTGTTTTCGCAATTTCACTGTGGTAATTAATTTCGTATCCCCGACAATTTCGGAGAAATGTATTGTAACAGACTCTGCTAAATAATGTAAGTTAAGTAGTGTACGTATTAAGAAAACTTTTTTTAATAAATTTCGGTATTTAACTGCAACACGTTCCTCCTGTATTTTCTCGTCTGCACGTTATTTTTCTGATGCCACGTATATAAAAATTTTTAATATAATTTCACTCAAACGTGCAGAATAATAAAATAAGTTAATATGTGGTTGTTCTTTATAGAATTAAATCATACAATTTTATCTTAATTGAAAATTTAAGTGTCTGAGCTGTCTAAGTATGTTCTATTCTGGTATTTTGATAGAGTTTGGAGGTCACGTGAAGCTAAGTATTGCGTTTGAGACTCTAGCCTGTTCATGTAGGACAATAGCTTAATAAACATTTCCTTCTGGTGGGACAAATTATTTCCAGAAATTAATGCAGTTTTGAAAGCTGTAAGTAAGTTGTAAAGGAGCATATCCACGAAGTGAAGCTACCTCGCGAGGCTGTATAATTATCATTGCTTCGCTCAGTGGATACATTGCCTAGCAATAGTGTGCGGAGGCCTCGCAATCGGTTTTAGGATGCGATCAAATGTGCCTCGCAGTGATTAACTCGCTGCGTGTGAACTGTTCGTTGGTAAAGATGCCATCACGCAACCCGATGTTACTGCCTCAATTGCGCACTAACTGGTGGCTCACGCCTCTTTGGTGATCTTGCCTCGCTTAAAAAAAAAACCGCGCGGCAAACAACAAACGAGGCTGCCGCGAAAAGTGCCCGCGCGTATTTAACCTCGCTTCGTGCATACGCGGCTTAATTTTTAGAGGCTTGACTTATGCACGTTAATGTGTTCTTAAATTATTGAGATAGTTTCGCGTCCACACCTGTGGAGTAACGGTTAGCGCATCTGGCCGCGAAACCAGGTGGCCCGGGTTCGATTCCCGGTCGGGGCAAGTTACCTGGTTGATATTTTTCCCGGGGTTTTCCCTCAACCCAATATGAGCAAATGCTGGGTAACTTTCGGTTCTGGACCCCGGACTCATTTCACCGGCATTATCACCTTCATCTCATTCAGACACTAAATAACCTAAGATGTTGATAAAGCGTCGTAAAGTAACCTACAAAAAAAGAGATAGTTTCGCAGCAATAAAATGCATTTTAATGAAGATTGAAAGAGGTTTCTTTCCTCACTCACATTCGAAGTACTCTTGATGGACAGTTGACCAACGGTGTAGTCTAGGAGTAACAGACGGGACATGTTCTCCGAAAGTTCCCTTAGGCATGAGTTCGAATCCCGTTTACGCTGAGGGAATAGGCGTAGGCTACTTGGACTTTTGTAGATTTTCTTAAACTGTAAGGCAAATGTCATGTAATCCAGTGTAATCTTGCGAAGATGCAGCCATTATCACAAATTACAATAAACCATACATGATATAATTACCAAATACGTTAATTTATTTGTTTAGGATTTTCATACCACTTCTTTTTCGAAACTTACGAAAGAAAACATTGTGAACCGTCTTGAAGTGAGACTAGCATGGTATTAGGCCTCAAACACAGGACTTAGAATAATACTTGCTTTAAGAGAGGTTCGCATCCACGACCACTTCTTCACGCAACAATAGTTTTGACCAGAAACCATTTTGGACATTTCTAACATACGTATTGCGACATTTATGGTACAAGGTAAACACGAAATAGTATGAACTATAGTCATACTGACTTCTGAAACATAATCATATCTCATCTATTGACACGTGAATTCTGATAAAGATTATTACACATAATCGTAAGAGCAAAAATAATAACTGTAATTTTTAAGTTTTAGGAAGCTAGATTTGATATATTAAAGAAATATTTAATGTGAAAAATATAATTACCGGTACATGAATTGACCGTATTATGCCCCCTTTTCTCAGAAACTATCAACGATTCAGAACGAAAATGTTGTACACATTCTTCCATTTCTATTACGTCTAATGATAAAGTATTGCTTATTTATGTCACGCAATCTTAACGCAAAAATTGATATCTACCATATTAAAAATAAAATATAAATTTCAACAGACTAATTTAATCATATCAGAATAAATGTTTTAATTATGTTCATGAAATCTTATCCCCATATGTAATACAGTACGTATAAATACGTGCAAAATTTGAGAAATGTAGCTCTAAAAATTTAATATAAAAACGGACATGAGTTTCAAAAACTGTTAAGTAAAAATTGTAATTGTAAGTATCTTACTCGACATTTAAACGGAATGGCAATTTAATCAAAAGTCAGTTTTGGAGTCTGTATGCATATGTTTTTAATTTACTGAAAATACCGAATTTCAAGGTAAGAAATAGAAAATATAATTTTTGACCAGTTATTCTATCCAGTACACTTAAATCAGAGTCACGGATTTATCGTGCTAAAATATATTGTAGACGTAGACGTTGCTGTGCCGTTACAAAGTTACTTGTTTGACGTTAATTTTAAATCGTAACTTGATGGTGTATTGGGCTAATGAAAGCAATATTTTCAGAAAAGCTTAAAAGTATAAGGAAAAAGCATTCCACAGTGTTTAGATTACAAACTGTAAATCTCATTGTAATTATCGTAGATCGAACTACTAAACAATTGAACAAATTCATAATTTCATTGAGATGCGGCTTGGCTTGCTGTAACTGGAAAATTCATTTCTTAATAACGTTAGTCTTTTGGGCAAATTAACGGACAAGTACCGATTCCTCACACTACCATTGGACAAATCGATGAGGATGAGTTTGTATAATGTATTAACTCGAATGCGTTGTAGTGGTTAGCACATCAGCCTTCTGTGTGATAGTCGTGCCGTGGGTTCAAACCCTGGACCTATCTTGACTTGTGTCTTCCATGGTTTCCCTAGTCTCTCTCTAGGCCAGCCATGTTCAGCGCGGACATTTACAGCCTTTAAACGAGGTGCAACAGTGACGTAGAATCTCAGAGTCGAATGCAGACACACACTTAAAAAGATATTCTAGTCACTGTCGCCCTTCGTTTAAAGCAGTCTTGCGATGGTGCCTAATATTTGCGGGCGAGAGCTATTTTCTGCCCGCAGCGCGCGCGCGGAGCTCTTTTACCTGTAAACATTGCTAAAGGATGTACAGATCTTTGAACACAGCGCATCATGGTGGAACAAAAGCGCTCATACAATAAAGTTTCAAGGAAGAGTGGAAGATATAATATTTATGCTTCGAAAATGGCGATGAAGTCCAGTGTTTGTGTAAAAAAAAAATTGCATAAAAGCAACATAAAACGGCATTATGAGACGCAACATTAAAAAAATATATAGGCATTATTCAGGAGAAGAGAGAAATAAATTGATTTCGGAATTGACATCGAAGATAAATTAATTTACATTTGGGTCAGTAGATTGTATCTAGTTTCCTTTTATTTCTTTATTTTAAATGTATTGTTGATGTTTTATTTGTTGCTTGTTTCTGGATATTTACTTTTATTCGACTACGTGTTTCTTTAATTTAGAAATAATATTTTTATCTTTGATTGCACTTTAACTTATACTACTACTAAGTTCAAAAAGCCAATTCACTTTTATTCTAATAACTATTTTCAAGATTTTAAGCAAATATGAACTAAATATTTTGAAAACTTTGATGCAAGGAGCTTTTTTTAGTAACGTCAATATAAAATATACTTAAAAATATAATTTCAAAACTATTAGACCTAATTGCACCAAATTTTGTACAGATATTATTATAGATTTGTTTATATAGTTTAAATTTCACAAATTTTTGGCTGAAAAGTGTGGAAGTTTTAAAAGTCATACATATCCCCTTAAATGATTGACCCCAAAAATTACGATGGCTCTCAATATCTTAATTTAATCAATTTGTTTTTCTGTGTTACGTGCATCTCACAAATCACTCTAAGAAAACTCATTACATAATCACGACTGGAGAGTAAGGACTACATTTTCACAATCATACAATCAATATATTCTATTTCAATCAATATTGTCGTTATTATTTTTTTAACAGATACTCAAAAGTACTTAGAGATCACACACGTCGAGCAGGTAGACCCTATTAGTTTCTCCTAACCAATGAAGTAAAGTATTTACATAATAAATAATTGCTTTTAACAAGAAAATGGTTTACATACAATTAACTTTTCCTATTTCTCTTTTTGTTCCTAAAACATCCTTCCCATTGCGATTTGTTTATATATGTACATGTATATTCAATAACTGAATAATTAGCCCTATTACATAGCCAGAAATGTAGTAACGCGAGTTATTATAATAATTGCTGCCTTTATTTGCTGCATGTGCATGTACATCCCTGTTGTCTACGATACAGTGGATGCGCTATGCGCCCGTGATCAAGGTCGAGCTCTTCTACCGTGATTGGGAGCTAATATCGTCTCATCCCTGGTTTAAAGGCTAGAAATGCCCGCGCTGAACATGTCTCCTATACGCGAATGCTGGTATAATATCAATTACAAGGGTCACTTCCCGCTTTCTTTCCAATCCTACAATCTTTCATAACTTAATTTCCTTTGTCATCTTCCTTCCCTCCGCGTTAGGCTGACCATCTGTCCGAGAAGTATCAAAACTGGCTCCGTGTGTTGCCTCTATCGAGAAGAAAGAGCATTAGAGACAACTGTTGAAATGCAGAAACGCCTACGAAAATATGAAATATAATATTGAGAATATTTTATATTAAGTTCATCCGTTAGCGCCGCGTACAAAATATAGTAATATGATACTTGAAGATTTCTCTTGGAATTGAAGGTATACCTTCGGCGCGGAATGCTGATGCAATAAACATTTATTTAATAGTGCTCCGAATACGCTGGTAAACTTCTGAAACAGGAAGCTGTAGGAGAGGAACTTGGATCGCATTATTTACGTACAAATATTGACTGTCTTCAAAGATTCCAGTATATTGCGTGGGGAATGTGACATTCGTGAAAGGTGCTGGAGACATAACGTTTGATCGGCAGTAAGCGGACCGGGTACCTCCTATCTTAACAACTTCAGACCTGAATTTATGGGGGGGGGGGGGAAAAAAAAACTGGTTACGTAATCATTCTGGGGATCAAAAATTCCCAAATCAAGTCTTCACAGAAAATAAAAATTAGGGGACAATTTTGACTCCTGTGGCCCCAAAATTTTAAATTTAATTTTTAATTCAGGTATAGAAATGTTTCAAAAATAATATTCTCCATTTCTATCACACCGAATTTTTCAAAATATTTAAGTGTCGAAGACATTCCAAAAAAGAAAAAAAGAAACATACACTATAACGTACACTAGGCCTGAAGGGGTTAACACATTTAATTAGTGATATTTACTGTACCCTTTCTCTAAAGTTGTTGGAAGTAGAACAATGAAACTTTTACAGCGTATTTCTGACACACTTATAAGTAACCGAATGGTAGAGTTTTAAAAAATAAATTCATAATTTCTTTCTGAACATGTAAATTATTGCCCCATTTTTTGCTATATTGTGTCAAGGAATCTGCTTTAAAAATAATTATTTTTAAAAATACCACTGTGAATTTATGCTACAATACCAACTAAATATACACAGAAAATTTGAAATAAATTTAACCACTAGAAGCTGAGATATGGTACACTTTATAGAGAAAAATACAAACTTACGGAAAATGACTGCCAAAGTTATCAAAACACCCAACTGCATAATCCTGATCTTAGATATATTTTTTTTTAAATATATTTCCGTAGCCTAATATTAATGTGCATAAATGATATACCGTTGGAAAGAAGATTTTTTCAGAGAATTTAAATAAAAAAAAAAAATGAAATTTTGAGCGTATTACAGGGTTCCAGTCCCCTTGTGAGGAGGGGGGTATATAGCAGGTAAAAAAATGCAGATATGAAAGTACTTAACAGTATTTGAGTGAGAGAGATGAATTGTGAGGCTGTGTATTGGGTTGACGTTAGGAGAGCAAGAAGACTTCCGCGGCTTCTATATGTGTAGACGGCGATATACCTTGGGGTCCCATAAAAGTTAGGATTTATTGAAGTTTTTCGAGAAACCTCTGTGCCAATCAGTTAAGTAAGATATATATTTTTTCCTTTTATTTGTTGCAGCGGTGCCTTTTCTGAGGTGCGCCTGGCTGAGAGCAAGGAGAAGCCCGGCCTCATGTTTGCTGTAAAAATCATCGACAAGAAGGCGCTTAAAGGAAAAGAAGATTCCTTAGAAAATGAAATAAAAGTTCTGAGAAGGTGAGTCGAGATACAAGTTCTTATTACATGAAGGTCACTGTCACCACCGCTCGTGTTGCCACATGCTTATTGTTCACATCCTCGTGCTGACGATTTTTTTTCTCAAACGTTGAACCAGTTTGTTGCGTAAAATGCAGGGTTCACACTTTTAAGTTTTAACTACATGTTCATACACTTTTACTCACTGGTGTAGCTGTGAATCTTATAGGTTATTAGCATTATCATTACAGATAGATTTCAGGTGTATACAGATGTTTAGCAAATATTATTCAGGAGTTACCATATTGTTTTAGAATTTCCTGTACTGTTATTTCTGTTAGATTGGATGATTATAAGCTTAAAATAGAATATTTAATTGCGTGCTGACATAAATGTGCCGTGTAAAATAAAGAGTGACTGAGAATGAAAGATACATACTTTGAGTAACTGATGGTAACAATCACTGTGAAAATTTCTACCGACTTGTATGTTACTCCAAATGGTTGTCCAGTTAAGGGTAGAAGTACGAAATAATTATGATGGCAAACTCCCTTTTCTTATATCGGGACATCAATTTATTTTTACGAACATTTATAATATTTATCTGGCTATACCTTTTGATTAACGGTTGAGAATCGGAAACAATGTTTGCTACCCCCTTCCACGACCGGAGTTTGATAGTACTAGCGTAAAATACAAACAGATCACTTTACTAGGTATAGGAGGGAAGAAACGTAGTGCATCCATTTGCGTAAACTAGAAAATATCACGATTCTGAGTTTGATCATTTTCGTTAGGTTTTTGTTTAATCAAGATACAGTACAGTATTGACAATAAGTGTTTTACTCACTAACTGAACTATCCATGCGGACGTATTGATTGTGTAGTGTATATTATACTGTCTACAGCACATTAGCATACAATATAGAAAATACATTTAAATTGAAAAATAATCAAAATCTGGATATTTAAACAAATTCTCGAAAATGGTGGCCGTTCTTTTCGATACAGGCTTCAGTTCATTATTATTATTTTTTTTTGCATATTATTGCACTATTTTGTACCAAATTCGTATTTACAGTTTCGTCCTTTGTACCTGAAAACAGTAACTCATGTTGAAATAATTCTATACCTACTCTATAACAGAGTACCTTACGTACTGTAATTCAATTCTGCCCGATCCGCACAGATAAATTTACTCAGACATGCTATCTCTCTCCGTCAAAGTGGTTATGTAGTAGGTTTGTAGAAAAGGAGGAAATTATGTGACAGTTAATTATTTTACGAGGCCCTTTTATTTACATTATTTTAAAAAGTTGTATAATATTACGTAGACTTACAATTCCTAACAGCAAATGTTTTCAGAAAAGAGCACAGACAGCCCAGCAACTAACCTGTACAGAGGGGCCAGCACAAGCCCGTGGGGGAAACTGACACGTAACTAAAGGGATGCATAGAATCTTTGCGAAAATATGATTCAATATTGAATGCTTTCTCTGTCACTGGAAAACGCGACCATATTTCTGGAACGTATTCTACTCGCTCAATACTGTTTACTATGAACGTAAGACGACTTTGACTGTATATGCGGCCTTGATTCTGTATGTGGACGGGTGACGTTTACAGAAGGGGTGAGAGTGAAGTATATTAAAAAACTCAGGTACAATAACAATTGAAGTAAAAATAAAATGATGTCCCTGTACAATGCTGTAAGGTTTCGTATATGGACAGCTCAGAAGTCAATCAGTGTAAGTTACTAAATATTCAATTCTGAGATGCTGAGCTTGAGGGATTCTTTATGACACATTTCTTGAAGAGCATATTCAATTAAGTCAGTAGTATGATTTTTTAACCATGAGAGAGCAGCACATATTAGGGCTTCTGAAAAAAATCACGTAACATTTCAGTCTCTATTCAAAGTACATCAAGAAAATTTTGTACTTTGGTGTTGAGACTCGTGTATTTGATTCAGATGTTTCTCCAGTCATCGGAACCTGTAACTTCAACTTTCAACTGAACACACATTCAAATTAGTTTGAGAGTTTTTTTTGCCTTTATTTACTTCACCCAACTTTTAAAATGACGGAGCAAATTAAGATATTACATACATCAATATCAAATACAGAGAAAATATGGAATAAATTAACAAAACGAATCTAAGAGCGACAAGAGATACAGTGAACTGACAAATATAAAAACTGTAATAACAATTAATGGAATAGCACAATATTAAGTTCTTAATTGTTTTTAATTAAGGTAATTATGTAAATGACCATTCAAAAGTCGATAGCACTACCAGTACTTCTGAAGAGACCGACCAGAGATGTGATCACAGTGATGATGCAGATGACTATTGTGATTAGAAGACCTAGAATTAGACTAGCCAGAAAGATGTTTGAAAAAAGTTCCGTGGACAAAAACAGTAAGTCAGTGTAGTCGACAAAAACAATAAGTCAGTCTTTTTTGTTTTTGCCTCCGATATTCACATTTATTACGTGACACTTAATTTACTTCAATTTTTGTCACACTAGATGAATAACCGATTAGTTAATGTTTATAGCTTAATGGGATTTTGGAATAAACACTATAATAAAACCCTCATTTTATCTTTTCCTGTCCACACCTGTGGAGTAACGGTTAGCACGTCTGGCCGCGAAACCAGGTGGCCAGGGCTCGATACCCGGTCGGGGCAAGTTACCTGGTTGAGGTTTTTTCCAGGGTTTTCCCTCAACCCAATATGAGCAAATGCTGGGTAACTTTCGGTGCTGGACCCCGGACTCATTTCACCGGCATTATCATCTTCATCTCATTCACACGCTAATTAACCTAAGATGTTGATAAAGCGTAAAATAACCTACTAAAATAAAAACAAATCTCTTTCCCTCCATTTGATGACTTACAATGATTGGCTTTTGAGTCATCTATATCATAAACCAACTTCCGATAAGTAGCTCACTAAATGACCAAAGGTAAATGGCCTTTGTCGGAAGACAAGAAAGGTAATTGTAGCAACTGCGCGAAATACACGAAAACGCTAAGATATTAATTAATAATGTTTAGTGTATGGCTCACTAAGGTAGATGATCGTTAACCCATTTATGCCCACTGGGTCGTTAACAACCCAGTGATCATAATTTGTATAAAATATCCCGGTAGTGTTATATTGTGACTTCTATAAATTAGGTTGGTAACTGAGAGTGTTGTCTTGAGTTATAAACATCTGTGTTTGATTAGTGCTGCACCATTCACATTTTATTTGAAACTATCTCTCAGCTTGCGTAATTGACTAGAATTCTGCAGCACACAACTAATAATTTCTGTTTGTTGGCATGGAGTGTGGCTCATTGTCGAGCTTCTGAATACGGATCTAAAACATCAAAATGTAAGTAATACAATATATCCTGATAGCATTGTAACAGTTATAGTAATATAGCAACAATGACAATAGTTTTTTAGAGTGGGTCGTTAACGACCCAGTGGGAAAATGAGAGGTACCATTTGGTCGCTTAGTAATATTTCTGTTTATATGATTCTTTTTCGTTAGTTATAGTTTATTTTTGTTTTGATATACTAGGAAGGGACTGAAAACTCATGAAATAATATCTGAACTTGAAGCAACAGACACGAGGAGCATATCTGGAGAAATTGATGTTTATATTGCACCACCTGTACATGGAGAAAGCGATGGGGATTCTGGAGATGAGGAGTGTAGTAATCCAGACTGCTTGACGAGGACATTGTTGGAAGCAGAAGCTGAGGTAAGGTTTTCAATGAAACAAGCGATGATGAACATGATTCCCCTGAGTCTACATTGGAAGCTACGGAATTGTTGGAAGTAGAAGCTGAGGTAGAGACTACAACTAAAACAAGAGGAGATAAAAACTATAATCCAAGATCTGTACTGAATACAAAATATATTCCGCAGTGAAAGAAGGGTCAGACCCTCCCTAATTTTCCACCAGATTATAATCCTGTCCAGTCGAGTCATCCATTATCACTTCCTAAAGACAGTCATCCAGCTGAATATTTTGACAATTGTTTCAAATGAGTTTGGCGTGCACCCTATAGAAACAGCATATCGGTACTCAGCCAAAGAAAAGAAGAGGATATCCATTACACAATCCATATCATCAAGAAATACAATAGTTTTATGGGAGGTGTTGATCAGATGGATCAAAACATAGCAGCATACAGAATTGGAATAAGAGGGAAAAATGGTATGTTCCAATTATTTTGTGGATGTTTGATGTCGCCATGAATAATGCATGTTAACAGCAAGATCAACAAGAATTTCTTCGGATAATTTGTCATTCAGACGGACAACTGTAATTGCTATGATGCAGAAATATGAAACACCAGTATCTTCACCGGGGCTCAGAAAGCATCTGAATGTGGGAAATATGGTCGCAGGTCCAGCACGTCGCAATGCTGGACACTTGCTGGCGGTTGGTCAGCCACATCGCCGATGCGCTGTCTGTAAAAACAAGACTACTAAACGCTGTTCCAAACCTTCATGCCCGGCTCCGCTTAATGACAAGTGCGTCAGAGAATTTCATACATAACATGGTAATTATGTGTTTGGATAATATTGAGTCATTTATATTTTATTATACGTATTTTTATGACTAAACATTATGTGAATATTTACTTCTGCACTGTAGAATTATAAATATTACATGTAAAACGTCAATAAAATGTTGATTCAATAACACAAAGAAATAATATTCACAATTACTGTCGTTACATGTAGTAATTTAGATATAAATAAAAAGAAAGAAAAAATGTATATCAGATTTTCCCACTGGGTCGTTAACGACCCACCCTGAAAAAGGGCCTAAATGTAAAGATTCATCTGTGTTCGCTCATTTACAATTAAAAATGTATAAAAACAAAAACTATGTGTGACATTCACAACATTTGGACAAAAATAAAGTTACGGGCATAAATGGGTTAATATCGCTATTAACATCAACATATACCTCGTGTGCGAAGATCCTGCACTGTTCTTTCAAGATCACCTTGTCTTTCCTTAATGCTGATGGCAGCATAGAAAACGCAAGAAAATATCTAGTCTTTTGTAAATGCACCGCTCACTTAAACATCAGTTTTCATCCACTTAGGTTTACAAACATAGGCCTACAGAATGAAGTCTGGAAACTTTGGTGGCTATAGCGACTAATACATTGATCAGGAAAGTTTGGTGTAGATAATTCGTAATCCATGGATATAATATAGGAGATCTCCATTATGCAATGATATGAATTCACTTACCTGAAGGGACATCATCAGGTGGACGAGTGCAATAATTTTGTAAATATTCTAGCTACTATTGTCTGTAAATCCTGTTCAAAGACAGGAATTCCTGTGAGCATTATTTTGATATAGGGCTATAGGCAAAACCATTGAAATTCAGAGATATGTTCATATGAATTTATTCCTCACAATGCCAATGCTATCTCAAGTATTGGTCGTTTTCCCGCATCCCTGCGCATGTACTAGATAATGTTCATTTACTTTAATCGTGCTGCTTACATGTTTTAAAAGTTAACATTAGAATATAAGGCGTTTGACGCTTTCAAACTGTTTTGACATTTTTACGTCTTCCCTTTCCTTTGATCTCTCTGGGAAACGAGGGCACTATCTGTAAAGTAAATGGCAGATCATTAGAAGATCGCTGATTCGTTCGCGGGAGAATGATTTATATTGAGGTGTGGAGTTAGCCAGCCCTCTAAAATGTATTAAATGGGTTCCTATCTCGATGGAGAGTAAAATGATGGTGGAGAATCATTCTAGCCACTTGAATTACATTCAGGTAAGCGGTATGAAGTAACAAACTCCATCTTGTATAATTTAGTTGCGTGTTGCAGACAATTTTTTTTATCGTACTCGAATTCTCGTTTCAACAAAGAATGTAATTTTCTACGTTACTCGACTTCTCATTTTAATGAAGTAATTTTCTGCTTCGGAATTAACAGTATTTATCTTGAACAAGTTATGTAGACTAAGAAAATTATATAATCAAATTAATGTTTGTATCTTATTTAATTAGACATAACGTTAAATAATTACATAAGCTACTGTTACTAATTTCAACATTAACTCTACGATGCCGAGAGAAATGACAATGCTCGTGTAGAAAGTATGTGAAGGATAGGAGTTACTATTCAGTAAAATTAGCCACATTTAAATCCAGAAGAATGTAGAAGAGGGAAAACAATTTAGGTGGCATGATACTTCGTTGTAGATTTGGAACAGGCCGGTAGTCTAATCGATGATGATGATGATGATGATGGTTGTGGTGGTGATTGTGGTGATGGATTACTTTCTTTCGTTTGTTTCTGAAATGGTTAGGTGGGAGAGATTCTGCAGTGAATTCACGTCTGGTTTGTTAATGCGCTGTATTAAGTTCTTTGCAAACGGAAAGCTGAGAGGAGGTTCAGTATTGTAAACCTCGCATAATTAGCAGCTGAGAAGTAAAGCTGGGATCGTATGCAAATGATTACACGCTATACAATCCATAATAACTCAAATACTAATTGGCATCCGAAAATCGCTCTCTATAATGTATTGAACTCGACTACGTTTGAACCGTCATGCTATATTTCCATTTACACATTATCAGTTTTAACACTGAAATATTTTCAAACAGACAAGAGAATCCGAAAAAAAATGTCATATTCGTTCTCTACTGTAGTATTTTCATATTGGATTATGGAATCACATCGTTAATAGAAGTTTGAAGAAGCTGCTGCTGCTTATACATGGTGGAAGGGAACCTATTACAATAATTCACAGAGGTAATAGATCAAGTCAATGCGAATAAGTTTTGTGATACGCCTCACAGTTTTGAGAATACGAAATTTAACGTATTGCAGCCATAGCCGGAGAGAGAACCGTTTCCTTGTGGGGGGGAGCAAAGCAAAACCATAGAATCCCGATATAAAGAGGTTACGGGGGATATCATTTATTATTCCCCTGTTATAGCTTGACCGTGGTACAGTATATCCGAATACGATCATTTCTGTAGTGGTTGGGAAAAGTGGCAGAAGTCAAAAATGTTAATTTTACAGCCGAAGGAAAAAAACTATCTTCACACTTGTTTATGTAGATTTGATTTTCTTCTGTATGAATTATTCTAATTTTGAAAAATACTTATGTCTCTATTCGCAAGCGAGCAGATGTTCCGTAATTTGTCAATAAATTAATATAAAATATTTGTGGAAACTGACTTATGCCACTTTTCCCAAGCACTGCAGATTTAATAAAAGTATTTTTGGGGTGCATGTTTTTTATAGCGTTACATCCATATCCACGATGTTTCGGACCGAGATATATAGGGCTTCAACTGTAGGTCTACTACAAATTATAATGGGGCATAACCATAGGCAGAGTTATGGAAGGGTATGTGGGAGCACTGCCCCCCCTCCAAAATTTGTCTGAACTTATTTTTTCTATTAACATTGCAAAATATTGAATTCAAAAGACTTTTCTTGCTTTTGTTTATGAATGGGATATTATTTGTAAATGCTACCAGCTTACAATCTTCCTGGAAAATCTTTGGACTATGGTTGTTTTATGAAAACTACTGAAAATGTACACTCCTATAACATTGGACTATGGTGTTTTTTTCACTAACACCTAATTCAGTAGATGGTCGCTGCAGACTTCTAACACAGGAGTACAGGCTGTTGCAAAAGAAACATTACAGTGCTTCCATTCCTCATACGAGGTATAGAAATTCTTATACATTCAGAAATTTAAAATAAATATTATAGTATAGACCAGCGGTCGTCAGCACAGAGTACGCTAGGGCTAGTCTCTCTTACCCGCGGAAAACGCAGTGCACAAGGGTGCACTCCGTAGCTGCTAGCGGGTATGCTCTCTCTATCTCTCCCTGTTGCGCGACAGTGCACAGGGGACAGCACCGCGTACCCTTTGCACATTTCAGCGAGTGCTGACGACCACTGGTCTAGACACATGATCTGAAGACATTAATTCGTCAATTTAAGCACAGAAACTTAATCATAAACAAAAGCAAGAAAAGTCTTTTGCATTCAATATTTTCTAATGTTAATAGAAAAAAAAGAGTTCAGACAAGTTTGGGAGGCAGTCCCCCCCATGCTCCCCCCCCCCATAACTCCGCCTATGGTTGCAACACTGCAAAGAGTAGCGGTGCCCTTTTAGGTCATTGCTCGGCAGTGGGGGTGAGTGTAACTACAATGATCCAATCCGCAAGACTTGCGAGAGGAGAATGTTAACAAAAAAAAAAAATCTGGGAAATATATAGCACTATTATATGGTTAAAATAGAAATAATTGACATTATAGAAGAAAATCTAGGGTGCTATTCATAGACATTTCGCAGCACGCGCTACGAGTGTACTAAGCTAGCCCCGGCTATCCACTGGTTACTAGTACAGAATTCAAATCATATCCTATCGCTAACACTGGTTTATGAATACGAAAAACGCTGATCATTCACCGGCAGCCCGCGCTAAAAATGCCTATGAATACGGCCCCTAGAAAATATAGCGAGCTTATACCTAAATAATATCAGAATTTTGACAGTATCTGAAAGATAAGAATACAGATGTTGGTCGAAAAAAATGTGATCAGTTTGAAATTATTTGAAATAGAACGGGTCGGATCCTGTAACCGATGATGATGATGATGATGATACCGACATTGACGACGACTTTCTATTACAGTAGAGGACCCGAACCGACGCTTAAAAATAGCGCATTACAGTTTGTTACTATTCCTGATGGAGTTGGGAAATGTTGAGTAACATGATTGGATTGGAGCAGGAAGTCCGACATAGCCTCCTATAACCTGAAGCAATTTCATTTACAGCTTACACCTTAAGCGAGAGATAACCTGCGTATGGGATTGAATTCCCTCGAGAGTTAAACTCTTTCAAATAACTTACTATGTTCTGGTTTTACTGCTTCCTAAGGTACTCTCACGAAACACAGTAGGCCTATTTGGTTTCGGGCTTACAATATTCGCATTAGTCGTTTCCTTTGCTGTATTTCAATATGTGAAAATTAAAAAAAAATTGTTGTCACAATAATTGTGATAAATTAGAAGGGAATGTCTTTGTTTAGTTGGTTATTTAACGACGCTGTATCAACTACCAGGTATTTAGCGTCGATGGAATTGATGACAGAGAGATATTTGGCGAGATGAGGCCGAGAATTCGCCATAGATTACCTAACATTCGCTTAGGATTGGGGAAACCTCGGAAAAAAATCCCAACCAGGTAAGCAGCCCAAGCGGGAATCGAACGCGCGCCCGAGCGCAACTCCGGAATGGCAGGCACATTAGCCGACTGAGCTACGCCGGTGGCTGTTATTATTGTAACATTGTATAGCTTTATATTAATGTTATGTCGTTATACCGGTAACTTATGGGTTGTGGGCCCTATGTCGCGTCCTACATTGTTGAAAAGTAGGCCTATCACGGCTTGTGTTCACACATTTACTATTACTCGACCAAGGCCAGTGGAGTCCTGCAGCCCGGGGCGCCACTTGCACTTCTCCTGCGTTAGTATAGCGTCATCGAGTTAGTTCGCATTACGCCCGCGTATCCACTCGCCTCGGTCGAGTAATATAAAACTTTATTAGTTGAAATTACCACGCTTCAACTGCGATGATTTTCTAACGTCTGAATGAAATGAACGTTATAATATCAACGAAATGAGTCCAGAGTCCAGCGCCGAGAGTTTCCCAGCATTTGCTCTTAATGGGTTGAGGTGTAAACTCCGGAAAATCTCATCCAGATAAGTTACAAAACTACCTTGGATTTGTTCATACACAAGGTTCGGAAATTCAGATCCGACTGAGGGTGATAAATACCCTGAGCTTTGCTACTTTGGGAAGGCAAGTACATTCGGGAAGCCCTTGTCGTCGATTTACATCACTTAAAAGGACTCGTTCTAAATGACGAAAGTCAGGAAAAATTTACCGGTCATCTTCCGGTAATGTCAGAATATTTAAACGGGCACAATGGCTTGGGTGTGTGCGTGCGTGCGCACGCGTGTGCGCGTGTGTGTGTGTGTGTGTCGCCCCAGCGTACAGTTACAATCCACACCATAATAGTGTCTATAATCGAAATTTAGCTTTCTATTGCTATATAACAATACAACTTCTGAAGTTATCATTTCATAAGTATTATTTAAATTATATTGTGTACAGCGAAGTGCCTGTTATTACTGAATTGGTATGATGGATGACAGATGAGATGAAAGGAAATAGCCGCATTGTTTCCGCGAGGCTGGCACGTGCTCTAGGAATAGGAATTGGAATAATGTGGCTGCAATATTTGCTCTATGCAATGAAAATCGCAAGATATTTTAATGTATGAATAATGAGCGAGAGAAGCGGCGATGTACAGTATTAAATTTGACCCTTGGAAAACAATGTGATAGGCGTGGGTGAAGTGAAATGTGTGTCGGATTTTTTATGCGCTCCTGTCGGACTTGTCCGACTAATTTGTGCTAAGCTCAAAGCTTGCCGCCTGTCGTTAATGATGATAGTTAATGATTTGTCATAACATTTTCATACTTTTGTTACATTTATGTGTACATAATAGTTGAAGAGTTGCAAAGGTATTAATACTGTTATGTCGGTATTATGATATTTATGAGATTTAAACAAAGAATTACCTTAAATTATTGCCAATGAACACACAAACAGCGGTTACTGAACTTGGGGTGGTGGAAATTGCTACGATCCTATTATTGGAAATGCAGAAAGCTCGAAATTGTGAGTTTACTTTATTTTACTTTACTGTTTATAACTTACATTACATCCTACATTTATATTCATTACACTAGCAAAAATCATAAGCCTATATTCGCCCATGTCTAAAATGACCGCCAGTCGCCGCGGACCCCCACCTGTCTCTCGCGCATGCGCGGTGTCAACTCAAGGCCGTGCTCGCATCGTAGTCGTATATCCGATCGAACGAAACCACTTTTATTTCATTCGTGTTATTAGCCACGAAATTATAGTGTTGCAGTGGATCACCCTGCAAACGTTACATCGCCCTTTTCAGTCCTGTGGCCCATGTTTCGGTCTGATTTTCAAGACTTTTTCCGTATTCACGTCCAAAGTTTGAGTCAATTAATTTGTAGAGATACGGAATTAAAAAATGGACTGAGTCTTCATAACAGTCCTCCTCTATGTAAGCAACAAGTTTCGCAAGGCTGTCCATAAGTAGCATACATTTAGCCGCCCTTGTTTACAGCACATGCGCAATGCGGTTTATCTGGAACTTTATAAAATTAGGTGGCCCAAATTTTGTTTCTGGGTTTGTACAAGGGTATATTAATATAAATTAATACTGTTATAGTAAACAATTTAGTCCTTCTTATAGACGTGTAATAGTAATATGCGTTACAAGAGCGGTATGTTGAAGTTTTCATGTTCGAGGAAAAGTTTGAAAAAGCGAAACGTAGTTGAGCTTTTTTAATTTCCGAGAATTGAAAGAAAACATACCGCTCGTGTATCGTACATTATTTTGTGCGAAGATCGTTTATTACATACCTGAAAGAGGAATTTCTAATTAGTTGCAATGAAATTTCCATCTTGGTTTCTGTTCAATGACGGCAAATTTGTAAAACAAAAATATCTATCTTCAACATTGTTGCTTTAAAATGTTTTCTGTGTTTACTATACTCCAGCAAGCCGTGATATACGTCTGTCTTTTTTTCCCCCAATCCATAAATGCGAACTTAAAACAAACGTAAGGTTATGTAATGATTTATTTTTCATTTTAATATTTTAACAATAATATTTATATAACATATTGCAGTAATAACATCGGCATCTGGAATCTAGTTGATTTTTTCACGGCTTCCTTAATGTTACTTGCATCACGAATCCGGTAACTTTAGTGGAGTTGTAGAGTTTACTTAATTTCTGCAAATATTTAAAAACATAATTAATAGTGCAATTTAGGTGAAATTGCAGTGGTAAGTTTCCAATTTATAATTATTACTATATTAAACATCTCTAAAATAATATATGTTAGAGGTCTAAAGCAGTAAAATCAATATGTCACTTAAGCGGTAAGAAGAGGGAAATTGTTATGTGTGTTAGGTTGGGAATACTGAATGTCGAATGTTAGACTTACCGTGGATTGGTTTTCTGCGGAAACCAAGCAAATACGCACGATCTCGCACAAAATGTACATAGGGCATAGGACGTCTGTTAAACTTAATTGGTAATACAGTGTAACTATTTTGTAATGAATTTGTTTGAAACGGTAGAAATAACTTCAACTTAAACGTCAAAATCCTGCAAAATTTTGTTTAAAAAAATCTTTCCAAAATGAGAAACTATGTAAAAATAACTTACTGTGAAATTCGCATAGCTTTGTGTTTTTAAAATTTCTATTATGGTTTATTTAACGACGCTCGCAACTGCAGAGGTTATATCAGTGTCGCCGGTGTATCGAAATTTTGTCCCGCAGGAGCTCTTTGAAATGCCAGTAAATCTACTGACATGAGCTTGTCGCATTTAAACACGCTTAAATGCTGTCGACCTGGGCCGGGATCGAACCCGCAACCTCGAGCACAGAAGGCCAGCGCTATACCCACTACACTACCGAGGCCGACTCTTTATGTTTTTAATTTAATTTTGCATGTTAATCTTTTTTTACCTTTACAGTCAGATGAGAGTTTTTTTATAACCTATTCGGACAGAGGCCCACCTTCGAGACAACACAGGACAACCAAAACACACAGTCCCTCCGATGATACCAAAATTAATTCCTTCATTGAAAGCGTCGGAAACCGAACCTGGACCTCCAGTTCAGGAAGCGCTTACGACACCGTTGATTCACCAAGGCAGACAAATTATTCTTCAGTACGCGAAATTTCTACACTATTTTGTTGTGTTATTTCTTTAATTTCATACAAGCTTCGTCTTCCGAAATCGTGTCAGAACATCTCGCACGAATTTAGTGAATATATTATCTTTATCTGGCTTCCGTGTATGTCTCGTGCATTTTGAAGAACGGAAGCAATAGCATGCTTTACATTCTTTGTCGGTATTATAAGAATACACTGACCACGAACGTTTACATGTCACCAGTTGCCGAGGAAACCTACTTTATTACGATCTTTCCTCTTCTCAAGTCACCTTCGTGTAGAACGCTCGCATCACAATGGAGTGGTACTCTTCTCATGAACATTGGTTTGCGGAACACGTATTTATATCATGACCGTGGCTCGTAGTGTCATTCAGTTGTAAGTATTGTCTGGTCTCCACTTTCTAGACATATTATCGTACCATTACTTCCTCATATACAAGCAAAAGTAGGAGGTTCAGTGATGTAAAATTGATTGAGAGATTTTCTCAGAAATACACGTTTTCAGAATCCCCAGTACCAAGAAAATTGACTTAGGTAATGCTGTCTAGCAGTCTACAACCACTACCAGACAAGTGATTTTGTTTACATTGACTCTAAGAGTTACCATATCCTGGAATAATGTACATGAAACCTACTAACTTTAATTTTAATTGGTTATTTTACGACGCGTTGTCAACTACTATGGTTATCTAGAGTCTGAATGAGATGGAGGTGATAATGCCAGCGAAATAAGTCTAGGGTTCAGCGTCAAAAGTTACCCATCATTAATTGCTCTTAATTGGTTGAGGGGAAACCCCCGGAAAAAAATTTGGACCAGGTAACTTGTCCGAACCAAGATTTGCCCGGGCCCGTTCGTTTCACGTTCAGTCATGCTAACCGTTATTCCACTAATTTGGACCACTAATTTTTATTAAAAATAGAATGATTCTTTGTCATATCGGCATACAATGGCCAACATTTCGAATCATATCCAGTGATTTTTTGTGATCCGTTGTATTGAACATAAATATCTGCACATGGATACGGAAATTCCGACTTAAACTAAATCCAGAAAAATCACAGTCAATCATTGTGGGCCATTCACGTTTGTTAAGCACTATTACCATACCAAATTTGTCCCCGATTAAAATACACGGCACCGAAATTCCGTTCAGTGAATCAGTAAAGAATCTAGGTATTTATATGGATAAAAGTTTAAATTGGAACATTCAAGTTGCAGAAACCTGCAAAAAGGTATTTTCATTAATCCACTCGTTTAGACGATTGAAGAATTTTCTACCCCTTTCCATGAAAAAAATGTTAGTGCAAACACTCGTGATGCCCCACTTCGATTACTGTGATATTCTGCTTACTGACCTAAGCGTTACTTCGGCGCAGAGACTACAAAGTGTTCATAATATGTGCGTCCGTTTCGTCTGCAATATTCGCCGGGCTGATCACGTAACACCATCCCTCGAAATGTTGTCCTGGCTCCGTCTAGAAGATCGTAGGAAAATCCACTGTCTTTCCCTTCTCTTTCACATATTACATTTCTCCACTCCTGTCTATCTTGCGTCTCGTTTTCAAAATTTATCCACCCATCATAACCTAGACACACGATCACAACACTCCTCAATATTATCCATTCCCTCCCACCGAACATCCTCATATTCATCTTCTTTCACTGTGGCTGTTCCTCGACTTTGGAATTCCCTACCGAGTAATGTCAGGGACTGTCAGACATCAAATCAATTTAAGAATAGGTTAACGAGATATTTTTCTAACAATTATTGTCAACAATAATAGCTGTTTCAGGTTTCTCAGTGTTTAATGGTTATATATATCACAGATAAATATATAAATTATCTCATTATTATTATTATTATTATTACTATTATAATTACCATTATTGTTATTATTATTATTGTTATTATTATTATCATTATTATTATAACTATTTCTTACCAGTGTTTATTATTGTCACACTAACATTAGTTATCCAATTTTCATCATTTACTTTCATGTTGTTTTATGATCTAGATATTAATGTAATAACTATGTAAGCAAATGTATTTAATTAGAATTAGAGTCTGGCTGGGCGGAAGAGAAGGCCTACTGGCCTTAGCTCTGCCAGATTAAATAAATAAATTATTATTATTATTAAATACTGTAAAATTACAGTGGGAACGATATAGTTACATTGCGGTCAAGGGACGAGCCATATCGGAAGCAGGTCGCTGCTGTCTGTTTGTTCTCATCAGATTGTGGTTAAATTACAGATTGGCGACTACTGTGATTCTAAAATGGTGATAGTTTGAGAAATAACTGAGAAATTATGGTTAATCATGTTATTACTAAGGACCGGATTTTTATGTAATATCAAGGTGTGAAATATATACATATGTATGTAAGAAAAATAAGCGGAATATGTACCAAAATATGTAAAATCATGAAAATATTTAATATCAATATCTGGCAGGTATAGGATAGGTAAGACTCTCCAGTTGTGATTTCATAGAGCAACCGACTTTTTACTGCACACTTGACACATAACTTGTTTTTCCATCTGTAGTGAAAGCTTCGTCCATCGCAACCCATGATTTTATTTTTGTCGTTAGGGTTGAAGATAAAGGGGCCATTTTAGTTAGTTAAAAGCAGTAGATAAACTCACTTGCATTTTATACTGTAAGTACTAAAACTAGAGAACTGAGTGAAATGAATGACACAACAGTACTGCAAGCACTGTTTCTCTTTACTGGATTAGGAGAAAATAAGAGGAGATGTGGGACACATGCATTTTAGATGCTGCCTGTAAGAAACAAAGTACCTAGTAAAATCTCAAACTATAGGCATTTACAAACTTATTTGAAAAGTGACATTCCTGTCTCATTCAGAAAGGTAGGATTATTCTAGCCGAGAACCATACTTTCTAATTGCTCGGAAAATCTCATTTCCGTATAGGTCTACTAAATTCAACGTAAAGAGGTCAAGCAATAACCTGAAAAACTATTTATTTTAATCTTTCAATATCTTTCCAGTTAGTTCCTTTACTTCAGCTTCTTTTCAAAATTCAGCTACTTTATTGCGGCTCATGCCAGACTTGACACGGGGTTTCCCTGGAAGAATTAGGAAGAGGGTGGGTAAGGTTACAAATTGCATGGGAACGGCTTATTGAGATGTGTGCAGAACAATTATAGTTCGAGACAAATCATGTCGTCCTCATCCCACTCCACCGCATGAAGCAACGCTACTTTCTGAGTGATTTTTACAATACAAGATAGTTGTATGAGAAAGGTTGCCTTTTTTCACTCATATTTACAGTGGGTGGTATGGGTTGAGTGTCTCTATTACTTCCTGGAACTAAGAATTTTATGTTTCGTCCCGAAATATATCCTTTCTTGGATAGGTAAAAAGGCTTTTTTAAATCTGTGTATTTCAAATTGTAAACTTCCCCAGCAAAAGTTTATTTTATTTATTTTTTCCTTTTAGGGATGTAAAAATGAATAAAACCCCTAAATATGTAGATTTATGTAATACCAGGCCATAATGTAATGTGGGGTAAATGTGTAAAAATATCTAGTATCAAATTTTAATATATTAATGATAATTACGAGATTCGAAAAGATTTGTTATTAGGTTGAAAGGAATATAATATGTAATTACATAAAATCCGGTCCCTAGTCATTACGCACGGGAAATCCTATGAGACTGATCGGGTTACCTGGAGCTTGACAGGTCCTAATGCTCGGGTTCTGGAATTGACTGGCGTACCTGATGCATGGTGCAGCAGTAAACGAACGTAATTCTACCTCCTCCTCCACGTGGCGGGATAGATGGAGGCTAAACTCTAGTCAAAAGACTACTCCACTGTGATCACAAGGCAGTCAAATGATAGGCGATTTCTCCCTGTGTAGAGAGAACACATTTTTTCAGAGACTTGAAAGAAAACTTCTTAGTATCTCCATTAAAATTGTATAATCTTCCAGCTACACAGCTTCTTACACGCAGGCTTGAGGTCAAGATATTACACAAGTCATAGTAAGACGCGAGAAACATAATCTGTCAAAATTGTTTGTGCTGCGTTTCTGGCTACGCTCCCTTTGTCCGTCAGCAAAATGATATCGTAAGAAAGCAATTAAAATACCAAAAGTAAATGAGCGGAAACTCATAAAGACATGTTTGAACAAAGGAAATAAATTAATAACACAGAGCCAAAAAATAATTCTTAACTTACAACCCATTGGGGGGGGGGATGTAGGCAGACTTGGAACTGATGGATAGATGACATTTTTCGTAGACGAAAGAGGAGCTTTAGTATTCTAAACACGTGGAAGAAAAAAATGTAGCCCCCAGCGTACATCGGGCGGTAGTGCATTTGCCTACTAATTCGAGGCTGCGTTCTGGCGTGTGTTCGAAACCCTCTTGTACTAATAACACAGTTGGAATTTTCTCAGAGATTTTCCTCAACTGTAAGGAGAATGTTAGGGAATTTATCTGTGGCGAATTTTCGGACTCACCGCCAAATACCATTCCACTATCACAAATCCTAGGTACCAGTAGTAGTTGATAGAGCGTCGTTTTAAAACAGATCAAAAGATAAGAATGCGCATAAGGCGTATCTTGCCGAATGACTCAAGTGTCACTTCTGAAGTCGAAGAACCTAAGTGGAATTTGTAACTATAGTCTAGGGACAATTCTCGTGATTCTGTGACGAGAAATTAGGATTCGAGATCTCGCGTTATTGCAAGAAATGTTAGGATTGAACAGATTTTTGTGTGATCAAGCTTGTTGACCATTTTTATAATCAGTCTTAGTTGTTAATTTTACTTACAAGTTTTTATTTCCGTCATTAACTTTTCTTTAACTTACTTTGTACGGGCTCAAATCCTGGTTGGGACAAGCTTCCTGGTTGAGGTTTTTTCCGGGAATTTCTCTCAACCCTTTAAGAGCAAATGCTGGGTAACTTTCGACGCTGGATCCTGGACTCGTCTCGCTAGCATCATCATCTTCATCTCACTCGGGCGCTAGATAAGCATAGTAGTTGATAGAGCGTCGTGAAATAACCGATTTAAAAAACTTACGTTGTTGAGCTAATTTTGAAGGGAAGGAGGCCCAAAAGAAGACGCATATCAGATTTAACCGAATTTCGTAATATTTTTCTTGGCAAACGTATGTGCAACAACCGCAGATATTCAAATGATTCCTTAATATGAGAGCATTTTTAACAACGGCGAGGACAAATGGGTGACTCGTCAGTTCGAGAGTTTCTTTAATTCATATAGCCTATACAGTATTTCAGAAGGCTGTGCAGTTGTCCTCGATAATCTAATCTATAGAGCAGCGGTTGTCAGCACAGAGCACGCTCGGGAGAGCGTAACTTACCCGCGGATAAGAGACTGCATTATGGTGCACCGTAGCTGCTGGCGGGTATGCTCTATCCCTCTCTGCCTGCTGCACGGCGGTGCATGTCGAATACCCTTTACCCATTTCAGCGAGTGCTGACGACCACTGCTTTAGAGCATGGGTGTCCAAACAACTATAGAACCAGGAGATATTGCACGTCAAGCATGCTCTGCTAAGGTCAATAACTTTCCATATAAAATAGGAAAAACGACCTTTAAGATTATGCGCTGCGGATTGCTTACGACAGGGGTTACCTCGTACATGTTACAATTGGACATCTGTGCTTTAGAGCTTACTATTCGAGATTCACGGTTTGAGACCGTGAAGATTGTAGCATTCAGAGAACTATAAAATATTTAGCTTGTCTTGCTCCGGGAGAAAAATAAAAGGCTTGTGTTCCGTGTCGTAGACTAGGTTTACGACACGGAACAACCCTTGTCGAAATAGAAGGCTCAATGTAAAATATGTCGTCCAATGCTCTTCATGTTTAACTTAGATGATGATGTAATCCATGCGATTGAAAGCGCTGTTAAAATAATACTGCACTGTTAGAGTTACACATATTTTCCATCTGCGCATATCAAACCTACTGTGCAGAGTATATTGTAAAACATCGCCTACTTTAGGGAGTGTATACGCCTGATATATGACTCGAATGAACGACAAAATATATTTTGAATAACATTCTCCCTAACTGAGTGACGTAGTTGTCTTCGCAATAATTATAACATATACACCCTAAGACAAAAAATAAATGGGAAGAATTTAAGTCAGATTTCGTCTGTTCTCGGCCGTGCACCCGGTTCACAGTAGACTGAAATATACTCTTTGACATGTAGTTGACCTGAATTGCGGTTCAAGGTATGAATTAACTTGGTGATATTGCTACATTTTACGTTAGCTCAGTGATAAAGTATGGAGTGATGACCGCTAGCAAGCGAAGAGTTGGTGGGCTCGAATCTCCTTGATGTGATTTTTTGTAACATTTCATTATTTCATAATGATTGATTCACGGGCTATCAGCCGGGTTGAAGTTGTGGAATGCTCCAAGCTTTCGGCTACTGACTCTGTAGCCATCTTTAGGAAACTGATGATACCGATGACTGAATGTCTCTCATAAATTGATTCGGTCAGATGATGCGGGATTGGCTAGCGGTGGGACCAATCCGGGTTGCGATATTCATTGTATAGAGAAAATATTGCAGCCACATTATTCCAATTCCTATTCCTAGAGCACGTGCCAGCCACGCGGAAACAATGCGGCTATCTCTTTTCATCATCTCTGTCAGCCATCAAACCATTTCAGTAATAATGGGCACTTTGCTGTACACAATATAATTTAAATAATGCGTAAGAATTGATAATTCTTACAGCAATACAAAGATAAATTTCGATTTTAGAGACTGTTATGGTACTGGTACGGTGTGGATTGTAACTGTACGCTGGGGCGACTTTTACGCAAACTAAAGCCTTGCTTTTTCTGAACCGACGCATCCGAGATGCCCGCCTCGCACAAATCCGGACTACATGAGAGATAGTGAGTGGTTTCTATAACTGCGAGATGCGAGGTCTGCGCACCTCGCAGCCATAGAAACCACTCACTATCTCTCGTGCAGTCCGGATTTGTGCGAGGCGGGCCTCGCACCTCGCACGTCGCATGCGTCGGTTCAGAAAAACCAAGGCTTTACACACACACAGGGCCATTGTGCCCGTTTAAAGATTCTGACATTAGCGGAAGATGACCGGTAAATTTTTCCTGACGTTTGTCATGTAGAAGCAGAGTCCTTTTAAGTGATGTATATCGACGACAAGGGCTTCCCGAATGTACTTTCCTTTTCAAAGTAGCAAAGCTCAGGGCATTTATCACCCTCAGTGGGATCTGAATTTCCGAACCTTGTGTGTGAACATATTCGAGGTAGTTTTGTAACTTACTTGGATGAGATTTTCCGGAGTTTTCACCTCAACCAAACAGGATTGGTCCCACCGCTAACCAATCCCGCCTGATCTGCCCGAACCAATATATATATATATAAGACATTCAGACATCGGTATCATCAGTTCCCTGAAGATGGCTACAGAGTCAGTAGCTGAAAGCTTGGAGTATTCCACAACTTCAACTCGGCTGATAGCCTGTGAATCCATCATTAGGCTTCCTCGGCGTTGATTCATAAAGCCATACATTGAATTATCTCGTTAAATGATGACTTAAAATCATCATTTTCTCTTAATACAAAATATATAATATATTGCGTTTCTCTCAGTTTTAGTTAATTGCAATACTGTTGGTAGTCGTGTAGATGGATGCTCGCGCATATAAGGAGCTACAGATGCCTATGTTTTGTTTTCTGTCTTCATACTGTGTTCTGCCATGGCTGATGGCACACACAAGGATGTATGCACAAGGAGACCATTCCTTATTGTTAATACTGGAGGTTACTACATTTCCCAGGCTGCAAGGGAGATCGGCGTCCCTGTATCTACAGTCCACAGGTGGGTGCAAATATCCAGGGAAGGGGTTGAACACCGTCGTCCAGGTTCTGGAGGAAGACGTGAGTCCACTCTTGAGCAAAATGCAGCTCTGGTTGCAGAAGTAGTCTGGAATTGTTATCAGTCTGCTCCTGCCATTAGAACTCATTTTCATTTCCCAGGATCTTCCCGAACAACTCTGCGGCGCTTAAAAATCCAGGACTCTTCGCATAGCAGCAAAGAAAGAACACCTAAAAGACGATCATAAGCTATTTCGTCTCGTTTTTGCAAATTAAAATGCCAATCGGAACTGGAATAAAGTCACAGTCTCAGATGTCACATTTTCTTCTACATGCGGTGGGGGGGAGTGACTATCTGCCGTTCATGAGGAGTCCGATACGGCGAAAGATACGTGGTTAAGCAATTTCGCCGAGGCTGTGTCTCTGTGTCTTGTTGGGGCTGGATGTCTCGTGATGGCCTGGATGTTTTGTGTATGCTCGACGAAACACTGAACATGGAGCAATGCAAGGTTATTCTTGAACACGCCATGATTCCCTCTGTGAGGACATGTCATTGATTTTGTAGGGTACTCATCTTGTCCATACATCCAGTGCGGTTTCATATTGGTTTGCCGAGATGCAAGATTTCACTGTGATGAACTGGTCTCCCTGTGCACCTGATTTGAATCCCATTGAAAATGTATGTGCAGAGGTGAAGAAAGAAGTGGATTCGAATTGGCCTGTAAATCAACGGAGGACAAAGGACGCTCAGATTGAAGAAGCTTGGAATACAGTATCGTCACGTTGTCGGTACTGTAGATATTTGATTTAATCCATGCCTCCAATGTTGATGCAAGTAATTCAAGCGGAAGGGTCACATACCTGATATTAGAAGTACGATCTTTTTAGACGAAATAATGAAAAAAAAAAGCTTATTTTCCGTTTTTTGTCTGTGCACATCAATACAACGCACAAAGGATTTAAATGCAAAACAGACGATAACCGGCATGCTAAACGTTAAACAAACATAAAATAATACGGAGGTAGTATTCGGTCCTGTGATTTTACAAGCAGTGCACTATCAAATTAATTAAACCGCTCAGCCACAGTAACACGGTAGAGTGAATGCTATTTTATGAATATGTTACGCGTACTCTTGGTTTGTGACACCCACCGCAAAGGATCAAAGGAAAACATAAAATATAATGCAGCTTTATACGAGTGCGCCCGTGGTATGCCGAAGGCCACTTAGTTTCTCGAGCCTTCGCATTTTTGTCATAGTGTATACACTACTAATACTACTGCTGCTACTACTGCTACGAGAACTACTGCTACTGGTATAACTATAATTATATTACTAATATTGGTCCTACTGCTGCAAGTGTAACTACTGCAACCGTTATTAGTCATACTGTTACTGGTATTAGTCCTATTGGTACTGGTATTAATCCTACTGGAACTGCTATTGGTCCTAATGCTACGGTATTAGCACTACTACTACTACTACTACTACTACTACTACTACTACTACTACTGGTACTAGTCCTACTGCTACTGGTACTAGTCCTACTGCTACTGGTACTAGTCCTACTGCTACTGGTACTAGTATTACTGCTACAGGTATTAGCCCTACTGCTACTGGTACTAGTATTACTGCTACAGGTATTAGCCCTACTGCTGCCGGTATTAGTCCTGGTAATACCGGTACTAGCACTGATGCTATCGGTACTAGCGCTGATGCTATCGGTACTAGCGCTGTTGCTACCAGTAGTAGCGCTGCTTCTACCGGTATTAGCGCTGTTTCTTCCGGTATTAGCGCTGTTTTTTCCGATACTAGCTCTGCTGCTACCGTAGTAGCTCTGCTGCTCTGGTATTAGCGCTGCTGATACCGGTTGCTATTGGCACAAACGCTGCTGCTACTGATATTCGCTATTGCTACTGGTATTACGTCTACTGATACTGGTAGTAGCGATGCTATTATTAGTACAACCGCTGCTAGTCGTAGGGGAGAGTCGGATAGTATCAGACATCGGGTAATATCGGACAGTGAGTTTCTTTCATCTACCACACGATGATAGTACCTGGTTGACATGGTTACGTTTCTGTGATGTCGCATAGAGAAACGTAACCATGTCATTCAGGTCCTACCATATAGTGGTAGATGAAAGAAACACACTGTCCAATACTACCCGATGTCCGATACTACCCGATTCTCCCCTAATAGCGCTGATGCTACAGGTATTATATGCTACTAATGATACTGATATTTTATACTTTTATTGTTACTGGTGTTATGTACTTCGAATGCTGCTGCTGCTGCTGCTGCTACTACTACTACTACTACTACTACTACTACTACTACTACTACTACTACTACAACCACTATTGTTACAACCATTAATGCTGCATCTACTACTGCTGCTAGAACTTCTATCTACTATCAACACTGCTGCTAATACCACCACTATTTCTACGAGCAGTACATTACTACCGCTAGTACCATTACTATCAACTCAACCATTTCTGAAGTGACATATTTCTTAGAGACAAGGTCACATTATGTGTTTTGATAAAAGTTTCGTCTGAACTTCAAACACATTTGTTATAATGCATCAATCCATTAGTCCGTCAAACTTCTGAAGCAATATTACAGAGTGCTGTGCAATAAAAATGTAATCAATTTACTTCGCAGCACAAATTTCTCGAGCAGATGTCATAGGAATAATGTATGGTTCAGCCCAGGAATATTACGAGAGAGAATTAAGGTTGAGTTGCTTCATTGTCAATATATTTTCGTCGTTTCAGCGCAGTAGAGGAATGTATTTATGCATGCCAGTTTTTATCACAAGTTCGGGATTAAAACTCTCGCAGGGGAGGAAACTATGGCTTAACCCAGGCATGCCAAAAACCTGCACATTATGCAGTTGCTCACATTGTGCAGTAGTCTCTGTGCGATGTGCACTTTTTATTCCCCTACCTGGAGGGAGTGAATCGCCTTGGAGGGGAACGCGACAGGGCTATACAGACCTGCTACAGCGTATCAACTTTTGTTTCAGTAACGCAATTTCAATACGGGTACTGATTTGGCTGTGTCTGTGAATGAGTTATGATAAATAAAGTGAGGAGTTCACAGATAACGAAGAAGAGAAATTACGAATCATATAACATAGTGTTATAGTGTTTTCCTCAGCCAGCAATAATTATTTTAAAATGAAATGCTTTCATCAGCCCATGTCGAGGTAATGGTGTTGTGACAGTTTAGATCAGATTAGTAAAATTAATCAGTACTCTCACGGCAAAACGAACTTGACAATGACATTGTTTTGGAGTCTGTACTAACACAGCCATCAAAGATTAGACGACTTACGACTTTTATTTCATAAGCTGATAAATGCTGAGAATATAGTGAGGAATACATGTGAGGCTCTTGAGGTTGTAAGGAGCGAAGAAAGCAACTATTTGCAAGGCGGAAAAATTGTCTGGAAAAATATATAATGGAAAATTTTTCATCTCATGTCACTATATTATCCTAATATATTTATATTAATAAATCTATAAACCTGACATAATTACAATATCGTCGCTTTACAGCTTGTTAACTACATTTTTAATTCCTTTCAAAAGCGCTCCCAACTTGTCGATACTTGCTCTCAACGTTTTCCAAATAAACTATATGTGAATTTAAATTCTAAGCTTAATTTATATTATTTGTTAATACCAATGTTAATTTATATTGACATACAGCAAGGAAATGCTTTCAGTGTAAGAACTTCACAATGTCCTGCTGCATATAATTAATTGGGAATATAATATTTTCTTCAACATTTGTGTACCATTGGCCCTAATAAATAATAATGCTTGACGAACAATGAAAAAGTAGGTTCTATTACTTTAAAATTATTAGTACCTACTACGTAAAATGAAATACTTGTTCGTTTTTTGTTGTTTCGAAATTACCTATTGCAATATTCTTTTTCTTCAAATACTATATAAGAATCATATTAATAAATTATGCTTTATAAACCACTACTTTGTCAAGCGTAACTGAGTAAGCCTAAAGTTTCTTGTATTACAATAATTGTTAAGTACAGACACTGATAATAACCGTGTTTTTTTTTTCCTTCTGCTAAGTGTGTTTATAATGTCCAAATGCCTATTTAATCCAACCCTAGAAGAGCAGAATAGATTATTGTACAACCCTCCAGCTAAGAACTGGTAAGAGCAACCCTTGAATGATGCAGTCCGCACAGACCGGCGATCCGTGCACATAACTGCACATTTAGAGTCTGATTTCTGACATGCCTGGCTTAACCAATCATCTACACTTAGTATCAGTTCGGATTGAGGTGCAGCTCACAGGTTCCTCGCTGTAGTTCTGATGTAAATGTCGGGATATTCCCTGCCAGCCTCCCCTCGTTTAGGGTGTGGCTCCCTCCTCTGGTCTTCATCGTGTATCAGCTCATCCTTCTTGGAATTATTTCAAATCGAGTCAAGCCCTTCATATGTGAGTGAGTCGATCACATTGCCTGTGTCAGAAAATGTATTTGCACTAGCGCACCGGAGTACAAATCCTTGACGTATTGTCAGGTACGAATGAAAGCATGTTAGTAGACTTCGGTTTCTCCTATCAGTCTCCCTTGACGTGATAACGTCTTATAATTTAGTCTGCCGGTAGGGGTGTAGGCTGGAAAATTTGGAGTAACGAAATTAAGTAGGAGTTTGAATAAAATCACTCATGAAGTTTCCATCTTACGAACGTTTCATTTAGGTATCATCGTGTTGGGAATATCCCCCACTACGCAACTTACGCGTCTAAGGCGCTTGTCTGCCGATCCTGAGTTGCGTTCGGGCGTGGGTTCGATTTCCGTTTCGGCTGACTAACTGTTTGGGGTTTTCCGAGGTTTTCCTCAACATTAAGGCGAATGCCAGGTAATATATGGCGAATCCTCGACCTCATCTCGCCGAATACCATCTCGCTGTCATCAATTCCATCGACGCTAAATAACCTAGTAGTTGAGACAACATCGTTAAATAACCAAGAAAACCACGCAAATAGATGCGCCGGGTTTCGAGGTGTCATGCAGTGGGTGGGTATGGCGTGCGGATATCTGGAGTACAATTTTGTGTGCACAATTAATTCGAGAAAGTCCTGACTACACGCCTTGTCCGATTTAGATGAAAGGAACGGCATACGTTTACAAAATCAACCTATCTTTTGGGAAGAATATGATATTTAATCCGAAGTTTCGGAGTAAGTTTTGTGAGCGTGTAAACAAATTTTAGTGACTATTTCGTTTATGACGTCATTCCATTTTCGGTCAATGAAGTGTAATTAAATTTTGAATTCCAACCAATCAGTCGTACATCGCGATAATTTCTGCAGCTCGGTTTATCACTATCAATTTATCGCTTGGTCATTCTTTTGTTTAGTCAGTGTCAGCAACTGTTTCCACGTAAATCGATGAGCATGAATCCATTGTACTAAATAAAGTGCGCAGTCCTACTTCCACATCTACATCTTCATCTTCTAATTCCATGTCCATTGTACCTAAAGAAAATGACACTCCTTCATAACAATTGTTCATTTAATTAATGTATTAATGAGGTTATTTGTAATTATACTATAAAATGTTTACATTAAATTACGATTTCAGCATATAATGAAAAGGTGTTTATGTTATAATAACAAGAGAAAAGCGCAGTACATGTAATTAACATTTTTAAACCTGTATTTCGCTTTTCTCAATTGGCATTACTGAATAACATTCAATTTCTTTATTGCAGTAATCGTTATTCATCTATTTCGACTTCACAATGTTTGAATAAGTTAAGTATTCATAAATATACAATTATTAATGTTTTGTGAGCGAATTTTAGGGATATATTATTTGCAGTACATTTTTATTTTATTCATGAAATAGTCCTAGTAAATGTCACTCGAGGTCTGAGATTACTATAGAAAAATTATCATAACAACGCGTTACAATGGCCGATTCATCCAAGTCGAAATTGAGGAACCGTGCTCAAACCGACAGAGCGGATCAAGATATCCAGGAAAAGTCCGCCGTGAGACTGAACGGACCAGAAAATGCAGGGAACGTCAGAAAGCCGAGCGCGCGATGGCTGCTCGGCCGGATACGAGCGCCGCCAGCCCTTCTACTGATCACATGTCCAACGATTATGTCCAAATGGCCTGATCAACAGACAAGCTCTCACGGCGGATCCAAAATGCTCAACTGAACTTACAATTTGTCTTCAACACTAATAACCACAAATAAACGTGTATTTTGGCGCTGTGACGCCAAAAAGCCCGCGGCTGTGTTAGTAAGCGACACAGCTTACACGGTTTTTATAACAGATGTCACAGCACTATTATGCCAATAGCTTGCACGGTTTTTTACAGCTGTTACAGCACTATTATGCCAACTCATCGACGTTTCTGAAGTCAATAATCTTTAGCGTTTGGACGTGATGACTCCACACCTACTTACAAACTTAATTACAAGTGGCTTTTAAAGAACCCGGAGGTTCATTGCCACCCACACATAAGCTCGCCAACGGTCCCTATCCTAAGTAAGATTAATCCAGTCCGTAGCATCATATACCACCTCCCTCAAATCCATTTTAATATTATCCTCCCATCTATGTATCGGCCCCCCAAAAGTCTTTTTCCCCTCCGGTTTTTCAAGTAAGACTATATGCATTTCTGGGTTCAACCGTACGTGCTACATGCCCTGCCGATCTCAATGCTTGCAGTTCTCCATTCTCCTGTAACTTCATTTCTCTTGGCCCCAAATATTTTCCTAAGCACCCTTAACCTTTGTTGCTCTCTCAAAGTGAGAGTCCAACTTTCACAACCATACAGAACAACCGGTATTATAACTGTTTTATAAATTATAAATTTAATTTTTCTACTTACATAATATCTCTATAAAATAGAGGGAAGAAATACAGTATATCAGAAGGAATATGATTTTGTGGTGATCATTTTACCTTAATTTTGGTGTTTATTTTGTCATGGTTTCTATGAATATTTCGTGGAAATATGGTTTGGGTTATTATTTCGTGAAAAAATGAGGATACGGCATACAAAATTAATATTGTGTACAACATATAGAATTCCAGTTACTAATTTTAATTCTTACAAATTCCTTATACTTTCAATACCACGACCATTAAATTACATACTCAGTTTTTTTTTCTTGAAAATTGGGCTTACTTCCTACCATTGCTTCATATAAGATAAGTTGATATTATACTTAGAAAAAGTATTAAAAAGTTTTCTGACAAATCCACAAACCGGTAAGAATGCAATCTAATCCCAATCAGCAAATCTTATACCGGTTTACAGCACTTAACTATCCTCTTTTTTAAGGGTAACTAAGAATCGACCGACTTGTCCCCACGTAATTTTCGGTGCCTTAATGCAATAGTCCAACCCGTCCCCACCTAAAAGCTGGTTCACTATAAACCGGGAACGGAAACGAGAACGAGAACGAAAATATTGTTGAAATGAATTAATTTGATTTATTGATAAAAAAAGTCGTGATATTACAGATACATAGACAAAGTAAAAAAAACAAACTAACTAAAATACTATATCGACACTAGCTTCCATAAATTAATTTATATCATAAAAAGGGTTTTTGATTAGCCATCACGAATAATACACCTAAGTCTATTAAAATTAACAATATATGCACTATAAGTAAGTTTATTAAATATAGAGAATGCAATTAATGTAAACCATTGTGTAGACTTAGCTAATCTAACCCTAGGGGTCACAAGGTGGTAATTATATATTGTACCATAATGATTAATCTCACTATGTGGATAATAACCGTTTAAATTTGATTTAATTTTAATCAAACAATGTAAATATACAAATTAACAACAGTTAATTTTTTACAGAAATAAAGAAAGGTCTACAGTGAGCATAAAAATCAGAATGAGTCAAAATTCGTATTGCCTTTTTTGCAAAAGAAGAACTTAATCAATTTTATGACAATTTCCCCAACAAATGAATATCATAAGTAATAAATTATACTATTAAGAAAGCAAAATATGACGTTTTAAGAAATTCTTTAGGTACAAAGTATCTAAGTGTCATTAATAAATAGACTACTCTTGACAATCTAATACACAGGTCGTTAATATGACCTTCCCAAGTTAATTTAGAATCAAGAACAACACCTAAGAGTTTGACCTGTTGAAAGGTATTCTCACATACCTTTCTATGCAATGAAAATAAAATATTCTGAGTCTTGTTATTAAGGCAAAGACCATTAGCCAAAAACCAAGAAGCAGCTTTATCAAAAAATTGAGTGATTGTTCCTTTCAATTCATTCACATTCCTATCAGCAGCATGAAGTGTGGGATCATCTGCAAATAAAACAGATTCAATATCAATTTTAAATGTCAAATCATTGATCATAGTAAGCAAAGTTCTCAAGGCAGAACCTTGGGGAACACCATTCTGAACGGCAAGAAGATTCCATTAAAATATACAGTTTGTTTACGATCATGTACAGTAGATAAGTTCTAAACAAATCCTATTCAATATCTTAAAACTCCTTAATAATTTAATTCCCTAATCAAGATATCATGTGAAACACAGTCGAATGCTTTGATAAGGTCACAAAGAACTGCGAAAGTATGATTAGATTTATCAAAACGAGATACAGTATTACAGAAGAAATCAGATTCTCAAGAGCCTCTATAGACTAGCAGAACTTCCTCTTCTAAACCCATATTGATACTTAGTGAACAATTTATTACTTTCGAAATAATCGTACAATTGAATTTGCATTACAGTTTCAATAATTTTAGCAAAACTAGTTAGAGTACAAATGGGGCGATAATTCGCGGCCTGAGATGGATTGCTTTCTTCAACATGAGAATAACTTTAGATAATTTCAAATATTGCGGAAATTTACTATTCATAAGACAGTGATTGATACAAAACGTTAGAGTATCAATAATAAGATAAATAACATCCTGTATTATATCCGCACTTATGTCAGAAATGTCTCTACATTTAGGATATTTTAATTTATTGACTATAAGTAACACTTCGTCCTGTGTGACAAGTTTCCAATTAAATGGTTACCAGACATATTAGTATTCGCCTAAAAAGATAAGGATTGACGAGTGCAACTGTTTACTCTATTTTTGAGCGTTCTGACCGAGTTAACAAAATATGGATTAAAATCCTCAGATTCAAGATTAATATAATCACTTTTACCACCAGAAGATCTATTATCATTAATAATTTTCCATGCCGCGTTACACTTACTAGTAGAATTGTATATACAAGAAGCATTAAATCGTAATTTAATTGGTTTAAGTGCACATTTATATTTTTTTATTGCATTGGCATATAAGCATCTACCTTCATCAGAATTAACGTCATAATATATTGCCCACTGCATGTAACTATATAAATGAAAGACATGACCTTTAAAAGCTTTCAAGTCATCAGTGTACCAATTTAATTTGTTATTTATGCCATATGATTGACTCTGATTGGCACATTTCACAAGCTTAAAGGGAAACATGGATTAAAACAATCTAGAAACAATACCATACATTTATAAAAAGACAAACTCAAAATCACTATCACAAAAAATATCAGACCATTGAATGCCACTCAAATGTTCTTTAAAATTAATAGAATTATATTCACTAAAACAACGAAATTTCATAAAAATAGGAGATTCATTATTATGTACATTATTATTATTAATTTTAATATCATTATGAAGAGCATTGTGATCTGACAAAGGCACCTTAACAATATCTGTACTAATTAAATCGTTTTATATATTAGTTATAACTTTATAAAGGCATGGATTACCCCTTGTGACCTTTGTGTTCGTAAATAATAATCAGCAGATCTTAAAACATTAATTAATTGTGATATAGCAGAATTATGTCGTACATAATACCAATATCACCACATATTACAATAGAATTCTAAATGATAAAAGAAATAAAATTAAATTATCAAACTGTATGAAAAACGTTTTAGTATCACCTAAAGGAGAACGATATGTGGAAACTAAGATGACGTTAAAACTTTTTTAAAATAACAGCAGAGGCCTCAAAGTGAATTTCATTACAAAATTTATCAGTATTTAATAATTGAAATCGATATCCTTCCCTTAAAGAAATTGCAACACCACCATGAGAATGAACAGTCCTACAATAAACACTGGCACAAATAAAATCATTAATATTAATAAGATCACTATTACCATAAGTGAGCCAATGTTCCGATAAACATACAGCTAAATAATTATATTCGTTTAAAATAACTCCAAGTTCATTAATCTTATTAAAAATGGACTGTACAGTACATTCTGGGAATAAATACTAAAATTTTCACAAGAATTGCTCACAATGGAATCACTAGTCATTATTTTTACACTCGACCTTCACGTTATTTTTTTATTTTATTTATTTTTTTTCAAATAAGACAAACACGTATTCCTAGGCCACAATTCCGGATTCATTACAGATTCCACATTTTCATTATATATATCAACCTTAAATGAAGCGTATTGATCTGGATGTGTAGATTGCAGTTTCTCACAATTGTTAATTGTGAATGCTCACATTTAAATACACTTAAGGCTGGTTCACAGTAAACCGGAAACAGACGACAACGAGAACGAGAACGGAAATAATGTTAAAATAAATGTATTTAAATGTGACCATTAACAATAGTTAATTGTGAATATTCACATTTAAATACATTTATTTTAACAATATTTCCGTCTCGTTCTCGTTTTCATTCCCGGTTTATTGTGAACGAGCCTTAATTCTCGGCGCGTTAATTGTACGTTGCGTTTAATAATGCAATATTAATAGTTCCCTTTCAATTTGAATTGAATTGGATTTGATAACATACAATAATTGAAGCAAAGTTTGGTTATAGGGATACGATCCATCATAGATCGTAACTATAAAGCCATTGACTTCAGGGAGAATACGGCTGAGCTTCATGACACCGAAATATTTCCTCTATCGCATAATTAAGTACTCAGTAGTTTTAAATTTTACTCTGACTGGGAAGCCGTTATTGTATTAAAACTTTCCAAAATTCTGTAACGAAATATTTCCTATTTTTGGACCACTTGGGTGGTTATGTTGTCAAAAAAGCTGTTGCACGTCATACAAAGTGAAGCAGGAAATATTTATTTTCAGGTATTTTACATCCATTCATAATTTTTCTCTGCCTAAGAAAGTTACACTACCTTTCTATATTTTGAATTCTTCTTTCACACTTACACAAGGTACACTTACCAAAACTAGCTTCACACAGTAATTCTCACTGAAGAAGTTACACATGCCAGATAAATAAACTAAGTTAATTTATGTTACGAGTAAAGAATTTTCGAAAGACAATATTATTTCTCCATGCAATATAACTACCCAAACATTGTACCACACCTTAACCAGTCATCAGGACTTACTATAAATAAATAAAATAAATAAATAAATAAATAAATAAATAAATGAGTGAGTGAATAAGTAAATAATAAATTAATAAATAAGTAAATAAATAAATATGGTGATCCAAATAACAATTTATTACTTTTGAGAAAAAGAAGGAAATGTGTTTTCACTTGCTATAATAATCAATATTAATGTTTTAATATACCTTATTTTGATGCCATCTATTATTACATGTTCTAAATTAATTGACCATGTGTGGATTACAACTTTTGTCCCAGTTTTGAGAAAATAATTGTTTTCCAAAAGAAGTTGGTACTTGGATCACTACTGCACTGACTATATCAACAAAATATTTCACAATAAACCAGAATAGTATTTTAAAGAAATGTAATGAAGCTTAATTTTATGTGCAATTTTATTTAATTAAGGAAAGAAAACTCTTATAGTCATTATAGCTTCGAGGCGAAAGTTACTTACACAAAGTTCGCGTTTCTTTACGAATAAAATAGGCGTATGAGGTTTTGAATAGAAAGTGGATACAAAGAAATTAATAATAATTACACTTTTTCAAACATTCTATTTCATACAAAAGGAACAAAATCAAAACTTTTCTCAACTTCCTTTTTTTCTACTGCCTAACGTTGTCCTGTAAGGTGAACAAAACAGAAGAAAATGAATTAGCTCTATTTCAGTCACTTTCATCATCACTATCTCCTCTCACAGTTATTGCATCATTGTCTTCTTCAGTTGCTCTTCCGCAAATGGTAGGCTGTCGAAACAATTGTGATTTAACTGTGGTATGTATTTAACGTCTTTTTTCTGATCCGTCATCTTCTCATACCTTACTGGATATGACTTCTCAACTTGTTTAGGAATAAAGTCGGTCAGGGCTAGCAAACATGTTCCTCAATTTTTTGTGTTGTTCAGTTCCATTTCATGGTAAGCATTCATATCACAAATCTCTCCATACTTCATTAAAGTAGAACCCTTTTTCGAATGTTGCCCAGTGCATCTTTTAAATCATAATTTATTTTTCATCAGCTGTAGTCTATTTTTCTTTTGTTTCATGAGTATCTTTGACAAACAACTGAAGTCCTAAAGCTAGTTTTTTTCCATATGGTTCACTTCAATTTTTTTCTGCAGCTTCCTATCAGTTCTTTCACATCTCTATAGCGTGCTAGGGCCACTTTAACATGGAAAGTAACATTTGTATCATTAATACATTGACAGGTCTCAAGTAATCATTGTAACAAAAGGGAGTTTGTAGTTCTAGGGTGGCAGATGTTGCAGTTAACACCTGGATCACTCTAGCATTAAAAGATAAGCATATTTCGAATTCGATAGTGCTCTTAATGTAAATGTTCCAAATTTGCACTTGGATCACTAAGGTTTTGAGGTACCCATACATATATATTTTTGTTATTTATATAGAATATATTTTGACCAAGTCATTGCATGGCTACATTCTATTAGGAAAGTTTATAAAACTGATTTAACAACTCTCTTATTCGCCGATAATCAAATAGTATTAGCTTCATCAGAAGACAGTCTCAAGAAATTAGTATATGAGCTATGAAACAGCCTCAAGTTATAATCTATGTCTTGAACAAACTAAAATTTTTAGCTTTCCAGTGTGAAACTCAACCACGATGTAAAACTTTAATCAATAATAGTATAATACAACAAGTTACAAATTTCAATTGTTTGGGCAGTGAAATCGACAACACAAGAGAACTAGACCTACAAAAGAAATTATAGAGTTCTAATCAAATTTGTGGGACAATTAGAGGGATTCTTTTAAATAAAACACGGAAAGATACGTTCTTAAAATTTTAGAAAGTCTTAGCAGTTCCAACTCTTTTTTATCGCTCGGAATGGTAGGTTTTTACAAAAAGTCAGGAACATAAATAGAAGTATCAGGAATTATATTCTTGTGGATGGTCAATTGATATAGAAGGACAGATAAACAATGTGGGGCAATAAGAGAAGAATTGAACATATTTAATTTAAATAATACAATAAAAGAATATCAAGAAAATTATTATGTGTCACGGACGCCAGATTCCCAAAAAGATCTTACAATATAAGCCTAAAAGGAGAAGAGAGAGAACATATGAAGAGATGGATGGACCAGTTCTTTCTTTCTTGGAGATAAGGATGATGATGATGATGATGATGATGATGATGAATGGTTGTGGGCTATATAAAGTTTCCTGTCTGTCATTAGCGAAGATTTTATTGGTAATGATATATTCTAATCATCGCCGTCATCCTACTCATAAACTTCATACTTAAAGTTTCTTGCTCTTCGTCCGTTCCATTCCCTTTTGTACAATGATTTAATTAATGAACACAGCACATGCACTAAGAATGAGTCATTTTACCACAAGGTGAACTCTTAACAAAACATAATACAAGGGACGTATGCCCAGTCCCTTTTAGAAGGACATTAAATCCTCAGTTCTTCCGAGAATCCTCTACGAACCCAAAAAACAAACTGAAATATCTTCACAACGCCACTGCGCAATGGATGTCATAAACTGATGTTGATGCCTGCTAAATTCCAGTGCAGCCTCAAGGCAGACCACCGGAAAACGTCTATAGAAGATAACGCTTATCTACTACATATTCAAGCTAACGAAATAATGGATAAAAATTCTGTAGGCATGCAATACAGAGGAAAAGCACTCCTAGGCCACCGACGCGACATATTGCGGCCGGTAGCGTATTTGCCTATTCGAGGCTGCGCTCGGGCGTGGATTCGAAGCCCGCTGATTGGGGTGATTATCTGGCTGTTTTTTTTTTGTCACTAATCGTAAGAAAAATGTCAAATAAACTCAAGGTGGACCCTCGGACTCAACCTTGCCAAATGCCATCTCACTAATTTCATTGACGCTAAATAAATCAGTTGATACAACGTTGTTAATTGCTCTTTTAAAAAGCACTGCTGTTCCAATTATTTATCACTTAGGCTATATTTACTTTATGCTTTAAAACTGTTGACAATTTTGTTGCCATCTATCTTTGTTTCACAGTATTTCATTTTACTCCACAGTACTCTGTCCCAGATACGAAGGAATTATGAATACAGTATTGGCTGAGTGGCTTGTTCCTTTCTGACCTCTCCAGATACTGACGATTGACACATTACTAGTTTCTGCTGGCTTGGCGATGTGAAGGGACGAGGATATGTATAATGGAGAAGTTATTACACCGTCATTAACGGCAAATAGAAGTTAAGGCTGGTTCACAATAAACCGGAAACGGAAACGATAACGAGAACGGAAATGTTAAAATAAATGTATTTAACATTATTTCCGTTTTCGTTCTCGTTGTCGTTTCAGTTCCCGGTTTATTGTGAACCTCTCTTAAGTTTTCATACGGGCGAGAAATTATATGTAAATTCTGTGTTCTCTGATTTTAGTTGGGGAATGTCCTTTACGTTACGAGAAAACCTGTTCAATTTTCCTTTCTAAGAAAAACAAAATAGTAAGTTATTGTCTTCGGCCGTAATATCAGATATGATGAACAATATTGCAAAAAAAAACTGGACCACTGTGAATATTTTAGTCTAGACGCAGTATCATTAAACATGAAACGTCATTAGTTGATGAAAGCTTGTCTCCCTGGTCTAGAATTTAAGGGGACACTCCACTGAAAATTACAACTTTTTTCCTAGTAATTTTTTTCAACCAAATTTTGAGAGCATGTTTACTATTTAAAATACTAACAAAATCCAAATTTTGAACTTCCAAATGCCTTTGACTTTGATTTTTTATTTTTATATCGTTGTTTAGAAATATTTTCAAACCCATTCCCCATGAATTCCAGTATTTCTGTTCCTTGTTTTGGATATTTATTTCTTCTCTTTTCGCCTCTCCACATAACTGTGCTAAAGCGATCCATTTTAATCTGTACACGCTTCGGTTCGGTTCGACTCCACTGGATATGAGAGCTGGCAGACGTTTCGTTTCGATTCGATTCCGTTAAGTGGGAGCGGGCCTTTACACAGAAAACCTTACGCACTATGCACTTTATTACCCTAACTACCAAAATAATTTATGCATGCAGTGCTACGCGTTTGGCCACATGCAGAATATTAATAATGAGCATAAAGATGAACCAAGCGTTCACTGTTCGTAATTATTCATCAAAATGTGCACTGTAACCTCAATCTCCTTTACCCTTCCAATTGTGATGCAAAGCTTGGGAGCGTACATGTCGCATTAATAAACCGATGGCTATCATGTTTTAATTATGCAAAATCTGTTCATAACCTATTTAATATTCAGTGAGGTTGAATTTTATTTCGTAACATTCAAGACTAACTTAGAGTATGTCCGCTCTCCTTTGGAGATTGATTTTTTAAAACTTAAGACTGAAAAATCCAGTTGCGAATTATCTTTGAAGTATCTTAATTAAGATTGCACAAGCAACAAACTATATCACTTAAATTTCAGAAGTTCTTCCATTATGTAATAGTGCAGAGTTTGATGCAGGCTGTTTAATATTCTGGAGTTATAATTTTAAATAGATCACACAAATCTTTTGAGGGAAATCACGTGTCTACTTAGGAGATCGTGTTCCTTAAGACGTGATTTTTACCCTTGAGGAAAGATTTGAAGCCATTTCTTATCAACGTTAGAAAAGCCACAAGAATTCCCTATTGTTAAAAAAAGTATTGAGTTTGAAATGTGGTTTCTTTTACAGGACGTTTATTCATTCCTGGTGAATGCAGTGGTCATACTATTCTTTAAAATATTTATTAGAAAAATATATTTTTATAAACTTCCTGATTTTAATCAAATTTTCAGACTAATAGTTCATTTTTATACAAATAAAATAAGATATTTTAACAAATGTAGATCAACAACATTACAGTATTGTCTGAATTATATGGTAAACGTTAAATTTTCATGTAGATGTACATAATATTTTTTTGAGAAAATGGAAAATATATGTTGCAAAAGTCCACCGCTATGAAGTAATGGTTAGCATACCTGACTGTGAAACGAGCTGGCCCGGGTTGAAATTCTGATTGGGACAAGATACTTGGTTGAGGTTTTTCCGGGGTTGTCCCTCAACCCCTTTAAGAGCAAAATTGCTTTGTAACTTACAGCACTAGACTTCGAATTCATTTAGCTGGCATTATCACTTTCATTTTATTCAAACGCTAGATAACCAAAGCAGTTGATAAAGCGCCGTAAAATAACAAATTACAAAATTATGTTGAAAAAGTCATTTTTGAGGAAATTGCGTTTAAAATAAATAATAGAAATGTACAAATATAAAAAAAAACTATTTCAAAAGATTAAATATTCGAATATTTTAATAAACCAAACTCTAAATTAAGGAGAATGATAAATATATAAAACTAAAAACCAACATTTAAAAATATTGTTAGTTAAGTCCTTTCTGATTAGTGGAATATTCCCTTAAGAATAGAAATTAGGTGGTATTTCAAAAATATGTTAAAGACCTTTATGGTAGCTAAATATTGGAATATTTTAATAAAATAAACATAAAATTAAGCATACAAATCCATTTACTCAATACTGTAAAAATATAAAAATTTCAATATTTTTCGGTTAGGATTTTTAACTCTCCGTTGGTCACTAGCTCGAATGCAACGTGATCCTTTTTAACTCGTTTTAGATTTAATTTTATTTTGTTAATTTTTTTCCGTTTTATTATTAATGATTACACATTAACAGAGCATAATTACATTTGTTTCTTCAATACTCACAAAACTATCCTGTGTTTAATTGCATACTGTAATCAATTCTGTAAAAACATCAATTTAGAAACTGATAATGTTTGCGCGGAGCACAATCGTGGTTCAGAACACAATTACGCTCCAAGAAAACATTTATCACTTGTCTGCTCAAACGACAAACTGGGAGGGTAGCGAAATATACGAATGAAAGGTATCCAGACGGCAGATAAGTACTGCCATCTCGGATCACCAATCAAACGTGAAGTACTGGATCACTGGATGGTTATACCTCCCCCTAAGACTGAAAATTCCGGATATCTAGCGTCTTAGGAATATCTGAAGTAAAATAAAACATAATGAACAATGCTATGTAAAACGCATATGGTTTCCGTTGTATATTTATATAGTATCTGGCACAGAATTTTTCTACGGAAGTTTGCGTCAAAAGAGTTGCGCAAATTTGACGCCTGATGAACTAGCTACGCACATAAAAGTGCTTTTTCTATTTGCGTACTCGCAGACTTTTATTATACAGGGACATCATTTTATTTTTACTAACATTTTTAATATTACCCTGTCTATACCTTTAGACAACCGGAAACACCGCTTGCTCCCCCCTCCAAGACTGGAGTTCGATGATACTGGCGTAAAACACAAATCACTCTACTAGGTATAGGAAGGAAGAAAAGTAGTTCATCCATTTACGTAAACTAGGAAATATCGCGATTTTGAGTTTGATAATTTTCATTAGGTTTTTCTTTAATCAAAGTACAGTACTGTATTAAGAATAAGTGTTTTTACTCACGAAGTGAGTTATCCATGCTAACGTATTCATTATGCGGTGTATATTATACTGTCTACAGCACATTAGCGTACAATATAGAGAAAGAAGTTAAATTGAAAAATAATCATAATATGAATATTTAAACACAATTTTGAAAATGGTGGCCGTTCATTTCGATACAGGCTTCAGTTCTTTTGTTGCATATTATCGCGCTATAGACTATTGCATCTAATTCCAATTGCCAGTTTCGTCCTTCGTACTAGTAACTCATGTTGAAATAATTCTGTACCTACTCTACGTACTGTAAATTCAATCTTCACTTCTGCCCGACCCAAAAATATAAAATTACTCAGACATGCTATTTACTGTCCGCCCAAGTGGTTATGCCGCAGAATTGTAGAAAGGGAGGAAATCACGTGACAGTTAATTACTTAACGAGGCCCTTTTATTTAAGTTAAATTAAACAGCTGTATAATATTACGTAAACGTCCAATTCCTAAGAGAAATTAATGTTTTCAGAAAAGAGCTAAGACAGCCCAGCTTTTACAGAGGGGCGAGCAGAAGCAGGTGGGGGAAATCGGGATGCGACGTAGGCAAACGGACAGTACCTGTGCGAAAATATGATTCAATATTGAAAGCTCTTTCGTCACTGGAAAACGCGAACATATTTCTGGAACATACTATACTCAGTAACTCAGTACTGCTTACTATCTGCGGTCTTGGTTCTGTGTGGAGTTGGAACTTCATTAGTAGAAGGGGTGGGAGTGAAGTACATTCAAAAACTCAGGTACAATAAAAATTGAAGTAAAAATAAAATGATGTCCCTGTAGAATAGGTGCATTATTATCCCAATCTCTCTTACTTTTCAAACAGCTGATTTTTTAATAAATTAACGCGCTTCATATACTTGTCTTTATATAAATTCCTAATCATTTTCACACTTTCGTTTGAAAGCGATGTACGTTTTCCGTATTTCTGTAATTATTGTAAAACGAGAGAAATAGATTTTCTAACATCTCGGTCTACAGACGTATTTGACCAAAGTTATGCTAATATTAATTCTGAACAACGCAGAATGATCCTGATTTTATACTAATATAACCGGATATTAGCAAGGTAGGCTATAGCCTAAGTTGTGGTTGTGATAACTAAAATGTAAAGTTTAAGTAAAGAAAGGTGGTAATTTCAGAACTTTAATGAAAGGGCTTATTGGTAAGAGGTGATTTTCTTAGTGAAATTAATATACCGTACGTTAAATTTTCTACCTACTAAAGTATGGAAATCTTAATGAGAACTCAAGAGCATTTTAATTAATATGTGATTTATATCGAAATTACACGACTCAGGTTGAAGGTCGTCGTTAGAAATAGGGCGGGCTCAACAATAAATTAGCCTATGTAGTAGATTTGGCGACATTTCATAAGAATAAAAAATTAAATATATTTTTTCCTCAATTTCTTAAATAAACTAGTCTTCATGTATAAAATGTTCTGAGTACAAATATATCGATTTTTTTTTCACGAACTCTAGTAATTTTCAAGACAGAGGATGTCGTCAAAATTAATTGTTCAAAATGTTAAAGAATAACAAGTGTATAGGTAGAAAAGGAATATATCACCTTGACATCCTGAGGGAAACCAGTAGAGCAACGTTGAGGTCCATTGCATGTAAACAAAAATGTGAAAATTGTAGAACATTTTGCAGAAAACCGCAATGTTCTATGTCATGTGCTTCCAGAGTTATAATTGTTTGTAATGGTAAAGAGAATATAGAGACACGGTGTATCTGAAGTAAATTATTGAAGTATTAAAAAGATAAATGAGCAATTTTTATAAGGAATTGCAAACTTATACAAAGAAAACCGACATTTTTCCTCGCTTTATTAAATTTCAACCAGATTCCTTCTAAGGAAAGTTACCTAAGTAATTCTCATTACGTCTCCGTATGGAGTCATCTTCGACACCACGTTTAACTCTGAATCGAGAGACCGCGAGTTGAAATCCGAATGTTAACGATTAAATTGTTACTATATTTTATTTCAGAAAGATATACAGGGTGTAAACGATATAAACTGAAAAAAGTACTGATGGTAGAGAATAAATAGCTGAAGAAAAAAGTTAAATAGTGTTTTTCTGTAACTGTCGAGGTTTTATCAGAAAAAAATGCGTTTAGCGAGTTTAACTTTTTTTGAAAATATGGAATTGACATTCATTATTTACTTTGCCCGATACCTACTCTGAAGCAGTTGTTACTCTGTTGTGTGTGCGTGTTATGTACGGGCTCGGTACTATTGGTGTGTGTTGGGCGCAAGTGCATTGGCGATGGCATTCACGTTTAGTCGAAATGTAAGCAAATAATTAGACTACTATAAATCTTAAAAAAAATATGGAAATTTAAAAATTAGAAGTTTAATTATAGAAAATAATTTGTTCAGTAGACCGATATATACAGACAGATTATTTAGTCCTGACAGCTCAGCGACGCGAAAGAGAGGAAGTAATCGGAGGAGTGGGGAGAGTTCCGGAGTAGAGATAAGGGCGAGCAGTCGGTAAAGGCAAGCGAGTGAATAAACCGAACACCCCTTGGCGTAACTAAATGGACTCGCCTGTCCCACGCGCACATCTCCGGCGACTGTCAGGACTAAATAATCATACTGTACTCTCTATATAACTTTGGCAGTTTATGTCGTTTGCAGACTCTGTATACCGTGCCGTATAAGTGCAGCAAAATTACCGATGAAAAGTTTTCCTCATTTCACAAAGTTAATTTTCTTTGCAAATAAATACATCTTCGGAGCAGTTTCTCTATAGAGAATACAGACATGGTAGAAAAACGTATTTTGAGACCGCAATAAATAAATTAGAGAAATTGGGACGCAGTAATCATAAAATTACTAAACGTGGAACAAATCTAAAATGTCTTAGCATTATATTATTGATGACTTAGGATATTTTATTCCCTATAAAAACATAAACTATTTTTCCGTAGCTGTTATTTCACTGTGAACGCACCCTAAAGCGTCACGATGCGTGAATATCTTAAAATTGGTCAAGTTCTATTTATAACTTCAGTTTGAAGCACGTTTGACCGTTGAAAGGCACAAAATTAACTACAGTTGAAAACCAGCAAAATCAGCAAACAAATCTCGATTCAGACATAATCTCCATGTAATTTTGTAATATTTTCGATGTGGGAAGGGGGATTTCGTGATGGTGTGAAGGAAAAGCAGGACACGCTGTGACCTTTACACGCCGCATCGATACCGTCGCACGCTACTTCGCGTGACGTCACAACTTTTGTGTATTATTATGACGTCATTATTTCATGACCATAAACATATGAAAATCACAAAATAATATTATAACCCTAAAAAGCGGGCTTATACATACAAGTCATTTTTCACTGTGACCTTTAATGTTCCAATCTTATTCACACCTGGATAAAATATTTTAACTCGCTTGTCACTAACATTAAATTGGAAGTACTGTTACAAAATCGTGCGTGGCCATAAGTGTTGCATTATCAATCTTACCTTGCAGCGTTTTTATCATGTGCATCTGCATAATAATATTCTGAAACGTCAGAATTTAAAACGAGGCATGCTGGAAACTAGAATTTTTCTTTCCCTCCCACATCAAGGTGAGACGTTTACACAGACAGAGCATGCCTCGAGGTAGTACGCCGACTTCGTGTTCGGGAAGTACGTGCTTCGATTTCGATGACCGGCTATACCGGTAGAGGTCATCGGTGGTTTCCTCCATCTCTCCAGGTATTTTGTCGGGGGAGTATCTTTGGAGAGGCTATGATCTTGTCCTTGGAAATCATTTCTCTTTATCAAATTCTCGTAGACTATTCACCTCATGGAATCGTGAATTTAGCAGCTCTTATTTGAAGAGGAATCTGTAATATATATTTTATTTACATAACATTATGAAATAATGAATGCTATACAGGATGATTCACGAGGAAAGGTAAAAAATTTAGGATACGATATCTTAGTGAGTGAAAAAGTTCATATGAACATAGGTCCGTTTTCGAACGATGGCGGAGCTAGATGCATTTTTTTTATAAAACGTCTCGCCCCAATGTGAATCAGATGTTACCATATGCTGATGACGTGATTCAAGGTCATCGATGAATGACGTAACATTGGAATCTGCATTGTGAGCGATGTAGATAAGAGAAGAGAAACAAACCGGGTGGTGGGGCACTACAAATGTCACAACAAATACGCTATCACTTATCGGTTCACAGTTCAAAGTGTTAAGTTGTGTTTTTCAAGATGCCTTATAAATTTTCGACTGCAGAATACGCCGATATTGTGTATGTTTATGGTTTGTGCAATGGAAATTCCTTGCGTGCCGTCGTTGAATATGAACGACGCTTTCCGAACAGAAGGGTACCATATCAAAGAGTATTTAATGTCTATGGGGTTGGATGAAAGACTTTGTAAAGCAAAGGAAAGGAGAAACGAGACAGGCGCTAATTGACCGTATTTTGGATGCGGCATAAGAACAGCCACGTGCAACTCTCCCGAGCGATGAGCGCGATTCACGCCCTAGCGCAACAGTGCATTGAAGCAGAAGGAGGTACCTTTGAAATTGTGCGAAAACACCGACCCCGACTTCTAGAATATTAGGTATGTATGCATACGGGAATATAAACTTTAAATTTGTCCGTTATCTGTCTCTAAATACGAGTTAGTAGAATGGAATCTCAGAAGTTTTTGTGAAATCAAAGAGCCATATCTCCGTAACTGTTCGAAAACGGACCTATATTCATATGAACTTTTTCACTCAGAATGACTTCAGAATTCACATCCTAAATATTTGACCTTTCCTCGTGAATCACCCTGTATTTATTACAATAACATTATCATTGTGTTGCAATATGTTCAGTTTTCGACATACTGACTAGTGGACATAAAAATTAGCATTTCATGTTCAATTGAAGAGTACACGGGAGAAACAATGTCACAATTCTCATAAGCGTGATGTCTTCATTTAATTCAGTACATTACTGCAAACTTTAGTGTTTTCTTACAAAAATTGGTAAAGGAGAATTATCACCACTGATACAGTCATCCTTTCCTACTTTTTCATTAGGAACAGCAATAAATTTTATAGTAATAGACTGAATTAGATGATGACAACATCCTTAAGAGAACTATGATTTTGATTGTTTTTCCCTGTACTCTTCAATTTATTGAGAGGAAAAACCTCAACCAGGTAACTTGTCCCAACCAGAACTTGAACTCGGGCCCTCTCATTTCACGGTCAGACATGTTAACCGTTACTCCATAGCAACAGAAGGTGTAGAATTGATACACTTTTAGGGTGCTATTCATAGACATTTCGCTAGCCCGCGCTACGAGAGTGCTAAACTAGCCCCGGCTATCGACTGATTACTTGTACAGGATTCATATATCATATCATATATCATATCATATATCATATCATATCGCTAACACTGGTTTATGAATACGAAAAACGTTAGTTCGCTGATCATCCACCGGAAACCCGCGCTAAGAATATCTATGAATACGGCCCTTAGAGATCAAAACAGTTCTATTGAAGTGTTATTGAAGTTTATTGACTTTTCCCCGATACAGTTTGCTTTATACTTTTTGAACTAACGTGGAAGTTTGAATATTATTGCATAAAAATCTTTAAAGAATTTAAGATTTCAACGTTTGAAGGTTCGTACCATTTTAAAATTTAATACCATTCTTTGAAAAAGTAACTAAAAGTGACGAGTGTTTTTCAAATCCCATCGATTGCGTGATTACGTCCTTATTGTATGAGTAATTAATTTTATTATAATGTATTGTATTTTGTTTTAATTAGAAGATTATTAGCATTTAGTTATAATAATAAAATATCCTGTCTTAGACATATTTATTCATAATATATTGTAATTGTACATAAACATTAATGCATAAACTGCGTTGATTAATTTATACCGTAGTTATTGAACAACTTGTGCATTCTCCCTCTTGTAAGATAGATTCGTCCATGCTTTCATTTGCTTTTGTAGATAGTCCCTTCGTTATGATATGGAATCGTCCTATACCTTTGGTTTCCAGTACATGACATCACTGCCTTCCGTTACATAGTCCGACAGCAAAACTATTGCGGGATGCGCTTTTATCACGTTATCGCTGCATGACGTCACTGCTTCCTGGTATATATAAAATGTGACTTTTCCCCTTTTTTACCTCCAAAAAAGACGTAGTCAACGCAAAAAATACACTGTTATAATCTGGCGAAGGCTAGTAGAGTCATCTTGCTCACGAGAAAACATGTAGTCTTATATTCAGTTGACCTTTTGTGTTTATTAGCAAAGGATCGTAAGATTATTAATTCATTCACGAATAAACGCGTCGTATTACATCTGACAAAGTGAAGACGACAACGCAAACTTACATGGATCCTAGTCTGAGGACCATTAAATTCTTGACAAACTAAGAAGAGGGACACTACAAGAATTGAAGACATTCCATGGAATAAACTTACATGATACGATATAGATTTAAATAATTTTTCAATTATTTATTTTTACTGATTAAATTTATATCTTCTGTACTGTTAATATGAGGAAATTACCTGGCTGACTAGTTTCGAAGTGATATTATTCATATTTCTTTTTTAAAAATTTGCTGTATTTCTCCGTACTTGTACGAGATTCTTGTGCCCAAAGGAGGACGAAAGGCACATTCATTAACATTTGTATTTTATGACTTTAAGTGTTGTTACGATAATAGGCCTATTATGCATACTAATTTAACTAACAAGCAAACATTGTCATGGGGGCAGATAAAAAGATTTTCTATTCCTGTGTCGTATAAGTTCGCCGCTTCAGATCGGAAACTGTGCGTGACAGCCGTCTGCGCCTCTCTGTTGATCCCGTGGTATGACAAATGTCTCAATTCCAGTCTGAAATATGTTGGAAAATAGCTCAACAGTTGTATCTGTTCGAATAAATCTTTCCATGAAATTGTGTTTTCTTTCTGAAACTTATTTTTACGGCCCTCGTAATTGCGCTGGAGTGGCAAACATTTGTAAAAGCACTGTTTTGACATTGTTAACATGGTGGAAGAAAAAATTATCTTTATCTGCCCCCATGAGAATGTTTGTAAGTCTTGACGTAAATAAATTTTCAATTTGTGCCTCATACTCCACTTCCCACAGCCAGACTATACTGCCTCCCGCATTTATGTCTTTGTAAACAATATAAGTGGTGATAACACGTCTTATCAATTATCATTTTACTGGCTTTTTCCGCAAAGTATATAGCATAAAGTTTGTAACAACATCGAAAACTTAACGCTACAGAGTTTTTAATCGTTACTAAACAAAGTTGTATCAAATACGTGGTCATCTAGCGTTGGTGGAGGTGGTGATAGCGAAATGGCATTTGGTAAGATGAGTTCGAGCATCCGCTAGGGGATAACCTGTCAGTTGGGGAAAACTCATAAAAAAAAACCAACCAGGTAATCTGCTTGCTCAAGCGGGATTCAAACCCGTGCCCGAGTACAGTCTTGGCAAACATGAGTTCTGACTGTGACCCTTGAACTACGCCGGTGGCTGGGACTAGAGAAAATGTGATGAGAAGAGGGCAATGGAAACATAACGTCATCAGTAAGACGAACTTTATAAAGTTGTAGGCTATATGAATCCCAACTTAAGCATTGATTATCGGTACGTAAATGAAGACTTCAAAAGTTACACATTTATTTACATTTTGACATTAAGAAATCATAACATTCTGTTCACTTCGTCACTCTCTTTGTTTGAAACCTTCTCGTTCAGCACCCTAATTTCGTGATGATTTTTCTGCTCAGGAATATTTTTAGAGATGTTATATTGTTGCCCGAATTTATTTAGCTATGTCTTCTTTTTCTTTGTTCTTTGAAGTCTGTAGCAGGAACAGTTCAATTTTCACGACTGTTGGATTTAAATTAAATTTGTCTTCCCTTGAGTGTTAAACGAAAAAGGTTTTGGCAAATTAATGCGGACTGAATAAAGTGGGCGGCCTGATACGCATTCCACTCATTCCTTCCAGTTGGTGATTCCCACATCCCTGCTACCTGGATCGGGACGTGGCATTTAAGGAGAGTTATTTATTCTCAAATACCATAAAAATAATAAAAACTGAATATTCTTTGTTGGTGATGATTTAACTCAAGAATCAGCCATCTGATTGTACTTGGATATTTTTAGTTTAGAGTCTTTGAACAACAAATTTTCACATTTTGTCTTGTTTCGAAATAAAAATAGGTGAATATTACTAATATGTGTGTCCACACTGCCATACATTTATGACGCAGTGCATGAGGGTAGGCCACTAGAGAGAACTCAAGAGGTGGAGCTTAAATTGAGAGGATTCGATCCAAACATCGGGATGGGAATCCGGTGTGGCTTAGTGGATAGAGCGTTAGCACGTAGAGCTTGAAAACCCGGGTTCAAATCCCGGTGTCGGAGAGAATTTTTCTCTGTTCCACTCTTCCATCGTTAATATCTTTAGCATGGCTTCCTCCAAGAGAAAAAAAACTATGGGTCTCATGTTTAGATTCGCTTCACATAAAATTATACTGGCAGTATATGAGATGTTCTCAGACAGAATTCTCCTGCCATTTTTTCCCCCACGTCAAAATGTGGAGATAGAACACTAGTCTCAGATCAGATGAGTATGCGCACGTGGTCTTGTTCCACCCTCACCCCTCTACAATTCTGTAGGCCTGTAGGTCTTCACTTGGTAAAGGTTCTTTTTTTAATGAAACTCTAAAATTGAAGCCTGCAATGGAATAAAAAAAACTTATGTTACGTCAATATCCCGTTTCCAGCATGTATATGGAATCTTTAGTAAAACATCTCTCCCCTGATAAAATATAATTTCCCTCCAACAAACACAGCGTCCTCAAAAATACATTTGAATGAGGTTCTGCGCAATTCTGTTATACGAGATCTAAAGTGTTTAGTGCTCTGCATCTCGTATTCAAGATTTTGCAGTTAAATTCTTATTCCTGAGAACGCCTCAGTCGTAAAAGAAATCTGTAAATTATGGATATGATGCTTGATAATTTTTACACAAAATTGTATCGGCAAACAAATTGACAAAAATGACACAGAACAAGATTCTCTCGAAATATGCTCCATAATTTTCATTCCAACATTTCATAAAAATTGCAGAAATTAAATTTCACACAGTCTCTGTTAGAATATGTCATTAGTGGCACTGTTTGATTTTCATTGACGATCTGTCATGCTCATATCGGTATCTGAGTTCTATCCAGCTATTCTTCTTTGTTCGTTTTGTCTGGCTCGGCATGCTGAAACGTGCCTGTACTATTAACATATGCATTAACAATGAAAGCTGACCTTGATACCAGCATGAACATTCCTGCAGTGTAAACATCTGGGGGGGGATACTGATTGTGCCAATAAATGGTGAATTGGGTTATGATGAGTCGTGTAGCTGATCCTACCTGTTGGGACACTCCACACCGAAACCTCTCGTGACGATTTACAGCCGATCAATGTAAACAGGTGGGATACCGCCAGATGTGCATTCGACCAATGCGTCAAGTTCACAAACACTCGACTGAACTAGATTCTTCTGCACGAACCTGCAAACTAACTTGTTATTACGATTTCTGTTCTGTTGCCAACAGTAGATTTTGTGCTTCTTTCGCAGTGGTCTGTCAGTGACTTTGGACGTAATCGCAAGGGCATATAGGACACATCATGTAAGTGAAACAACATGTCAACGTCAGGATATGAGAAGAAATGTCAGAAGGAATTAAAATCATTCGGACAGGAGTAGTTCAAGTATGCCCTTCATCACCTACCCTGTTCAACATCTACTTGTTGGACTTGGCACAAAACTGTTTTTCAGAACATGGGAGGAGTGATAGTAGAAGGGAGAAGAATAACGTGCACAAGATTTGCTGATGATATGGCGTTGTTAGCAGAAGAGGAGACGTTACCAAGGGATATGCTACTGGAGCTAAAGCCTTGGTTTTTCTGAACCGACGCATGCGACGTGCGAGTTGCGAGGCCCGCTTCGCACAAATCCAGACTACACGAGAGATAGTGAGTGGTTTCTATAACTGCGAGATGCGAGGTCTACGTACCTCGCAGCCATAGAAACCACTCACTATCTCTCGTGTTGTCCGGATTTCTGCGAGGCGGGCCTCGCACGTCGCATGCGTCGGTTCAGAAAAACCAAGGCTTTAATGGCAGCTGTGAGCAGTATGGGATGAAGATAAATGCAAATAAGACGAAGATCATGGTCATAGAAAGACCAATAAAGAACGTAAATTTGCGAATTCTAAATGAGGCAGTAGAGCAAGTGGAGAGCTACAAATACTTCGGGTGTACTATAAGCAGTAAAAGGAGTTGCTGCTAGGAAGTCAAAAGGAGGATAATAATGGCCAAGGAAGCTTTTAATAGAAAAAGGAACATTATCTGCGGACCTCTGAAAAACAACTAAGGAAGAGACTAGTGAAGTGCTTAGTATGGAATGTGGCATTGTATGGGGCAGAGACATGGAAATTACGACGAAACGAAGAGAAACGAATAGAAGCACTTGAAATGTGAATATGGAAAAGAATGGAGCGTGTGAATTGGACACAGAGAATAAGAAGTGAAGCTGTGTTGGAAAGAGTGAGTGAAGAAAGAATGATGCTCCAAACTGATCAGGCAGAGGAAAAGAAATTGGTTGGGTCACTCACTGAGAAGAAACTGCCTACAGAAGAAGATATCAGATGGTAGACGGCATTAAGGTATATGGATCATAAGAGACAAAGAGGAAGACAGAAAATAGAAAGGAATGGAGAATGTTAGTTTGCAATGAATGAATGAATGTAGTATCAATCAGTGGTGTATTTCTAAAAAAAAAGTGCCCTGGCTGTAGTATTTTGGTAGTACCGGTAGTAGTAAGTTGTCGTCATCATCATCATCATCACCACCACCACCACCACCACCACCACCACCACCACCGCAGGAATACTTATGAAATGTCAGATGAAAATGCAATATCTAAAATTAGATATGGGGATTTTTAGGTATGCGGAATAGACTACACTATGAAATTGTTGAAATATGAATAAAATATGACTTTTATAAATGCAAAATTTGACTGTGGCAATGAAATTTGAGTACCAATTAATAGTCTTAATAATAAATAATTTAAAGATGGTCCTGTAATACCTAATAATGTTAATAATAAATGTCCAGCAATTATAATGGCTGTATATGAAATTCATAGAAGTGCCCTGGCGCCGCCCGGCCTCGAAAAATAGTACCCTGGTGCTGCCGGGGCCCGCCAGCCCTGAAATACACACCTAGTGTCGATCATAGCTACGCTACTGTTAGAGTCCAAATAGTCAGTTCTGGACTCATTCGTTGCATAAGTCAATACCAAAAAGCGTACAGAATGGCTAATTAATTCTGTGTTAGAGTAAAGATAAGTCATTTTTTAGTAAAGATGGAATTTTGTTCCCCAGATGAACACACAAGTTAAATTATACAAGTGAGCCTGCAATAATCTAAAGAATACTAGCAGTTGATGTGTTTTATTTGTGTAGAAAATTATTTGCAATAAGAGTTCCAAGTTTAATTTTCATTTATCTCCAAACTCATTTTTATGACTTATCTCACTTTACCCAAACAACACAGAATTAATGTTGTATGCTCTCAGATTTATGGGCAGTGTTAAAATAGAACTTGTCTCGTTTTTTACTTTCCGATTACAAATTGTTCATAAATTAGTAATCAGTCACAGACCATCGGAGAAGAAATATTGTAAAGTAGAAAAAATCGAACTTTAAAAATTATTTTAAGAGTCAAAATTTCATTCGAACGAAAGAGGCCTACGTGATTTAATACTTGAGGGAAGATGATGATGATGATGATGATTATGATTATGTGGTGGTATTATTATTCTTCTAAAGGAGCATCAGAATTGCGTCTCTTCTTGCGATGACCGTCAGGATCCTTGTTAATAATGACTAGACTGCGGACTTTTTAGACCAGGCCTGCACAAGGTTTGCGCTCTCCGAGCCGGCTCACAGCTCATGAACGGAATGCAGATATTAGCTGCGCTCAGTATAGGGTGGACTGGAAGAAGGGGTGATCTCATACAAAATATACACAAAAGGAAGTACTAGTACGAGTGTTTATGAAATGAATTCCCGTTCAGTGTTTGCAAAACTATCTTGGACTATTATTAATTAATAAAGAAATATTTATTTTACAGAAGTAATAGAAATTCTATAGCTACTTAAATGTACAATATCATTTTGTTATATTTTTTATTATCAGTACATCAAAACGAAGTTTTATGCTGTTGGCAGCTGAAAGGAACAGCAGCCTACTGATCGTAATGAAACATCAGTTACACATGTTCGATGTCTGCCTTTATTAAAGTTGATTGTAGAAAACAGTTGCTCACAAATATAAATGTTGAGCCAAACATAGCAATCATTTTCACAGCCAGTCTGTGTAGTCGTGGATATTATTGCTAATGTTTAGTCTTGTAGAACTCAACCAGTCTAGTAGTATTATTCAAACGATCTTTAGCCCTTAAGTCACATTGAAGATCAATAAGTTCGAGCTATAAATCGTTAAATGTTAAATGTTATGTTCCGTCTTTTAGATTCCTCCATACTGTACTGTAGCAGTAGGTAAGCAACGTGAAACAGTTACTGAGAATAGGCATACACACTGCACTCCAATAGATAACTGAGTGGTCGTTTCCCTTTCCTGTACCTACATCAAGTCTACGTCATTCTGACGTATCTTCCTCTCCGTTTCGGCGAGCGGTAAACACAGCTCTCCCGCTCCGAAGGAGCGAGCGCGCTCGTTGAGCGCTGTTTGTGCAAGCCTGTTTTAGACATTAATCTCTGAATCAAGCAGAGTCAAGGTCACGTAACGCTTACTACAGTATATTCCGGCAGCATTGATGATGTCATGTGGAAGGGGAGGAGGATAGGTACTCATTGTGCATAACTAGATGTTTCGGAGGTGATGTGGTGGTTGGATGTTGTAACTGCTATAACTTAGATTATCGATGATAAAAATTAATGAATATGTAAGCTGCAAATTATAGTTACCTATACAAGAGTTTTGTAGACAGTATTTTTCTAGCGATGGGAAAATGATTAAATGAAATAAAATTTATGTACCGGTAATCTAAATATCACTGGTGTTCAGAGCGGGGCTCATACAGTAACACTGCAACTCTAAAAGACAACCTGCTTAAAATTTTACAAGTGAACGAACAGCAACGTTTGTATCTCTGTGTCGTAGAAGTCTGGCGCCTGGGATCGGAACCAGTGTGTGACAGTTTTCTGCACCTGTGTGTTGATCCCACGGTATGAGAAATGTCTCAGTTTGGGTGGGGAATATATTTAAAAATAGCTCAACAATTGCTTACCTATTTCAATAGATTCGTTCCATGAAATAGTGTTTTCTTTGTGTTAACGGCCCCAGGGAAACTTACTTTCTGGGGTGGGGGCCTTCCTAATTACGCTCGAGTGGCCAAAATTTGTATAAGCACTTGTTTTGACGTTATTAACATGGTGAAAGAAAAACAAATAGTTTCATCTGCCTCCATGAGAATGCTTGCTTGTTGCCTTCTACGTCTGAAACTTCATCCTTCCTCTATTTAATTGCTACCATTTCCTCGTGTATACGCAATCCACGTGAATCTTTCCTTTCAAGGAATGTGAATTCATCTGTTCTTGAAATACTTGTTACGTAGTTTCTCTCTTAGACTTATTTTGAGTAGAAATATAGACTCTCTATCGGGACCGTAAGTTGAGGAACTGTACTGTTCCAGGTAAATCACGTATAAAAATCGTGCTCCCCTGAGTAGAAGTTCTCCACTTGTAGCGAAGGCTATTCAGCAAAGAGTTGCACAAGAATAATGATTTTACATTCCCGTACACTCGGGCTGCCAACGGATTTGACTATTAGGCTAGTTTCTAGTGGGACAAGAAAAATTGTTAAAGTAGTGAGGGAAATTGAGCTTTCCGTTGGGAAAGTGATACCTTTTCCGATGTTAAGATACTAGTCACGTACTATTTTTTTCATCATTTCGAAATAGATTTTTGTGACAGGACGTAACTTCCTCTATACTTGCATTAACTAAAGAGGAAAAAAAGTAAAAAAAAATGGCTGCCATAAAAGAACGATCCACGTGTTAATTATGTAAAGTATATTTACTTAAGACCTATAATTAGACGAGTTAAACGTTGTGCGTATCGATTACAGTGTGTAATATATATAATACTATACAGAGTGGAGGTGAAATAACGTTCTTGATTGAAGGGGACGATAGGGTACACGTAAATGAATAGAAAACCTATATTACGTTTTGTGATTAAATGCACGGATAATTAGAAAATTAAATTTGAAGTTTCAGCGGTCCGGCAACATAGCCACTAACACACTCCTCTCGTGATACAGATGTAAGAGGTCAACGAACTCGGTGTGTTTCGCTAGGTGAGCTGTTCTCTGGCGTGGCTTTGCAACCTGCTTGCATCGAGCAGTAGCTTGAAATTAGAGGTTTTCAAAATTTAATTTAGACGAAACCGTCCACGCTATTGAAATGCGCCAGAGGGATAAATTATTTTTTTATTAGATTTCCTATCGATAGTGACAAAACACAATCCTGTTCGCAATAGTTACAGAATAAGAGGTTGTTAAACATTTGAGGGGGGGAAAAAAAAAAACATTTTTTTTTCTGAAAAAAAAAAAAAACAACTTTTCACCAATACGATGATATAGTTTTTTGTTACATACAACATGAGCTATTCGCTCTTAAAATCTGCAAGGCTATTTCACTTCCACTCTGTGTGTGTCTATAATTTTAAACAAAAAAGTGGCCGGTGGCTATATTCTAAGTTCCCTTCGGAAGAATTCGGTCTATTCAATGAGAGCTGAAGTTTACACGTGAACGAATTTCTTACACACGACTCCTGTCTGTTTTTTCTTTGTTTTGTTTCTTTTTCGTTCATTTTTCTGTCTGTTTGTACATCAAGTCTTATAACTAATCTATAACAGAGTCTATATATTCAAGCCGTAAATTAGATGCGAAATAAACATCCTTTCCCTAATCGTGCGAACCAGGAACTGCCCGAAGTGGACTTAGACAAATTCACGCTACTGGATATCGGACATTTCCTGCGTACGTTAATCTTTTTGAATAACGTTTCACAAGTAAAACTATTAACCATCATCATAATTATTATTTTCCGTGTTGGGCTTAGTGTGCAAAGAATTTGTCGCGGTGTCCTAGATCTGTTAAATTATCGGTGTTCCTTAATTAAAAATTTCTGGGTAAAATATCCGTCAGTATAGTATCTGCCTTTAGCGGAAGCCATCGTATTCTTTGTCAATATATTATCATAGTAATTTCCAATTCTATATTAAATATTTTGTGGTTATAAAATATCCAGTATTAAGACGACACGCCATCCAAGCTCTCACAGATATTTCAAGTTCCTTTTTTGAAAGTTAAATAATAGCCTTCTGTCAAGTTTATGATGGACATCAACACTGTTCTTAGTAGATTTAAAAGTCTTAATGCGAGATATTTAACAGCGTATTTATAATGTCGTATTTTAATCCTGTCCTTGCCAAGTTATTTATTATTCTTACAAGTTCTCAGTACGGTATGTAATTTTCGTCTCGTAATAATTATATATTTTTTATTTTGAATAAATTTCTGTAATGAGATGACAGTATCTCATTGAATTATTATAAATATTCCTGGTAGTTAATTACATTAATTTTTACAGTTTCCCTAGGTTCTTGGCCTCGCTTCTAAAGAATTCATAATTGAAGTGAAAGTGACACTATTTATTAATCATTCCCGGGACTATAATAACTTAACTTCTGCTTTTTAAGTTAAGTGAACTTTATCACGAGGCCGACGTTTACAATTTTATGATCCCATTGAAAACAAGAAATGAGCAATAAAATGCTTCTGAAAGATTGACATGATGTTCTTACTGTTCGGAGACAATAAACTGGTAAGAATCTAGTCGGCTTTAAGTTTATGCTCTCGAGGATATATGTAGTAAATTATAAATGAACTTATAACTTCAGTACAAGAAAGAAAGGATAAAGTGGATTTCTGATTTGTAATAGCCTTTCTTGTGTATTGTAAGTTCGTCTTGCAGGAATTGAGGAACCACTTTTCTGGGCAGTTCCCTTGTTGCACGTTAGTCTGTGCCTCTTTCATCTTTAATGTTCACTTGTTCTCCTTGAAGTTCGGCTGTTACATAGTGGAAATGCCAAAACCTGTGAGGCACTTACAGTTTGTCTCCTTTAAGAGTATGGCTGAGAACCGTATTCATAATTTCATCAAAGAATACATGTAGCTAAAGTCTGCAGAGATGTCTCATATAGCCTAAAATTATTCATTCACTTACAGTGTTCTTTCACTACAAACCCAGCATTCTCTAGTCTCTATTTTCTGCCTTCCTCTTTAGTCTCGGCATATTATCCATAACTTATATCTTAATGTCGTCATATCATCTGGTATCTTCTGCTCCGAAATCTTCTTCCGTTCACTATTCCTTCCAGTGCATCCTTCAGAAGGCAGTTTCTTCTCAACCAGTGACCCAACCAATTCCTTTTCCTTTTCCTGATCAGTTTCAGCATCATTCTTTCCTCACCCACTCTTTCCAACACTACTGCGTTTTTTATTCTGTCTGTCCAATTCACACGCTCTATCCGTCTCCATATTCACATTTCAAATGCTTCTGACGCTTCTCTTCGCTTCGTTGCAATGCCCATGTTTCTGCCCCATACAATGCTGCACTCCACATAAAGCACTTCACTAATCTCTTTCTTAGTACTTTCTCCAGGAGTCCACAGATGTTTCTTTTTCTATTAAAGGCTTCCTTTGCCATTGCTATTCTCCTTTTCACGTCTTGGCAGCAGCTTAGGCCTATATTACTGTTTATAATACACCCAAAGTATTTGAAGCTGTCCACTTGCACTATTGCCTCATTTAAAATTCGCAAGTTTACCTTATTTACTTTTCTTCCTAAGACCATTATTTTCGTCTTGTTGGCATTTATCTTCATTCCATACTGCTCACAGCTGTCATCTCCAATAACATATCCCTTAGCTTCTGCTAACAATGCCATATCATCAGCAAATCTTATGCACTTTATTCTTCCTCCTACTATCACTTCTCCCATGTTGTGAAAAACAGATGTTCACTAAATCCTCCAAGTAGATGTTGCACAGTGTAAGTGATAAAGGACATATTTGACGTACCCCTCTCCCTATTTCGCTTTCTTCTGACATTTCTTCTCCTAAAATTATTTTTAACTTAATTTGTTACTTTATGAGCAACGTCTATATTATTCTTGACAAGTCCTCTATGACGTTGCCATGCTGGGCCCTGGATCCGAGGTTCTTAGGTTCATATTCGCACGTAGGCAGTGAATTTTGAAAAGCAATGAATTCCTTAGTACAACTTTCTCCGGATCAGAAATAAAGCTGAGAGATCCGTTTTGCAGATTTACAGAATGTGAAAGAATCCTGTCCCCATGAGTGCTTCAGACAAAATTTGTTGGCTGTTTTTCGCTCATCTCTAAACTTGATCCAAGTGGTTCGTCTGAGTGCTCTTCGTCTTGCCCCACTTTTCACTTCTAATCTGTAATATTCAATTTCATTGACTCGAAATTGGATTCCCACAGCAGAAACAAATTTATTTCCTTTGCAATGTACTATAGTTTTCTCTGTCTTAATTTGTCTTGCGTTGTCTTAACAGTAGCCGTGCGTCGCGTTGACCACATGGCTAAGTACTCTTAGTTGCGAATGCCTAATGGATTTAGAGCCCGGATTTTATGTAATATGAAAGTGAGAAATATGTACATAAATATGTGGACAACATCGATGACATTTTTTTAGTTTGTTATTTAACGACGCTGTAACAACTACTAGGTTATTTAGCGTCGATTAGATTTGTGATACTGAAATGATATTTGGCGAGAAGAGGCCGAGAATTCGCCATAGATTACCTGGCATTCACCTTACGGTTGGGGAAAACATCGGAAAAAACCCAACCGGGTAATCAGCCCAAGCGGGGATCGAACCCGATCCCGAGCGCAACTTCAGACCGGCAGGCAAGCGCCTTAACCGACTGAGCCACGCCGGTGGCTTCAATGAAATTTGTAGGTAAATATGTAATAAATTAGAAAATACGCAACTTAAAAATCGAAGTTTTATTAAGGAGGTAACGGGTGATATTTTGGTCACTTTTAGTCAGAAATCGCATTTGCCTTTTCTCGGAAAAAAAAAAAAAAAACTTATCAGGAATCTCTTACGTATGTTGAACAAGTTTCAATGCTCTGCGGAGCTCGAAATCATAAACATTACGCAATATATAAATGCTGAACTCTTGACTTTCAATTTCAATCGAATTTTATAAGCCGTTTTCTCACACTTCTTTTCCAGCACATTTCGTGAGGTTCGAAGTGTAAAGGCTCTTACAATTTTGACGCTAGGAACATGACATTTTTTACTGCATGTTCTATACATTTTGGTGAACAAAATAGTGCATGGTTTTTAGGATTAAATGATTACTTTTCGAAATAAAAAATGAAATACACTGCCGAGCAAAAAAAAACGCAACACTTGAATAAATTTGAAATATCAAACCATAATACAAATTATAACATTACTGTGTGCTTCTATGGACCTTTTTGTGTGAGGCAAGTGTTAATTCATGTTTTGGGAAGGAAAGTATACCCATAGGGTGGTTTGTGACACCCTCTTTGCCACTTCCTGTCACTCACCCCATATTTATTGCTGCGCCATTAAAATTTACAACCCTAAACACAAGCAGCTAAAACAAAGTTACAACACTACTGTTTTCTTTTTTTGTGTATAATGGAATTCTGTGATATTGAACTCAGTTTTAAACAACATTTAAGAGAGTTAAGATGCCATTAAGCCCCGAGAACGCCGCTAGAACAGTCGCGTTGGTAGAGGATGATTGCAGCTTACGTTATGTGGCTCAGGTATTGCATACTTGGCCCCGTAGCTCTTGAAAAGTATCTGAAGCATGGTGACGGACATTTCTTCCTAAAATGTTCCACAGATGATCAAGTGTGTTAAGATCCGGACTGCGTGATGGCCATTTCATGAGTTGGATCTCTACTTCATTGAGGTACTGGAGGACATGTCGCGCCACACGAGGACGTGTATTGTCCTGCAAGAGCACGAAATTGTCACCAATAAATGATGCAAAAGGAAGAACATGTTGCCCAAGAATTTCTTCCACAAAACAAGATTCGTTCGTGCAGTCAAACTGACGTCTGTCCACACCATCATTGAACCGCCCTGAAATGCTGTCCTTGATGAAAAGTTGCATGGAGAATACCTTTCTCCAGTCCTCCACACTCTTTCTCTTCCATCTTGGGATCTGAGGCAGAATCGGGACTCATCTGAAGACAAAACTGTTCCACACTGTTTGTCAGCCCATTCCTGATGTTCCCTTGAAAATTGTAAGCGAGCTTGACGATGTTGTCTTGTAAGTTCTGGGCCAAGGGCAGATCTTCTGGATATCAAGTCAGCATCATGTAACCTCCTCACAGTTCACTCGCTGTCATTCACATCTCGCACTTAGTCTAGTCGATTTCTGGCTTCGACCGCAGTGGTGTGGCGGTTACGCAGCACTTGAAGGCGCAAGGTCTGGTCATCTATAGCAAGAAGTTGACCTTTTCCTACCATATCTCGGTTTTCGAGAATATGAACCAAGTTCCTTGTACCTTTGCACTGTACGTGAAAACGTCGACGGAGTTGTATGCAACACCTGAGGCACATAACGTAAACTGAGGTCATCCTCTACCAACGCGACTGCTCTAGCGGCGTTCATGGGGCTTAACGTCATCTTAACTTTCTTACATGTTGTTAAAAACCAAGTTCAATATCACAGAATTCCATTATAAGCAAAAAAGGAAACAATAGTGTTGTAACTTTGTTGTGGCTGCATGTTTTTAGGGTTGTAAATTTTAATGGCACAGCAATAAATATAGAGTAAGGGACAAGAAGTGACAAAGAGGGTGTCACAAACCACCCAATGGGTATACTTTCCTTCCCAAAACATGAATTAACACTTGTCTAACACAAACAGGTCCATAGAAGCACACAGTAATGTTATAATTTGCATTATGGTTCGATATTTCAAATTTATTCAAGTGTTACGTTTTTTTGCTCGGCAGTGTATTTATAGTGGCTGTGGAAAATGTCTATTTTTAGGATTCAGTGGTTATAACCCCTTTTGTAGTGAATATATAGGAAACTAATGAGTGATGTTTTTCTAAATATGCCACTGGTCTTGCAAAAAGATTCAAACAATTTTACTTCAAAATTGAGCTACACATTTCATTTGAAATATGCACATTTTTCAAAACAATTTTATTAATAACTGAGAAACTAATTGACGCATAGAAATGGAACTTCACCACATCATTATCTGTAACACCATGATTATGTGTACAAAAAATTAAGGACGTAGCGTGAAAAATGTAGACAAAAATTTCACTCGTCACCCTCCTTAAATATCAATATTTGAGGAGAAAAATTCGCTCCGGCGCCGGGGATCGAACCCGGGTCCTTGGTTCTACGTACCAAGCGCTCTGATCACTGAGCTACGCCAAATTCAGTCCACAGTACCGGAACGAACCCCTCTCCGTCAATGTTTCCCTTTGTGGCCTGACTCCAAGTTAGGCATATATGTTGACGTATATGTCCAATGTCAACTGCCATTACACTAGGAGCGCACTCAACTGAGTGACTTGTTTGGCCGGGATTCCGCAGTTACGTGCACAGTAATCTGTACAAATATATGCATTGCAGCTATGAGAATATTATAGATTTATTAATTTGTCCTAAAGAATAATATCTGTAATATTGACAATCAATATTTGAGGAGAAAAATTCGCTCCGGCGCCGGAGATCGAACCGGGGCCCTTGGTTCTACGTACCAAGCGCTCTGATCACTGAGCTACGCCGAATTCAATCCAGAGTACCGAACCGAACCCCTCTCCGTCAATGTTTCCCTTCGTGGCCTGACTCCAAGTTAGGCGTATATGTTGACGTACATGTCCAATGTCAACTGCCATTCTGTAGGACAAATTAATAAATCTATAATACTCCTTAAATATATTTATTCCACGCTGATTCTGATGTAACAAAAGAGAGCTTAAAACACTTGATTGTCACATTTTCGTAAGGCCTATTCATTGTCACATTTATCCAATTGCAATATTTATTGTATTGTTTCAATTGTTACATAAGTGACGAATGTATAGGTGCGCAGGGAAAATGAAACAAAACTCTTTGCTCACAAAATGGAACAAAACAAATTAAAATGGACAAGACGAGAATGAATAATTCACATCCATTCACATTTTATTACATCAAATTCCAGGTTGATTCTTCAGAGGTGCAATGAATAATTAAATGCATTTCAATAGCACTACAGTAATTATACAATGGAAGCACCGTTGGCATTGGACTTGTTCTTTACAAAAAAATAGTATTTACCCTTACTCTCTAAGGTATATACACACTATCAACATAACAAAAGGATGTCCATACTTTGTACGAATCTCTAGCGTAAAAATAATGCACGTTTGATTGGTGCATTCATAGAGATGAAGGGACAGGCGGTGTGAAGAATTCCCAAACGCATGTTAATAGAGGAGATCGATGTTAAAGTGGTAAAAATAAAAAATTTTAATAGCGTTTCAAAATAGGTAATAAACTTCAAAATGTGTAAAAATATTTTATATACATCAGTATGTAAAAATACGTAACTTAAAACTTTGAAATAAAGGCCTTTTTAGTGTGATTAGCTATTTTTTCTCATAGCTACATAAATATAATATAATATGTAATTACATGAAGTCCGGGCTCTAATTACTGTAAATTATAGACGTCAACTTTACAGATTAAAATAGTGAAACAAAACTTCACAAATTAGTTATTATCGTCCCACTCAATCGGTTAACGTCGGCGTGCACTTTGAGTTTTGATTATCGCCCGCCGCCGTGCCGCCAATATTGTTTAAGTTAATTGACTGATTTTTGTTTGGAGTAAAAAACTCCTCGTGCAGTAAGTTAGGTGTTGCAATATCTATGTAGTATTCTACTGTCGTTTCTTCAAGTGATTTATTTTATTGAAACACAACATTTTCATTGTATTAAGGTTCTAATAGGAAACATGTTTCAGATGAAAGTTTTATGATTTTTTTTTTCGCGTAAAATCAGAAATAACGAATAAAGTTAAGATTCCAAAAAAGAAATGTATTATGTAGCTTATAGTCCTATGCAGTCTGAAACGAACAATTTAACACTCCGAATATAAGCCATTTTGTGAAATTAATTTTATAATATATATTCTTTTAAATTATGATTTATTTAACGACTCTCGCAACTGTCGACGTCGCCGGTGTGCCGAAATTTTGTCCCACAGGAGTTCTTTTACACGCCAGTAAATCTACTGACATGAGCCTGTCGCATTTGAAGCACACTTAAATGCCATCGACCGAATCCGCAACCTCGGGCACAGAAGGTCGACCAGTTACACTTGATTTCATTTTTCTTTATTCTTGTTCCACTTACTTTCTACGTTTTATAAGGCAGTGCCCGTAGAGGAAGGGTAATTTTTCAGATGACATAAAAGACGTGAACAGTAGAGGAACTTCCCTGAGGGATCAGCTCGACACAGGGACCACCTTCTAAAGACAACATGAACACATATATAGACAACGTACAGAACATTCGGGGTGGATGGAAATTTAATTCTAATCCGGCATTCGTCTTTGTGAGTGAGAAAACTTCGAAAAAAATTCACACTCTGATTGACTGGCCTCGGGATTCGAACTCTAGTGCCTCGAATGCGAGTCCCGATGCGATATTGCCTCAACCACCCTGCTCGGTCTAATATTTAATTAGGTAAGTTATGAAATGTGAGGTACACCATTACATGTAAAGAAGTGCTGTGACGAAATATATCATATATCAATTAGGTAAGTTATGATTTTCACGTTGAAACATAAATTGGAATGTTTATTTATTTATTTATTTATTTATTTATTTATTTATTTATTTATTTATTTATTTATTTATTTATTTATTTATTTATTTATTTATTTATTCGTTAGTGTTACTTGAGAGGCCGGAGGGAAAAATACTGTGGGTGAGGCCGATAATAATAATAATAATAATAATAATAATAATAATAATAATAATTTATTTAACCTGGCAGAGTTAAGGCCATACGACCTTCTCTTACACTCAACCAGGAGTAAAAACTGCGTTACAAAAACACTACAAATTTACAAAGTACACTACAATTTTACACACAAAACTGAACATGATGATAATAATAATAATAATAATAATAATAATAATAATAATAATAATAAAATGTAAACAACAAGTAAGAAGAAATCAGACATAATATATAACATAGAGAAAGAAAGAAAAAAGCATAATGAAATGTGAACAGCAGGTCAAAAATACATGAGGCATACAAAGTATAAAAAATAAGACAATTATTGATAATAATAATAATAATAATAATAATACATAGATGGGAGGATAATAAAATGTATTTGAGGGAGGTGGAATATGATGGTAGGGACTGGATTAATCTTGCTCAGGATAGGAACCGATAGCTGGCTTATGTGAGGGCTGCAATGGACCTCCGGGTTCCTTAAAACCATTCGTTCGTTCCTTTCTTTCTTCAACCGTGGAGTGGACACAAACTAACATATCGTACATTTAAGGCAGTAGTGATATATTTTGACTCGTGTCTCGCCAAGACTTCATTATCAGCTTGTGGGAGTGATTGTCTGAAAGACAGAGTTATGCTGTACTTCGAAATTTTGCGAAATGTATATTGCAAGGGACAGAAGTGACAATGCATCTGTGGCGGACATCTCGACTGCTGAAGAAACATCTGCGTTAGGACAGACTCTTGTTCCATCCTTCATCTGCGTTTCCGTGCGTTTCCCATAGAGAAAGAGACAAGAGGGAAGCTTGAATAACCGGGTGTATTTGGCAGCCTTAGGATCGATACCGTATTTCAGTGCCAGGATCTTCGTAATTTTGAAATATATGTAATGTATATGGTGATTCACGAGGAGTTACAGACACTTACGGAGCTTATTTCCGAAGACATTTTGAGCAGAAAAGTCATATAAACATGGGTTCTATTCTAAATATTTTCATAGTTACAATAATTTGAATTTGCTTGTAAAATACCACTTTTCTTTAGTTTAAGGGTAAAATAATATTACAAATGGAGAATTAACTATTTAGAAGTATCCTTTCTTTAATTGACTAGTATTCTGAAGCTAAAAATTTGTTATGAATTTCATAGTTACTTCGTACAGATTCTTTTTTTCCCCCGATTTTTAACTAGAAAATTACATTTTTTTCTTACGCACTTCGATTCAAAGCAATTGTTTCAAATCAAGCCACTCTTGTAAACTCTTGAAGACGGTACATTAGAATTCAAAATTGAACTGTGAAGAATAAAATTGTTAGAAGTCATGTGATTTGTAACAATTGTTGTGATAAGTGCGTAAGAATAATGTAATTTTAGTTAAAAATGGAAAAAAAAAAAAAAAAAAAAATATGTACAGAGCAACTAAGGAACTGACAACACATTTTTACGCGCTCGCAGTTTCAGAATATTAGCCAGATAAAGAAATTATACTTTTGAATAGTTCATTCTCTATTTGTAATAATTTTTTATCCTTAAAACTAAAGGAAATAGGTATTTTACAAACAACTTCAAATTAGTGTAATTCTGAAAATATTGACACGGGTAAACTTTTCATTGTTTCCCCTGCAAATTTTAACAAACGATAGCTTATTTTATCCCTCTGGGAGACTTGAATCAGAATATAAAATCAAAACATGCCGAAGTTGTGATTAAAAGAGCTTAAATAACATTGCAAGAATCATGAAAAAGTTGTATGTAAACATGTATGGACATGCAATGGCTTTGGAAAGACAATGAGTTAGCTCAATAGATAGCGTGTTTAAGTAGGGAATCCGTGTTCAATTCGAATCTTCTCTTTTTTTTTTTTTACTTATAATGTTTTGTTTTCTTGTGTATTCCTTTTCTTAGTTTTTATTGTTCTTTCAGTTTCTGAATTCTAATGAAAAAAAAAAATCTGTGATATTACTCTAAACCAGTAGAATAAAAGTGTTTCTTACTCGTTTTCTTGAGAACATAACTTAATTCTGCAATGAATGACAGTGAAAGGTTTTATTACTGAAAAAAATTATGAAAACAACACATACTGTCGCGTATACAACAATAGAAAAATGCTAGTGTCACTTCAAACATTTGTACTATTAAATTATTAAGTGTAATAAGTTCTTATACAAGAACTCGGCAATAGCGTTGTCTCTTGGGGAACTCGAACACTTCAAAATTTCCGAAATTATCGTGCTCTAGTTTGCAAACGTCATAAGCTGTTTTTAACGGATTCATCTAGCCACCAAAATCGTCTCTGAGTCAAGATCTAATGCACCGTGCGTAATAAACAAACTGAAAGATCAAGTATATTCACAGCAAGAATCTTTTTGCTCGTTCAGCTAGACTCAACTGATGAGGAATCTGCAGATTTCTAACGGTATTCAGAAATCCTGCCCTCTAGAAGTTTTTGTCCATAAAAGAACAAAAAGTAATAAATAGCCGGTAATCGAACCCAGAACTTCTACACAAAAGCCGCTTCACTAACCGGTTGAGTTAAGTGGTTAGGTACAGCTTACAGCAGTAAAATTTTGGAAATATTAAACATTTTTTCCTCCATTACTGTATCTTGTACAGTAATCAAAATTAGTATATGTAAAACACTGTCCTTCTGCTATACGAAAAAAATACTTTTACGATTAAAAAAATTAGTTACAATTTTTTTTTTTTTTCAAAATTCAGTTCGCTGTGCAGTGATGAAACGTTTCTCACATAACTCAAAAACTGTCCAATATTCAGTAATGAAATATTTTACTTCTCTACCTTTGATATATTGTCTCATAAAGAATAAATTCATTTTAAAAATGGTCAAATATCAGTATTTTCTTCTAATACAAAAAAATATTTACTAAGTAATGTAGTTGAAAGAGCATGATATTGTAAACACGAGTTTCAGCAATAAAATAAAAGAGAGAGAACATAAAAATGTTAACAAATTTAGGAGTTATGAGGGAAACGCTTCATCACTGCACAGTAAATTGCCACCATTTTGAATTTTGAGAAAAATATATATGTAAATAATTTTTTAAATCGTAAAAATAGATTTTTTTTTCATATAGCAGAAGGACAGTGTCTTACACATAATGTATAAACATTTAACTAAATTTGTCATCCAGAAATATGTGACTCGTAATCTAATAGATGCATTTTTTTCCCTGTCTCTTGCTCGAAAAGTGACAGTTTATAAATACGTAAATTTACTGTGAAGTATAATCCGATATAACTTTAGTTTTTCGGCGAATGTTAGTCACTATTACGCTAAAATCAGAAAATATAAGCAACTCTGGTTCGGAAATTTATAATCGCACAACTATTTGAAGGGGTAAGAATGAGATAGTACAAAGCCACACTTTTACTGAAAATGTTTTTTGTACGAGTTCATTTCTTACATACGTGGGGAAGCTAATATTAAAATATTATAACATTTACTCAACAAATAACAAAAATACACGCAGAAGAATTTACGATACGTCACCTAATAGCGTTGGACTTTCAATTTTCAATACTGTCCGTATTTCACGAGAAGATCCGAGCAAGGAATGCAAGTTTTCCCCCCCCCCCACACTTATAACCTATCCCCAACACAGAACCGGCCGGCCATTGACTGAGTCTTGTTTGTACCAGCCGGTCAATGACATCACCTCCATCCACCTTATTCTTCAAGAACGCTGAGTTACTGGCTTACTCTCTCATCTTACCCCGCAAGGACTATACTCCCCTCGCAGGGATCCTCTCGTGAAATTTGGACAGTACGCTCTCCAGTCAAGTTGTATCTTTGTGGCTTAGAACAATATCATTCTCACCCCCTTCATTTTTCAGCTTGCGTACTAGGCGCAAATGTCACAGGAACTATTAGAAAAGTGGCCCTTTGTTCGGAGCCTTCATCTGATTGAAATGTGTTCAAATCACTTTCTTGTAGGACTCGTTATTGTGTAAATGAGTAAATAAACGAAAATTAGGTATCGATATATTATTATATTTAACAAAAACCTATTATTACGTTCCGATCTTCAGTCACGTAGGGGAGAGTTGGGTAGTATCTGACATCGGGTAATATCGGACAGTGCGTTTCTTTCATCTACCAACAGATTGTAGTGTCTGAATGACATGATTGCGTTTCTGTATGTGACATCACAGAAACGTAACCATGTCATTCAGATACTATCATCTGATGGAAGATGAAAGAAACTCACTGTCCGATATTACCCGATGTCCGATACTACCCAACTCTCCCCTAATGTAAAACGAAGAAGACCGTTATGATTGGGATGACCGAAGATTGTACTGAATTGTGTTTTCTTATAAGTACTTGTATTTCTACTACTAAAAACATGTCTCCTTACCTATTGGAATACTTCGATGAATTGCACCGTTTTTTGCGAACACATCTCAAAAATAACAATGCATCACACGTCTGAAACAATTCCGTCCTTTTCCCAGTAAGATCTAGTAGGGCTATTATGATGGAAAACATCAATCTTTTGTTGTAATTTTTCTATAAAAAGCGCGTACAAATTTAAAAAATTAGTCATGTGCTACTTTAGACATATATGAAGGATTTGAAGTTTAATTCTTTGTTTGTTTGTAATAATGAATAAAATTAAAACAAGACAAGAATAACATAATAGCCTTCTGTATGGGCTATTGTGATACACCTAGATGGCTATACTGATGCAGTGCTATAACTCTGGCCATATTATACAGAGCACTGAAGTAAGGCTATTGCAATACACACAGATGCTTAATGTATCGCCTTTAAAATTTGGTTGAAATCATGTTAAAATATTGACTAAGATTTAGCAACTTTGTAATGACCTCTTTCTCCCATTAAAATTTATGCAATTTACTTAAACTTTAATACCTTACTGTCAATACTAGAAGATTGCTGTATGTCCAAATACTTTTTTTTCGTGTAAGGAATTAAATTGAGAAAATTGTGATACAATTTGTATTGCTAAAATAAATTAAACTGCGTATTTAAATAATGAAGAATGTATTTCCAAAGTTGTGTTGAATTTTAGCAGTAAGAAGTATGATTTTTAAGCTAAAATTGTTAGGTAAATAAGTAGAAATAAATCTACACGTGCAATTTTTAACTTATACTGCATTGTAGGTTCCAACAAATCAATTCAAACATCCCACAAGAGCTGAGAAATCAGGAAATACCCCTCAAGAAATAATAAATTACTTTAAGTTAGAAAAGAGATCAACTTGGTCCATTTCTTTCATACTAAACATAATATCATAATAGCCCTTCTAGAGTATCATAATAGCTCTAAAAAGTGTATTGTAATAGCCCCTCTCATTCATACACTAATTACTGCTAGACTAATCAACATTCGCAGCTTCTTTTTAGAGAGAAAATGAAGATGACACTATTTTGAGTAAAAAGAAATATTAAAAATTATTCTATCTTTATTCATTGAAGAGAAAAAAATAAAAGCAAGCGAGTATAGCATCGAAGGTTTCTTTCAAGCGACAAAACTGCCTTTTCTTTTAATACATTTATGACGCTGATAATATATATATATTTTTAAATTGAGCCTTTGATACATTTTAAAATCTGTATAAAATTAGCCCGACTTTTTTTTTACTGTATCATATTAGCTCTACTTTACACAACTAATTTTGTATCATTGCCAGAGTGTGCAGAAGGATGAGGTCTCCAGTTACATTGTTGATTGTAGCGCATCGTAAAAATTTGCCTCAGACTGTCGGCGCTTATCCATTTCAGCGTCCAGAAACTTAGACCCATTAATTGGGCTCTGAGAAGCGCAATTTTTCAGAAAATGTCCTGTAATATGGATGATATTTAGATAGGGTAGGTGAGAGTAATTGTAAACAGGAAGTAATTGTAAATAAATGCTGTGAGAAATATAAATCTGTCAATGTAAAAAATTTAATTCGGGGGAATATTTAAATTAACATGTTGGCTACTAACCTATAAAGCAGTTTGGCGCCAAAAAGGAGTAATTGCTTAGTTGTGAACGAATGTTTTGTAAGAGTCTAAAAAAAATTGAGAAAGAATTTTGCTCCACCTTCATTTTTGGCACTGTAAGAAATCGTATAGTACTATTTTTTTAAGAATACGTTGGTTTTATGACTAATGTATAGTAGTTAACATTTATTACAATGGTTTTGAGATCTCCCATAACCTCAGTTCATTAAATTATGACGTGTTTACATTTGCCCCATAGTTTTAATTGCTTGGGGGTAATTGTAAACATGTTTTACTAATATCATATAAATTAGTTTTTATTTTTCAGTCAATCACTTACCATGTTATGATGGCAGAAATGGATTCTGTTACATCAAGATACAATGCTAATATACGTCACGAATATTTTCGACTTATTTTCAAGTCATCTTCAGGTGATCGTTTTCTAACAAACAAACATTTGAACTAGGTGAAAATATTATTTAAACCCATTTATAAAACACTAGTAAATAGTCTGACCATGCATACTTTACATAAAATGGTTAAATGGCGTACATAGTCTTAAAATTAAATTAACATACAGATAGAAAGCTTTCCAGTGAACATAATTATAATACAATATATTGAGAGGCATGCAGTGTGCCTGAATTATGAAATTAAAACATTTAAAATTATTATATATAAAACTGAAGACTAGGCTTGTTTTTTATGACGTTCAATGTATTGGAAGACTGTATGAAGTGGATGTAAAAGAAAATCTCTCCACTTCATACAGTCTTCCAATACATTGAACGTCATAAAAAACAAGCCTAGTCTTCAGTTTTATATATAATAATAATTTTAAATGTTTTAATTTCATAATTCAGGCACACTGCATGCCTCTCAATATATTGTATTATAATTATGTTCACTGGAAGGCTTTCTATCTGTATGTCAATTTAATTTTAAGACTATGTACGCCATTTAACCATTTTATGTAAAGTATGCATGGTCAGACTATTTACTAGTGTTTTATAAATGGGTTTAAATAATATTTTCACCTAGTGCATATGTTTGATGTAACAGAATCCATTTGTGCCATCATAACATGATAAGTGATTGACTGAAAAATAGAAACTAATTTATATGATATTATTTCACAAACTTATCTGAACTCAACATGACTTTTAAATGTTTTACTATATTTACATTTCGTACTTTTCAGGAATCAAAGAGACCCCTACCAACAACACTGTAGAGGATTTAGAGAGGGTTGTGACAGATGTGAAAAATAGTAACTACAGTTATCGTAAAGCTCAGGAGAGGTACTGAGTTCCTGTATCGTCATATATCATAGGTTAAAGGGACGAACTGTACCAGTGGCCAAAATTGGAGTTGGAAGGAGTACAGCTCTTTCTTCTGAAACAGAAAAAAAAGTTCAGTGTCTGATAGCCCGCGTGAAAATTGGTGTTTACAATTACCCCCTTTCAGAGGGGTAAATGTAAACTAGCAATTAAAAGATGAAAAAAAGTCAACTTCATTATTTTAAACCCATTTTCAGGGAAAAGAAAGATCTAAAAATAACACAATGTTTCTTTTTCATGCTTACCGTTACTGAGGATTGTGTAATGTTGAAATATATTTGGAATCAGTGAAAAGTGTTTACAATTACCCTGGTCTACCCTATTTATATTTGCGTGAATGATATTTGTGTGCATGTTGTTAGTGAAAAAATGTTACAATTCTCAACGCGTTTTAAATTAATTTTAGTATATGAAGATACGTAGCAACTCAATTTTATTTTAGTTACAATGTAATTGAAATAATAATTGACGCACTCGTCTAGCCATGGAGGTAATCGATGAGTCATGATGAGACACGTATGTGTGGTGTAGCAATAGACTCGCATGTGGCAACACAGTTACAAAAACTTTTGCTAAATGACTTCCTGTGTTTGACACCTGTGACCATCATCTCTTCCCTCAATTGCACTGCATCCTACCATGCTTAGAACTCATTTTGGTGGGGCCTATTTTAGGTCTCCGCTTAATGACAAATATCACGATCGATTCCTTTTTAGTACATTTACATTACTATGATATCGATGTTATTACAAATGTTATTGCTTTGTTTCATTTTCTTGCTTTTCTTCTGTTGCCTGTATGTTTATTTTCTCTTTGTATATAATTTCTCGCTTATTTAGTCACGCTTTATACTTTTCAGATAAGGAACAAACGGAAGGGGGATTTAAAGATGCTTTATGAGATGGAGAGTCAGTCCAGTCCTTTAATATTCCACACTAAACTAACAATATTATTACCTTTCAGAAAATTAGAAACATTCCTGTTTATTCTTGCGCACGTATAATATATTCACATGAATACAAACCTGTTAACTGGAAATTTACATACGTTTATAAGTATCTTTGAGTGAATTAAAGACTTTGAATTTTAGTTGTAACATATTTTATTTGTAAAATTATGTAATAGAACTTTGGGACTGAATTATAACATTGAGCCAGTCCCTATTGCAGCTGGACCGATTAACCTTCTGGACGTGTCGAGCTTATATTTCCCCTATTCTTAATTTATTTTATTTACATTTAATTTTTCCATTAATCACCATTAGCATAGATTGCAAGAAACAAACCTACTTTACTTACTATATGAAAGGATATTGATCGTGATATTATATTAAAGAAATGAATGAATGCCTTGGGTAGATCCTCGATCTCGAGAACTTTGCGTTGTGTAAACCTCGGAGAAAGACAGGAAAATATACGAACGTCATTTAAATTAGCAAATTAAAATAATTATATTGCGCCTTATGTTAGACATAGGTTCTACAGGAAACAATGCATTTGTTGACGTAAACTTCCGTCAATATTTGCGAAACGGGAAGGAAACTGTGTGTATATTTTCGTTCTGTAGGAGAGCTGAGTAGGCCTATGTACAGTAGTGGCAAAAAAAAAAAACCGGACCGACCCTTGTAGCTGATTTCAGAGTCACAGATTCAAATTTTGGTAGTCACAAAACATATACATCTTGTATAATTAATTGTAACAATGAAATTTATTGCATTTGTTCGATTCTTACCGTCTTTTGTTTCCTTCAGTGTCTCAAACTTACAGACGAAAAAACTTTGAGAGTTTTATTTTCATCTGACATCAATATTACATTTATATCTCTATTCCGCAAAGATAAATGCGTATTTTTACATTAAATAGCAGTACATACCTCTGGCTTCACTATCTATATTGAAATCACCACAGTTTGACACAATACACAGCACAGGATTCTTTTGTATCAGCTACAAGAGTCGGTCCGGTTTTTTTTTTTTTTTTGCCACTACTCTCTACTTTACCAAGAAATATGGCATGGTTTGTTCTCAAGCTACACATTTGGAAAGAAAATAATATAATGTTCATGCTACCAGTACCATTCTTGTTTTTCATTTGTATTACCGATGTACTGTATTTCAGCTTAGTTATTAACATTTTCCCATATACAGACTACACGATATTCTTCGTTCAGAAAAAATAATTACAATTTAAAGGTTTCACATTATAAAAATCACTGTTTTGAATATTAAAATTCTATATCTAAATTGTCTTATAAGTACATTTATCAAATATAACTTCGGCATACTGCTTGTCTGATTTCTCTATCCGCCAGTTTTCTCCCCTTCTGCCTGCCTGTCTGTCTTCTCTTTCTGACCTCTCTATGTTCCTGTTTCTATGTTTTCTCTATCTCTGTACCTCTGTGTTTATTTGACCCTCTATGTGTTTCTATGTCTGTGTGAAGTTATTTCGTCCGTGTAAACTATTTTCTAAACTATTAAAGGGATCTCTTTCACATCGTTGAAAAGGTATACGAAGCATTGGAGTTAGTTGATTTTTTTTCCATTGCTGTTGATAAAATAAATACATCAACGTATAGGTCTACTAGGTCTATAAATGTCGCTTTTATGATCATCCTGCCTCGTGTGCTTATTTCTATTGAAAACCACTCTCCTACACGTAAATCTTTTTTAACATACTTTATCTCCCATTCAGCATCATGCATGTCATGAAATATTTTACCTCTGAGTTTCCTTTTTCATAAATTTGTTGTTTTTGAAACTCTGTCACTTTTTCTATTAGCTCTCTTATATTTTTCATCTTCTGTTCTATGCCGTCGGTCAGATTTAGCCAGTTGTAATAACTGTTTATAAGACGATTCTATTACATTTTTTTCATATGAAGAAGGTAGATCCAAAGTACCAAACTTCATAATAGACATTATTACAGATACCGAGTTTTCGCAAACTACAGATTCGCGAAATACGGGTTTTAAGCTAATGAAAGCAAAAAAATCTATGTTTCAAGCCCTTCTAGTTCAGAATGTCGTTTAAAGTCGCGAAATAACGCGAAATGTTGTGTATACGCGAACTTCTTTCTTTTTTTTCGTACCAATTTATTCGAAATTAGTTTTTTTTAATAAATGTCTCTTTTATGAAATTCTAATGTAATGTGGCCGAAGATTAATATTCATGGACAAAATTTTGAATTCAATATTAAATTCCTATTTCAATACAGAATTTTGAATCGAATATTCAAACCGGATTCCGAGTGACTTCATTTCAAATATAGAGTAGAAATAACCTGAATGTTAATTGGTGTATATTAGTTTATATTGTTTATATTATCCGCGCAGAGGATGGGAGACTTTCTCAAAAAGTTCTCTACACAACAACACACAAGTTGCTATGCAGAACCAAGTAGCCTATTGTTAAAATGTCTAGGAAATCTTAAGATTCTTTGTACGATACAGACTTCTCGTCTTTGTAGAAAATAATATAGTGTGTTATATGAGCCGTTCAGAGCAAAAGCGGTGTAAGTTAAAATTGGGTAATGAGGGTTAAAGTAAAAATTCTGTAAAATACAGCGCAAAGTAGCAATTAATATGTTCTTCTTGCTATCCACCGACTACTAATAGTTCAAATAAATTGAATATTAATTGCTATTTTGCATTGTATTTTACAGAATATTTACTTTAACCCTCATTACCTATTTTTGACTTACACCACTTCTGCTCTGAACGGATCATATTTTGCATGTCGAAAGCAAGAAAGTTACGCGTCTTAAATGCGAAATAACACCGAATTTATATATTTCTTTGGATGACATAACATCGAAATTAAACAGAATTTATACCGAAATTTAAGATTTCTAATGACCATAAAATAGGATCTGTAATTTTTATTGTTATTGTTATTATACTTGTTTTGTTATTATACTTGTTTTGTTATTATTCTTGTTATTATTATTATTTTATTTTATTATTATTATTTTATTATTATTATTTTATTATTATTATTATTTTATTATTATTATTACTATTATTATTATTATTATTTTATTATTATTATTACTATTATTATTATTATTACTGTTATTATTATTATTATTATTATTATTATTATTATTATGTCACTAGCAATGCATGAACTCTAACCGAAACGTAATATAATATTTATGATGAGTGATTCCGAAAACCTTTTGTTTACACGTAACAGGACGGCCCTAGGAGCACAGCGTCAGCATTTTGCTGTCCAGACGCTATTTTATATTCATAAACTATACAACATAGCAAAGTCACCCACGTAGCTCAAGCCGTAGGCGCGATTGTCTGCTGATGCGGAGCTGTGGTTGGCCGTGGGTTCGATTGCCGCTTAGGCTGATAAATCGCTACCAGCAATTCAGTAGACGTAAGTAACCTAATATTTGATACCGTTTTTAGAAAACCTACTAAAACATGCTAGTAAAAAAAATTCTTTCATTATTAGTTAACACAAAAATGTATAGTGCACGAGAAAGTGTGTGCAATTTGCTAAAATCTTTCAACAAAGTATTTACAATTTTCTAACATGTATACAATTAACATAAAGTATGTTTTATATTTCAATTTAAGTTCTAAATTCGGTTTTATGTTTACTTCCAATCTTGTTTTACTGTTATCATTATTATAATTAATATTGTTATGTTTATTATTGCAGTTATTATTAACATGGTTGTTACTAATTATTATTTTATTTATATGATTAGTCCATTCCGTTTTGGAGTGCTGTTCCTATAACTGGAACACACCTGCCAGTATAAAATTCAGAAAAGGCAAGCGATCTCCTTTCAAACCCTTCGTCCTTATTTAAAGGCGCACTCAAATTTGAATACAGTGGAAGCTCTTAAGTACGACAGAAAACAAGTTCGACATTCTATAGTTCGACTGCTTACGTAGGAGAATTAGACACGCCCTTATACGGACACTAACAAATGGGTTTGCCATTTGAATGGGAATTGGTTCTGTCTTGTAGTGATACTTTTGTTAAAGGAAAACATACTATTTTATTGATTAGGACATCCATATTTAATCACTGATTTTAAATTAATGAACTCTCCTTTTTATATTTGAGAATCGTGCCGTTTGTGAGACGGAACTGTCTAAACCCACTGTGGTACTAGAAGTCTCGGGGCGGGCAGGAAATGCAAGTACAGTACTGTATTCGTTGATGAATAACCGAATAACCAATAAGAAATTGTATTCATTTCACCTGCCACACCCACTACTCTTATTGGGCTGAAATTTCAATTCTGTTCAGTCCAACTTAGGAGAGTCCACTGTACTACTGGTGCACAGGCTGTTAATCATGGTGCAATTTTATCACCGCTTTACAAAACAAACCGCTTTATAAAATTTCAACATTAGGTTAAGTTTCTTCATTTAGATAGAGGATTGTAAAGCTCATACGATTCTACTTTCGAAAAGAAATGAACTCTTTGCGAGTATTTCTGAGACATATTTTATTCAACTTGGATTTGCTGAATCAAGCGGCTTGCCCCTTCAATGTTTTCTCCCTTTAAACGTCACTAGCTCGTCTTGTATGCTCTGTATCTGTCGCTACCAAACTTCATTCCATTTGATCAGGAGCTCCTATAAAGGAATAAACTTCGTCCATAGCAATACGAGGTTACATTACTTTCATATCGCTGCGTTGGTGGGGGGATCCCTGTCACTGTGGCGTTGTGCGCTGCAAGGAGATTGATTCTGAAGATATGAAGACTAGCTGGAAATATCTTCAGTGCTGTAAAGAAGTACCCACACTGTCAATATTATGTCATACATTCGCTAACGTTGGAATCAAGGCCATTTTTTTGAGCGAACAACTATTATTCGCCTCTTAAGGGAAACAACTTGACCTTCAAGCTCAAAGTCTTGTGCGTTTCCATTTCCTACTTCAATTTCTCTTCCATTTCTTATATTTAATTCTCGTAATTTCACTTCCTCGTGCTTACCTGCACTAAATTACTTGTACTCTATGTTTCCAACTTCTATTTATCTTAACATACTTCTTGTAATCTGTCTAATCCCACTTCTTGTACTCTAACCTTATTCCAGTTTTTGTACCTCTTACTGCACATTTCATATTGCCTTAATCTACTACTGCTACTAACTTAAAATTTAGTACTATTTACTCCACTTGTACGTAGTAGGCCCACTGCTTTACTTCTAGTACTTCTTTACTCCACTTCTTTTAGTACTGCTTTACTCTGCTTCTTCTAGTACTGCATTACTCTACT